>NW_026054856.1:0-600000 GCF_022478755.1 Daldinia loculata | reverse complement strand
GAGATGCTTCCTCCTGATGAAAAGGCCGAAATCGCTATAATAGAAGAGCCGCAAGCAGCAGAGAAGCCGAAGACTGACGAAGACGAAGACTTCGATATGTTCGCCGAAGAGTTCGATGAAGAGAAGTTTGCTGTCCCCAAACCCGCTCATCTAGACACCGCCGTAGACAACCACAAAGCCCCTCTTGCTGTTATTCAGCCCAATGCCGGTGGTATTCTCGAGGGAGACGATAAAGATGGATATTACAAAATCCGAATCGGTGAGATCATGGACGGTCGATACCAAGTCCAAACAACTCTAGGTAAAGGCATGTTTTCCGGTGTCGCTCGAGCAGTCGACATTACAAGTAAGAAATTGGTTGCCATTAAGATGATGCGGAACAACGATGCTCTCAGAAAGGGTGGCTTTACCGAGATCGCGATTTTGCAAAAATTAAACGACGCTGACCCTGAAAATCGTAAGCACATTGTCAAGTTCGAGCGGTATTTCGAACACAAGGGTCACCTCTGTCTTGCGTTTGAGAACCTCAGCCTAAACTTAAGAGAGGTCTTAAGGAAGTTTGGTAACAATATCGGCATTAATCTGGGCGCGACGCGCGCCTATGCACATCAGATATTCGTTGCTTTAACTCATCTTCGCAAATGCAGTATCATTCATGCTGACTTGAAGCCGGACAATATCTTGGTAAGCAAGCACATCATGCAGAGCGGGTTAAGCCGTCACTAATCATGTGCAGGTAAACGAAACTCGCAATGTCCTCAAGATCTGTGATTTGGGCACAGCTATTGATAGATCAGACGCTGCAACCGCGAACAACGAAATCACACCGTACCTAGTCAGTCGGTTTTATCGAGCTCCGGAGATCATTCTCGGGATGCCGTATGATTATGCCGTCGACATGTGGTCAATAGGGTGCACCTTATACGAGCTTTACACCGGCAAAATCCTATTTACAGGTGACAGTAACAACCAGATGCTCAGGGCCATCATGGAAATCCGCGGCAAGTTTAGCAGCAAGTTGTACAAACGTGGCCAGTTATCTCATATGCATTTTGACGACTTCGGAAATTTCATTAGCCTCGAGACAGATAAAGCGCTTGGAAAGGTACGTTCACATTTCTTAGTTCACTAATACCTCCGTTACATCTTGCTAGAGAATCTTTGGTATGGTTCCCTTCGGGTTTCTATTTATATACAGCGTTTAAGTAGGCGCTTTTCTGGAAACCCAGGCTACTGTGGGCTCCGGGGTGCGGCTGCAAGCTGCAGGCAAGTCACAATGCAAGCTAGCCGCACGGATATCCTTGTTCAGGTTGGTCGTCCTCTTGCCGTCGGGATTACTCTACTGTGTGTCAGCGAGCAGTCAGTATGGAATCCTACGGTCATATTTCATCATTGCTGTGCCAGGTTGGGGTGCATTCAATGCGCCTGCGATACTAGTACTGCCAGGTCTCGCAACGTTGAGCTGACGCTCTCGACCAACCTCCAACCCATTCCTTTGTCCCAATTCTGTTCGACCCCGTGTCTCTTTCGTCTAGCATTTGAAATAGTACATTCGGGACCTACAAGCTGACTGATATTCAGACCACCATACGGACCCTAGCCGTTGTCAAGCCGACCCGTGATTTGCGTACTCGCCTCTTGGCTGCCTCTGGTGGCATGAATGATGTGGAGTCTAGGGATCTCAATCACTTCATAGACCTACTAGAAAGATGTCTAACGCTCAACCCGGACAAAAGAATTACTCCGTCCGAGGCACTCAAGCATCCTTTCTTTGCGGCTAAGATTATTGGACCCTCAAGATAGTGCCCTGGGGGTTTCCCGCGAGGATCACGTTGACGTGGTGCGCGTTAACCTTATAGGTTGTCTATAACCCCCCCGGTCTGCGTCGCTCACTAGCAGATGTCATAAGGATCCCTGAATAATCCCAGGGTATTTTGGACTATTCCGGTACCGTTGAGTGTGATAATGCGATTTCGTTCCAAGAGGCTTCTCGTCGGTAGTATCACGCCGGCTACGTTCCCTCAAGCGGACACATGTCGCTATCATTACCCTGTTCTAGTTACCCGGCCTTCGTGATTCGGGGTTTTGGTCTAAGTGGAAACTCGACCATTATAATTACTATGAGGCTAGGCGATCCAAACAAGGGGGCGCGAACATAAGTTCATATTAATCAGAATTTAGGGCAAATGAATAACCATTCAATTGTTGGATTTTTACTTCCGCATTCAGTGCTGGCTAATAATGTAAACCTTGATGCAAAAGCCAGCGCTCCATCGGCGTCTGGTGACATAGGAAAGCACGTTGGTGCTAGGCCTTAGCCTATTCATGCAATATCAACAAAAAAAATCAGATGTATCTCAACAAATGCTTTGCATGAAAGAGGATCATATACTATGTACATAACCATTTCAATGACATGTCAGCGTCGGTCATCTCAAGTGGGAGCTTGTCCACCCCGCCTCAGTTATTGACCACAGTAGAATCACTTGTTTTATCTCACCCACGTTAAGGGTAAATCCCCCGGGTCGTGTCCGGATGAAAATCAGTGTCTTACCAAAGATTTGATTCGATAGTTATACAGAATACTAATGTTCTCGAAACTACGCCCCCATGTCTGAGTTGTATGGCTAGTGTAATTCGTTTCCCGTAGACGGGTGATGGTGTTACGTCTTCATTACACCTATTGTCAAGTTAGGAAAGAATTGGTGTTGTCATTGATGCTTCTGTGATGCTGAAGATGCCACGAAGGCTCACTCGAACACATGAGCGATGAAATTTACTACTATCTCATCCTCGGGTATAACTATAGGATACTTATTATCCCTCTTTCGTTAGGTAGTCGCTTAGGACTGTTACGTGGAGCTGGAGCCGTCTATGCTTTTTTAGAATCTCTAAGAAGTCCAGCTGAAGTCATGTTGTAACGGTGAACACAGCCTTGACGCCCGTAGCCGGCTATCCCTCCTGTCCTACCAATTTACAGATCCCGACCCCAAACAGGATCATTAAGCTCTTCACAGACTAACATCGATAAATCCCGGTGGGTACAGAAATTTAAGTGGCCATGAAAGGAGACTTCGATATCACCCAACGTTGACCCAACGTTGATATATGGTCTACCAGGGAACAATTGACTGCCAAGAATACACTGCAGCATTTTACGAACCCGGTGGTCTGTTTTCCAGATCTAGCACTTCCTCCGGGCAAACTTCACTGGCGCTGTGAGGTATGAGGAATGAGAATGATCCATCTTGGACCCTACGCACATAGTTTGAAGACGGGGCGGAAACATAAGGCAATCTAGGCATCCAATTATACTCAGAACTCCCGCAAGTATCCTTCCTTTTCTTGTCGGCATTGCGAGCTCTTAAGAGGCTACTATTTTTACCATCCTTCCTTGACCGTATAAAAGACGCGCCCCGATCACCCACATCGCATTATTTATCTACCTTCAACGTATTTTCGTCGTTTAGACGTAAAGATGCGCATTGAAGGGCTCCACGTACGTGATACGACCCCAGGAAGGATCCGGGGGCGATCCTATGATCAATTGAAAAGTAGTTTGCCGTTCCCGTGGCTGAGCCTCTCACCTACATACAGACGAGTAGTGTCACTGGACCTAATTATTATTAGCGACGGGCTGTATGGCTTTCTCCTCGCATCTTGTTACATTTTCTATTCCATTGGCAGTACATTATGGAATATTAAAAGTAAAATAGCATCAGTATAGCCACGTTGCCTTCGTCCTATCTAGTCAGCTTCGTTGTCGGGCTAGTTGTACTATAACGTGCTCTTGCCACAGGACTTATGTCGTAGGACGGCGGGGCTAACAATAAGCTCGGGAAATGAAGCAATTAACGAGATCTATCTAGAGGCACAGCTGCCTACAGCCCGGCCCCAGCAGAGCGCACACGCGTACGAGCTACCACGACGCATCTAAACAGTGGTCTAGACTTTGAGATACACAGGAGTTCTTAGACATGCAGATATGGAAGACCTAGTTTAACTGAACAGACACAATGCACATACCCGCCGAAGCGCGTCAGTTCGCTGTCGTGGCCCGGGGCGGGGCGACGACGCACGAACGAGCTGGTATCGATGGGGTGGTGGTGTTGAGGCTGTGCTTGGATGTTATTGCCGCTACGATGTATCACTAGACGTAAACTACGATGGCTCGCATTCAATCATAATCGTACACTAATGCTATGGTGTCACGTCTCATCAGATCGAGTTACAACTATTTTTTTCTTAGTTTCTGGTTTATTTTCACAGTTGGATATTTACATCGACGTCGCCATCGCATTGACCAATGAGATGAGGCCATCAGGACAAAGGGTACTCTAAATATAACCCCCAGATTCATGCGTAAACTGTAGGTCAGATAGGAGGCCGCCGCCACGAGGCTTAGCCTTGACTATACGGCCAAGTAGGAGGCCACAGCTGGCGGTTAAGTGTAGATTGTATCGTGACTAAGAAGAGTTGTTGTCAACGTATGTAAACAACCCGGGTCTCAGACCACAAACGAAAACGCCACAAATTCACTCAAATAGGGGTCCAAGAGATGTTAGGATCGTTGCCGCTTCAGTGCTGTGCCGTGTTTCCTCGCAGCGAGCACGGGATGCATGTGCGCGGCTTTGTCTCAACCCGGCGGCAAGTTACTCATGCGCTCATGTAATATGTCCATAGTAGTAATATTGTTGATGGCGATGGTGTGCATGGGCTTGAGGTAGGATCGCCGTGCCATGTCTAACTGAAGCCGTTGGAGAGCTAGACATGTTGCAATGCTTGACTCATCGAATAGGCAACGATAGCCATTCGGGATAATGGCCGGCAGCTACCCGAAACCCGCACCTACACGATGGGGTCCATGCCGGCGACCGGCCTAGGCGACATGTCAGATCTGGCGGCCGCCGGGTTGTAGTCGTGCGGCTATTGTGCTCCGGTATCCAACGGGTTCACAAGTTGCGGAGGGGGGCAAGGGATCTATCCGTACATAGACCGTAACGCAAGGGACGGCTTCCCCACCCTGTATGATGTGCGTGGACGTGTAGGTCAGGCTGGTACAGCAGAAACACCTCATCAGCTCAGGGGCAAGAGGATGAATTGTATTACCCGTGGTGTAAAAGGCTAGATCACATAGAAAGATCCCGAGCCACTGATGAAATTGATGATGTGTAAAGGACGACCCTGAGACAAGTAGGCTTGAATTGAACCATGGCGGATCCGAACCACGGCCTTGGGAACACCAATAAGGAAGCTCATCATCAATATGAGATGTATGTATTAAGAAGCCGGCCGGCGGGGCTTACAGATCGGCACTAATTACGCAACGGGCGTGGTCTAGCAGGTTGATCTTGAGTCCCTGATGACGGCAACGACGAAACTTCCTTAGCAAAGCCCATTTTTGATTATCAGTTGGTCCAATTGAGTGTTAATTCTCGACTGCCCGATTTACGAACTCTCTAAGCCTCCTCCCAGACTACTGGATGATACGAGGGAGAAAAAAAAACCCAGTTCTATCGCTATCTGTTGCTGTTGTTGTTTACTATATCCAACAATTAGATTAAAAGCTGGCGATCCTGACGTATCTTTGATGTCCGTGTTTGTTTCGTGTGCCTCGTCTCGGCTGTAACAAGTGTCTAGGGCTGCGTAGGACAGTTGTGATGAGAACTGGCCCCGCCCCTGTTGGGAAGTTTCCAAACAAAGGAAAATATATGTCACTATTCGTATTTACTAACTATGATACATTGCTAAAACTAGCGAATACTTCTTTTCGCTCGAACACGAGTTTATTTACGTGGGTGATGATCTTTCTATGTGCCCTTTTGTTCTTGTGCTGATTATCAGTAGGCTAAAGGCCGGGTTTAACGAAGTTGACATCATACATAGCGACTATCATTGGAATACATAGATGAGGCACGGTGTATGAGGTGATGGACTGGCTCGGTGAGAGCGACTTGTGCTATCTCATGATGGTCACCCTTACTTCGTAACACACCATTTGTGACGACGATATTAAATTTTTGTGATAATTACAATTATATTGCTTTCTATTAGCCGCCGAGAGGTTGTAAAGTCATTGGATAGAACGACGATCTGGCTCGATCTTGAGCATACTATGCTAAACCGAACCGGGTAACTAGAAGATGCAGAAGAATTCGATGATCAACATTCGACCGTCACTATTGGTACACATAGTAAGCATGTAAGGCAGGTAAAATAATCCGTAGCGTCGATAGCATCGGCGGAACTCCTCCGGGAACGGGAGGGGCAGACCACAGCGGCGACGATCTCAGCGTCAAAAAGACGGGGTTGAAGTCCGCCAGAGCGGTTTCTTATTGGGGACCCCACGATCGAATGACCGAGCCAAGACGCATCTTCACTCGTTGCAACATAGGTATCTCAAGATACGTTACTGCTTATTAAAAGCCATGGCTGCTGGTCCTATACAAGAAGGGGTAATATGGTCCTTGCTTCCTTGCTAAACACGTGCAGGGTACGGCGCTGGGCAATAACACAATATTACATATTGGAAGTGGAGGAAATTATCAAGATTCAAATCTCGCTCAAGGCGGGCGGTTCCCTCTTAGGGCGTAGTACTGTCCGGTGTGCCCACTTGATTAAGATCTTCCATCGCCGGCGATCTTTCAGGAGGAAGGGTTTACCGAATCACGAGGGGCACAGCAAGGGCCAAATTGACAAAGTGACAAAGGCTGGACCTTCTGGACCATCTACAGCATTACGTCCGTACCAACGTCATGCGTGGTTCAAGGATACTGTCTTGTCATACGGCGGAAAATATCCTAATTCGTGTCCCGACACCTTGTTCGAAACTCATAGTTGTGCTTCACCTTCGCTGAGAGACTGGCGTTAGAGTTCCAGAGGTTAAGAAAGTTGGATTACATGGTATGATGGGCAATTATTAGGGCGTCCAGACCCCTGAGGATTCCCCGGCTAGAAGCCCCATCGTGAAGATTGACTACGACGACGCAATTGTTTGAGGCCAAGGACCCTTGGAAGCTTGGCTCGCGAGGCTGCAAGGAATGAGGTGGTCTGAGCGGGTTGTAAAAGCAAGGGATTACTTAACCGAGCGACTTTGACGCGATGATATCCCAATCCCATGTCTCGGGATCGCACTAAGGTCTACATATTACTCACAGACCACGCGAGCACAGATGATGATGTTATGTTTGAGCGCTCGTGGGAGACAGGGTTCAAAACATTATGTTCGAATATTAAGATCATATCCCGTATAATACTATCGCAAGCATTCTGGAAGTTATTTTACTCTGTAGTAAGCCTAGTAAATCCGACTGAAGTGATGGCTGTTGCCGACACCATAGGATTGGGACGCCAATCTGATACGCTACGGCGCAGGCAAGGCATTAATCCCATACGCAGTAGGCAAGCCATGTTAATCAATAAGTCCATGCAGAACTGTAGTAACGTTTGACGTTTGTTGCGGTGTGAATAGGCTAAATTAGGAAAGTGGCATAACGTCGCTCAGATTGGTTGTTATTGTTGAAGGAGATGAAAGAGATCGGCCATACGATGAACAGCGAGAGAAGAGTGTGGCTCACGGCGGTGAGTTTCGAAGGGAATGATAATCATCTTCTTCGTTCCGCATTCTTACCACACCTTGTCCAATCTGCCGACTGCCATTTAGGACTTGTAGATTGGCGAGGAGGCAGAGATAGCCTCTCTTCTGAAAGCGACCGAAATAATACCATATATTATTGCGCTTATGTAGTGTATTAAGTGTATTGGGGGCTGGGTGTAAATATTGTATGACAATATTATATGACTGCAAAATGTTAAGTGGCCACTAACAACTAATCAAGAGCGAATCAAGAGCCATAAGCATCTAAATGTTTTTGGATTCGTAGTCATCTGAGATGAATCATATTTATAGAACAAGACAAATAGCGTCTTAAGGTCTCCAATGACTCTTATCGTGAGAAACATTTACTACGTATATGAGAGGAGTGTGGTGGCGGTACGGAATGATAGGTACCTAGACCTAGCGGGTACATTCTTGGAATTTAGGTGATATACCGCGGTTCAAGAATATTCCGATCTTCCGATCTCAGTTCGATTGCTTTTTAGGTTTACGATACATGGGTACATTAAGTTAGGTAAAAGGTACGTACCTAATAATATGTAATACAGGTACCGATGGCGCTTTGGCACTTTAAACCCTAGGCGTTTAAACTAATTTATCTCGTTTTAATCCTAGCACATTTACATTTCCCATCTTCCATCACCAAGGTTGACTGTTCCATATACGTCTATTACTCAGTACAGTTAAAATAGATGCTAACGTCGATTGCGTACATACTATGCTAGCATATATTGACATCCCGTTTCTTGCAGGCTGTTGGCTTATTTCAGATCTGAGCACATAAGCAGTCAGGACTGTATCTCGTTCGTGGATTGGCCCAGATGCCCTGGACGGACAGCCTCACTTCTCGGCAAGACATCAGAAGGCGCCGGCCAATCTCGTCGAATCAATCCTTCATCCCTTTGCCGTATTACGAGGCTACTGCATGCGGTTGCCCATGCCCGCACCAAAGAGATTATTTAATACCACCCACACTGTTCGGAGATAATCCCTCACTTCAAGGCCACAACCTGCAGCCTCGAAAAACCTGGGGCTCCATCAGATTCATTACCGTCCACACCCACCTGTTGCTCTTGGCCAATCATCGTCACCAACGGCTAGGGAGGTCTCGTCTGTAGACCCTCGGGATGCAACGAGAAGTCTGGGCGCCATTGGACACTTTCTTGCATTTGCTGCAATGCCACCGCTGCCATTCTACGAATCCGGTATCGTTACCGCCACTAGTAAATTTTCTGCAGCTCTCTAAAATTCGGTCGGTTAGTTAGTCGTCAATTCAGAGAGCCCCCGGAGGGCGAAATAGCAAAGCGCCCATCTCCTCTAGTGAGTAGTCAGTAGCACCAGTAGTACAGCATCGCCAACGGCCGAAGCCCTTCCATGAAGAAAAAATGAGAGAATCTTAAATGAAGTAAAAATAAAAATATGCTCAGTGCTCGCGCAATATCGAGCGCGCGGGTACAAGCGGCCCCAGCGAACATCCCTAATGCATCGCCTTTGCCGCTTGGCTAGCAAAATGGCTTAGACATCAGCTCATTTCCAGCAAACGGCATATTTGCGGCGGCAAAACCAGATCTAGACAGCCAGAGACACAGCAAACAGCTGCTATTATGCAACGAGATATACCAGGTACTCAGCATACTAAATCGCTGTGCCGTAGTATACGGGTATGCCGCACGATTAGTCCGAGAAATACCAAGACTCTGCTGTAAGTACGAACAGGAACAGCAACAGCAATACCAGTCCGTATATGTAGATATCCTGCGTTTTCACTCTGCGAGAAGACGAAAAGGAAAAGGAAAGATTAGTCCACAAACCAGATAATTAATGCACACGGGATACACTATTACCAGTGTCAGTCTATGTGGGCAGATTATCGGATTGTTCTCTCACAGACCAACATACATACCTACATAGTCCAAGGTGCGACATAAACAGAGACACCGATCTTGCGCAATGGCAAGCCATTGGCCAATGTAGCATTAATCAGATGGGACACGAAGCAGTATTTGCAACAGAAGGATTACTGGGCAAATTCCTATGTATTCAAAATGCTGGTCTCAGATACTCTGCCATAGCCGGGTGACCTTTATGCATTCTCTTCAAGAGTTTTAGCAGCGACACAACTGTACGGAAGAGCAAAGCATACGGATCTCCATTTCCTGAGAATGTTCCCGAGTCACAACGCTGGCCTTGGCTTGGACAGCCGTCTACTATGTATTAGGTACTACAAATATGCACGAGGCGGGAAAGAGGGAAAGAAAGTTTGCCTTAAAACAGTTTTTTACAAGCAGAGATCCATTTATTCAGCAGGTTTGCTCGAGGCGAGCTTCATTTGAAAAAGGAAGGGGAGAAAAAAAGGACGCAATCTTGTTAGACGTTTCCATAGTCTCTTCAAAGTTTGACGAGAAGAAGTGTTTCTTGTTAGCCAAATCAAGGATCTTGCCAACCGCCCGGCGTCCCAATGGCAAAAGAGCAAGAAAAGTCATGCGAGTCACGGGTCGCCGATTTATGACGATTTGCCCGGCCAGTGAGAGAACGGGTGTGTAAACTAACGAGATGAAAAAGAGGTGGAGGAGTCAGCAGCCTGTACCAGTCTTTCCAGTCTCTATCAACAAGATCACACGCACGCCCCCCTTCTCTTCGGCTCGGTCTCTAACTAGCTCGACTGGGATCTTGGGCGTGGTATTAGACATTGGATATGGCTCTATTAGGGTAGCAGTGGCCCACCTTAGGCCGTTGAGTGGACCATTTATTTTCGTGTGTCAGACCATCCTTGTCTTCGTATATTACGACGAGCCACGAAGATCTTGGTCCTTGTTCGGGCTGGGTTATCCATCCCTCCCAGTGGAGCGCCCTAGAAGCACTGGTCCCATTCTTGACACCTCCCCTTGCTCCCTTGCTCCCCTTCTCCTGTGAGCTCCACCCTCGCCAGGCCGCCTTCACAGCTACGCTAGCGCGTCAAATTCAAGAATAGCGCATGCGTGGGAAGTGGCACCAGTAGGTCAGACATGGATGTGAGCTGGCTATTGATCACTGTGGATTGAAGAGTCAAGCAGAAGGTGGCCAGAGGTGGCCAGGGCTTTTCTGCTTGAGCCACTCCAAACACGCAAAAGACCCAGGCCCCTGATGCCCGCTATCTCAATATCTACATCAACCTCCCTGTCTGCACCTTGCTTCAACCTCACATCGTTCACTACCTCCGTTCATTGCAAAAGCTACTCGCCCTTCCACCTCACGACTACCATTTCGAACTCGGATTCGTCGCCATAATATCCGTCGCCATCAACATTCCCTTATTCTACACTACTGGCCGTCGACATCCGGCCCCTACACGGCGACTTCTATACTAATTCCATGGCCCGTTAGCTCGACGCCATCTACATACGACCCAGGAACATAAATTAGCTGCAGCCCAAGGATTTTCCGTGGATTTTCTCTCCCAGGACATTGCCTTTTGGTTTGAGGACGTTGTTCCAGTAGAGAAGGCCGTTTTCTCTTGATTCCTTTCCTTATCTCTGTTGCCTTTTAAGATCCAGTCCCGGTTTTACCAGGAAAGGACCATAATCTGTCGCATACCATGCATAATGTGGCAGCGTACGGGTATCCCACGCCTCCGGCATCCCCCGCCTACGACAACACCAAGTGTGCCTTCCAACAACCACCACTAGCTGTGCCTCCTGTTTGCCAACCTCGATACACCCCAGTTGCCCCGGAAGATAGACTAGGAAAGTTCCTTGGAGAAAGCCTGCAGTTGATAGGAATTATTGGAACCGGTGCCTATGGCGTGGTCTACCTGGCGGTCGACGTCAAGACTGGAGTCCGATATGCAGTGAAGACGCTCAGCAAATTCAACGCAGACGGATCACCTCTGGATCGACGGCAAATTGCCTTTCAGCACCGGGAACTACGCTTACACTATATGGCCTCGGCGCATCCCAACGTTGTTTCCATGCACAAGATTGTTGACGACCCGGATTGCATATATGTTATCCTGGAGTATTGCCCAGAAGGTGACCTTTTCCTCAATATCACAGAGAGAGGACAATATGTGGGTAAGGATGCATTGGTCAAAAGCGTATTCCTGCAGATCCTGGACGCCGTTGAGCATTGCCATAACCTGGGGATCTACCACCGCGACTTAAAACCCGAGAATATCTTAGTTTCGAACCGGGGAGACACGGTAAAGTTGGCAGACTTCGGCTTGGCGACCTCATCAGACCGGTCCGAAGATTACGGATGTGGTTCGACTTTCTATATGTCACCAGGTAAAGACTCGTCGGGAACCTTATTGCTTTAGGGATGTACTAACTAGTTCGTTTTCTCTTACGCAGAATGTCTGGACCCATCATCCCGAAGGCCATTTTATTACTGCGCCCCAAATGATGTCTGGAGCCTTGGTGTTATCCTAGTAAACTTGACCTGTGGTCGTAATCCGTGGAAGCAAGCCTCCTTTGAAGATTCCACATATCGTGCCTACACCAGGAGTCAGGATTTCCTACGGACTATTTTGCCATTGTCGGATGACCTCAACAATATACTAGGGCGGATATTTACCCGCAACCCAGACCACAGAATTACGTTACCAGAACTCCGGAACAGCATCCTCGCCTGTTCCAGATTTACGATTTCACCTAATGCGCCTGCCCCCCAGGCAGCGCTCCCAACACCGCCCACTTCACCCGGGCCCATCGAATACGTTGACTGCGAAGAAGCCATTGTCGAAGACTTGAGCTACGATTCGCCACCATCACCCTCCGCTTCGGATTCCGATACGGAGTCCATATGTTCATCCGACGATGGATCTCTTACCTCGAGTGTTTCGACTATCGACGACATAGACGACGACGACTTCGTTATCACGGAGGATGAGATCCCTCCTACCCAGGAGCCCCAGTTGTATGATTCAGAAGAATCAAAAGTTATGTTTCCACAGGAGTTTGTCCCGCAATACTCGGGCCCTATTGAGCCTTGCCAGCCTTGCGCAGTTCAAGTTCCTGTGCAGGCTAGCTGTGCACCAACCAAGTTCGCCTTCCCATATTTCTGGGAAGTGGTGAATAGGTACACACAACCTGCGCCCATACATTCCATTCCTTTCCACCCACAAGTTCCTCTTTTTTCCCACTTCCAAGGCTGCTATTAGCTGCATTGATTATGTGTAGCTGCCCTGTTGCCCTTGGAGGCATTTTTACCCAAGGTCATGTTGGCTTGTTTTACCGGATACCTGGATATAGGCCATTAGGAATATTATACCATGGATAGCCTAGCCACGGATCCGGACCCCAAGACCTAAGGATATAAGCTTCGACAAAACCCATTCAACCTGATATTACGTTTATAATACATATTACATTGGAGCCGTGGGAATATATCTGGAAATCCATACCCAAAAATGGAGCTTTAAAAAAGTCGCGTCCACAAACGCGGCGCATTTTGGGAGCATTTTTATGCCCTTCGAACCTGTACTTACTTCAACGTCATGTTTTTTCTTTGTTTATTCAGCGTGGAGTTGGTGGATGATTTGAGAGATGAGGATCAATCCATAAGACCGAGGACCAGAGGAGCCATTATCTTATTTACAATCCGGGACTGACACGGGAAAGCATCATTACACGGCGCAAAACATACAACTGGAGATGTTTGAAGCTGGGAGGCTATTACTGCACAAACTTGTTATTTTCTAATATGTCGTTATTTTATTGCACGGGCTGCATTCAAAGGGGGATATCGATACTTTCGCTTGGATGATACCAACGTTTTTCTTTATTATTGGATACACAAAGGCATTATGGATCTTGAATTTCGAGAGCCATTGGGAAAAGTTTATCGAGACCAGTCACGGAATGGATATGAAGCTGGATTTTGAATAGACCAGACGGGGGCCAATAACCCACCACATACCGCGCCCAACAACATCTGTTGGCGCAGAATTATACGTTCTACCTATGGACACCGATCAGATACGGTGATCCTCTTGGGAGCCTTTGGAGACGAGAATACGTCTATAGGCTCTCAACAAACCAATACAATGTTTTTGCGGACAGTCGCAATAACCACCAAAATATGGCTAGCTTTATAAACTTGCGCACAAGTGACAGTGCTTCGTGATTGTTGTTGTCCTTAGGCATTATGAGAAGTCTCACTAACTATTCGCTATTGAGGACCCTAGACTAACCATGTCATAGATGTCTGAGGGTCATCATATCCTAGATACCTAACTTTGCTGCTACTGGTGAAATCCATTCTCACCTCAGCCCTTCGAAACGTTTCCTAGGACAGCAGGACAGCAAACCACCAAAACATGCACAACACCATTGATGATGATGAGAATACTGACATCTGCATCAGAGGAGTTGGATGGCTTCACGTTCGCTACGCTGATTGGGCGAAAGCTGCCGACGCCACTCGCCTTACTTTTGCCAGGGCAGGGCTTGCGAGTGTGCATCGACTTGCAGATTGCTCTGCCTTCATAATCACATTTCTGCCGTCGATGCAACGCAAGCCTGCAAGCCTGCAAGCCTGCATTAGCCTTCTACGGTCGTCCTAAGGTTGCGGAGCCAAGAAGAAAAAAAAATGTTCTCTCGAGTCTCCTTCTGTCTTTCTTTCTCATCCCCCCTCCCCCCGTTTTCCCCATCTCCTACGGCGCCCCGACCGCCCTTCCTCTCAATTTTCCCTCTGGCGCTTTGTTTATTTCGCTTCCCGCCTCGTCTCGTCTCGTCTCTAACCGGCCTGTCCGCTATGAACCCAAACTATTAGGTAGGGCCCAGCCTTACGAAATTTGCTAATTTGGCGAAGGCGATTAAGGCCCGTCGGACTTGTCGACTAGGTAGCCTTGGGCTTGGCGACTACATCAGACTAATACCTTTTTATTTGGTTATTATTCCGTACTGCTTGTCGCTATGTATGTTGTAAGTTGGCTAACTGCGCTCGAGGCTTGCCTGGATCTGTACTTGGTCCCTTTCTCTCTCTCTCTCTCTTTCCCCCTCTCCCTTACCAACAGCCCATTCATTCTAGTATCTCATCTACTGGGCTGCTACGTACTATGCACGATGGGAAATGGGATGGGATGGGATGGGATGGGCTGTGGACTATGGTACGGCTCCCCGTTTTTAGGCGCAAAAAGAGCCAGGCGCAGATCCTTGGTACTTGGAAAATTGTCACGATATGGGGCGGTCCCGGCATCATCACGCTACATTACAATACCCAGCCCAGCCCAGCCCATCTCGGCTACTGCACGGTTGGTTTAAATGAAAGGGAAAGAATAATAATAAGAAGTAAGAAAAAACTAGGAGCCCAGCCTTATTTGCGTTGGACGCAGTGTTGCGCGCAAGTGTCAAAGACGTGCAGTAGCTCGGGGCGCCGCGCGATGCTTTCTCTTTCTCTTTCTCTTGTCTTCCATACGGAATACATACCTGGGGGGGGGGGAGGATAAGTGGTCGAGAGAGAAATCTTGTTTACCTAGGTAGGTAGGTAGGTAGGTAGGTAACGTATGTAGAGGAAATATTGCGCCCTCTCTCTTCCGTAGCATTGTAAAAGGTCATGGATTTCCCATGTTGCAGTGCATCTAACTAACTCTTCTATACTCGACTCTGCCTAGCGCGCTCCCGGCGTGTTGGTGTGTGGGAAGGGAAGTGAAAGTGCTATGCAGCCCTTTTTTTTCTTTCTTTCTCTTATTCTTCTTCTTCTCATTTTCCTTGATTTCTCTTGCATTTCCCTTCGTCTCCCTACCGTCTCGCCTCAAGCGAATCAGCATCGACGGGGTCCATGTCCCTAGTCCGAAATGCGTACATATGCAAGTCGATGGTTTGGGTATGGTGATGGGTCGGCTTCCCTTACTTCTACGTGGTGATTGGACCGATAGCCTGGGTTCACTGGCACATGGCGGTGAAAGGTCTCTCTGCCCTCTCTGCCCTCTCTCTCTCATGTCTTCGTGCTTTGCGCTGTGTTCCCCCCCCGTCTTCCGCGTCCCAGATTTGATTCCTCGTTCCTCGAGAACCCCTCCAAGGCTTCATCGCGACTGGGGGACCCACACATTTCTGTCGTCCTCTCATCGAAGGGCTGTGAGGGGTGATATTGGGAAGAGGTTTGATGAGATGTGGGCGGAGATTGGATCGAAAGGCTCGAAAGCCTGCTTACGATCACTGTCACAGTGCCGCCTGCTTCCGAGTGGAGAGGCACAATCATTTCGTACAGACAATACTACACACATGCTCACACATGCTATTGTATTGCTATTGCTATTGCTATTGCTATTGCTATTGCTATTGCTACTGCTAATACTAACGGAAGACTCGATATTATGGAGTACATACAGAACGTACATACAGAGCGTACATACATTCGCATAGGTCCTTAGGTTCGCATGGCGCAGGCACCAAAGGCGCTCTGCATGGTACTTGTCATGTTTATTTGCCAGGACACAGGCCCAGACGGAACCTATCATTCGTCAACTTCCCATCATGTACCCATATTGGGATGTTGTCTCGACCGCTACGTATGTATGAATGTGCTCCGTAACGCGTGCCTGACTAGGAGGTAAGTAGGCCTAGGTAGGTAGACAATCGTACGTAGAAGGTAATGGAGCCGGCGAGAACAAGACCCAGGACCCGAAAATAATGCGCCAAAGCAAATCGGGGCGACGTTGCCGGTCCTGATCTCTACCCAGGTCGGTAGTCTCGCGGTTCGATGAGGGCATCGCCAACCCAAAAAGGTGGCTCGCAGCCCTCCACACCGCAACCCGCTGTCAATCTCTCTGGGTAGGTACCCGTAAGGTTTAGCTGGCTTTGGCCCGAGGCTGGAACGAGCAGCAAGAGAGAGAATTTACATACGCCCACATGTGTGGGGGAGGAGGGGACATGCGCACGTAGTGACGTGGTCCCGTTCGATAAAGGGGGAATTATTCTACACTACTTTGTGATATTGGGGCGGTGCAAATCAAATCGCTCGATCTATGATCTCCCCGGTCGTGATACCCATTGGACTGGCTGTTCGTCTCCACAAGGAACAGTACGAAGTACGGTTACCGTACAAGGAAATACAAGGAAAATCCACAGTCTACGTAGTTTCTTCGAGTCGTGGCACCTGATCCTGCTCAACTGCGTGTCATCTCGATGCCTCCTACGCTGGGGGGAACTACGGTACGCTAAAATAAGGACTGTCATTAGGGCTGTCCATGCGTTTTCGGGCCTCATCCTGCTAGGGAAAACATGCTAGGGGCTAGGGAACAAATCCTTTCGAAAGCACAATTTATCGGAACGGGGACACTATCGTCGAAATCGACCCTCATCAGGCGCCTGAAATCTCTTGTGATGTATGTCTTTGTCTTGGGAGAACACTTCGACCTCCACCACGTTCCCAAAGTAGGCTATTATTCCCCACTGACGAGTCCTGATCGGGTCAAATACGTTCCCAGACAAGTAGTTAAGCGGCTCAGTCAACAGCAAGGGGGCCTAATAATGAATGATTGCGTGTCTCTTTTACCCAAGGTGCGGTGACTAGGTATTTACATGACACTTCAATAGAAACTCCCAATTCTGTCCGTATGTATTGTTGTGCATGCGTCTCCCCCCTAAGCGACTAAGCGAAATCATGAGAGGCAATTATATCAAGTCTTATTGGACCTCTCGATAAGTTCCCAGGCAGAAACTTGTAGTAAGCAGAGATGTGAGGGCGTTCCACGACATCCGCCTATGGTTGTAGGTAATATTTGTCTCAGCACTATTCATGCGTCTATGCGTCTAGGCGATGGTATCGCGCCCTAATCCGTACAGGCTACGGCAATGAATAAGCGAACGACACGGCGGGAAAAGGATTGTCTTTTCCCCCATCTTACAGCGCAGCGGACGCTAGGCTTGGGTTATGTTTCCGCTCCCCAGGCCGATGCGGAGGCGGTGGAGTTGCGTAGCGGAGCCGGCGACACGGTCAAGATCATCGTGTCTCGATATTATTAGCGTGGCAACGTATAGTACAAGTCTTATATATATGTAACCAGGCCGGGGGAGCTCTCCACGCCAATGGGCCGCCTTTGTTTTTGGGGAACACGAAGACCATTGCGGCTCCGTGTGGGCTGGACATGTTTCGGCATATTTCATCCAATCCGTATCTCATTTCACGAGCTGTTTGACACATGGGCCTAGATCACCATCACCATTCTGTTTTCGTGTCAGGCAGCGTTGTTGAATTCGAGAAAAGTAACAATCCCACCCCCTGAAGGCGTTGGTCACGCGCCGAAGTGAAATTCTTGTGGGTGAGACCGAGACGCACAACTGTGTGTCGGGTCGAAGCTCTAGGCTTTCTCTACCAACCATCTAAACTAAGGGGGTAGTGGGATGGGTAAGACAGTTTTGCCGTTCATAAATTACCATATACCCTACTACCATCTCAGCCTGGTGGTCACATACGCGTGTCCTTCGTTGGGGCTTCCCGAAACCTATCATGGTGTGTAGTACGCGCTGAGGCTGAGTGTCTTACAGTAGTCTTATCCGGCAAGCTTCATGTCTCGAGACTGATTGGTCCCAGCAATCAATCAACCGCCCGAGGCTGCTGTAGAGCCACGTATGTAATATCCTATGTCCCTTAAGGGTCATCAGTTGCCCATCCGCCTAGCCATCCGTCCCTATCATCGTGACATCCGGCATAGCCCTGCGTCTGTTCGCCCGTTGAAGGTTCCATACCTACTTGCGCGGTATTCCCTCAATATGTGAGACCAATATATGTCTTTGATGACGGGGAGACATGCGCAACAACGACAACGTGACATGCCAGATTTGCTTATTCCTGTCTTGCCCTTCGCCCTTCGGCTGAGACCCTACAATCAACGTGGCCCACTCAGGGTTCATCCATGTCTGGAACCGGAAAGATGGGGAACCCGGTATCATGAAGCAGGAGGGCAGTCTTATTCCTCACGTGAAAGACATGTGGGATTAGTCTGTGGATAAAAGAGGGCGTGCGTGAGTTGCCTTGCGCTATCGACAGTAGGATTGACGATCGTGACAACAATATGGTTTAGGGCTCCATCTTTGCAGCATGCTCGATATCGATGGTGCCCGCTCCAGGCAACACAAATCGCGGAGTCTATTTTGGTTCCTGCGCGAACCGGTTCGCAAACAAGTCAGGCTCGGCTCCATAGTCACTGGGTCCCTCGGGGGGGGTGCCGGTATAGCCACACTCCGACTAACAGCTCACTTGGTATGCCCTAGGTATGCGGGTTAGTAAATAGTGTCTACCATCGGGCACTTTTTAATCGCATCTAGATTCGGCCTGAAGCTAAACACTTAGTGTAGGTAGCTCTCGCGAGCCTCAAGTGGGAATTCTCGGTGACCGTTTTCACCCCGTCATTCTCACACATCATCTCTGCGGGACCTCCCCTAGCTTACTAACAGTTAACTACTTCTTGTCCGTCGAGATGCCATGTGTACTAGTTCCAATTATCAATACGTTCCGGTCGGCGATTTGTTGGAGAACAGAGGCGCTGACACAGAATGAGAGTTTCCCCAGTAGAGTTGTCAAGTGACAACTCAAAAGCCTTAAGGTTTTCCTCGTGGGCCATCTTGTCAGTTGGCTTCGGATACTGTTGCCGTGAGCGGTGAGTTTAGTGCTCGGAACGGTCTCGGATACTGTGGGTTCTGGTAATTTACAGTTGAGCTCACCGTAGTTATTACGCTATAGCTGTAGCTAGCTAGCATCGCTCTAATGTCACTAGTAAAGGGGTACAGCATACTGGTGAACTGGGCGAGCTATTAGGTGTTAGGCCAGCCTGTGTTAGTTAGGCTCGAGTCCCAGCGGTGCTGTACGGCAGTTATCTTGTCTTGTTGTTAGTCCATTCTAGCGCCGTACCTCGTACGTGGGTGTCTAATAACCTCTTAATACATATTTACTGGAGACGTTGCTTGGTTATTTGTCAGAACCATGATCTAGTTATTTCTGGCGCTTCCGCTCGTAATTAACTTGGGGTTGGGCAGAACATCTGGAAGAAATCTAGCCATCGATGTATCAACCTTGGCCTCACTTTCCGCACTCCTCCAACCCAGTAAGATTAACTGACTCGCGCCGTCGTGAAAACGGCGGGAGTGCTGCCGTCTCCTTATCCGAATAACGGATCGCTCGGATCCCACTAAGACGGTAGTAGACCCGTCGAGGCGCGGAACTGTGCTTAGAGTCACGATTTGTGGCGGGATTTAACTGGGCTGGTCTTAGAGAGTCAGATAATAGCGGAATGCTGCGAACCACCGGTAAGGGCGGATATTAGCTTTGCTGAAAGCTCACCGAACCTCGACCGAAAGAGAGCCGGTTTGAGGTATATGTTCCACATTGCATACACGAAGCTTCTAACAGCCCTACGATCTTAGTGTATGAGACCGTGACTCAAGAGAGGTATGCTATAATGGGGCTATATGCTACTAGCATTACTATGTACCGGCATTTCACAACCAGCTCATTACGCAAGCATTCTGAAATTCGCAGTCACAAGTGGTTCTAGAACCCAGTACCAACAAGAAGATCAGCGTAGATAGGAGGGGCGTTGAAGTATCAATAGATCCATAATAGAATAAGATAAAAATAATAAAAAACTACTAAACTATTGGTAACGATCTAAGTGGATCTCAGAGCGTCAGAAAGGAAAATAGCAACCCGGATATCGCCAGCGCCCCTAGATCCCTTCGCTCGGTCTTTCTTTTTCGCGTCCGACGTTCTCTTTCGTACAAGGAAAAGCTCCTCCACCAACACCTGCCCCTATTCAGTAGGTACCTAGTAAGGAACTCCCCCCCAACTCTCCGGCGTTGCTAGCGGTCGGCTGCTGCGCCTCCGTCTAGTCGCTGACCTCGATGGGGCCGCCCGGGACTACGGGGTCGGGGGTGATCGGACCGCCGGGGAAGCCCGGGAGAGGGAAGAAGGGGCCGCCGGGAACGTAGTCGTTGTCGACGACGCTTCGCTTGCCGGGCACGAAGGTGGTCGTGGTGCCGTCGGGGGACTGGATGATCTTGATGCCGTACTTGGTCAGGAGCTCGTCCTTGATGGAGGCAATGCGCTTGGCAACAGGCTTGGGTGGGTTTGTGCCGAAGTTGTGGATCAAAGCCTCATACTCGAGCTCTAGGGCCGTGATGTGTGCCTTAACGGGGTCGGAGCTGCCGTCGCCGATTCCGATCGTGTCCTGCCGCTTCTTCTTGTCGGACGGGTCAAGGCCGCCCGTGATAGGCGGGAGGATCACGACGGTGCCCTGGCGCTTCTTGGTCGACGGCTCCAAGCCTCCGGTGATGGGAGGTAAGAGAGTGAAGGTCGGCGGCGGCGGGCTGCCTGATCCTGGGAGCCAGCTGTTCGGGTCGGGAACGATGAAATCCCTCTGCTCCGTGGTCTTCGACGGCTCGGAGATGGGGGCTGCGGAGGCCAAAGCCGCGAGGGCTAGGGCGGTAATGCCAACGCGGTACATGGTGAACTACTTTTCTTAGCGAAGATTGAAGTATTAATCTCAGCTAATATGCTGTGATGTATATCTAGATGATTAAGTATTTGATGTCGTTGCAATTGTTGCTGTCGTCTGTTTGTTATTCTCAAAACATGCCCTGATCGTCGCCGTCGACACCCACATTTATACAAAAGCCTTCCGGGGCAATTCGTCATAACCCCCCTCCTCCGCGAGAGATAAGAAGAGTCTAGTCGTTCCCTGGAAACAAGGTTAAGTTCATTTATTGTTAATATCGATATATTGGAGCTACGGCGCGGCTGGGCCTTAGATAACACAATATACCCGGGGAGAAGGGGATTTTAACCGGGTCGAGTCCTTCTACCTAACGAACCACCCACGAACCACGTATGGGAAGACATTTTCATGACGCTTTTTAAATCTGCATTTGCCGGTCATCCGCTTATCTCGCCGAGAGCCGTCAATCATGGAAAGGGAGAGAATTGTGGTCATATCCCTTTCGACTCGAGTGCAGGCTGATGTCGCCAGAAAGGAGACATCATCGCGGAGTATGCGCTAGACGTGGGCGTTTAGCAAAGCATTTGACTGTTCAAATGAGCCGGACCCTAAGACGATGACGCTCACCGACGGCTCGAGATTCTCTATTTTTGGAAGCGTCAACTTCTAGAACTCGTCCTGGTTGAGTGTTTAAACCCTTTCGCTTGTGTGAAGCTATCCATCAAGCAATATAACCAAAGGCTCCGACCCAAGCTACTGTGTTATGCAGTAGCATAGCAGGTGGGTTCGAGATAGTCTTCGCTATATAGGGGAACATCTTCAAAGTGTCACGATATGTTTAGCTTCATGCAGGGGACTAGCAAGATTGAAAGGACCGAGAATCTGGAAAAATCTGGACAAGTCTTCGAACTGGGGATTGAAGGAAAACTGCACTGCACATAGTCCGGAAGCAGAATCGGGAGACTGGCCGTTCGAGGCTGGTCTGATAGGGAATATTCTAGGGGTACTTGGGCTCAATGGTCGAGGGTCACGCCATTAGATCAATGGTTGATATAAGGCTTCGTCGCCGCATTGGGGTTGGGAGCTGGTGGCTCGTCCCGAGAATTCTGCTTCGGGAAAATACGATATGCCAGAAATAGATCCAGCGTGACATCGTCTGTTTCCAGGGTCCAACCCTTTTTTTGGAGAACCGATATTTGAAGCTTTTCACCAAAGCTTGTGAAACGCCATTCGCAATTCCAAACGAAACACCACTTGTCAACTGACGCAACTCTTGGGATAGTATATTGCTTGACATGCGGGGAGCCGCAATCCGTCTGCGAATGCACTACGACATGGTGAGGCTGGGATCGCTGTATGGCACCGTACGTAGATAGCACGGAGACCGCCAACAAGTAGGCAAGCGGCCGCCCATCGAACGATATAGATCAGATCTAGAGCGTCGGTATCCAATCGCCGTTTGGTCTTCCTCGTGGCTTTTGCCAGTCTAGAGTGAAATCGTCGTAATCTTGACATCAGGTTCGGCGACCCGGGTATGCCCACATGTCTCCCGACGTTGGGGTGAATGGCCGACTGAGAATCTAGATTGCGTCGCATACCATCCGTCTGGGGACGGAGCTTAGATGGATTCCTCCTTTCGGAGCGTCTTGGGACTTATGTGGCATTGGACGGTTCCAGCTCACCACGGACGTCTACTGGAACACCCCGGCGAATGCTTACATAGTAAAAACGCCGACTTGAGGCCTAGCGAGTAGCACCAAACGCCGCAATAGGTTGCTTACATATGCCTCGACCCCCTTCCAAGCTTCGAGCCATCACGTCACTGGTACCAAACCAGATCTTGCGGGTTAGTAATGAATTCATCCGCTATCCTACCTTGGATTTAGTTACGCAGGCCCTGTCAAGCTGTGCTTGCAAGCTGCAGCATAGCACGCGACCATGAGCTATTGATAGCGTCAGCATCTTCATAGGTTTATGTTTCTAAGTTAAACTATTTCCTCTTCCCCCTCAGCCGTGAGAAAGGGGAACAGAAGAAGAGCTAGAGTCAGGTCTGTTCTAAATATGAACGACAGGGGTCTATTGCCGTAGGGTGTATCAGTTATTCTCATTTTCAGACTGGCCTAGAACTAAACCTAAGGGATTTACTGTTTCCTGGGTAGTGACGAACATAGCGGATGATTGAATTGCGAAGTGTAGCTGGGTTGCTTTTAAAACAGTCAACACATCTCTGTATACCTGCTATAATAAGCCTGGACCATAAATGTCTTTGGCAGCTGAAAATAGAGTATTTTGGTATTAGAATGATATAATATTTCTGTTCTGTCATTGTGGTCTCAAGCGTCTCATGATGATCTTATCCTAACTCTCGTGGTGTCTTCTACTATAAATCGAGATAGGTAATCTTCTATTCCTTGGGAAGCCCCTAAGTGATAAAGTAGTACGAACCGTTTCATGCTTCAAGTTTGACTTAGTACTATGTATAGTTAAGCCAAGCATGAACGAACATTCACGAGTTAAGCTCGTCATTTCCCACGAAGTTCATCGTTAAATTCTCCAGTAAGGTTAGATTGTTACCTCGTAATCGATATCCTTTTCTTCGTAATTTCTCTGTCTAGTGTAGGCTACCTTACCTAAAATTAGCATCACCTTCGATACCTACTACTTTTTGAAAAGTCAAACTAGCCAAGGAATACCTCTACTCGGATAAAGGGGCATAGTATGCCGGCGTACGTAGGCCATAGAGGAGCGAATAGGGCCTCGCCATGGGACATTTATCTGCCGACTCCCCATTACTACAATTACGATGATAAGCAAGCTGTGACGGTTATATATTGTGACCTTGGCGATCACTCCGAGAGAGAGGCCATAGTGAGCCTTTCGCCAGAAGTATAGTGTAGCTTTCGGCCTAGTCTCAAGAAAGAATATCTTGTATCCATCCTATATGATGGCCCAACAGAAAATACTTGTTGAGGCCCCCAAGAAGTCGACTTAAAGCTCTTTAGTTCTTATCTAAGTCTATAGGCGTCGGTCTAGGAGCCACGCCTAGATTTCCCTAGGAGAAGACCTTCATAGTAGTTTTTGATGAACCTGTCCTGGTAGGACCCCTATAGAGCACTGAACGAGAAATCCCGAGTACCTAAAGATCTATTATAGACAGCTACCTCAGGGCAGGGGATGAAGCGGCCGGCTCCGCAAGACTTTTCAGGGCCATTACCTTGCCACTGCTTTGATCAGGTTTCCTGGAAAATTGATCATGAGCCAAGCGAATCTTGTTTGAAAATCATATCGAGCCTCCCATGAGCCTTCCATTTGTATATTTCTTCGTACAATCAGTCCATGGACAATAAGATAGTGGCTTGAGTAGCACCACATCTCGCATCCGACTTGTCATAGGCAACTAAGCGCGGATGAGTATCTAAGCTACTCGTAAGCGGGGATGTATTATCTACACCGGTAGATGTTAGCTTAGATTTCTATAGTAAGACTGGTATTATCTTGCTTCGCTTTATAGTTAGTCTCGAAAATAATACTTTCCATGAAGATAGTGTGACACATCTTCTTAAGTAAGGGGCCTTGGCATCTAGTTCCCGGTCGAAATCGTTTAAGGGAGAATCTATTAAAACAGTTTTAAGAAATCTTCTGCCGTTAGTCCGAACATAGGCGGAAGTGACGCGTCTATTTCTAGACACATATGTTCTGGTTTTGGAATAGTGCCTAGCTTTATACATATAGCGGCCTTGTTCGAGTCTCCGTTGAAGCGGTAGATGGTCAAATCCATGCTCTCAAGGAGGGAACATCGCGCTTAAAGTCGAGAGATGCCCTGTACCTAGGTAGGTATTTAAAAATGAAGAATACGCAGTGGCGGCAAGTTACGAAGAAGCTAATTTAGCCACTAACAATTTTGGTATGATTAATCTTGTCTGAATACTGAGAAGATTCAGGGCCTGTGTGGTCAGAGATCGAGAGCTATAAGCGTGTAGTAGCCTGCTAAGAGCATCAACGTCCGCGTATATTCCATAGGGGTCTAGAGGCCACTTATGGAGAGTTCCTGATCGTAGCGAAGCTTCAAATAGCTTGAACCGGCCGCTCAATGCCGTCCACGATGAGCTTAATAGTTTAGAAGAGGAAGGTGACAATGGGAGTGCGCCGGGCCCTATTAGACGCTCGGGGGCGTATAAAGCTCAGGTAGTTATGATGAAGACCTCAAGACACGTTTAACTTGATCTTTAAAATAAAGATCTTCGATGTGATATAGGTAATTGTTGTTCTCCCTATACTTGTTGTCGTCTTTCAATTCCCTCCAATATAGGATAACAGGTACCAAGGAATCAACACAATTAAAACTATATTTCATAGAATAGACCACTAGCCATTCACCAGAGTTTATTTATTAGCAACAATAGTTTCTTAGTCAACAAAATATTTTACTATGGCACAATTAAAGCTTCAAGTTGTTTGATATAAGACGTGCACCTTTTATTCACATTCGATAGGCCCGTGCACTACCCCGGATCCCCGCAAAAAAAAAAAAAAAAAAAAAAAGTTCATAGGAATTGCAATACTTAGTACTGCTAATAAGATAATGACATCGCAACTAGCTGCTACAACTACAACTACCTCCTAAATAGGTCCTGGGAACTTCCAAGTCTACGCACCATGCACGGCCGTGCGACCTCTTTCCTTCGCCGGGCTATGCTCTACGGTAAGAGATATATACCTATATATACCCACCTAGACAACCGAGTCTTCTTCCGTCTCTAACCCATAGCACAGTCCCGGCGTCGTCAACCCGAATGCTAACCAAATCCCTCGGTCTCACCTGCGACACCGTCGTCTACGACCTCGAGGACTCAGTGCCGCCCGCCGCAAAGTCCGAGGCTCGCGATGCCCTCGAGCAGCACCTACGCGGTCTACCCGAGCGGCCGTCCTCCATCTCCGAGATCGCCATCCGCGTCAACCCCGCCGGTTCTTCATTTCTACAAAAAGACCTCAAGCTTGCCGCGTCGTCTCCTCTCGTCAACACAGTCGTGGTGCCTAAAGTTACCACCATCGGGGACTTGAGGAATGTTTCCCACATTCTGAAGAACCTTGAGAATAACCAGTATAAAGAGACGCGCGCCAAGCCCATGAGGCTTATAGCCTTGATCGAGTCGGCACGCGCTATAATGAACCTCTCGTCGATTTGCAGAGGGCCGCGCCTTGACGGCATAATCTTTGGGGCCGAGGACTTCGCCCTCGACCTGTCGCTCACGCGGACGCCGGATTTGACCGAGTTCTTATATGCGCGGTCTGCCATCGTGACAGCCGCCCGGTTTGAGAACATCCCTAGTGTGATAGATCTAGCATACACATCATATAAAGGGGAGGACGGGCTAGCGGGGCTAGAGCAAGAATGCCGAGGCGGAAAGGCCCTGGGATTCAATGGCAAGCAGTGCATCCATCCTTCGCAGGTCGAGACGGTGCAGCGGCTCTTCTCTCCCTCCGAGGAAGAGGTTGAGTGGGCTGTCAGGATTACCATAGCGAACGAGAAAGCCGCAGCTGCGGGAAGAGGGGCTTGGACTCTGGATGGTAAAATGATTGATGCCCCGGTTTCCGGTAGGGCGACGGCAGTAGTCGACAAGGCGCAAAAATGTGGCATAGATGTCGATGGACTACGAGAAAAATGGAAAGATCAAGAGCCTGAATAAACCACCTATGAATATTAACCTTGACAAAGATGTGAGTGCACATTGCGATATGGTACCAATATATTGGCGTATAGTATTTATCAGAATCGAGAGAACTGATTTGGACGCCAGAAGCTTGACATTTCAAAACTCTCCTCCTCAAATTCTTCCAACGGTTGTGTGATACCAGGTAAAATCTTAGGAGTACCAATCCTGTGCTGGGTATACGGCGCCTCAATATCTAAACCCTCTTCGCATAGTTTAGTTGTCCTTGGCCTTCTTAGATCAAAATAATCAGGATCGAAATTAGGAGATAAGTTGAGAGGTGTCTCCTTTTCCGTATTGTAAACTATGGGCTGCTCGTGGGATAGTCCCGTATCGAGCGAAGATGGGTCTAGCGCTGTCTCCTCTAATCCTAGAATATCATAACCGCGGGAAGGGAGTTGCCACTGTGACTCGTTCTCTATTCTGGCGATAAATTCGGCCATAGTCTCAAGTTCCTGTGATCCCGTAAAATCTCTTTGGTACGAGCCTCTACTTAACCTTCCTTCGTCTTGATTTACATAGGTAGGTGGATTTGTGCTTGGTCGTAATAAGGTAGCTCCCTCTCCTACTATAGGGGCTAATAGCCTTTTTTGAGGTATCCAGGGAACGCTATTGGAAGTTAACAGGGTACGTCCATTATTGGCGACCGACTCATACAACAAAGCCTGGCTACAACTTTCGAGGGATTCCTGGGAGTCTTGTATATCTTTATCATGATCCATCACATGAGGAACTTGTGAAAATTCCAAATTGGCTGGAGTCGTGTTCTGTCCCGGTGCATTAAATTCCACGTCGGCGCGGGGTACGGCGAGGGAGGCGTTTCTACTATACGGCATAGGTGGGGGAGGCATTGCATCCCTAGAAGCTACAGATGCTTCGTCGCTCGCCTGCTGTTTCTGTCTCTCTAGGCTTTGATCTACGTGTATAGCCGTCGTCTCGGGGATTTGGTGAATAGTGACAGGCTTGCCATCTAAGCTACGCGGAATCCCAACATGTTGCCTTGAACTACCCCTTTCAATAGGAGTTAGACGAATTTCTCTAACAATTTGCTGACGGTCAATATCATTAGAGATGTGTGGTATGTGCAGATTTGCCTCTCCTTGAGACCTAGACGCATGGCGATCTTCTGTTATTTGGACGGTTTCTGCCGACTCTGAGAATTTAGGGGGATCTTCGGTCATTATAGCTTGATCTCGATACCTGACCTTGCGAGATCCATTGGAACCTTGATGTATATTGTGATGGGCGTCCTCCGATTCCATGTGGCGAACGTTACATGCTTCCGTCTCGATTGTCTTTCTTGCTGTACTCGACTCAGTTGAATGACCGTCGTATGAGGACATTCTAGTATTGTCGTATACCCCTGTCGTTATTAGATCTACTCTCATTGATTCTGGAATAGTTGTTCGGATCGAACCTGACACATTTGGGCTCGAATGATTGTCCCTTTCATTAATACGCGGCGAGTGGCGACTACTGGACCATGTTAAATATGTCGTATCTCTGCCTGCGTCTTTTTCATCTGGAATTGATCTGAGGGAATCTGGTCTGATAGGATTGACGGTCTCATCGTGGGCTCGGGATATGTGGTTATGCTTAGCATATCCATGACGACTTGGAGACAACGACCCAGGAGGGTTTCTACAACGGGTGGATGTGAGCTGTTCAAAGTGATGTCCTATTTCCCGATACTTTCTACTAGTATCCGGCTTATGAGGCCTTAACCCGGGAGTATCTCTATCGGTTTTGTGTGGTAGGAAAAAGGAAGATACTTCCTCCATTTCTCGATCCTCTCGTCGTTTGTCCCTCACGCGGGACTTGGATAATACTTTTGGTTGAATGTTACTACTCTGGTGCTTTAGAAACTGCATGTCAGAGAAGGTTAAATCAGATACTGTTTGCTATTAGGTTCCCGCAACTAAATAATTTTTTGAGCATATCCTTACTTGGCTGTTTTTTCGATGTCCTTCCATTGTCAAATAGACCAGGCTTTAGATGTGGTTGGACCTAAGCGTAATTTAGACCAATACCACTCACATGTGACGGGGTCCTTACCGTAATACGGTCATTAAGAACAGCATTAGAAGTGAAATTATTCACCACATTTTTGCTAGATGCCATAGATTTTCTCTTGTCGACTTTCTTGCGCTTTTTACTCCGGTGATTGCTATGATCTACGGCACTTCCCTCTTCGTGATTTCGTTTTCTTTTCTTCGTTTCATATTTGTCTTCCCTAGTCTTTCTTCTGGGTCTTTTCTCAAAGTTGGGCCCTTCGTCTGCATGAGAAATGGTCGACGAAGCATCGAGATGCACTAAATCCGCATCTCTCGGGGCTCTGGCAGTTAGAGTATCCACATGATCCCCTTGAACGGAGCCAGGGGTATAGCTAGGAGGCTTCGTAGTATTCTCAAAACCACTGATAAGCGAACTATCACTAGGGGCCGTCCGCCTTCGCGTAGACTTTCTCGAATCCTTTGGACCCGAAGTCTCAAACGGAGAGCCTGATTGGTGCATATAATGACTAGGAAAGTCGTGACGAGGACTCCATCTCGGATCTACACGCCTAGGGCGTTTATTGTATGGGGACGTCGCATCAAGTGGTCTATACGGGAAACTATTGCCTGGGATTTCTTTTCGATGTCCTTGTGACGTACTAGGCCAGGGGTGAGGATCTGGCCTCTCTGTCTGCTCTAGCCAGTTTTCGACAATGTCATAGCGTGGTTGCGGCTGCGGCTGCGGCTGCGGCTGCGACGCGCTGGTTGACCCTCCTAGAATCGAATTGTCCTTGTGGGGTTGGCGTGGACGTTTCAGACGTGATCTATTATTGGGCATTTCGTACGAGTTGTTTCCGCCACGCGGCCGATTATAGCGACAGCAATGATGTGAAGAATAACGCGGATGTGGTATAGAGGCCTCCGAATAGCTTATCTCAAAGTGTGAGTTGAAACAGCAAAAGGCTCCTGAGACAAAGCAAAGATATTACGTCAAAATGGTAGGTCTACATATTGTAAGCCTAAGGTATAGTGTGGTAGATCATGTTCAAAGCCATGGGAAAGCAACTTTAGACGAGACGAGATGCGTGGGGACTAGGTTGTGTTGTCGGCAGGACGGTTGGAATATCCCAGGGCTACGGAACCTAAGACTTAGCTCAAGTTCAAGTTTATGCAAGTGATATTAGGTACATACCTATAAATTACTAAGCGTATACCTTTGTCTAAGTAGGGCGAGGCATGTACATATTATACATACTATACGTATTAGTAAGAAGGAGCCACCTCTTCACGTGGGGTTTGAGGTTATTACCTCCTGGATTTTCACTCCTAGGTCGGGTATGCATACCTAGTTCATGCATGTATCTAACTACATGTGCGCGTACGTATTGGATCCAATGATGGATACACATTGAGGGATATATTGAAGTAAAAGATCGGGTAGACACATGCATTAGCTATGTAAGTGCGGATGGAGACGCATACATGTGGGTAGCTTGATACTCTGTCGGAACCGAGACCCAGCGGTCCAGGTGCTTGCTAATGTCTTTGGTTGCTACCAAATTTCCAATATTTTGAAATCTAAGTATTCAATCTACATGTGAGATATCCATAGTTAGTCTATAATTAGAACTCGGGCGGGATCGGCGCTTGCTCTTACTTGGCAAGTTTTCATCATTGATCTAGCCTAGATTTTCATAGTCGTCATAGGTTATCATAAGTGCTAAAAATGTTACGTGAAAATTAATGGTTGACGAGTGTGTGTTTTGTAAGAGCCGCATGCGATGTCAGCGGCGTGTCGTGCATTGTGGGTAGTAATGTTGTTGTTAAAGACCAAGCTTCAATCCCAAGACGTCTGAGAAACCTTGCCAAGAAGGCCCCTGATTTCCCCTGGATTGGGAGTTGGAAATCTCAACCCGACTGGTCTGATTGGTCTAATTGGTCTGTGCAACCCCGCAACGTTCAGGTATGCCCTAATGTAAGTACCTTAGGTACCACTAGGTCCTACATCACTGCCCAAGAGGTACACTAAAGAATTGGAACTCTGAACCTTCACATCTTGGCAGCTCTGATATTGCCTAACATACACTACAATCGATACCACATGTCAAGCGTCTACTTTGTCTCTGAACGCCGGGGATTGGTGATTGCTGATAAACTTCTTCTTTCAGCTTAGGTCCAACGCGTTTCATTACCCTGTGTTTGTATTCTACCCAAGGTCCCCCGAGTCAAGGGATAGATGGATGGATATTCGGAGCGCCAGCCGGCCCCATTAACAGGTCGTACTAAACGACATTTGCAATTACATACATACAGCCTTACGCATCTTGCAAGCTACTTAGCTGTAAATCTTCTTCCTAAGTGGACTCGGCATTTGGATCAAAATTGCTCAATGATCGACTGCGACCTCCACGGCTGCATACAACGTCGCATCCCATGCGAACAAGCCTTTGGGTACGCGGAACGCATCTTGTATCGAATCTGAGCCGAAATGCCTCTACTATTGGGTTCCTATTTGTTATAGTCGTTGGTTACTACCATTTTCTGTCTACCTCACCTTAACCGCATGTCATATCCCACATTCCATACTACCCTATCGTCTATCATGGGTTTACAGCTTACCCTTTTATGAGCAACCGAGACGTGTCCACAGAGCATATATAGCACATGCTAAAAGCATCATTATTCTTTAGTTATCTCATCATAGTACAACTTTATGTATGGCAGTGGTACGGAGCTAGACTCAGCTCTCTTCACCAAGCAAATAATATCAAGTCATAGGGATTGAGAATACCTACATGACAGCATCACCCAAGGGCCGAGTATAACGATTGAGGACAGCTATGTGGGTTCTAGTCCCCAGGAGATAGTATTTCGACGTTTCACTTTCGTCCACAACTAAATGCAGCACATTTTCCTCCTAGTTCGTCTCGAATTGTACCAGGATAATCGGTGTCTCTAAGTTGGCTCTTTCCGGAGCTCTGCCGTGTTGCAAGGTCTTGAAGTACTTCAATGAACTTAACTAACTAATATACCCCCCATCTTAGAAAGCAGCGTAGTTTGTATTGTTCGTACGATAGTCTTCAGCACTAACGCAGGGTCTAGCCTTGCGGATAAGCAAGCCCCTCGGGAGACTATGGAGAGGCGCTATGTTCTCTCGCATTACTTAGCCAAGCAAATAAGACTTCCTGTTTTGAACTGACGTCCTGCGGCGATTGGTCGATCACAAGTCAGGGGTCCAAAAATGGCACCCCTGCGTGATTGGATATCGCGCTTTTCCTCATATTCTTCGAGCTCGTTACAGCTATTTTCAGGCCCAACAAGTTTTAACGAAGAACTATTCCCATAAGGTCCGAAAATCATAGGCTAGAGATATATGGCGAACAGACTATGGCATTCTTTTTTTAGCCCCCAGGCAAGGATTACGAAACTCTAGTATTCACTATTCACTACCCAAGGTGACGGACGTGAGACCTTGACAACTACGATCGGCCGCACTTAAACGAGAATAGGTAGATGTGGAGTATATCCTACCATGTAACCTACCTAGGTATGTAGTGTAGTCGGAGTAGATGCTTCGCAGATCGTTCTCGAAGCCGACACGCCCCCTTCAACCGCATTATGTCGAGCAACTTGGGCTACGCGAAGCAAGCATATCGTTGATTACTGGCATTCCATTTTAGGATAGAGCCGACTTAGCAACTCGCCTGGCACATGTAGTTTGTGCCGCGTGGAGTCTCATACCCTCTCCTTAGGGCAATTCGAGGTCACTTGCACCTCCTCTGTTTGATGCTTGTTTTGAAGCTATCCCTGCTGACTCCCTCTTTCTTCTCTTTGCTGGTGGTGGGTATACGCTTGTTGAGTATTGCGGTCTGCCTACCTCTACCTAGGGGCAAGTATAATATATTGTATAAAATCAGGCGGCCTCGAGTACATAGATATCTTTCATTCCTCGTTCAAGCCAACAGATACTGGTCGATTTGTCACTGGAACGCCTCCCGAGTTACTTTACCAACTTTTATAATCCTTGCCTAACCGGCCACCTGGATCTTGCATTTCGTACATTACCTATCAACCCTGCCGTCTTTACTGTACCGAAATACTAAAATACCGAAATACTTTTCACTTCTTTACCCTTGCGCCTATCAGATACGTCACCTAGGCCCTGGCATCTGCAAACCTTCCGGCACTGGTTACTGGTCAAGTTTGCAAGTCAAAAATAAAGGCAACAACGATAGGTTTGTACGATTGCTGCTTAGGATTCTAAAAGAACGTTCGTGCATCTCTTCCACTCCCGCCCCTGCCTCCCGTACAATTAGTGGGCCCAGTAGTTCCTTCCTCCCTTGCTGCTATCTTGCAGATTGCTCCTCCCACTTTGTTTAGACAATACCTAACGGCAGCCTCACGTACCTTAGGTATATGTGTGCAGGTAATCACTACCTCATTAATCACTACATATACCCGTGTACTTTTACTTCAACTATCCCGATCCGCACATCATTATTACGGATCAATTATTAACCTTATTTAATACAGATCTATCTACCCTTTCGAGTCGATATCTTCAGTCAGCAACAATGTCGAAACTATTCATCGGGTATGGTAAAACAGAGTTCCCATCTATTATTTACTTGGCTAATCCAAATGTTCCCCTCTATATAGCGGGCTCGCATGGCACACTGAAGATACCACGCTCAGACAGAAGTTTGAAGAATTCGGTCCCGTTGAGGAAGCGGTATGTGGTCCTATTACTATCTCTCTAGCACCCGCACTATCTTCGATATGGGGGTCTGGAAACCCTACCGAGACTTTGATTCAGGACTAACTGAGTTGATATTAGGTCGTCGTCAAAGATCGCGACACTGGTCGAAGCAGAGGCTTTGGATTTGTCCGATACGTGAACGAGGAAGATGCACAGAAAGCTATTTCGGGCATGAACAACGTCGAGTAAGGTGCCACGTCCCATTCTTTCGGGGATTGATCTAACTAAACAAATTAGATTCGATGGACGATCTATCCGTGTCGATAGAGCATCTGATACTGGTCCTCGAGGCGGTGGCGGACGGGGTGGTGCGTACCCGCCTAGGGGTGGGTACGTACAGCAACCTCAGATGCCCTACGCCGCTGGCCAGCAGGTTGCCTACGGGATGCCGAACCAGGTGATGTACCCACCGGCCTACGGACGCGGAGGAGGTTACCCGCAGCCCGGTTACGGAACACCCCCGCCTCAAGGTAAACACATAAACCCCTTTAGAATATTTCAATTTAAACCAGTACATGTTTAGACTAACCGAATCTTATAGGTTATGCACCCTACGGCTATCCGGACCAGCAGCAAGCGGGTCAACAGCCTCAGCATCAACAGCAACCGCCTCAGGGGCAGCCGCCGTACCAGTAGAACTACTGTGAGCGACACAGGGGGGTCTCGATCCAAATCCCAACACCAACATTATGCAGAGTTGGCATCTACTAGAAAACTGGCCCAAAAGGCACGCTCGTTATCGGTGAAATTGGCGCTTGGAGGTCTGATGTTCCCACAACACCCTTGACACTCCTTATGCACAACACGACCAAAGTGGTATTCCCCATTTGTCACCATTTCATTAAATCATCCTCAACTATCGAGTCTCTATATCTGAGATGGGAGGATTACAGTGAGACATACTCACTAATGTACATACATTCGTTCGCCATCTTCTATTCGAGGCTCTGTGGCCCTTATGATTAACGTGAATATCCACGTCATCTATCATTTTACGAGTCTACGAAGGACTAAAGAAGAAAAAGAAAAAGAAAAAGAAAAGAGATGGGAGAACTACTTGAGGATAAAGAGTTCGACCTTCTCGAGAAGAAATCGGTATGAAGTCGATCTCGGAGGGGGATAGGGGAAGGCAAAGCCGGGAACGAACTGTAGCAATAGCGCTCAGATCAATCGACATGATTTCCAATGCTTTTCTCTGTTGAAATTCTTGACCTAAGTACCTAACGTAATTCTCTACCTCGACGACTAATGTTTACAACATCTCTTCCCCTCTGTAAGATATCATTCACGCCTTCTCCGTCTCTTCCTGCTCGTCTACGCTGCTCACTTTCCTAAACTCGTGCGAGACGGGATGTTCAAAGCCTTCTACCTGTAACTGGCCCTCGCGGCGCCTGCGGTCAATCTCACGCACGCGATCCGACAAATCCGTGACGTGAGCGTCACCACTCTCTGGGCTTAGCTCGTTGAGGGCCTTTTCCAGACCCAACAGGTAGTCCCTGTTCAGACCGCTGGGACCTTCGCTAACGTAGATGTGCTCGGCGAGGGCCTGCGGGTCTTGCGGTCCCGTGAATTGGTCATTATCGGGGGTGCCGATATAGACTAGAGTGCGGATGGACGGCGACCCGTCCGCCGGATGGAAGGGCGTATAGTGGATCGTATACCCGTTGATTTCCCGGATGTCGAGGTACTCCTTTACCTCGGCTACCTTGTCTGCTTGGATTCGGTACGCGGTGCCCCATACCTTCTCGGGCGCTGAGTCATGCGCATCGACGAGGGATGCCCAGAATGATCGCTCGATGAGAGTGACGACGCGGCCGGGAGCTTCAGGTGTGCCGCGGTGGTCTTGACTGGAAAGTTCTTTGATGTTAGGAGATGATATAATCCACATGTATTAAACTCGCTGGCCCTTGTCGTCACCGTACATCTACACTAGGTTGTATCGATTTAATATCCAGGGTAGATTAAGCTTACCTTGCCTAAAGATATGTCAGCCGTATACTTCTCAGCTAAGCAAAGTGAAGGAATCTATACATACCTGCCAGAACCGCCTAACATAGCCTGTGACCCAACCAGGTATCCGTCGATCTACCGAACAGTTTCGGTGAGTTTAGGCCTTGGATATATATGTTGACGTAAAGGAAGTGAGCAGTGAACTGCTTCAGTATAAGACCTTACCATAGTGCGGAGGGGGTTTCCATATCAAGCTTCTACAATTCTATAAGTAAGGTTAAGCTACAAAGCTAGGGAAGCATCCGAAAGGATAACGCACCCATAACCGAAGATCCAGAATTCGCCCGTTTCAGGCGGAGCTCCGTTGACTGGCATCGTTGATATTCAGGTCAAGCTTCCTCGTCTACCCTTCGCCCTCTTTCGTTTCTATAATTCACGCACGCTTGCTCGAGTTATTGTCTATGGATCCAACTAGGTAATTAATAAAGCCCTTAACAAAGCTCTCCAGATATCGTAAAGACTACCTACTCTATCCGTGAATAAGAGTCATCGTCGTTCAATTTGACGGGAGTCGGAAATGGTACAATAATGCCAAGCTTTTCGTCTTTTGCGGCTTCCTAAGCCATCGGGACTGCCGTCTTTTGGCGGGCGCGGCTCCGGCCAACGGAGCATGTGCTACACAGTACCAACACCGTACATCTTACTTACCTAGACCTTACATACATTAGGTACCTATATGTAGGCAATCCCGCTCTTATTATCCCGACAGTCCGACTAGGTGGTTCTTATTTTTAGCACTTATGTACCCTACGTAACTGGACCTGAATCTACGTGTTGTAGGTACATGCTGCGAACAGCTGCAGCTAAGCTCCTGAAATTCGTCATTCAGGTATTACCTAGTTGCGATGAACGTTGGAAAAGGCTAATGACATCGTATATTCCAAAAACTGAAAAGAATCTCCTGATACGTGACCTCTCATATTATTATTATTTACTCCTGCAGCATCTCGAAACCTCACGCATATAATACCTATGAAGCATGTATGCATCCCGTGAAGATTTAAGAATAGGGGAAGCATGCGCCTCGACTTGTATTACAGACCGCAACAGCTTGGAGCTCCTGTTTTGCTGCGCCATACTAGCTACGTATTATCGCATAGACTTGCCGCCATCCATGGAAGGTGTTGGGAATGACAAAAGAAGATGCTGTGGGTTCAGCGTAACCCACTTTGTTGTAGGCAGTAAGATACCTGAGGAATATTAACCGGGATGCGGGACGGGACGGGACCGTCATGCCTGAGCCTCACTGGGGAAGCTGAATCTATTCTAATCCTTTAGAAGCTTTTGCTCCCATATAAGTCAGCCTTCGAGAAAGACTTAAGGTTCGCCCTGTTTTAATTCCCCAGGATCTCTGCCACCTTCGGTCAAGATAACGAATAATCGGATTGATCCGACGAGTTATTACGTACCTAATGGAGTACGTATGGATGCTGTGGTAGACGATGACACAGCCCCGGACTGCCCCGCCGCTCAGCATCGGTGTGAACTGTGTGATTTTGATCGCCAGTCTGATGCCTGCGGATCTTTAGTATCAGTCAGACGGACACTAGCGGTGCCGGATATCCATACAAACCCATCCAGTTCAGACAATCTTTACTCTGGAGACCAAAGAAAACAGCTTGTTAACAAAATACCTATCCGATAACAAATACCCGACTTACGGTATTTGATACAATAAAGCAAACCACATTACTTTTTATTTTTTCGGCAGCCCCTAAGTTGTTATTAGTTAGCTCCTTTGGGTCTTGGGTCTTAGGTCTTGGGTTTGGCAGATGCAGCCCTAGAGTTAATCCTCAACCAAGACTTTTAATAATTACATCCCAGCCAAATCCTCAGCACTATCTCTTCCCTTTTGTCTTTCTCAAACCCCATGATCCTTGACTTTCCTCTTTTACCCCGATTTTTTTGCGGCTGAATCTAATTTACTCTTTGTCCGCTACGTAACGAACTGGGTTGCACTGCCGCTTATTACTCGTCCGACACCTTTCCCAATTTAACTGCCTATCCCACATCGACATCCTATACAAAAAAGAAGCTGGACTGCGCTGCAACTACTCGTGCCACGCCCCACTTAATTTTGGTTTCGCAAGCGAGTACCAGTCTTAACTGGTGCTTACCACTATTATCCACACATCACTATTATCCCCATTATCATTACAAAAATTCATTTAACCTTCATTTTTAACGTTATATAATTCGAAATTTTTTTTTTAAATATATTAAATTTTAATTAATATAATAAAAAATTTAAAAAATTATAATTATAATATTTATATTATATTATATATTATATTTTAATTTTTAATATAATTTTTTATATATAAATATATAAATATAAATATAAATAAAATTAATTAAAAATATAAAAGTAATTTTTTATTTTAAAATAATTTTTTATATATAAGTTATATTAATTTAAATTATAAAATATTACGTAATTAAATTATTATAAACTTTTTTTAAATTTAATATATTTTAATAATACGTTTATATTATTTTTAATAAAATAAATAAAATAATTATTAAAATTCTAAAAACGTAATAAAATTGTATGAAATTTAGTTTAAATAAATATATTTTTTATTTTATTTATATATAAATGGTTAAAAAGTTATAGTAAAAAGTAAAAAATTTGGGGATAATTGTGGTGTGTGGATGGTAAGCACCAGTTAAGACTGGTCATGCTTGCAGAACCAGAATTAAGTGGGGCGTGGCACGAGTACGCATCCTCTCCTTGTTCCATATAGTAAACAAGTCTCGCCGTCACTGCTGTCCTTACCATCTTCATTCTTTACTACCGGTACTAGTCGATTCTAAACTCTAGAGCGACGTAAACAGCAATATACACAATGGCTTACAACAGACCATACAATCCGGACGAACTGCCAAGGTGAGTCGGCGCCTAGTGCTATTATACCCCGCCATCGTCATCGCTCAGAACCGCGATGGTCTGGAGTGAAGGACAAGGAGGACATTGCCATCTCGTCAGATGGATAATAAATATTCGTCTCATTTTCATGCGTGACAGCGATAGCTAATTTATTTTTGAAACCGCAGATTCGCAGAGCCCGACCAAGTACGCGCACGCACCTCCGTTGAACCCTTTTTCTGCCCTATGTTAACCCCTGCGCGAGCCCCTCTTCTATCCACTCGTATTCGACTGTAGATAACTAACTTTCTTCTCTTCTAGAAAGGCGGCGCGCCTCACCCATCCTCTCGCTACGAGTCCAAGCCCCAACCGCCTGTTCCTAGCCCCCGACACGACTCCCTTCCGACTCGTCGCACAGATACAGGACGTCTGACTCCTACTGGTTACGCCCCGAGCGGTTCGAGCGGTTATAGCAATAATAGTGGTGTCAGCCACAGCAACAGCTACGATCACGGCTATAGGCCGAACCTACAATCTACTATGTCGCCGCCACCTACCGCGACCGGCCCGCGACCAACGGCCCATAACCGCCCACCTCCTGCGAGTCGGCCGCCTCCTTCTCCTACCCCTCAGGAAGGCGCTGCCGATCCTACTCTGCTACCATTATTCAAAGCTGTCGATAAGAACAGTACGCCTTCTTAGCCTAACTGTGTTTCTTTTCCCAGATACTAACCCCTTTCGAATAGACACTGGTCAGCTCTCCGAAAAGGAACTATCGGCCGCTCTCGTAAATGGCGACTGGACGGCTTTCGACCCGCAGACGGTGCGCATGATGATTCGTATGTTCGACAGTGATCGATCGGGGACGATCGGATTCGATGAATTTTGCGGACTGTGGTCATTCCTAGCATCGTGGCGGGCACTATTCGACCGGTTCGACGCGGACCGCAGTGGCAATATTAGTCCGGACGAATTCAGCAATGCCCTTGTGGCCTTTCGCTACCGCCTCAGCCCCGGCTTCGTCGACCTGCTCTTCCGTACCTACGACAAGCGTAACGAGGGCGTCATGAGCTTCGACCTCTTCGTTCAAGCCTGTATCAGCCTTAAGCGTATGACCGACGTCTTCAAGAAGTACGATGAGGACCGTGACGGTTACATTACCCTCAGCTTCGAGGACTTCCTCGTCGAGATCTTAAAACAGCTCAAGTGAGGTTGAGACCGGAAACTTCAAGCTGTATGGCTTCCCACGGAATTATTAGTAGGGGGTGAGCAAAGCCAATGATGAGGATTGCCGTATTTATATACGCAATGGTCTGGAGAACAGATGTTACCTGTGGGGCTAGCAGCAAGTTCAGGAATACGTTGCCGAATACGCGCCATTTATTCTGCGTAAGTGTAAGCAATCCAAACTTATGTTTCTATGGGCGGAGAGAGGATATGCATTCGAGGAATTTCGTTATGTGAGCTATCATGCTATCTCATGGGAGTTTTAGAAGTAGAGGCAGAGGCAGGCCCGCGGATCTTATTGTTATTCTCGGTAGATACCATCAACCTATCATGGCCACAGGGATGCATAATGAACGAATTCGTCTAACAGACGAGAAATTCTTTTTTGAGTCTTAGACTTTGCGATTATCTAATATTATACGTTGGTATAATAACGATGGTAGGTATCCCTCTCTTGTTCCCGAAAATCCGTAGCAAGTTTTTGGCTTCGAATAGCAACGCCGGTGACTTTTTCTCTCCATCCATGCCTTTCCCTAATCCTAAGATACAAGAAACCCTATTCCAAAAATAATATGCCTAAATGGTTCATTAAAAATGACAAATGCGTAAAGACTAATTTTGTCTGCCCTTGGTATCATGTAGAAATTCTTCTCCCGAAATACGCCAGAACCCGACAAGCTAATGTGCTTAAACATAAGAAATATCGTCCTAATGACAGACGGTTACGTTGCCCTGAACGAATGGACGAGCCTTTAATCTAGTAACTTCTTCAAGTAGGGGTAGCCACGGACCTAAATCTCAAAAAGCCTCCTCTCAATGACTTCTTCGTCTTTAGGCCACTAGATATCTTCTCATTACGGGCGTAGATTGGTCTCAGGCTGCATTGGCTTTTCACCTTGACATTCTGACGGGCCTTCGCGTCCCTGATAACCCATTGGTCATCCGTATTTTCCGGAGAGCACCATAGCATACCGTTTCCAGAGACGACGACTTCGTCGCCGCTGCCGAGGCGCATGATTTCCGTGGTGACGCCGCCGATGCTACTGTTACTGCCCTTCCGTGCATGGCCTAGTTTCTGCTTACCAGGTTTCCCTTCTTCGCGCGGGTCCAAGGCGCCTTCAACTTCCTCGCGCCGCCACCGTTTCGTCTTCAACATCGCCGTAGCGAGGCCCCTGACATCTTTTTCCCCGTCATGCGCGCTAAGCCAGATGCGCGCGCCCAGTCGCGTCGCGATCTCGGCACCGGTAGGTACGCCCGCGCATATGTTACCGCCGAGCCACCACGGATTTGTGATGCTGTCCATACAGTGCAAGAGGGCCGTCAGTGGGAGCGCTGCTTCGGCTACGAGATGCGATGTGACGTAAGGTGCGATGTAGTCGTATGAGATACCGTGAGGCGAGAAGAGGACTGAGATGGGACGGACCATACCGGTGGAGGTGGCGGGGCGAAGATGGTTCTGGAAAACGGACCGTGGGAAAGAAGTGTTTGGGCTTGAGCGCGCCGGAGAGGGGAGTAAGGTTGACGCGGACTGGACAGAGCGCAGGGAGCGTGGTGATACTGGTGGGGAGGGCGGGAGGAGGAAAGGATTAGGGGTAGATGAGTTATTCGTAAGTGTCATATCCGAACCCTGCATAATAGGCGTATTAGGGGTCGCAGGTGGTGAAGGCGGTTTCGATATGGTAGGGATACCAAGTTGTAAGTGATGCATTGGTGGAGGTCGATATGTTATACCAATTGCGCCATGTAGACCAGCTAGGTCGCGTTTCTGCGGTATGAAGGCGACGGTGACTTCACCCCCTTGACCTCCGGGCGTCACGGGCGGGACGGGAATTCGCACTGCTGACTGCTTTCCTGTCAACCTCGGGTCTTCCCATCGCTCTATCGTCCGGATCTTCTCCTGGTCGAAGTACTTCCAACTCTTGATCAAGCGTGCTGCTGCTGGTTCGGCAAGGATGATCGTGTTTGTCCCGCTTGCTGGTAGCTGCCGGAGCGTAGCTTCATTGCAATGGTCGCTCTTATGTTGAGTGATAATAACGAGATCCGGTGGAGACGGGAGCTCCGAGAGCGAGGATATGCATGCCGGGTGTATGCGAGTCGTAATCGAGATCTTAGAGTGAAATACCTTAGAAGATCCTGTTATCCAAGGGTCCAGGAGAACTGTGAACGGCTTCGGCGTTACAATACGCTGTGCGAATTCGGGGATGATGGGCTCGAAGGATAGGAGAAACGAGGCATCGGAGTTGAGGTTCTTTATGGTTAAGGCCATTGCGGATGTCGACGTATCTGGGGGCTTGTCGTTTAGACTCCCTCTTAAGGGGGTTGGAAATTGGCTATCATCTGTGGTCAAGAGAGCTTAAGGGCTTAAGGTAATGAGGGATGAGCTGACTTCAAGAGCTTCAAGCGGAGGGATAAAGCAGCAAGAGAAAGTGATGACGAAAATGAGAGTTAAGAAGGATCTAGTCTCAGCCCCGATTAAAGAGGGGGAAAGTGAGCTGTCTTACCACGGGATGGATGGATGATGAAGTAATAAAGTAGGCGTACGAAGGATCGCGTGGGAGAGGAATATTTGTTAAGACACACAATCAGGTAATAATCGAAGTCCTCGTCAAACATCGATCGATGATCCAATAAACTCACCATGTGGTATTAGAACTATAATCAAAAGTCAAGCTATACAAAATGTCCTTGTCCGCTTTCCCACTCTTACCACATACGTACTAACACTTGTTGTGGAGGGAGAGGACATGTTTTAGACAATGGGTAGTCGACCATGTTTCACTTGGTTCGAGCTGGGGGGGATGTGGCAGAGTGGATGCGAAGCTGTAAGCTAAAAGATCTGCAGATGGAGAGTGAGATGTTTCGGTGTTTTGTCAAGTCTAGTCTGTACGACACCGGTTGGTATTAATGCCGTCTGGACCGTGCCCCGTACTTTACACTTTCTTTGACACTTAACTACCCCAAATTAGAGACCGCGCAGGTTAGGGGCTTGCCATTAAGGGTATTTATTGTCTCTTGCTGATTGGTCAACCTTCCAATTTATAGCACAGAAGTGGCTTCGGGCTCCAACGTTCAGGGTCTTTTTCTTATCCTAAAATAGATATTTCTATCGAGTATTACACGTAGGCGTCTATGTATATAAAAACCTTGAGTCACAGCTAGTTTAACTATGACTTTCCTTCGCATTGATTATTAAAATCCAGTTATTTACTGGCTTATTATCGGCAGGAATTAGCAAGTACCGCATGAAGATAATCATAATTTCATGAAATATTAGGTACATATACGTACTTCGTGCCGTTGTCGCACAATTAGGAATGTTTTTTTTCCCAAACGCTATATCTATTCGAGCATGACGTACGAAACACTATTATTTAGATACCCGAAGAGATGGCGATATACTATCATTCCTGTATGACAAGATTGGTATCTCATTTCCCAAATGTTCATTCCCTTAGATGACGACTTCTACTTGCCATACCGATATCTCCCCGTTATGAGATCTACAGTTGCCCAATCAACAAGGACCAGAATAATTATACAACGCATTCCAGATTCGTTTACTACCAAATTACGTGGAATGACACAGTGATCATGCGGATAACTAGGCACAGATTGCTCAAGAAGGTCGTTCGGCATGAAAGCTTTGACTACCTATTTTCAAGTCTCTTAATAGCTCTTAGCGTGGCGTCTTTCTTTCGACCGAAGACTTCGAGAAACTAACACAGGGAACTTATATTATTGCTAGTTTAGATACACAATATTATTAACACTTGTATACAGGAAGTTTTCCATGCTTCACTTTCAGTAGCTCTACTGTAACTACAGTGTCAACGTAGTACTCGGCTTGTAGTACTTTGAGGTATGGAAGTAGTGGTAATGATTATTGTTATATTTTAATGTCAACTCTTAGAAGGCATGCATTTGAGGTCGGCAATAGGCAAAAAGGTATCAAACCCGCAGCTTAACTAAATTATCAGTAACAGAAGCCAATTTATCTTGAGTTGACATCTTATTGATTTAGGCAAGTAATCAATAACCGCTCACAGAGCCCTCTAGGGATTAGTATACTACGAAGAAACATAATTACAAGAAGTTGATCTTCAACTTGAATAGCTGGATATCCATGTAGCACATCCACTGACTTCTTCACCTGAAGATTAAGCTTCATGCTTTGGATACTGAGCTTTAAGCACACGGATAGAGAAGCGGGCGGCTATAGGCACGTCCCGACTCTAACCCGACGTAAAGCCTATTAGTGCTGTTCAGGATGTCAAGGCGTAAGATGAGTCGACCGAGGCTAACACTACGGCTAGTTTGCAGCGATACTTCTAATTCGTGTGCCTTTTCCACATCAACCGTGATGCGTTTCTCACCTTGCTTAAATATTTCTCATGGGCAAAGCTATACGAGGCGTCGAGTAAGCCGACAATGCAATATGAGCACGCGAGTATATGAGCAATATATCAAACGCCCGCAGGAGGTCGTGCGAAAGGAGTGAAGTTCGGTCTAACTCGATGAGCCATGATTCCTTATATTGTTTTAACGACAGGTGACGCTTAGCAATTCCGTTGCGGAGAGTATGCTATAGGTAGCTGGTCCTAAGAATGTAATTCTTAATCGAATTTAATAAGGTCCTTCGATACTATCGATAAGAACGATTAGCTAGCTGTATGCCTTCGTCATCCTTCTAGTTTTGAGACCCCGGTGAGGGGTAGAGGTGTGCAGCACTTATACAATAGGTACACGCAATGTGCTGAGAGTCAAGGTGAGAGAGGATTCGTCAATTTCTAAAGCTCTAACGGCACTCGGATCAGCAGTCACACAACTCAGATAGGTAACTATAATAGATGCAGCTTCCTCTCAGAGCTAATGCTTTACGATAAGGGATTATGAGAACACCTTCCTAGAGCTTAGGGTACATGTAAACGGTAGAAGAAGCAAAAAAAAAAAAAAGGGTTTGCAAGCTTGCAGTAGCGTACTCTCGTACTCCCCACATCAAGCCGAGCAATCATGTACATACCATCATGTACCTAGGGTACATGGGTACATACTCAAGGCTTAGTAGCACAGCGCCACTATGATGTATGGAAGGAACATTTTTCAGCTTCAGAGGAGTTCCCGAATAAAAGTTTCTATTCGAGGAACTAAATCAAGATACTAACAATAGCAAAACGCTAGACCAATGTTTAGCCACGATGCGATTCTCGTACAAAAGGCTCGTCCAGACATTGTCGTGCCAGCCTCCCGAGTGGAAAGTCTTGGTGAAGGCAGCGCGTACAAGAAAAAAAAAACCTGACCAACTAATGCGATTGACTAGGATGAGAGCTTTCTACCACAGTTCTACTAGTCGCATTGACAAAGAAGAGAATTGGGGAGCTACAATACAGTACCCATGTTCGGCTGCCACCTAGCTAGGGTAGGTAATCCGGCTTCGTCTGGAATGAAATGTGTCAAAAAAAAGCCACATCCGCAATCAGACAATCAGAGAAGCGATGGCAAATGGTGGGAGCTCATGTTCTATATCTGATGTCATAAGCTGACGAGCTTAACCACGGGTTCTTTTCGTATTTCCGCCGACAGGTACAGCCAAGGAGAATACTCGCTTTTCAACTGGAGAGGGAGATGTGTGGAACAAGCATCATGCGTGTGAGAGAAGCGTGCGAGATGGAGAGCTTCGATAATGAAACGAGCCCGCCTGCCCGCCTAGCCCGCCATGCTAAGTACATACTAATGCTACCATGCTACCCGACAGAGTCTTCTTTCGATGCCCCGCCATTTCTCAAGCCTCCACTCGAAACCTCCACCTATCGTATCACCTCCGCAAGCTCTGCTCTGCCTGCTCAGCCAATGCCGGAGCTCTCATCAGTAGATGGATGGATTCGGTCAGTGCATCCACCTTACCCACCTGCAGAACCCCTCGCCCCCCTCAAGCTTCCTGCTGCTGCGGCGGTACTGCAAGCCGGGGCTTTGCCTGGCTAGTACCTAGAGGCAAGTATGTAATAATGCATTCATGTCTCGTGGGAAGCAGCTGGCTCTATTTGTTATACACCATGAGGTGTAAGGTCGCATTAAACCCGTCTTTACCATTCGAGGATCCCACACCCTGCTCCTACTGCAGGTATTATGTGCTTGTACGCTTAGAGGCAACAAGGAACGGAAAACCTTGGCCTCTTTTTACTTAGCTTGCTCTAATAGTATCTGAAGCTAAGAAGCTTGCATCGCCAAATTCCGAACAGCCAGACCTAAAGCTCTGACGACGACTCTCAACTCAAAAGAAATCATTGAGCTCTCTGGGGGTTATATTGCTACCAGAAGTGCTCGCGTCGTCGGCTTTTCTCTTTTTATTATTTGTATTATTTATTTGCATCATTGTTCTCTTTTTCCCTCGCCCATCACAGAAGAGACCCCACTCCTAATGTTCAAATAGCCATCCGTCACAGCCGCGAGTCAGAAGGGAAGCTGTCCGGTCTGTTTAAATCGAGTTAAGAAAGAGACGGAGTGGGACGGAGCCAATAAAACGACTCCCTCTCTCTTTGTCCGCCCCGATTTGAACTTGCCGCACAAGCTTGGGGATTTTTTTTTTTTTTTTTTTTTGTACTCATGTATGTATATACGTATGTACGATACAATGCCTGCTTGTCTGCGACGAGATGCCCGTCTTTCACCCGCTTTGGTTGGATCATCTATCTTTTGGGCTGCTTTGGATGACAAGCTCAGTTTACCCTGTCCGGGGGGAAGGCTTTGCTCTCTTTGTTAACAGCTACTTAATGTTCCCGCATTAATACCTTGCTAGGTGTGGTACTTATCTAGGATACCTACACCACCAGACCACTTACATACATATAACGCGCATCTACCATTTACATCCTGGGTCCATCTACCTTAAGGTAAGGTATCTCAAGGCCGTTGATCCAGCTTTGGTGTGTGGAGTACAGGTAGGTATGTACTTCTTATTATACCTTCTGACCCTGCCTTGTGGCCACTGGCCACCCTACATGTACTATTAGTACTATGTATTAGTACTATTACAGTGTTCCTCCTGTGTTCCTTGTGTGTTCAATGTTCCTTGTCTTCTTACCTACCGACCTATCTAAGCTGGGAAATTCCAGTACCGCTGCTTTCAGCTACCCTTCCCCCCTCCCTCCCAATAAGGTCACCCTTCCAGTCTTTCCTCTTTCCTCTGCCAACACCCACGAGAGAGAGAGAGAGAGGTCTTCGAAACACCTCATGTAACACCTGTATAGGAGCTTAGAGCTACCTCGGCAGAGCTGTCATAATCCTTTCTATATCGAATTTAACTATCACATACCTAATCTCCAAGCTTCATAGACTTGGACTATCGTCAATTGGTTACTATTAGTGGTGCTTCTTATCGTCGACACCCGTATCCGACTATCGATCTTGCGAACCTCCCCCCGCCTTCAATTCCCGACCAGTAAATGGCGGGGTTGATTGGGTCAAGATGCCGCCTCGATCTTCCTTAACGTCTTCATTCTCTATTACCGACTCGAACAATGAAGTCGTCTGTCCTCTGCGAAACCAAGATGGCTCGAGCTGTCGTAAGCGCTGTATTGGCGTAAGTTGCAACATCTTCACTGACTCGCCTCCCGAAGGATTGGATTACGAAGCTGTATCGGGTCTCAACCCAGAAGCTATGTCGCAAAGCCTAGGAAAGACAATGTCTAACTCTCCATTTTGGAACAAATAGGAAAAGAGGTATCGCTCAATGCAAGAGCATATTCGACGAGCGCATCCAGAGCATTATATTTCGAAGCTCCCTGCGACCGAGGAGAGCTTCTTACTCATGATTAACACACCTCCGTCAGATCGATCTCAAGTTCAGAACTCTGCCGGCCCTCCGCCAGGAAGCCTCGACCCGACCAAAGGCTATCCGCACGAGCGTCATGCATACTCCCGAGACGCATCTAGCGCTCCCGGGACCCCTAGGAATCATGATGAATATTCCGGGGGCTCGCATTTGCCAGCCGCGAGTGCCGCTGCTGCTTTGGCCCAGTTAGGTGGCCAGCACAAGTTCGAGACGGATTGGGATAATGAAGCAGTAAATACTCACCTAACGTCACTATAATCATTGATAATATCAATGCTGATTCTGATTTTGAAGGGCTGGCAGTCTGACAACGACGGCCGGAGAATACCGAGGAGTACAATTGAATTGCCTCCCATACATTTCGGAATGGAGCCAACTAGCGAACCATTCCCTTCAATTAACTCTGCACCGCGTAGGGACTTGCTCCCGTCAATTCTTTCAAATTCCCCGCCAGGTCGCTCGTCGACTCTTCCTCCTCTTCAACGATCGCTTGGTCCTATCCGACCTAGAAAGCAATCTATCACTAAGCGTGGCCATAAGAAGCAGAAATCTCGAGGTACCGCAAACGACTGGCTCCGGAGAATTCAAAACGATGAGCGCCTTAAGCCAGGCGGGACTGATCGTAAGGCTCATTCCGTCGAGCCCACGGCCGACTACGGCAAAAGGTGGGAAGACCTCATTGATGCTGCAGCGTCGGCTACAGAAGACATTGATGAAGACAGGACTCCTGTAAGTCGTGCCCGGCACATTTATTTTCCTTCTCTAACATCCCAGGTCCCCCAATCTCCTATATCAATACACCGAGCTTCCTTGCCCCCATTTCCCCATCAACACTTCCAAGGCTATCAAGCTTCTCCTCTACAACAAGCTCTTACTCCACCATCCTTTGCCCAAGAGATTCCAGAACCTTTCCCATCCGTCGAGAGTGGCGAGAGCGGAGGAAACTTCCATATAGGAGCCTCTGGACTTTCAGATTCGTCGCCCGGCTTTTCATCTCAGGACGTGCATATCTATTGTGCTGCGTGCCAGAGAGCGTCGAAGCTCCGGGAATCTTATGCATGTACAGAATGCATCTGCGGCCTATGTCGAGATTGTGTCAATATCTTGATGGAGGAGCAAGGAGCCCGAAGAAAATGCCCGCGCTGTGCTACTATTGGTGGCAGGTTTAAGCCCTTTCAGTTGGATATCCGATGAAGCATCTCGCCACTATTATACTCAGTTCCAAGGATTCAGCCCAGCAACCCGGTGTCTTCCCCTTCCGGACAAGCATACCATCGCCGATGACTGTCACTCACCAACAGCTATACAAACGGCATACTACTAAGACAGCCTATGGCTCCTACTATCCTACTATAGAACCCATTAAAGGCCAGGCCGTAGACTTGACACATGGCCAGATCACCAAGTGGACAATCCGAGGCACATTCTAGGCCAAAGGCCACGATCCACGATATGAGTTTACACCGAACCGAGTAACGCCCTGCTTGAGGAATGTGGGCGGCCCGCGTAAGCCAAGCCGTCACGATTTCTTATGACGTATAGGATTGGCGTACTTGGGAATGGGCATAGAGAGCGTTTGCATTTAGCGACGGCCATTCCGAATGACCCAATTTACTTCTATCCTCTTCATCAGGGGACGATATATGTTGCTGGCCGCTTTACATACCGGAATTTTCTTTGGTTATAAGGAGAGGATTGATTCCCCCGGCGTTCCACATGGGATATTTGGTTATTTATGATATTTATAGTCGATTTGAACCCCTTCTGTTTGAAGGGGATCGCTGTACGGATGGTTTGATCTGGGATACTCTTGTTTCAACGGCAGCAAGACTCGCACCGAAACGCAAGCTGCCCGGCTCTTTGTTTTATCTGGGAAAGAGACGATACGAATGATCAGGGGGGCGTTTTACGGTTGAGACCAACGCTACAAATAGCAATGTGATCATGAACATTACGTTATATCCGCTTAAATAGCCCAGTTATATATATATATATATATATATATGTACGAATGAAGAGTAGAGCTCCAAATTCATTTGTTATCATCTTGCTGGTTATTTATCCATGGTGGATATTCCCTTAGAACTAAACGCCCCGGTTCTTATGGCTGGATAGAACATTACATGTGATACTTAGTCCAGCAAAATACGTTATAGTACGTAATTGAAGCTAACTACCTGCTACCGGGTTGTCAGTAGTAGATCTTAATTATGTCAGCATTAAAAGACAAGAGAGTATTGATTTGACTGTAGTATGTTCATATATATAGACTAGTTTTGATGCTATATTATAATAAACGTTGACTCGCGAACGAAGGAAATCATATATGTTGCTTTACAGTTCTCCTTCCGTGTTACAGGACCAAGGGAAAAATAGTCAAATAACGCATTGGGCCATGTATGTATTCAATATACTCCGAATTCGCCCTCCCTTAATTTAATACGGATGTACGCATACCGTAACGCTGCTGTATTTATATTTACGTACCCAAACACATATAATAGTAACCGCCCTCTCGCCTCGCTGCAAGGGCTCCGTTACCGAAGCCCCCGTACCGTAACCAATATAAATATAAAAACAATCCCCCCCCCCTCACCGAGTCTTCCCCTTCGCCTCCTTCGCCTTCTCCAGCAGCAAATTGCGCATGGCGGCGCGCACATTGCGACTCCCGCCGAGCTTAGGGCCCTTGAGCACGTCTTCGTCGGCGGCGGCGCCGCCCTTGCCGGTGCCGCCGGGGCCGGACCCGGGGGGCGCGTTCGTCGGCTTCTTGCGCTTCTGCTGGCGCTGGGCCATGGCGTCCATGAATTCCCGCCGGAACTCCTCTGCGATGCGGTCGTCGGCTGCGCCGTCGTCTTCGGCGCCGCTGCCGGGTGCGGCGGGGGGCGGGGTGGGTGCTTCGTATACGTCGACTGTGGCGGGTGGGTGGGTGGGTTAGTGGGTTTGTTGTATGGGGGGAGAGAGAGTGTGGTTTGCGAATGGGTAGATACGTAAAGAATAAGAAGAACTTACGTCTGCTTTCCCGGAGAATCTCCTCGACCAGCTGGTCCCTCTTGATATCGTCGCTATTCCGCCTATTCCTCGACCTCCAGGGCTTGCCATCCCGTCCGAGCCGGACTTTCTTCGGCCGACCGCTCTGCTGCTGCTGCTCGTCGTCATCTTCAACATCTTCGCCGTGCAACTTCCGCCTAGCGCGCTCCGTCAGCGCTTCGTTGCGGCTGCGCGCCTCGTCGCCGAGGTCGATCTCCATAAGCTGGCCGTGCAGCGCTCTATTCTGCTGCTCGGGTCTGGGCACCGCTGTCACCGTCGCCGTCGCCGTCGCCGGTTGTTGCTGCCCCCGATTAGACGAGCGCGCGGCTGGGTGGGAAGAGAGCGCCACAGCGTTGTGTCGCCTGGCTAGTTCGGCTTCTATATACTCCTCCCTTGCTCCATCAGCAGCTGCGCAGCGGTCGCGGGGGTGCGCGCCATGGGGAGGATGAGACTCACATGTGCTTGTTTACTAGTTCTGCTGCCATACCTGTCTGCGGCGCGAATCGCTTCTTTACGCCTGCTGCGATATCTAGTGCTTTGTTTTCCTCCTCACGGATCATGAGACTGAGGTCGTCGAGACCGTCTCCGAAGCCATTTGCGGCGGCTGCTGTGTCGTTGGAGCCGTGGTTGCTTCCCGCGCCGAACTTGACGCCGCCTAGTCGAGCTTTTCGCGCATTGCGTAGACGTAAAACTTCGGCTACTGAGAGTCCCTTCTCTTCATCCTCTGCGCCCTCGCTTTGAATCGGGGTGGCGACTTCAGGTTTTCCGGGAGTATCTGATGCGGTCGGTGTTCCTTCTAGTCGTGGCGTCTCTGCGGATCTTGATCGTTCGTCATCGTCGTCGGCGGGTTCTGCTCGTTGTCTGTAGGTCTTCCTTTTTTTCCCACGGAAGATTACTTTAGGTACGGGTGTCGACTCCGAAGCCGTACTATCCATGATGATAGTCTACAGGGGATTGCCGGAGATGCGCTTGGTTCGATATTGGCTGTTTGTATGTTTTGGTGATACGAAGTAGGCTCAGGTACGTACACCGCATTGAAAGTCGAAGGTACATAAGCATCGGATATGAATTACCCGACAATCTGCCGCTTATCGCTTCTCCACTAGGTACTTCGTAATACCGTCTCGATAAAGGGTCTCCGTCGTCATTGTACATGGACCTGTCGAAGCTACCCTGCATACATGTATGAACTGTTATCTACCACTGTGCATACGATCTACTACACTGCAATTGAAGCTTCAAAATGAGACAAAGAGCAAGTGATATATTACTTTACATATAGCTAATATTGAGTCCGTAACTAATCAACATCTCAGGTCTACTTTCTCGCCCACGGCCGAGTTCAAGGTACGGACTCCACCTATCAGTAGATTAGAAGACTGACGTCACAGTGCGATAGGCGTGAGCTACCGTTATTTCGCGCAGAAGAAAGCAGCAGAACATAGTATTACTGGATGGTGTCGAAATACAGAACATGGGAAGGTGAGCAATTACTAGCCTTCTATTGCTATAATTATATATTAAGTTGAAATGTCAACTCACTCGTATCTTCAGGTCGAGGGCGAGGCCCAAGGACACGAGGATTCTATCGCATTATTCTTAAAGGAGCTCGATAAAGGCCCAAAGCATGCCCACGTTGTCAAGTTAGACAAGGAACCCCGAGATGTACAGGAAGGGGAGGCACATTTCGAGGTACGAAGATAGGGCGGAGAGCTAGTAATAAGTAATAAATTATATTCAAATGAGTCGTAAAACCGAATAGCCTACTGCTATTTATCTAGATATCGTAATATTCCAAGCATCGTCAACAAACTTCTAGAAGCCCCTACCTTTCCTCTTGGCCACAGGTTTCTTCACTGCGCCAGACGTAATAATCTTCTTAGCTTCCTTGTTGGCTGCGGGCTTTTTAGCTGCCCTTTCCTCTTCCAGTTTCTTCTGTTCTTCATATCTCTGCTTATCTTCTGCCATCTTCGCCTCGATCTCCATCTTGCGGTTGAACTCGGTCTCTGTAATTCGCTTTTCTCGGGCCGAGTATCCCTTCTCTTTTACCGAGTAGAAAACACCACCCAGCTCCGCAAGCCAATGGGGATCGACGGACGTCACTGTTGACATATACTCTTTTGAGGTGAGGATAAGCTCGTGGTAGATTACGTAGTCGGGAAGAAAGCCGAGACCGTATAAGGCGCTTGTGGGATGGAGCTGTACTGTAACTGATGTGCGTAGATTGATATACTCCCCTATACCCTTGACTTTGGCCGCCTGATGGTAGTAACCAGAGCAGATACACTTACGAATGATATCCCAATCAGTACCGCAGCTGATCATCTGCATCTTTTGCATCTTCATGATATCAAGAAGTTGGTCTCGGATTTCCTTTGCCCTACGCAGAGACTTTGGGTGCAGAAAGTGGCGTGTACACCAACCATCCGAATAGCCATTGGTCTTCCATTGTGAATACACGTGGAGGTAGGTTAGATGATCGGACTCGGGCACGAAGAATTTCTCGCGCGCTGCATCAGACTCTTCTTGTCGTTCTTTCGGGCGGTAGAAGACGTTAGGGACGGAGAGCATGGAGACGATGGTAACCATTTCCTCGCTACAGCCATACTCTTCAGACATGATGAGTAGCTTTGCCAGAGATGGGTCCATAGGAAAAGCATTCATCTTAGAACCGAGATCCGTCAGCTCTCCGAGGTTATCCAACGCACCCAAAGCCCAGAGGTCGAAAAGGGAGGTGGTGATGGTATCCTGCGGTGGCGGATCCATAAAATCAAAGTCCAGCAAATCCCGAACGCCCAATGATTTCAATAGCAGCACCGTATTGCTGAGGTTGGTCCTTTGAATTTCGGGTATCGTTTGAATATAAAGTTCGTCCTTGAACGCCTTCTCGGTATACAAGCGGAACGCTTTACCAGGTCCTGTTCGACCGGCGCGACCTGCACGTTGGCCTGCATTCGCTTGCGATATTGGTGTAATCTGGAGCGTGTCCATACCCATCCGAGGGTTGTACACCTTTAGCTTGGAATATCCCGCGTCCACCACGTACATAATACCGTCGACCGTCAAACTAGTTTCTGCGATATTAGTAGCCACAATACATTTCCGTACTCCAGGAGGTGCCCGGTCGAAAATCTTGGCTTGGAGATCTGCTGGCATCTGACTGTAAATCGGAAGGATGCTGAGCTCTGGTGGATCGTTAAGGGCGTCTAAGCGTTCTCGCACTAGTTCGCAGGTACACTCGATGTCTTCCTGTCCAGTCATGAACACTAAAATGTCACCGGCACCCATTGATACGTGAATCGCAAGCACTTGCTGAACCGCTTGATCGACGTAATCTTCGACCGGCGACCGGTGGAACATAATATCGACAGGAAAAGTTCGACCCGGAATGGTGAACTCAGGAGCACCACCGAAGAAATCCGAGAACCGTTTCGAATTCATGGTGGCGGACGTAACGATTAATTTGAGATCTCTTCGGCGTTGTAAGATCTTATTGAAAAGCCCCATTAACACATCCGTATTGAGCGCGCGCTCGTGAGCTTCGTCCATAATTACGCACGAGTAACGGTCCAGGTCTCTCTCGTTAAGAGATTCTCGTAGTAAAACACCGTCGGTCATATACTTGATGACGGTGTCTTTACTAGTACAGTCTTCGAATCGAATAGCATAGCCAACCGTACTACCCAACTTAACTTCCATCTCCTCGGCCACACGCTTCGCTACACTCATCGCCGCCACTCGTCGAGGTTGAGTGCACCCTATCATGCCTGATTTCCCGTACCCGTCTTCGTATAAAAACTGTGTAAGCTGTGTCGTTTTTCCTGAACCTGTCTCGCCAACTACTATAACAACTTGGTTGTCTCGAATCACCCTCAGTAAATCTTCCCGGACTGCAAAGGCGGGTAGGAACTCTCTCTGCTCCCTCAATGTTTTACTCTGACTGAATGCGCTTGCGCCCTCGTTCTTTTTCATGTGCTCGCTGAACTTGTTCTCCCCGGACTTCGGTGCGTCTTCTTCTGTTGCTATCGGTAAGGCGCTATCCCCCTCATCTTCTTTCACGCCCAAGACATTTCCAAGAGCAGTACCGGCCATGTTAGTAGCCTCTTTGGCATGACGCTGACGTTCCCTTTGCTGCCTCCTTTCCCTCACCACGCGGCTCCCTTTGCGACTGAATACAGCCATGTCGCTCTGATAATCCCTAACAGCCGGAACCGGCTCCAACTGCTTGGTAAACACAGTCCGTCCATCTAAAAATGGCGGTTTGAGGTCGTGAATTAGTAAGTGAACGCGAGTTCCCTCGTCATCGTCTTCGAAGTCATCCCCCAATGCACGTCGTTGGGCGACACCGGAAGTAAGCATACGATTAGTCTCCCAGGCATCGTTGTCCTTTTGCCTCTGCAGTTGGCGCGCATTCATATGTCGTCCGGATTTCTTCTCGACTAACTCAGCCTCCCGCTGTTGCTGCTCGACCCATGAAGTATCGTACGACCCAAACGGGTTATGGGAGTCATCGCCAAAGGTATGTCCACCAGTCTCGTCACCGGTATACCAGTCGCGATCAAGGGCATTCTGTTCATCTGCGCTTACTAGAGGTTCTGGACCGTCGAACTCTTGTTGTTTTGGGGTTGAGGCGTAGTTGGATTGCGCGCGAGGTGTGGAAGCGCGCGAGCTGGAGCCATGTTGGAAGCGGTTGTGTGGTCGAGATGAGTGGCTCCGATTTGGAAGAGATGTATAGCGGTCATCGGAACGCAGGGGATTAAAATCTATTTTACGCCTCTTGGGGCTAAAATTCCCGTCCTCCCTATCCATCCCGAGGGTATTTTCTATAGAATAAGTTGGTAGGCCGAGATAGTCTCGAGCGGTGTAAGTAAATCGTTTAATTGAGTCGCGAAAGGAAAACAAAAGGTAAAGTAAAGATGGGCTCGGCATTCTTGGCGCTAACCGCTAAGCTACGCTAAATTTCCTTATCGATCTTTTATCAGCAGCTGCCCCGCTAAAATTTTATCTCGAATTTTTGTAAAATCAAAAGTTCGCGGGGCTCTTTTTAGAATTCTTGCGCCGTATTGACCTATCTGTTAGGATTATTTTCTTAGGCGAATCGAGTCGCCAGCAATCAATCATGTCGTCTATGATTACGACGTCTACTTGGGTACGGCGTGGCTTTGCGGCGCCGTTCCCTGCCAAGTACGACTTCGACGAGGCCGAATTCGACAGGATAGCCAACCTAGCTAAGCTACAATTAGACGATGCGAAGGAGGATCTAGAGGAAGCGCAAGAAGAGGAAAATGGAGCAAGCGACGACAATGACGACGAAAAAAATGCGAACGGGTCAGATCACAAATCCCCAGCGCAAAATGAAGAGGCAGAGGCAGAGGAGTAGGTCTACTCTTGCATTATGCATAACTAGCTACTAATCCTGTCTAAAGCATTGACATAGACGACGCGGACCTTAAGGAGTACGACTTAGAGCACTATGACGATGACGAGGAGGAGGCTGAAGGCCAGCGAATGGACATGTTTGGAAACATCAAGTCTCTGGCATACTACGAATCCAATAAAGACGACCCCTACATCACAATACCCGACGGCCAAGACGAGGATGACGAAGATAGAGAAGAGCTACAAATTCTAGCCACAGACAACCTACTACTAGCCGCAAAGGTTGAAGATGAGCTTGCGCATCTCGAGGTCTACGTATACGAAGACGAAGCCGACAACCTCTACGTACACCACGACATCATGCTTCCTGCGATACCTCTCTGCGTGGAGTGGTTGGACATCCCCGTATCGAAAAACAGCGTGGATAAAGATTCCGTAGCCAACTTTGTCGCCATAGGGACGATGGATCCCGATATCGAAGTCTGGGATCTGGATACCATAGATTGCATGTACCCCAATGCGATTTTAGGCCAAGGGAGCAATCCGCAAGAAGAGGAAAAGAAGAAAAAGAAAAAGAAGAAATCGAAGAAGGCTAACGATGAGTACCACGTCGATGCAGTTTTGTCTCTTGCCGCCAACAGGAAACACCGAAATCTTTTGGCTTCTGCTTCGGCAGACAAAACTGTAAAGCTGTGGGATTTGTATACGACAAAGTGCGCCAAGTCCTACTCATATCACACAGACAAAGTTTGCTCGCTGGCATGGCATTCTGTCGAGTCTACGGTGCTGTTGAGTGGAAGCTACGACCGAACTATTGTTGCAGCCGACATGCGAGCCCCCGAGGCCAAGGCTCCGCGATGGGGCGTAGAGAGTGACGTCGAGAACGTTAGGTGGGATCCCCACGACCCCAACTTCTTCTTCGTCTCTACCGAGAACGGAATTGTACATTACCACGACATCCGGAACGCGCCGCCAAATCCTTCCGCTAGCAAGCCGGTGTGGACGTTGCATGCCCACGACGAGTCCTTGTCATCTTTCGACATCAACGCGCACATACCGGGATTCATGGCTACCGGCTCAACTGACAAGACTGTCAAGCTCTGGAACATCCAGCCAACAGGGCCTGCCATGGTCGTGGCCCGTAACCTAGACGTCGGCAGGGTATTTTCGACAAACTTTGCCCCCGACGCCGAGGTGGCTTTCCGTCTTGCCGTGGCAGGAAGCAAAGGAACAATGCACGTGTGGGACACCAGTACAAACGGAGCTGTACGACAGGCATTCGCACACAAGATCTCAAACAAGTCAGATGGGGAGATCAGGGAGAGGCTCATCGGTGTCGAAGAGGACGAGAGCTCTTCAGATAGCGAGGGAGGTGAGGACGAAAACGGCGAGCCCGAATCCATGGATGAGGATTAGATACGGCCCATCGAGTCTGGGCCGTGATGTTTCACGGGTAGATGCATTTTGGTACAACAATGAACAATGTAGCCAGGCTAATTCCGTCGTCGCACGACCCAAAGTTCGTTTCTGGTTTCAAGAGTTCGCATGGCCTAACAGGGCAGGGCGATTTATTTATATTTGAATCGGCCGACGGCTGAAACGAGAAGGAATGAGTGATAATCTGGTCTCGGCTAGATCTTGATAGCCACTTAGGTTACTCCATATGCTTCGCTTCCTGTTGTACCTACATACGCGACTACATATGTTAGGTAGTCATTGAAGACATTAAGCCGCATATTTATGTTGAGAGGTCATAAGATCCGTGTATCGATCACACGCAGTTCCAGTTACATCGGAAAGCTGGACCAGATGTTAATTGATCACCATTGTTTTGAGATCTTGTCAATCCATATCAACTCAAGTTAGGTAGTGTAAGTGTCCGTGCGTCATGATCAGAATCCGAACATCTGGATCCTTCATATCACCTTTATGGGATGGAAATAGGTCTACATAGAGATCAAGCTTGTAGATCATGAACCTACCTACATAGGCAATCAACTTGATATATAAAACTGTAACCTGAATAGCTTCAACCATGGAATTTTCGAAGGCGGTTAACACTCTAGTGGATGGCTTAGCATGTGACATGTGTGACTGCCCCTATTGCTTATTAAAGGTGAGGCGTGAAAAGCAATGCGAAACAGAGGAACAGTGTACATAGATACGGTAACGTTATGCAAGTAATGTTTGCTGTTAGATCAGAACACTAGAGCTCGGGCTCCCTCACCTTTCTACATAGGTACTATGCAGGGATAAATATTGAACCATTTCGCACGGGGATGCCGAAACGGCCGGCTCTGCTACCAACATCTTAATAAAAGAGGCGCTTGACTCGTCTAAGGCTGAGTCCGATTCAGCTTTTGCACCTGACGACCTCGCGCTTAGATGATGATGACGACGATATCGTCTCTTGGAACCGCTCTCTCGGCGACAAAATTAGATAAGATCAGAAGAGGTTTGGAGGAGAGGGCCTGAAGATGAAACACTCGAGCAGCCGTAGCCAATGGCGAATGAGAACAAGCATCCAATGAGGTTTTCTCCGCAATTAACGCCTTGCATGGCTTCGTCAGTTTCAAACTGCAGAAACCCCTGCTCGCACCCGATCAAGTTTGTTTCCTCTTTTTGTTCTCTTACCCTCCTGCCCTCTTCCTGAAGGGGGAAAGTCTTTTTTCGGACGCCCAGTTAAGCCACGCAATCAATTTGAAGAGTTTAAGGCAAGGCAAGGATGGTCAGGGGATGTCCACTCCCATCGATTTGCTCGGTGGATCAACGATGATTGATCGGATCCATGTCCACCACGGGAGGGGTGCAAGTCCTGTGACATGGGCACGGTAAATTACACGGTTAGACATTTTGTGAAATCGCATTGAACAATGAAAATGAGGCCCTTTGTGCGTACCTATGCGCGATTCTGTGTCTGACTTTGTGATATATGTGATCTAAGAGCATAGGCGTCGTCAAAAGAACGGCCACGTAACGGTGCAATCTTATGCTGCAGGAACGGGATGAGTTGTGCAGTAAAAAAGAAAGAATAGGATAATGTATGTCATTGTGTAGCATTGACGACGGCTCAAAGGATGATTCGAGGGTTCTTTGAACTCTCATGTTTGCCTTCATCCTACTGGTTGGTCTCGAACTGGTACCTGCATTTAGTGGCTGATAATCTTTGCTCGACGTGGCGTTGGGTGGTGGTAGTCGGGAGACATTGGCCGGGATGCCTAACTAATGAGAATCAAGAAGCGAACCGCTAAAGAGAACCTCTGGAGAATTCGAGACCTGATTCGCTAACGCGCCGCCTGCCGAGCTTTTTAGGGACCAGGGGCAACGATTGAGTCAGCCAATCTGCAGTCCCTGTCATGAGATTCGCCTAACTGGGGTTCCCGTCCTGCGCCAACTTGCAAGTGGAAGCACCAAAAATCATTAGAGGAAGTCTTTTAGTGACACTGTCGATCGATCAAGCCTTTCTTTAGCCTGGATGTGTTAGAGAGTCTACTAGGAAAATAGTGAGGGAGGATGCGCAAGTAAAGCAAACAAAGAAAGGGGGTATGATTTATGACTTGGAAGTGGACATAGAAATGGTTGAGGATCAAAGAAGTTGAAGATGCTTACTGGGAAAAGAAGTCAAGCTGGTGCGTGTAAGTGTACTATGTATATTAAGCCCGTGTGGGTTGTCAATGCCTTAACAAGCATAAGAAGAAAGAACATGCGAGGGTATTGGTAAATTAGTAACTAATACACCGATTACAAGTAAAGTTTATTAGAATTTGTATTGAAATACAAAGACTCTTTTAGTACCTGAAACCTCACTAATACTTTCGCCCTAAGTTCCCAGATTCCCTGCATGTGGAGACTTAAGATGGGATATAGGCCTGTCTAGGGCTTCTTTTCCCCGTGGCTTTCTTTTTTTTCTTTCTCTTCTCCCCCAGTCCGGACCACGAACCCCCCCTGGGTGCGCTTTATTAGTATTATTGTCGCGGTTCCTTTTCATCCCAAGTGCATGCACTCCTTCACTTTCCACTCATTCTAACCACTTGCCCGTCTTGTTGGCATTATTCTTCCTATTCATTCATTCCTCTTCTCTACGGATCCTCATCCAAGACTCGTCGCCGGTCACGAATTAACAAGTCTCTTGAGGCTTCGAAAATATTGTCCTTCCTTTTACACTTCCAAGGTATTACGACGACTTATTGTCTAAATCCTTGATCTTATTAGGAACCTGGTTGTTTCACTGTTTCGTTCTAGTACATACAAACCCTTTTTTGACCAACCCTTCCAAAAGGCTGTTGGACATCATTTGAAAACTACCTAACCTGCTCTCCTTTCAAATTGTCAGCCAGCTATTTCGGAGTTGGCGACAAATCTTGTGTGAATATACACAACCACCAAGACAAAGAGATCCACATGCTACCAATATAAGGGAACTCGTGAGAGTTTGATATCATACTTCGATAAACCTTGGACAGGTTCGACTACGATTGTTACACACATTTCACTTTTGTGTGGTGACTACAGCAAATTTAGGTGACCCTATTCGCCTCGGCTCTCGGCTTTCATATAGGGATTTAGGGATTCCGAAGAGGCGTCAACTAGGAACTCCGAGAATCTCTACGCCTCAGTGTCTTCCCCTGCGACTAGCGCATCTTGCACTTCTGCAAACTAAACGGCTAAGTGTTCTCCGCAACGGCAACCTTACATTCGCAACTACTCGATTTGGTCATCTTGGAGACTTAGACTCGTTGGTCATTCAACGTAACGATACACCTAGTCTCAGAGGGAAGACCCCGCGATCTCATAGGATCACATCAGGTTGTTTCGCCAGGACCCAACCACATTGTCCACCTGCCTAATTAGGGTAACATCGTCTCCTGCACAGGCGTCCCTTAAGCGCGTCCAGAAGTGGTATCCATCACCGGCCGGAAACAGGTCGTAGTGTACTTACTGTCACTATATCCTTTTCACTCAACTTAGGGTTGTCACATTACCCGACTTTTACCAATATCAACTCTAGGTTTTAGGTGTCGCACATACCCTATCGCCTCTCCGTGAAGAAAACTTGGCCTTCGAAGTGTATTGGCGCAGGCCGGAGAAAGTTTATAGGGTGCGATATTTACAGGTCCGATTACCAACTTACGTTAAGGGTATCTTTCAAGCTGGATTCCCGCGTCTAGGTGGCACGACATAAATCCAACGCTATACCTAGCCTCCTCCTGTGTTTCGACTCATATTCTGGAAGTCTTCCAGGGTAGAGCAACTAGTCCTTAATTCTTTTTCATCACCAAGAGGCTCTTGAAACCGTCAGCCAATATGTCTCTTGCGCGCGCCTTTACGACGAGGCGAAAGCAGTCCTCGCAGGATCTGGGAATATTGCCGCAACGGAGCAATACGACCGCTAGGAATAACTCTGCGGCAATTCGCAATAAGATATCTGGTCCTATGGCCCTTACCCACACAACTAATATGCTCGCATACAACGCACCGGATTTATATCCTCTATCAGAAACCTCACCAACTGGGTCTAGCAAATCCGACTCTTCTTCTTCTTCTGATAGTCCTCGTACTAGCTCATCATCACCGCCGACGAGCCCTGACATCCCAACAGCAGATCGATCTGTCACGCCAGAGCACAATCATCTTTCGTGTTATTTCGTCGCCCCAGGCCAGCCCAAGACGCCTTCGAATACCAACGAGGCGCCAAGTATCCCAAAGCGATCGCCATCACACACTAAGAAGGCATCAATCGATAACTTAGCAAACAAGTTTGCGCGCCTATCCAACCAATCCGGAAAGTCGGTTTCCACGAAAGCAAGCTTTTCGCTTTCTCGCTCGTCATCAACCTCGACGGCAGCTACTTCTGTCTCATACGGTTCTTTCTCGCGCAAACCATCTGTAATTTCAGCTACGGTGCCCCCTATGCCTCCCGTAGTCACATCACCACCTCCGGCTCGTCCGACTTTCCGCCGAGACTATTCCGAGGCCCAGCACCCTTTTGGTAAAGAACTAGCGCAGGTGTCAGAACTCGCAGAGGAGCTAGGTGTTAAGGACAAGATGCAAGTTATCGATGAGGAGGAACAGGAGCTTCTTGCCCGAGGCCTTTGCAGTTTCCGACCCGAGGATTACTTGGCCGAGGTTCAAGGACTCTTCGCGACCTTCTTCAAACCCGAACCGGCCGAGATAGCGCAGGCATGGATTTAAACCGGTACAATTTACGTTCCGCCCGAATCTCACTGCCGGGGCTTCGGGGGTAGCATTACATGCGGCATTTCAATGTATATATTTGGACAGTCGACTACGAGTCTGCGCACAAACCTACCTAACAAAAAGGTGTCGGCATATGGGGACCTAGCGATCAGATTTACGGATTAAGTTGTGGAGTTTGGGCTGATAATCGCGCGCTGGGCAAGGTTCGAAGAAGGGACCAAGGCGTTCGAGACAGGGTTGAAATTTGTGGTTTTAATACCCAGACACTTAGCACTAGACCTATACCCGGTCATTTCTTCTGTTATTCGTCAAGCTTGATGGGTGGAGGTGGAATATATTGTTTATGAAGCGCCTCTTACCAAGGCTCAAGCAGTGTTAAGAATTGATGTGGACATACGCCCGTTTATTAATGAATTACATTTACGTAGTGTCAAGCGATGAACTGAACATTACATGCGCATGAATCTATAATCATTTTATCCAAAAGATTTCTGGATACCACTAGTCATTCGTAAGTTATAAACCGACTTGATTTGTATTATATCGACCTAGGAAATAAATTGATCCTACTCGTTGGTGTTGAAAGGGCAAAGGCCACACGGTTAAAGCTATAATCAGAGTGTTGGAAATTTCGAAGTATTCTATATTAGTATAATAACGCGGCATGTTCCAGAGCAGTCTGTTGGTGGTTAGGCTAATCTACACTTGATGGCATTACGATGTCTACAGAGAGAATCGAATATCCTCATAACACTATCTATCACACGCATCATTCTTGGAGCTATCTCTGCACGGTATGTTACATATGGTAGAGGTGACCCTCTATGTATACAGTGGCATGATACATTCCCCGCACAATAGCTTTCTTGATACACAGTTGAGAGCAGCCCCCCATTGGATGTCGCCCTCTGGACTAGTTCACGATAAGACTCTCCTCCTTCTTGTGGTATACCTAGTATCGGCGTTTGTATCATTCAAGCAGGTCTCAGAGGAATACGGCCGAGATATGGAGATATGTATGCACACGTGCGAACATGACCCGCATGGCCAGAGACATAACGAGCAGCTGTGTCCGGTGATCCGGACTAGCAGTGTAGGTAGGTAAGAAAATTAGATAGATGTGTATAAGCGCTCACTAAGTCAGGTAAAGGATAACATGACGGATGGTCTAAGACATTAGACATCAGAACCTTATCTCAGCAGATCGGCCCCCAGCTGTCGGTCAAAAGACCCATGTTAGTAGTCTAGAGTCTTGGTCTATCTTAACCCAAGATACATAGTCATGAGTATTGTCGTCTTCGGCTCCGAAAATAGCTACATACATACATACATAGTAGGTAACAAGATACTGCTAAGACACGACGATCTTAACGTGGCTTGGTCTCTGCCGCTGGGTCTCTGCAGCTCATACAATTTAGGGATATAAAAACCATATGCCTTCCCAATTCCGAAAAAGAACGTCATGACACACAGCGGTTCGACCTTAATTGAATCGTTTCAAGATGCTATAACAATAGGTAGATTAAGTCACAACCATGGTCGCGACCGTGGCTTCGTCACGGGTAAAACAATTGCGGAAATGGCTCCGGTGGGAATCTATGCGGCTCATAGCATAGAATGGAGCAAGTTCATCCTCGGTTTCATATGTATCAAGGTATGTAGATATAAAAAGACGGGATGGGACCAAAGAATGTTGAAATCCCAAATTATACCACATGCAACTAAGCGATTTACCTACGTCATAGTCATTATGTCAAGTAAATCTTAAACTTGGACTTTATGTAATATACTACATTCACATGCGTATATTAACTTTGGTTACGTATATTTTTGTATGGATAGGAAAGATCTAACATGGAACATTTAACATGGCATCTCATTTCAAGTATAACAAGTATACGTACTCACATACCCACGGTGGAGAACGGCATTACTGCGTGCAATGCAACCACTAAAATTAGCTACGCTGGGATGCTAATTGATTGACCAACCCACTAAAATCAGCCCCTGAAGCCCCTAAAGCGACTGACGTACTTCCATCCTTTTTTTTCTCCTTCCCCTTCCTTTCTTGGCTCTCTCTACCTTGTCTTGCCTCGTCTCGCACAAACAAACACCTTTTTTTCGTCCCCTTTGGGAAATGCTCCCTTCGTCTAACAATACACGCATGACGAGCAAGTCCGAGCCCGAGCCCGAGCCCCGTCGCACTTGTTTTTTTTGTAGTTGTTGTAGTCGCACGACGCTTGCGTGCCGAGGTCCTCGCCAATCGATGCCCGAGCCGCCATCTTGAATATATCAATTCCCGCCCAATCATCGAATGCTACCCTCCTTGATCCACCCCTAAAAGCAAATGCTGCGCCTGCCCGCGGTCTTCCGCCTGCCCTCCAAGCTACGGCGGCGGGCCCGGCGCCGGAGGATGACTACCCTGGTCTCCCTGATCGTCATCCTAAGCCTGTTTCTGCTGCCCTTCTACGTCGTCTATAAGCCTCCGCGGGCCCTGATCCGGTACTTCGCGCGGCGATGGCCCGACGTGCTGTGGGAGGTTCCCACGGACCAGAAAGTTGTGGCCCTGACCATCGATGACGCCCCGTCGGAGCACACGCAGGAAATCCTCGCCGTGCTCAACGGCCACGAGGCCACGGCTACCTTCTTCGTTATCGGCGGCCAGGTGCCCGGCCGCGAGGAGACGTTGGCGGACATCGTGCGCAGCGGCAGCGAGCTAGGCAACCACGATATGCACGACGAGCCGTCGCGCGCGCTGTCGGACGAGGAGTTAACGACGCAGATCGAGACGGTGCGCGAGCGTATCCGGGCTGCGTACGCGACGGCTAATAGCGTCGAGAACCCCAAGATGCCGCCTCAGTACTTCCGGCCCGGATCGGGCTTCTTCAGCGACCGCATGCGCGCACTGGTCGACAAGCTCGGGTATCGCATCGTGCTTGGCAGCGTGTACCCGCACGATGCGCAGATAAGCTGGTCCTGGCTCAACGCGCGCCATATCCTGAGCATGGTACGCCCCGGTGCTGTGATCGTGTGCCATGATCGCCGTGGCTGGACGGCGCCTATGCTGCGGAAGGTGTTAAAGAAGCTGAAGAAAGACGGGTACCGCGTTGTTAGCCTAACGGAGATGCTCGAAATAACGGGGCAACGCTGAGCTTCTCGCAATGAAAACGATATTAACAGCACAACTAGTGAATCGTCGTTGGCGGCGAGTGTATACCATTATAGACGTGGGAGGAAAGGGCAAAGTCCTATGATTACTCTCCGTCTACATCCAACAGAGCTTGCCTCATCTCAAAATGGCACTCTGGCATTTCGCCGCGCTACTCGGCGCCATATCCTAAAATAGAATAGAAGCTACCTGAGGTTAGGGTAGACAAGACCGCCTGACATTTTCTATACATTAATGGTAGTGGTGTACGAGCCGACGTACAGGGCGTGTCTACATTACATACAAAACTACATACAGGAAGAAAGGCCGACCCAAGTGTGTATACTCATAGGAGGCGTCGTATATAAACATATACCTAATTATTATTCACGAACTAGACGCTCCACGAAGAGCTGGTGCCAGGATTAAGACTTATTGGTCTGGCTTAGAAGGAATAGGGTATTACTTGGAGCTTGTAGAATAGGGAATAGGGTATGAATAACGAAGAGTTAGGTTGTTATTATAGTGAGCTCTGAGGCTTGGAATAGATATATTACCTTTGCTGAAGTAGACTCGGACGTAGGCGTCTTAAGAGTATATTGTATCGTGAGTTGATCGCAACTGTATAAAACTCCTGTTGGCCCTAACTTATTCCATGTGTTCTACTCGAAGCCTACTTAATACTTAATAAGCCCGCGTAAGTCTACACTATTCTTGTGAAGTAGGTAGTCTTCCTAATATCAGGGGTCACCCCTTTTCAACGTCAGCCAAGTGTACCAGAGAATGTGCTTGCGTATTTCAACACAGGGTTGTTTATATATTTCTTGTTCTTCTAAAGCAACGTAGTTCATATTGTAGAGTTTGAAGCAGTAGATAATCTAACATTCCCTCTAACTTGGATAGTTACCTATCTCCAAGATCTTACGAAGCAACCTTAGCACCAACATCCCTCTTCGCCCTCTCCGCCTTCAACGCCTCAAACCCTCGCACCAAATCATCCCTCAGATCCTCAAACCCCTCCAGCCCAATGCTAAACCGCAAAAGCCTCTTATCGACCCCCGCGTCCGTCATAGCCCGCCACTCGATCAGCGACTCGACGCCGCCTAGGCTAGTCGCGTGGTGGAACAGCGCCAGCTTGCTCGGCAGCCGTCGCGCGTCGTCCGCGTCGCGTAGGTACACGGCGAACACGGGCCCAAACCCGCCCGGCATCTGCTCCTTCAGCCAGCCCTTTTCCCACTCTGCCTTTTGCAGACTGGCGTGCTTGACCTGCGCGACAAGCTCGCCCACCACGCTATTATTATCTTTTCTCGAGACTTCGCCGGCGAGCCACGAAACTAGTTTCTCCGCATCGACGCTCTGCTTGCGCACGCGCAGCTCTAGAGTTCGTAGACTGCGCACGCCGAGCCACCCTTCGAAACTACCCATCACGGACCCGAGCACCAGGCGCTCCTCGCGCAGCTGCGGGATCCAGGATGTCGCGTGCCGCGGGTGCACGGCCAACACGCCGCAGAGCATGTCGCTGTGTCCGCCGAAATACTTAGTCCCGCTATGCATAACGACATCGGCGCCCAGGGCAAACGGGTCCTGCAGCGGCGGCGGGGCGAGCGTAGCGTCGACGGATAAGAGACAGCCCCTCTCGTGGGCCTTGTCGGCGTAGTACCTCAGGTCCCTAGCCTCGCCGGTCGGGTTCAGCGGCGTCTCGACGTGCACCACGTCGCCCGGCTGCAGGTCTGCGAAGTCGGCGTCGAGGGAGACGGTTTGGAGGCCGCTGAGCTTGGACAGGACTTTGATGACGCCGTGGCAGCCGTGGTAGCCGTCTGTGATGGCGACGCGGCGCGGGTTGAGGAAGACTAGGAGTGCGTGGAAGGCGGAGAGCCCGGAGGAGTAGGTTAGTGCGGGGCCGTGGAGGATGGATGTTAGGACGGCTTCGAGGCGGGTGGTGTTGGGGGCGGTGTCGCGCGAGTAGACGTGCGAGTCGTAGGGGTTGTTGGGCTAGTTTGTCTGTTAGTTTTTCTTCTTCGATTACTATTCTCTTGAGGAACGGGTAAATAGGAGTAGTAAGTAATAAGAGAGCGTACGTTGATGTTAGTCCAAGGCTTAAGCTCGTCCGGGTCGTCGTTATACCGGAACGTAGTCGAGACGTGCATAGGCGGGGCGACGGACTGGTGCGAGTTGAGGAAGTCATCGGCGTGGATGGTTTGCGCCGACAGAGAGAGGTGTTGGAACCTAGAAGCCAGTGCTGTTGCCGTCACTGGTGCTTCTGTCTCATCTATACCAACGACGGGTTTCTCATGGGCAATACCCTCGACAAGCTCCGGCTTAACGGCATCTTGCACGGTTACCCCATGTGCGGTACTCTCCTCTGCCGCCATGAATTCTGTCTTCTTCCGATCACTCTAGTTTGGTATCCGTTTGTCTGATTTACTCAAAGAATATACTCTAACTAGCCTTGGTGTGAATACTTAAATATTTTAGATCCCTACCTTAGGTACCTAAGGTATTGGGAGGGTTTAAGAGGATAGTGTCGGTTTAGAAAATAGGTCGTAAAACAGGTTGTACAACTACCACCTGTCACCCGAGACGAAGATTATAAACATATTTCTCCACTTTGCAACTTATCGCCAACGTTACGCCATTGTTAGATGCAGCTAGTGCGGTCGGGTTCAAGGTCGTATGGGGCTTTTAATAGAGAATAATGGCGCCCGAAGTTGATTCTCGCTCCGTTATCGGGAGTCCGTGTCGTTTATTATAACTTTTACAACCTTTACAACCCGGAATTCCGAGATTCCTAAGCCTACCTAACTACATACCTAGGTACTAAAGTCACCGAAATGCCGAATAGGAGGCTCTAGCATAGGTACGCTACTTTAGTTTGTATAGGTATATTATTAAGTCTTCCATTCTCAACGCTTCCCCTCCCCTTCCGCATGCAATTATATATATGCTACGCCCTTCCTCTGACATGTACCTATTTCCAACCTCCTATACTATATCCTCGCCATTTTTTGTACGCCATCGCCCAACACAAGGCCACTCGTCGCGTACGAGTACAAACAAGGATTGGTGAAAGGCATCGAAACATCGTTACCCTAAGATGCGAGTGATCAGATCCTAAAGCGCCTTGCTAGTCCCAACCGCAAAATTTCAAATCGCCTCGCTGAAATTCCTATTATAGCCCTTTGGCAAGGGCTGCTCGACTCTATAAATCCGTCCTATATAGCGATTCAAGGAAATTCGTTACACGTAAATATGTAATACTAAGGAGTAGGTGTGTGTGTGTGTGTGGTGTGTGACATGTTTAGTGATTAGATCGCCTAGATACCGACGAGCCGGGGCTTGGCTTCCTCGACATGTCCACTACCTCTGCTGAGCTTCCAAGTAGATCCACCCCCTGCTCGGGTTCGACTCTGCTGATGTTATGTTGATGAACGTAACCGTAGCTTGTAGGTCTGTCTTCTGTGCCATCGGCCGAGGGTACGTGGCTGGAGGCTTCTGTTCCTGCCACCGACGACAACGAAAGGCGCTTTTGCGAATTAGTCCGATCAAATGGTAATCTTGCTGACATGCTCCCGGAGGGTCCCGTATTGTTAGACTGAGTCTGCACCATTGGCACCCCTAAGGGCGGCGCGATATCAATAAGTTGCTTATCCTCCAACGGGTTTACGGCGGAATTTCGTTTCGAGCTCTTCCTAGGTACCTCGGGCACTGATGGCACTTCCTCAACCTCTGATGGAGCCTTCACTGTTCTCTGCGACGGATGCCTGCTCGCCTTGGAGTGCATTCTACTAGGGATCTTAAAGCTTTCGCCTGCGTCGAGATCGGGTAAAAGGGGTGGCTCTTCGGCGACTCTGGGTATCTCGACGTCCATCTCGTCATCCGATCGAGGTTCGCCATCTGATTGAGGCTCACCGTCGTCATTAAGCAATTCACCTTGGGCGACATCTTCGACGACGCGCTTGGTCTTCTTCGACTTTGGCGTATCCTCCTCATCGTCGCTCTCTATTGGGCCGTTTCGAAGTACACCCATTGCTACGGGTATGCCCTCCGGTGGTTCCTCGGTAAGTTCGCCATTTCTGGCCCTCATCGCAGGGGGCATTCGGGCACTTCTGACTACCTCGAAGCCCTTGCCCTTCTCTTTAGTCTTACCACCGAAAAGGCGTTTAAGCCATCCGGTAGCAGTTGCGACTGGGCTGGTAGGGTCTGCTGGACCTGTGCCTAACTTGCGACCCGGTCCCTCCGAGTTTAATGCGGGGCCACGCACCCCGTAATAGAAGTCGACTTCACGGGTCGAATAGTCTGCTCTTGGCGCAAAAACCGGTATATATGGTGCAGGCGCCAGAGCTGGATTCATCTTCCCTATAGGGGGTGCATCGTCGTCTCCGCCTGTCGCTGCTCCCACAGGTTCACTTACCCGATGGTTTGATAGGTCAATGCTAGCTAGGGAGCTACGCGCCCGATGTGGTGACGAAGAGCCCACCTCATCGATAGTAGCTCGGCGAGCACGTGGGGGGCGGTAGTAGGGATCAGCCGTGGGCTGAGGACGAGTAGCTTGCCCTGGAGACGGCAGGAAGGAGAATGTACTAGCGTCTCCAGGGGTTGTCGTCGTAGGGGTGAAAGCACCGCCACTGCCAAGTGGAATTGAGTACGCATCTAGACTTCGGGCATCTAGAGCACTTGAGCTTCTCTGGTTGGGACTGGCGAGCATCCCAATGCTACCAGCTGATTCGCTTCTTACGCGTCCGTACCCGCGCTTCGTTACAGTTTCGGAGGTTAACATCGCCGTGGTACTAAGTTGACTTTGACGGGATGGACCGCCGCGTCGGTCTACGCGTCTCGATAGTTGGCGAGCACCGAAGATCTTGGAAAGCCCACCCCTTCTCTGCCCGTCAATGTTATCGCCCCCAGCACCTAATAGCCGTGCGATGACCTCGATGATCGTCTGTAGCGCATTTAGTAGGAAGCCAAAAATCAGTATACATGCGTGTATCAGTAAGATCACGTAACCGATCCAGCTCTTCTGACCCTCCGAAACTCCCAAACTTGGCGTAAACGCAACCATGAGTATCACAGATACAAAGCGAACTATCGAAAATCCTGTATGATAGGCATTCATCGAAGTAGGCGAATGGAAAGGTCGAAACGCGTGAAGTGTTAGTATTTGAATCACTTCGCACACGGCCAATATTACTACCTGTGCGGTACCCGATGGCTGCACGGCGCCAACGGCGATGCCTCGCAATAGTGTTAGTATAATTGGAATTATCGCGAAAGCAGCCGCTTGGTCAGAATATGTATTGTAAAGGGGCCCGTAAAGGAGCACGGTCGGGAGGTCGTCAAACAGGTGCGCCCTAGGCTTAGTACTTATAATGAGGTATATGAGCCATATCGAAAATCCAATGATTAAGACCAAAGTAAGAACGGCCAACCCTACAAGATAGCCCGTGGAACGATCCGCAACCACTAGTTGGAAAGCGGTCAGGGCGACAACGGGAAGCAAAAAATAGCTGAAGACGAGGCGAACGACATTGCCGATTGAGAAAGGTATATTCTTGGATCGAAGATCTTCCTCGGGGACGTGGTTGATATATCGTAATAGCCACCGTACAAAGAACCAGACTTGTAATAATAAGAGCACGGCCCCAATGATGACCAGTAACCATACCATCATACCGGCCCAAATATCTTCGACCTGAGCCATACCCTCTAATTGCGCAGTATTCTCAAGACCGTACGTGCCATTGGTCTTATAGAGTCCGTCGACCAGACTCTGCCAGGGTTCCGCCTTGGAGACGAAACTTTGGTTGAACATCAACGCAGCCCACGAGACCTGACTCGTTACTGGCTGATAGAACCCGGGGTATTCCAGGGAAAGACTACCGGTAAGAAGGATGTACTGGATGTACTGGAGACAGTCACCGAACCCAGGAGTAACCAGACGTAAAAGATCGGGATCTCTACCGTAATTCGATGTCCAATGGAAGACATCACTCGTGCCCCATGGACTGAAGATTCCTGCGAAGGCTGTCGCAAACCCCACCAAGATCAGTACAAATAGCGGGACAAACTTCAGAGACCAAGCGATTCCACCGAGGTCCGGCGTGAGAATGGTAGAAACACATCCAATCGTAGTCTTCCCAGAATCGCCATACCAAATAATGAAAGTGGGAGCCAATGACGTAAATGCATAGGTTGAAGATAAGTCATTCGTGAGGTTAAACGAGGGGAAGTCGTAGGGCGGTGAGTCTCTATACAGATTTGAATGTTAGTTCGTTATAATAGCCACTTTTCAAACATCCTCTGCCGTCTTTTCTTGATTTCTGCGGGAGCAACCTACTGGGATATCTGATCCTTGAACACGGGGCCGAGCGGACACGACCCATTCAAGATATTATCGCAGAAGTTCACGGCGTTATGATAAGGCTCGTACGTCGAGACGTCAACTTTGTAGTATAAAGTTGTAACTTTGCGTTGATTGGCCGGCAAATTCGGTTCGGGCTCGTTTTGTATCTTCCCATTCAGTACTTCACTCGGGTCATCCCAAACCGACGAATTCCATGGTGGCAGCGGGTCGGTGCCAACGCGCCCCGTCACATTCCCCCAAACTGTTACGATCAGGTTGTGGTTTGGATTCTCGGTGTCGAATTTAGCGTCGACATACAGGGGAACCCATTGAAGCTGAACTTGCTCTGGCAGCTGGTTGGAGTAGATGTAGTTGCTATCTAGACAGTTGTCGAACGCGACTTTTACAGCGGATGCGGTACGAATCCAGGTGCATGCTACCAAGGAACCCACTGCGATCCTGGAGAGAGACGGGATTCCGAAATTTCGGGTTGTTGGGGCAGAAGTTGGCGAAGACGATAATGGCAAGCATCTATCTTGCTCGGATTCGTAGGTGCCTATCATCTTGACGGGCGAAGCATCATCTGCCGCATATACATCTTGATTCTCGTCAAACTCGGCGTCGTCGTTGGTTTCGACGTCGGCGAATCTTGAATAGGACGTAGGCGTACTAAGAAGCCTTAAAGTATGATTTCGCATCGTTCGTCGTCGGGAGAGTGGTACCAAGATAGTGTCGCCCAAGGCTTAACGCTGAAGGATCTAGGACCACTAGGGCCACATCGTTGCTGGGAAGAGCAGTCTCGCTGGACTTTGCAATTGATTAGACGCGCGCGGCGGGAAAATGGTTCAAATGCACTTGAAATATATGGGAATACTATTTTGTAAAGATAAAATATAGATACGAGAAAATGATTATGAAAAAACGAGGGAGGATTTAGGAAAGGAGATCGGATATCGGGTTACTTTGGGGCGTTGTTGTGGCAGTGCGTCGTTCGGTTTGTAAGTGAATTATGATGTTACCAAATCTAGCCTACCCAGCCTACCCAGCCTACCACCTCTGCAGTAGTCTAATCCGTACAGCCAAAGTTGTATCGTCCGTGCCTGTCTAACGACCCAAAAAACAAAAATCCCTGTTTCCCTAGCTTGCTTGCTTGCTTACTGCTGCGAACTATGATTTGCTGGAGGATGTTTCTGGTTATGCTAGTTGATAAAATAAAATAGTTCGCGATAGAAATACTTCTAAAAAAAACGAGAGTGGTGAAGAGTCAAAACGGGAGTAACGACAGTGATAGCGATGTGTACACTATTATCAAAATTACTATTATGTTAGGAACTGATTAACGTGAATTGGGACGGGAAGCAAAAACAAAGAGAAAAAAATAGTTAAGGCAGAGAGATACTCTAGAGACCCTTGAAGCCGTCTTAAAGCCAACGCATTTTCATACATTAGCGCCTAAGACTAAAAGAGTACGTATCTCGTACATCGTACAAGGCTACCTACCTACCTATCATTACCCAACTTGTGAAAGCTGAGACTGAGAGTTCTCCTATGCTTCAGTAGTTTTTCAACTATAATTGTAAGCAACAGCTATGTCGTAAAATATTTCCAAGACTGCCAGGCAGCATGATGGCGATGGTTCTAGCCATATAATCGAATGATGGGATATGTATGCTATACCTGACGATTTTCATGTTCCCGGCCAATTAAAAGTGACGACGATAATGATGAAGTCATTATGATCGAACCAGTACTACCTTATTAGATATCAACTAGAATAATACAAAGGTAGGTATAACCGACGATGGTATCCCAATGATATGGAGAGCTCGTCTACTAGTTGAACCTTATTTTCCGTTCTTTCCTACTATAGAATTAGTTGTGGCTACTGCTACTAGAATATGTCTGCCTGCGACGGAGCTACCCACATGTGGTACAATCGTGTAAAGAACATTCTATCTATGTAGCTCAGGTACATTACCTATATATAAGGTAAGGTACGTGATGAATACTACCCGTACGCGTATACGGATATGTAGGTACCTACGCTTCTCTTATATAAGTACCTAACCTAAGACATAAGACATCAATGGTACCTTAGGTAGGTACATATACCTAGGCATGTGCATACCTTGTAGAGAAGCCGTGATACCGAAATGCAGAAGGCGGCACTTAATATGTAATAGTTTCGTCCTACAAGCCCGAAAGCCTTCTCTCGAATTGAGATGGGATTTTAGAGTATTTTGTCCAACTCTAAGCAATTATAAACTCGATCTAGACCCCAGTATTTTCATTCATCTTCACTCTAAAATGTCGGGTACTACGCGATAGCATCAATTAGGTAACGAGTTCTACCAATAATAAAATGAAAAGTATGACGATATCCTCAGCAACTTTCCCGTTCGCCCGTTTCTGACCCAGTTTGTCCTTTTCCACCCGTCCCGAGCTTCTACGCATCCGAAAGGTCCAATCTCCCGCAACACGAGCGTGCCGTCTCCGTTTCTATTGCGGACGGCCAGTTTCGAAACATTCATTGTGCCGATTTATAAAATCTATTTCTAGCATCGACTCCGCCTAGTATGTAGTTAGCGAGATGTGGTGCGCTCGTATCAACCACCTCCGTCATGGAGCTAAGCATCTAGTTTAGATGCGCTGCCATCAGCCGTCGAAGAATAATACTCCGAAAGAAACTAAAGGGGAGCCTCTCGTTGGGTCCAAGCTAATACGGGTCTGACGGTGGGGGGCGCCATACATACACTGCAGTACAGGAGTGGCTGAACGGTGCCATCCAGTCGGCGACTCAGTCGGTGGCCCGTTTTGGTTCCTTGGCTTTTATGCCATGTGGTGAGATGGACCCTAGAGGCGATGTTCGCATTCGTTCGCATTGCTAACTACCTGTACTCTTGCGTCTAATGCCTTGCATATCCGAAAGACGTCGAGAAGGTAGATTCATTGATTCATTCATTGATTCATTTATTTCACTACAATATCACTCCGGCTGTTTTAACCGTTTGTTTTTTTGTGACGGAGGAGCCGCCGATCTTAAGCGCTGCCCGCTAGCTATATAATCCGAACCGCGTCATTGCATGCCAGTCTTTATGCAAATACGAGCCGGAAGGTTGCCTGAGGCTTTAGAAAATCGAGATCGACGACTGGGGTCTTAACGTGGCACAGCGTTAGCACCGTGGAAAAAGCAGGTTCTTCCCACTGTATCCCGACTTCATTTCGTCGTAACCGATTACTATGTACTACGGGCTTCTTCATCACGATAGGGCCGTCAAAGCACCACCACGGTAGGGATAAATGCATACTAAAGCAATTATCAACCATCTGTACAGCGTTGCCTGCCCGAATCAGAAATTCGGACATCTTCCTCGTCCTTCTATGTGAATACTATTCCCTAGGAGACATTCATGTCATCTACCTCGGGTAAGAGAAAGAGAAAGGTTGACTCCGAATCTGAACCCGTCAACTCGCAAGTTTGGCCCTCACCACATTCCACGCCTACCTATTTCAGTATACCAATAGGGTTTGGTATAGCGTTGAAGCCTCATTGATATCTTACGTGGTGGTAGAGATACAGCAACTTAATCCCGAGTTCAAACTCCTACAGTATCCTATTATTGGGCACACCTCCTTACTGTCCAGTTGGGTCTTGTCGGCCAATCACTAGGGTTGACTTCGTATTCGCTTGCTAGAAGAGCCATGCATAGCCGCCAGACTTCTCCTCGGGGAGTGAGAAGTGTTATGTAAGTTATTGTAATGTGTAGGCTATACGGGTTAGGCTAGTATAGAAGGGGTTGGACATACCTAAATAGATTGTCAAGCTCAAGCCTATACTGGAGGCCTATTATTATAGTTTTAGCAAGGTTTCGATATTATTGCTACTACTATTATTGCTATACAAAAATGCATTCCTGCACTTGATGGCTTGAGACTACCTACCTACCTCTTAACAACACCTAGTAATTTCAGTTGCGCAGATTTCTCCTTCATAAGTCAGGCACCTAGGCTACCTTTGAGTATGACCCGTAAACTAACCACATTTCTGCTAAATATTCTAGTGAATCACCACCGCGGAGAAACAGCTTCTAATCGGATCTTAACCCTCTACCTCCCCCTCTCCCCCCTTATCGGCCTTCTATAGAAAACGATCCCTCGTGATACCACCAAACAGAAGCATACACGACGACAACAGACGACTAGCAATCCACAATTTGTCCTTATCCCACCCCTAACCACGCTCCCTTCCGTACTGGACCCTACAGCTCTCCACTCTTAAGACGACGTGCCCGACCGTCCCCCCCGCCCTCCTGCGTATCGCCCTAGTAGCCTAAACCTCAGACATACATACATACGTTCAATAAGAGCTATGGCAGCCGGGTATATGTCAACCCGTGCAAGGCTAGACGTAGTCGTACTAGCGATTATCAACCGTTCGGGAAGAGGAAGAAATTACAATACAATAGTCACGAGACCTTCTAGTTACGTTGGTTTCGCTAGGTTGTCCTATGTTGAGAGCAGAGTAACCTTTGATGACTGCGGTAGCCTATCTGTAGCTGTATAAAGTTGAGGAAGTCCGCAATCCTCCTTTCTAGCTAATTTAACAACTACAGGTATTCCTCCTATGATCGGCGGAAGGTTATGTAAACGTGGAGATTTATATGAACGAGTATTTATAGAGTCTTGTAATCGACGTTAACCAAAATATACTTGGAGGACAAGTGATAGGGGCAACATCTAGACAGTATAGTACACGTGTGAGCTTCAGGAGCACCGTTCTCAGATATACGACTCCTGCTTAGCGGTCCTTTTAAGTTTGTTAGTAACCTCAAGATTAGAATTGCTAAGGACCCGAACTAGCTATAGCTAAGGACATGAATTGACAGTATTTTCTCCCATGAAGCAATTATGCAAGCCCATGATTCGTAATTAGAAACCACCATTATGTCACCATTACCCCACAGTCCTCAAGACTTCAAGTTTCTCTAGAGGTAACTTACATCTACTTATAGCTAAAGCAACCACCTAAGCAAACTAGATCTCCTGCTTGATATGTCGTGTACCAACGACAGTACACCGCTTTACTCGGTCTACGAACTAGCTGTAGCTCCTTTACCTTTTAGAAAAGAGCAAATGTTGATTTCAGGAACGGACTCTTCGCCATTGACTGCGCCCATCTGTTTAAGGAAGACTGACTTGAGTCGCTTCTCAACGTCGCGGCCTTCTTCTAGACTCATCTCAAGACCATTTTCTACAATCCCCCTTGTGACGTATCTATCGTACGTCGCATACTTTTTGACGAAGATGCGCAAGGTTTCAGCATCCCACACCTCGATAATAGCTAGAGAATGAGTCTGGTCATACGAGGGGATATTTTCTAGGGGTAAGAGAGAGCTCTTTAATCTTCGAATTTTCTTTGGCTTTATACCCATCTCTTCTGCAGCCATTGACTTTTGACGGCGTAAGAGGTATGCCCGAGGGTCACCACTGGCTAAAGTTGTATTGATAGGCTCGTTTACCTTAGAGGAATTGACTTCGTCTTGGGGGTGATGCTTGCGTAACTGAACACATGGTCGATCCTGGGCCACCTCTGGGTTGACATGGACCTGATGCTGCTTCTTCTCGGGGACGTAAGGTGCCTTCTGCAGTGAAATCTTATGGCCGAAATCATCATTTGTCGGTATTGGTACATATTGAAACCAATTCTCCCCCTGATGTTCCTGACCTTGCGAACCTTGATGATTGATAGCGTTACTATCCTCTTGTAATTGACGTTTGCGGTTCCCTCCAGCACCTTGGAAGGATATCGTTGTCTGTTTCATACCATCTGCAATGAACTCGTCTCTTGGATTTGTTAATCGATCTTTTCTTGTTACAGACGCCTCGATAGATGAGGGTGGTGACCAGGGGAGGGTATTGCGGCGTCGTCGCGGCTTCAGAGCGGTAGGCATTGTAATACTACCCATGGCATCCTGTGAAGTCATCCCAGACGGGCTTGATATTGGGCTACGGTATGGGCCGCCTGGTACTCTAGACCGTAATTGACGTAAATGACCTTGTGATTCCAAGTGTTGCTGGCTTGGGGGGACATCGAGGTCTCGTGGTGCTGCTCCTACGTGACGAAGGATGGGAGGATCTGGAGTCATTGGAGGTTCGAATGCTGGCAGTGGCGAGCTACTCTGTTCGGTTGGTTCATTACTGATCCGACTAGGAATAGGCGCATTCATCTTTGCGATAATCCACGGGTTTACATCTTGCGGAGCCGAGTTTTTGACTGCATCTAGTTTCTCTTGGAGAGTGGGTGGTGCCTGGGTAGGGAGGGGAAGCTTGTTCCGGAGATCATTGTGGCTATACTCATTGAAATCTGTAGACATGTCAACTCTGCATCGAGTAAATCCGGTATTTGATAGTTTGTCTTGGAGACTTTGAGTGTGTGTAGATCCCGCTTGAGTAGGTGATCTTTGAATATTGTTCGGCGTAAGTCCGACAGATACAGGGTTATGCGTATGCTTCCCTGTATCTTTCAACAGAGCAGGTGGTGATTGGGAGACAATAAGGGCCTGTTGGCCTTGTAGTATCGGTTGTACTATGGTTTGGCTTGGTGTCTGTACCGGCGGACTAAGGCATTCAACCCCGTTGGAGATGGACTTAACTTTGGTCCCTGTGGGTAGTGGCTTTCGAGCTCCTGAGTCGTCCCTGTTGTTTGAAATGGAACTCCTTTTGGCTGATAACTGTGAATGTATATTAATGGACGGGGATGTTTTGTACACCTCCTTACACAAGTCCTTGAATCCGCCAAGTACTATTTTCTCGTCTGAGAATACTACATCATCTTTAGACGCTTCTATATTAGCATCGTAACTTCCAGGGGGACATTTTATATTTAACCGAATGAAGTAGTTTTTGGGTTTTGCGCTTGAAGTATCTTGTTGGGAAGGGACACTGATATGCTCAACGTAGATGTCCAATAATTTCTTCATGGTACCCCTTTTTGCCGTAACAGGGCGACTATCGACAGAGAAATAGCGTTGCTTCGAAATTTTGGGAGGGTCTGAATCCGGCTTTAGAATGAAGGCTTCAAACACATATTTACAATATGGTAGAGTTTGCTGATGCTTGACAGAAGGGTCGTTGCTGCTAGTTAGATCACTCATCTCAAATGTCTTCTCGAAGCAATAAGTCGTAATATCTGGACCAAACAGCTGGACAGCCGCTTCTTTCACACTGCAGCGCAATTTTGGCGAGTAGTTCCAATTCTGTTTAGGGAGCTGTAAGACCCTAAGTGAATATCTTAGTTGCGGTCTTGCCATGGCATAAGAACATAGCAGTTCGCGGATCTTGCCTATCGCTTTTGCCGAGTCCTTGATAGCCACCTGTTTTCGAACCGGCAGTTGATGAAAAAGCCCGGATATACTTACAGTAGTTCCAACCGGTGCTGAGGTTGGGTGTTGCTTCAGTATGCCTCCCGTATCTGATCGAATGTGAAGGATAGCTGCCACAGGCTCCGAAGCGATTTTAGTAGTGACAGTGACTTCGGCTAAGGAATTTGCGCTGGCTAGTGCTTCTCCACGAAAGCCGAGTGTTTTTCCAAAATGAGTCCTCAGTTCCTCAAAGCTCCTGAGTTTGCTCGTATGACCACGTCTTCCAAGCGCATCGTAGTCGTCTGGGTGGATACCGATTCCATTGTCCCGAACTTCGATCTTTTTCACCGTGTCTGCAGAGATGATGACCTCAATCGATGTAGCCTTAGCATCGATTGAATTGTCTAGGAGCTCTTTCACTAAAGTGACTGGAGTTGTAATAGCTAAGGGTGAACATATGAGTCGAGTGGTAGATTCAGGTAAACGAGAGATTGTAGACATAATGAAGATCAAACCACATTAGTTGAAAATATGAAATAGTTGGACCATACTCTATCAATGCTAGATATAAATGAACGAGGTCTATTCTTCATCTCTACTTGAGAGTATAAAGGAGAGTATAAATAGTGGTTTCAACTTGAAAAAAAGAGTGGAAAACTCTATTGAGCCAAGTAGAAATTAAAGCATCCCGACTTTTATCGTACCTTCCGGTCGAACTTGTTAGCCGAACCTGCTAGCCCCTAAAATCAGTAAGTGAAGTTACGACTTAGATTTTGTGTAACTCCTTCTATTTTGCTGCTGCAATATGTAATCGAAATACTCCGGTCCTAAAAATACAGTACCAACCACAGGTACATCAGGTGACGAAGGCAGACACCTAGGTGCCGCAAAGGGTTAAGCCAAGGTAGGGTATACCCCTGTTCGGAAGTGCGTCATGCTCTGCCCCTCTGAATGGTGTTCGTACAGCCCACCTTGTGTACCTCGAACACTACTACCTACCGATGTAGGTACATACATGAGGAGCTTCCCATTCTCACACCATTCATTCATCCATTCCTCCTCCTCACATTTCCAATTCCCTACGTTAGGTTACTCAATTGCTTTTATATCAACAGACCACCTATGCCCTGACATCCGTCTACCACATTAAACAGGAACCAACTAAGCTCTATCGAGAGAGAGAAAATATGGCGCACTCCCTCAAAGGCCCCTCCCCGCAGGAACACGATGGCAGCAGCCTGCGCATCGGCATCGTGCACGCGCGCTGGAACACCACCATCATCGAGCCCCTGGTCAAGGGCACCAAGGAGAAGCTCCTGAGCTGCGGCGTCAAAGAGTCCAATATCGTCGTGCAGTCGGTGCCGGGGTCGTGGGAGCTGCCCATCGCCGTCCAGCGGTTAGGAATCCCCTCTTCTCCGAATATACTTGCTCACCTAGAAGCCCTTGACTCTACCTGCCAGCTGTCTCGCGCCATTGCAATTGCTATATGATTTCATACCAACGCAACACCAAACTAACACCTCCCTCACAGCATGTACGCCGCCTCTCAAATCCAGCAATCCAGCAGCGGCAGCGCCTCAGCCGGTGACCTGCTCGGCGGCTCGACGACAGACCTAGCCTCGACAGCAGTAACGGCAACCGCGACGCAGCCCTTTGACGCCATCATCGCCATCGGCGTGCTGATCAAAGGCGAGACCATGCACTTCGAGTACATCGCCGACTCGGTATCGCACGGCCTGATGCGCGTCGGCTTGGACCTGGGCATCCCCGTCATCTTCGGTGTCCTAACCGTCCTCGACGACGCCCAGGCCCAGGCCCGCGCAGGCCTTACTTCCGGCGGCCACAACCATGGCGAGGACTGGGGCCTCGCTGCTGTCGAGCTCGGCGTCAAGCGCAGCGCTTGGGCTAGGGGTAAGCTGGAGTAGAAAATATCCAAAAAAAAAAGTAGCATAAAAAAAGGACAACGGACTGGTAGGGAGCAGTCGGACGAAAGTGCATAAGCCTCGATCATCGTCGATGGGATGGGACAATATCATAAGACAATCATGGGCCAATTGCGATAGACTTTAGCAAACTACCTTGGGTTACAGGATAAATTCCAAAAAGATGTCTCTAAATGAATGCTATAACGCTGGCTACCAACATGAATGAATCAAATGATAAAACAATACCCCTGCCTTCCACCCTCTTCTCGCCACTCCAAACATCACTTCCGACTAGGTATATCCATAATTAAAGATTATCGTCGAGGTAGATGGCTGGGTGGATAAAGTATTAAATTACCGATATATAGGGTGTTCTATCATGAATCGTCCCACCACGAACTTCAGACATACCCCTAATTCATCCCACAGATCTCTTATTCTAAATGGCAGGTCTTTCTCTTGTCCAAGAAAAGCCAAATCTTCCTTACGAAGCCATATACGCCTCGTCCTACCTCGCAGGACATGTTTTCACTTGTGATCTTGAAATATACAAGGATCCAACCCGTCCTCTGTTCCAGAGGGCCTCCCCAGTAGACGGAAAAAATAACGGAAGGAAGCGTTGTTATGAGTTCGACCGATAAGTATGGTTGTGCGCTCTTCGCACGTGCCCCTATTTTATGTAGCCCAGGATCATGATATAAACCATTGGAATGCATATACGTCCTTTAACTGATGAGTGCTCCGATATCGTCCCCGAAACTCTTCTTGGATCGCCAGACGCTCCTCTTCTTCTCCCGCTTCGCTTTCATGGCTTCCCATCCTTGTTCGTCGTCATCGTCCTCCTCCTTATTCACGGGAGTCACTTTCGCTTCGGCTTGAAGCTTTGAGTGAATGACTGGCATAGCGCCGGTCATGGTAGCGGTTCTGCTGTGATCGACCATTGCAACGCTGGAGACTGGTCGGTAGCGTCCAGGTAACCCAATATTACTGCGCTCTGAGGGTGCAATTGAAGGACTATAACCCGTGCCCTGGGCGCGTATCGAGGGCGCATAGCCGGCTTGAGGTGGTTGAAGCCACGATGCTGAGCTTGGCTGAACCATACTCATCGTCCGCATTTGCGCATCGCCCCTTGGTAGATCCAAGTTCATTCCCTGACCCATGTGATTCACCATTAGATCGCCCATAAATGAATTGCGCGGTCCCTCTACCAAAGATCCCATAGACTGTGTTGGCATATGTCCCTGGGGTCGAAACGGCGCTTGCATCTGTTCTTGTCCCGGACCACGGGTAGCCATCATTTGCATAAATTGCATTTGCATTTGCATAAACTGGTGCATCTGCTGCGTCATCTGGATCTGTGCTTGGTCGCCGGGAGTCATCATCGGGTTAGGCATCTGCGGCATGCCCATTGGGTACATCGTCTGAGGAGGAATGCCGCTCATAGGGTCAAAACCCCCATTCATCGGCATCCCGTTCGTCTGTACGTTCGGGGGAAGGGGAAAGGAATTCCTCCCGCCATCAACTACCGGACTACCACGTCGTAACGCCCTCGATCGCTCTTCGTTGGCAATCACACCAACTAGACCTCCAGTAGGTACCCCTCTATTCGAAGCAGCAGATCCTCCGCCCAAGGCAAATGATTCTCTTGTGGGCTGGTTAATTAAACCCGCGCCAAGGTACGGATCCTGGGGCAATTTCCTAGCAAACGGTGGTAGATTGCCACCACTACCAACTCCCTGGCCGTTATTGTCGCCCACAGTAGATCCTGGTCCGCTGACATAGGAAGGCTGTACGACGGAGGCCCGCAAGTTAGGGTTAGACGACATGTTGTTGAGACGCGTTGGCGGCCTGTTCTTATTAGGGAACCCGTGCGCTGCCAGAATCGCTAAAGGCACCTCTTCGTCGGAATCGGAGCCATCCGAAGGGGGGATCGGGGAAACACCTTTGCCAGATCCGCCGTTTAATACCAAGTTCGGCGTGCTCATTGACATCGAGATGCTAGGGTGAGAGGCGTGAGTGTTAGTAGACGATTCGCCTGTTACCTTCATCATTTGTTGTCGATAAACAGTCATATGGGCCTCTTGCTTTCGTCTCTGCTTGGCCAGCTGCTTTGTTTTCTCTCGATCATCCTCGTCGTCATCGTAATTATCCTCTTCCTCCTTATCTGATTCCTCCTCGTCGGCTATCCCCATAATCTCATCTCGAGCTTTATCTTGGCGGTACTTCTCAAATTCCGCAGGAGTCATAACCTTATTCTGTGGCATGGTGTGGGAGCGAGGACCCGTTCTTGATGCCAACTTAGGGCGGCTAGCGGGTCTATCGAAGAGATTATCGTCATCGGTCTTCTTATCGAACCTGGCCGACCTAGAGTAAGACTCGGTGGCGCCAGACCTAAAGCTTAAAGTGCTATCTTCGTCTCTCCTGTACCGGCCAGAATTTCCGCTAGGGACTGGTGCTTCGCTAGCTAAATATTGAGTAGCGGCAAGAGAATCCCTTAACAGTATTGTGTCTTCATCATCGTCGTCTGATCGTCGGCGCTCTCTAGGGCTGTCATCATGCTTTGGAACGGGTGGTGGCCGCGTTTCATGAATAGTAGGGGACGTCAATGTTCGCCCAGACGTTAACAATCCATCAGTCGAATGATGGCTATTCCTCGAATGATGGCTATTCCACGAATGCTGTGGAGGCTCAACAGGAACGGAGTTGTCAAGATGAAGCGGCGTAAGCTGGCTGGCTCGATTTGCCATTAAGCCACGTTCTTTTATAGTAGCGACACTAGCACGCTTGTCAAACTTGAGCATGCTGCTAAGATCACCACCTAGATCTAACATGAAGTCCCTGTCGTCAACCCTGGGAGGCGTCGCTGTGCTGGCCGTCGAAGCAGTCTCAGCCCGTGAACGACCACGGGGCGTACCTGGACTATACTCGTCAGGCATCGCGGGGACGGCAGGGACGGCGTCCTCTGCCAGTATAGTTGGCAAGGTGGTACTCTTTCTGTTACCGAAAGAGAAAGTTCTGCCTGCCTGTTTAAGAAAGCCGCCGTGATTCTTGGGTGCCAGCGGAGCAGGAACGTCTGCCATGGACACGGACTTTCTATTAGCACCGCGCCAGTCGTCCTGTGGTGGTAAATCGGTTGATGAAGGAGCCGTAGAGGCGTTGCTGTGACGAGAAGAATTATCGGAGGCCGTCTTAGTAGTGTTGGAACTTCCGCTACCACTAGGGAGGATCAGGATCAGTAAAATTGCACAACGCTAGGGCCAGCCTAGTAATATAAGTGTACGAAGGTCTGAGACAATAGCGTGCTAAAATCCGAGTAATTCGTAACAGCAGTCCACTAGGTATACGTATTGCTCGGACCAACTCTTGGCGATGAGGCCGAGGCAAAAATAGAAATAGAAAAAGAAAAAGAAAAAAAAAGACGTTGGAAATATTACCTAACTTGGACGTACCGATTATTTTTCAAGCCCGCAAACAGATTATCCTCTGCAGCAACGTTTGGTCTAGGTGTAGATCCCGTCATCCGGGCCAACCTGACACCACCATCAAAGGATTTTCCACTGCTTACTTCAGCCCGTTCCAGGACTCGGAAAGAATGCTCTGCTACCGGTCCATTTGGATCTTCTGCCGCGGTAGATTTCCGCCGAAAGGTGACCGGAAATCTAGGCATATAGATTGACTCGCCTCAAATTCTTCGGGTTACCAAAAAACCCATAAACGAACAAAGATCTAATAGTTGCAAGTATCGGCTAGCTGGTGCGAGATCTCTGTTGGTGGTGTTACGTTACGATAAAGGGGATTATTACAATAGCGAATCGAGTTGTCGTCTCGACGATTAAGTCGTAGTTTACGCCCTGTTAAATGTCTGAATATGACGCGAACCGGCGGAAAACTGCATGACGATAAAAAAAGTTCAAGTCAGCTGTGTTCTTGTGCAGACGTAACCGACCGATATCTTGGGTCTTGGGTCTTGCTGCAATGGAACAATCGGGAAACACTAGTCTTAAAGCCCGAAACGTGTAATGGGTGGACACTTGTGGAAAGCCGGGAAGAATGGGATGACAAGCTGAAGCTTATGGCAAAAAATGATGGTTTGTTGCTCCGCCTTATGCCAATTTCAAAACTTCAAGCAGTCTCCGTGGCGAGATTGAAATATCGAACCACCCGTACAAATTCTCCCACTTTCGGACAAATATCTTCTGTATTTGATTTTTCTTTGCTCTCTCATCTATTTCGAACTAAGCAAACAGGTAGTTTGTCACTTACACGGAGGTGACAATTAAAGCAGGGCAGAGAAGCACGGCTTGCTAGTAACGGTCGCTTGCCGGGTCGAGAGCACAGGTATTAACCTTATTTATTAATAGAGTACGTAAAGCTGCAGGAGATGCGATTCGATGGAGAGAAATGCGGATCGAAGAACCGGTCGAATTCGAACAGAAATAATAAAACCGAACTGAACGATGGGACGGACGACAACGTGAAGAGGCACGTTTATTGATCACAGTCGGAATATACTTTTGGCCTTCCGAACCACGATATGATGCTGATGTGAAGCGATCGAGCGAAGAAAGGAAAAAAAAAAAAAAGATCGAGGGGCACCGTGTTATCGAGAATACTCAACGAGAGAAATCCTACAATCAAGCGATATTAATTCCCTAACTCGTAAGCTAATGCTAAGTAGCACGACAGCTTCGGAGCAGGCGGGAGTATTCAAAAAGTGGCTGGGACGAGCGAACGAACGGTGGAGAGATGAAAGTATAGAGACGTAAGGAGGAAGAAGAAAAAAAAGGTAGAAAGGCGTGTGTGAGTGTGTTCAATGACGAGGATGTATGGTGTCAGGCGAGGCAGCGAGACGTTATTTTTTCCTTCGTTTTCGCCAATGCTTAGTTACATGTTTCTTCCAATCACGGGCAAAAACTTGGACCTGAAAATGACCTTGGCTTACTTACGTAGGTACCTAAAGGTGTTGTGTAATCCTAATCCGTACGTGATTTACATGTACCTACCTAACCTATTCAATTGTACGGGATTGGATGGTACATGCTAGACTCTATTTTTACGAGGTCAAGTGGTATGGAACTCTCATTCAATGTTGGTTGGCGAGTTCCAGTTCTATTGTGACTTTTAGCGTAGTACCTACCTCTTTTGGCGCATATCCATTACAAAGTAGTACCTAGCTACCTCGTCTACATGTGCTAAGGTACCTGGCGAGTGAGCAACTGGGGGTAACGGGTGGAGCGGCTCGTTCGCGCTAGCTTCATCCGATCATGCATTGCACGATCAATTCGTCCGCTTCAGGGAACAGGCCCTGCATTTGGCCGACGTTCTAGGCTCGCTGCCCACTAACTACGCGGTAACTTGCACTCCAGGAAGATAATGGGCAAGGGGGAAAATGCTCCTCCACAAAACATAAGAAAAGACTTGGCTTCCATTTTTCCATTTATCTTTAACGTCCATGTAAGCTAGGGTTTAGAAATGGGATGTCACTTGTCTCAAATCAAGTATACAACCTCCGGAAATATTTACATGTAAGTGCAGGTGCTTCATGTTGATGAACAGACTAAGGTTGTGTAGATGCGCATGTACTTTATATATCTTACTTACATAAAGTATCTCCTATAGCTGGTGGTAGTAAACCGGGAGGCAAATTGGAAAGAAAGTGCACTACATAGAATCGGCGAGCCAGCAGGCCGGTCTAAAGAGTGGGGCGGGAAACAGGCGCTGAGGTTTGTACATGTACGGATTATGTATTGATGTGGTTGGTATTGCATGATTGCATGTGAGGTCAAGTTCACCTGCCAACCTCCTCTAGCTCTGCATAGTCTTTGAGGATTTGCGCGCGTAGGTGCTACGAGGAATGTATCTGCATTCAATGGTTGGTTCTCTCTTTTCCTTCTTTCGAATTTGCTAGTTAGTCCAACAAGAATGAAGATTTGTAACTAGTTAACACCAAAGTAGTTCTTAAGCCGTCGAGGTTTCTATAAAAAGAGAGGGGATTCGGCCAGCAAGCAGGAAAAAAGGTCGTATTTCAATGATCGCAAAACTCGCTTGAATGTATTAATATGATGATTTAAGGGAGTTGTTAAATACGAACCAATTGTAAGCCGATCCACTAACACGAGGTTTGGCGTCAATAGGAAGTGATTAGCAAAGGCCGACCGAGCTGAATGGGAAATCAGCGCATCTTGGAACAATACGTGATAAAGAGCTGCCATACGTTTTCTATATTTGTTCTATTATTATCAACTACTATATTACTCTTCAACTAAGTAAACCAAGTAAAAGACCCGTACAGAGGGTCGGACCTTTTGCCATTTATAAAGTTCGCAAAGTTCGCAAACAGATTACTACCTACATCATAGGGTTTCCGGACGATGTTGGTTTTGAGTATCATAATCCGCTATGCCAATACATAGGTAGTTATGTATTCGGTTACCATTCTAACTTTTTAGCCTCCCGGGATTACCCATCCAATTGGTAACGCCGCTCAAGGTACGACCGTACGAGCCATTCGCTCATCGTACTATTATAATATACGGAGACGGCGTCTTCTCTAAAGCCGCGCTGGCTTCGAGAATGAAGTAGTGTATCACTACATATAACTAGTACATATCAACATGTAATAGCCTCTAATTGATCCGCCTAGTGCTACTTAGGCGCAAATACACGCACTATATACCTTGTAATAGAGGCTGATATGTAAGTAAATACATCTATGTAAGTACGGTAGTTAATATGTAAAAGTTTCTTTCTTACCTCGGTCCCATGCAAAAGGCGTCTGAATATTAAAACATTCCGAATATTCTCTCTTTTTGACCTCTTACGCACGCCGCATCTTGCAGCCACACGCAAAGTCTTGCTACTGACCAGAGCAACCCGAATATCAGATCAGCTTTTTATTTTTTATTTTTTATTTTTTTTAATAACCTACCAACATTTCCCAATTTCGTCCGAACTTGCGGTAAGCCTCTGTTGCCCGCATATCCCATTGAGCTTGGCCGCGCGTAACGAAGTTTGTAGAGTACCCGTCGCACAGGGTATTAACTTATGGTTAGCCTTCTTTTGTCTGGGATCATCGCTCGGACCTTGCGCAGTGCTATTAAGCTGCTAGCATCTCGAACCCCACGTGTTAAGACTAGTCTTTATGTACAAGTAGTTACATAGTATATAATCAAGTATAATACACAGACCATCTCTCTATGTGAGGTATATGGGGAACCATGTATAAGTACGTACCTGTGGATATAAATCCGCATCCAACAGCTTCGGCTGTTCAAGAGAATTCCCTTGTCATACATACTTGTCCTGTCCGGAACTACCTTTGTACGATTTTAGATCAGGGCCGTGTCTTGTCCCGGACTACAATGTCAAGTCCGCCGTGCCCGGAATAAGGCTGCCCAGATTTTTCAACAACTATTTACGGGCTATACGGATTACCTACTCCATAACCATCCACCGCCAGCCATGTTCTGCATCGTAGATCTTGACTTATTTACATAAACGAGATGTTACCTTGGAAAGAACAAACCCCGAATTTTTTTAAAACTGATGTATCTTATGCCAGCTCAGGGGTTTACTTAGCTAGCCTTGCAATCTGCTCCATATTCCATCCAATAATCCTTAGCGTCGTCAGTGGGCTATGCTTTCAGGGGTTCAGAGCTCGAAAACTTCAAAGCGACCGGTAGCTCGGAGATCACTGATCAGATCTGACGCGGGAGACCGGATACTACCACCCCCTATATCATACATATATGCTTACCTCCTAACATACATACATTTATTACAAAAATCCATAGGCTACTAATGTACCTGTTAGCTCCTCTATAATAGCTCCCAATTGTGAATACTCCAGGCGAAGCATTCTTCCCGCTCGGACCAGCGAGAACTCGAGCCCTGCTATGGGGGAGGCTCTAGTTTTAACGCTAGGCGGACCCCAGCTTAAAAAAGACAAATACGACAATAATAGCAGAGGCTTATCAAAACCTGGATCGGGCATAAACAACAATTCCCGGGGACGGATTTTAAATATGCAACAACAAGCCTGCCCAGACAGCCAGAGGCGCAAGTGCATAACCAGGCTTGAAAATTGAGCAATCGGAAAAATTATTGACTAGCCCCTATCTCGCCGCCGACGTATGTGGTATTCGTCATCAAGCCTCTCGATCCTCCTTCGCGCACAGTACCTAATTGATCTTCGGGAGGATCTACAAAAGCGAAATCAAACCTACAATTTAGTATATGCGCTACTACAGCAGACAAAGCCTTGCGAGCTCCCTCTACACGCCACTGACGTCAATTACGTGCTTTGTTCTCGAGCTCTGTATGTACGTATCTAGAAGTTAGCAAGAGAACAAAATTATCGGCCGAAGAAATTTGTATTTCACGAAAGGCTATCCGTAGTTCGAATATGATTAAGGCCTAATCTAATCATTGCTAACTCATCCACACGAACGCGTCTACCGACCAGTTCCACACTAATACATTGTTCAGCCGAAGATACAATGGCGGCCTACGTGCAGGTAGTAGCTGTCGACTCTCGAAAAGAGGTTGTTGTTGCCGCACTGGAACTGGAACGACAAGAATCAGCATAACCTCTCACCAAGGGGGAGACAGGAGATAAGACAGAAAGTGAAGAAGTTTTACATACCGGGCATACCCAGCTGCCTTGCCCGTGTGCGGCATTAATATGGAGCGCCACCTCCCTCAAGTTGGCGAAGCCAACCAGGCCACAGCCTGGCCACCCACACGCGGTAACGTGCGACGCCAAATGGCGCTGCCAGAGCGGCGTGCCGGAGCCGCAGACCGGGCAGCTCCATGGCATCTAAATACGGTTATTCAAATTAGTTTTCCGCTTTTTATATACAATCTGTGGCTATAATGTACTTACCACAGGGGCTGGAATGGCCCTCAGCTGGGCTAAGTTGCCTAGCGGTGGTGCCACGACGGCAGCGGGAGCGGGGACGGCGACGGCGACAACGGGTACGGGGGCGGGGGCGGCGACAGCGGGTACGGGGGCCGGAACTACTAGAGCCACCGGAGCAGGGCCAGCAGGGCCAGCAGCTCCACCGGCCGGTACAGCCACAGGAGCCACGGGGGCCGCGGGAGCAGCGGGAGCAGCAACATCCGCAGCAGCAGCTGCTGCTGATACTGCGTAGGCGTGGCCATTAGGGTCACCGTCACCAGCAAGATCGTCACCATCAAGATCGTCACCATCAAGACCGTCGTCACTTTCGAGATCTTCGTCGCTCTCAAGTGAGCTGTCGCTATCGGTATCTTCGTCATGAACCGGAGGGGCGCCGGTTAACCCTTGGATATCAGTGACAACTCCCCTATCCACCATAGGTCGAGCTACGGCTCCCTAGATAGCTATAATAAGCCTCAAGTTTTTATAATTTAAGCAGTGAATCAATAACATCAAGACTTACTGCGGATCTGAGAGTTGCTTGGGCTCGGTAGTACTCTCGAAAATGCTCGGGGATTTGGTTGACATCGTACTAAAGAGCAGCAGTTAGATTTCAGATATCTTAAACTAAGGTATAAATATTGCAACTCGAATTAGAAGAGACTTAAAACTTACCTCGAAAAGTACTTCCTCTCCGTTCGGACCTATGAGATAGGTTTGACCATCCACCTCCTTGGTGTGGATGTCCATGCTGCCGGATGACTAAAAGATACAGTATTAGTTTACGCGTCACGCATAATCAATAAATAAAGGGACCATACTGATGCCATCCTGTCTGAGAAAGGTCTAGCGAGGAGAGTCGAGTGGTTGAGAATGACGAGGGGGTGTAAGAAGGAAGATGAAGTAAACAATGGGATGTCTTGGGCCCAAGGCAACGAGGTAGGTAATGGATGAGTGATAGATGTATGGACAATAACGAAGCCTGTGCGTATTGAAAGACTGCAGGTAAGTGAAGTGCAGAAATGACAGTAGTAGGCGAGTATGAGGCTCTTGAATTCTGCGTGGGAAAGAAGGAAGAAAACCCTAAGCCTAAACCTTTAGTCAATGCGGAATTTTCAAGGAAGAGGGGTGGGTGAATTAGCCAGGTTAGAAATTTTGGAAGGCAGTACCTAAAAGCGGAACTCTTTAGAATCTTTCGTGGAACCTGCTTATGTCGGCAGCGAGGGGCCCATGTGTTAAGTTTTGGGCAGCTGGGCGACAGGGCGAGGGGCGAGGGGCGGCGACAAGGACGACGATGGGGCCACGGGGAGTCGCCAGGACAGCAGCTGTGACGATGCTCCAGGCTGGTACCATAAGATAACAGAATGTCGAATGTTAGCCGTGCCGGGTTTTCATAGAATCCTGCAAAGAACGTTGTGGTCATCAAAAGGTATAGTCGTATAAGTGACGGCGTATACTAGTTGCTGTTGTTGTTGCGTAAGAGGGCCTCGAGACCTAGAGTAATTCCCTCTCAGAAACCCCAACTTGTACGGCCCAGGCTTTGTACAAGAGAGGTGAATCGTACAAGCTTGAACATATCTAAAGCTAGGCTATAGGGGAAGGTAGACGATAGACGTTAGAGTCTCGTTAGTCTTGCTTTATGTCCCTTATAGACGGCGTCACGTTTGTTGGTACTTTTAAGTTATTACTTGTGTACGAAATTCACCGAGCCAAGCGTTCTTATTATTACTTGTACTTATTCGAGTATACGCTCAGTTATTAAAGGGTAAAATATGTAACGTTGAGGTCTGTAAGTGAATCAACTTGGATATAATCCTTTGAGCCTCGAAATTTAAGACCGATTTTATTCATAGAGTCGAGTGAGGAGAGAATTTTGGTATTACGCAATTTAGTCTAATGTATATATAATCCATGGTTGAAATAAGAATAAGAGCAAGTAGCTATATATCCTACTATGAGAGAATTTAACGTGCCATAGGTTCAAAGCGTGATAAAACACTGCTTTAGATTTCCGGTTAGGAGTCCTGTCTATTATCCTTGTGCATGTTGTGTTGTGTGGCGTTCCGAGTTATGTGCCCATAGCCATTTGCCCATAAGCAATAGTGGATACTTCTGCATGGCTTTCTGGTCGAATTCGCTATGGAAGTCTTGCGTATTGACGAAGCCAAAGTGTTGGATAAGCGAAACGCGTTGATACCTTATAGGGTTTAGGTAATTAGCCATCATCTTTCAAAGCTGTGGTTGCTTGATGATAAAGTCAAGAAATAGGATAAAGAAACTTACCGTAGTAACTCATGGACCTTGGTAGCGACCCCTAGGCCTTCCTTACCCCCTAGACGAAGGCATTCGGGAAGAGACAAGGCATCTTCAAGGGCTTGAGTGGCACCGTTTGCTGATGTCGGCAAAAAGCTGTGGGCACTGTCGCCTAGCTGAATGACGTGGCCACCAGCAGAGGTCCAGCAGGGTTGAGGATTGCGGAAACATAGTGACCATCGAACAATGCTCTGATCTGGTGCGTGATGGATAGCCTCTCGGAGCAAAGGGCTCCAAGTCTCTGGCTCCGGTAAAAGCGACAATAAAGTTGCGTTCGACACAGTAGACGACCAAGAATCTGTCGTGTTCGCATCATCTTCCTTAAATATACTCAATATTTATTAGCAACTTTACCTCCAAATGATATGATAGAAAGCAAACGCTGTATACTTACTTCAGTTGTGATACCAATGATCACATCAGTTTTAGTAAAGGCAAGAATGCAATGGATCTTGTTAGCTACCAGAGCAAGCAAGGTGGGTCTTTGTAGGTTTCGAATAAATTCCCCTGCTACTGGTGCGTCCTTAGGGCGATCTGTCGAATACATTCCACGATAAACTACGAAGCCGGTTTTGAAGGCTCTAAGCGGATGTCCTAGTGTAAGAGCACTATGATAGGTTAGAAATGTTGTTTAAGAAGAAGCTGAGATAGAGTTGTGGTATGAGTTATAAGAGCTTAGAATATGTTTGAATATCTAAACAAACAGTAAGAAAAACAATCAAAATAAGCGGAACATGACTCTTAGACTTTACTTACTGAGATTTGGTCCCGAGACCGTCTGAAGCTATAACAATATCGGCTGTGTATCTTCGGCCATCGAGGGCAACAGCGGTAGCTTTTCTCTTGCTGATATCTTCTTCATACTTCTCAATAGTAACCCCATAGGTGATAGGAATACCGAGCCTCTTGCACTGACTGAGGAGCATTTCGGTGTATGGTGATCTTGATGGTAGGAATAGTGTTCTCGCGGCAGGATGAACATCTAGCATTTATATATATGCTCGTGCCATAAGGCGCATAGGCATTTTAAGGTCTCAATTAATAATATATGATACCATACCCAGATACGAAGATCGTCACTGCACATAGCTTACGAATGTCGACCATCACGGAGTGTATGGTTTAATACACTGAGAAATAGAGGCAGATGTCATGGGTATTGTTCGCGCTGGCATCGGCCTCCGACTAGGCACCGTCGCCGTTCCCACTTATTGGACAATTCTCGGAATGGGCTAGGACTATACGCCGGATTACAGACATTATATGACCGATCTTAGTTATTGATGTGGGCACCTATATGGATGAACTATAAATTGAAGGGCCCATGCTCTTATTGTCGGTAAGCTACATCTCAGGTACCCGTTTCGAGGGTGGTAATGGACAAGAAAGAACAATAGGTCTAGACGAACAGGTAACAAAGAAGTGTGAAAATGATAGCTGATAGGATGCATTACGCACGTCAGAGGCAGGACCTATTAGCTCGAAATTGGCATGCTATTATAGGAGTGACATAAAATGTAACGCAACTTACATGAGTAGAGGTTGCTATCGTACCTACATACCTAGGTAGCTAATATCGTATAGGTACCTAACTAAGATAGACTAGGAGGCTCTACTCAACATCGTGACGAATCCATACCTTTCACTACTAGTTTCTTTTATGTGAACTAGGTACCTATGATCTGTAATCACGTTGTATGCTCTCTTAGGGTTTAGATGAATGAACCATACAGCTACGTAGGTACTTTGTAGAGCTCGATCTACTTATACAGTATAGCATAGAGACTTATATTATACTGGCGTTTTTAATATTAATAGTAGTTGACACCGTATATTTGACGGCCCATAAACAATAAGTAACTAGGTAGCTGCTATAGTATAGAATAAGTAACGTGAATATAGGCTAGATCATCGAGAAGGGCAACGATAGGTATAGTTAGTGCTGATAACTACGATGACTTGGGGTAGACTTATAGGTCCTAGGAATAGTTAAAAAATATGCAACAGATTAAAAACCTACCAATACCAATGTATAAGGCTTGCCTGTTCGTAAGTATACCTCCTATGCATGTACGCCTTATACTGTATCTTGAAATTATGGCTTACTATTAGAGTATAGTTATGACTAATTAGTAAACCTGAACTAGACATTGAAGCGGGATATATGATTTATAATCGGCGCTAACATCGACAGAAGTCTGCGCTGGGTGCCTTTCCGTAGCTGCCCGGAGAGTTCCAAGACCCGGTAGCCCGCTCCGGAAGTTAGTCAGCGGAACCGGGCCGTTGGTTTGAGACCGACATGTAGAAAGTCCCACTATATATCCTTGTTACAGAGATATACTTGATATATAGTTGGAACTTTATACGAATCTAATTGGAGCTTATTATTCCTTTATCGGGGTTGTACCCCGCGACGCAATCTTTTTATCTGGAGCGCGTTTGCTTAACTTAAGCCTCCCGCAGAGAGAAATTCGGCAACACGAAAGAGCTAGGTCCGTACGCTTCTTTTACAATATAACTTACCTCTCAGTTCTAGTTCATCGTTCCCTGGTATAATATACAAGGCACACCAAAACTGTCTAATCATGGCCGAAGCGCGAATCTCGGTGCTTTGCAGCGGGAATGGGTCAAATCTACAGGCGCTCATTGATTCATGCGCCTCTGATGCGCCTGATAGCATACGAGGCAAGATCGTGAAGGTGACGGTGAATAGGAAAGGAGCATATGCGGTGACGCGGGCTGAGAAAGCCGGCATTCCCACGGATTACTTCAATCTGGTCAAGGACGGATATCACAAACTCGGCGAAAAAGACGCAGCTGTGCTCAAGGAAGCAAGGCTAAAATATGACGCCGATTTGGCAGAGAGAATACTGCAGGACAAGCCAGATCTTATTGTTCTGGCAGGCTGGATGCACGTCTTGACGACGAATTTCTTACGTCCGATCAGCGCTGCTGGTGTGCCGATTATCAATCTCCATCCCGCTTTACCAGGTGTGCATTGAAGTTCACTCCAAATAGGCTTTGGCTTGTTCTAACAATGGCTTTTATAGGAAAATATGACGGCGCGGGTGCAATTGATAGGGCATACGACGATTTCAAGGCCGGAAAGCTCGAGGACAATACAACTGGCATAATGATTCATTATGTTATTGCTGAAGTCGACCGCGGCGAACCTATTTTGGTTCAGAAGATCAAGATTGAAGAGGGAGAGAGTCTGCAAGATCTCGAGCAGAAGATCCACGGATATGAACACGAATTAATCGTGAAAGCAACTGCACTGCTAGCGGAAAAAATATCTACTGCAAAGGTATCCAAGACATAGGTGAGGATGGCTTCGGCGTAACTCTTATGAAAAAATAAGAAACCAACCATACAGAGATTCCGGCACTAGGAGACGATGGTGTTGGCCGATGAGACCAGAATGAAAACGCAGGACCTGTCGATATAGAAGCTGCTTTGGCTCAGTCGAGTGAGTTTATTGAAATTCCTGTCGCTCGAAACTGCGAAATCGGTGTTATGTACATGCATGCAGGTAAGGCTCCGGGATGTGAGTGAAGTTATCCGGGATGCGAGTAAAGTCACACTAGACGAGACCGGCTAAGATACGGTACTACGAATTGTTTCAATCGTAAAACATATTGGAGCTCTTTTGCGGAGGGTGGAACCCTTTTCAACCAACCAGATAACTGAGAGGTATTCGGAGATAAACAAGAAATAAGGAGACCGCCGATCAGAGTCGTTTTTTTTACAATATGTACAGTCAGATAAGGGTTCACAATAGGGGACTGCGACGTTAAAGTCATCTCAAAGCCTGCAAAGCCTGCAAAGCCTGCAAAGCCTGCAGGACCAGAGGCCTCAGCACTTGCAGCACTTGCAGCACCAAGGCGAATGATGCAAATGCTAGACGGAGTGTCTTGGCAAATTATGCTATTTACGGTAAGATCTGCTCTACTACCATGCTAGTACCGTACAGTGTACGTCACTGTGACCTACTGTAACCTACTGTACGTAGCTCTTAGCCTCAAAGTTAACGACTTCCGCGCGTTTACAGGGTTCTTAGATGCTACGCAGTGCTGCAACTCTCAAACAGGCCCCAGAATAACGAGCGAAATAAATTCCAATAACTACATACCTAACATGTAGGTAGGTACATGTGAAAGTTTGGTAGGATTCAATTCGTGTTCCCGTAAGCGATTCTTAAATATGTAACTTGGTAGCGTACCTAATGTTTCCTAGTTTTGAAGTTCCTCTTTTCTTCTTTTCTTCTTTTTATTTGTTGCTGTTGTTTACTTTGGTCAATTTTTATTTTCAGATGCTAAATGCCAATTTAACAACCAGTCAATCAATATAACCTAGATCCATCCGACTTTGCCAAGTCGAGAAAGTCTAAATCGAGGCAGCGCCGTTCAATTCTACATTAACCCACAACCCACACGGTAGCTGGTGACCTACCAACATTTCTATTTTATTCTTCCTTTACTCATACACCAAATACTCTTGTGAGGTCGCCAAACATGTCTTCTTTGGATAACTCGACCTCGGACCCGCGTCGAGGATTTGTTCCCTTTAACCGGGGTTCTTTTCTACTTTCGCAGGATGAGAATCCCCCGCCAATATCACCACGCGGCCCCAGCACGCTTACCCACCTGCTCAAGAGTCGTTCCCATAGCTCATTACACAACTATGGCAGCACCTGGCGAGGTGCCGTGCCCAACGTTTTAGATGATGAGGAATCCGGCCTGTTACCGTCCATGTTCTCTCGTCCGCCATCCGAACCCGATGATGAAGCCCACCGCCGGTCACAAAGCGAAGAGCGTCGACTCAACCAATTGCTCCATAGTTCAACTATGCGCTCTATGCTGCTTATCGGCAAGTCGAACCCTCGATATAACTGGGCGCGCTACTGGAAGACGGAAGAACAGCTGAGTGCTATGAGGAAGCCTTTGCGCGAATATTACGAGCGCACCAATTACTTGGTACAGCAGTATCTCTACATTGACCGTTTGCTCGACAGTAGTTTACCCCATGATCTACTTAACGAATATAACAATTTACCCCATCATTCGTTCAAGGATGTGGATATCCCGGCTACTATTTCGGAGGAGCAATCAAGTGGCGCCAGCCTCACCAAAAGCAATAACGGAAGTGGCCAGGGTAGCGAGGACCTACTTGGCCCTATAACTCCCCTCACGAATTTCTCAAGCCCTCAAAAGGTTACCTTCGCAGATGGCGAGGCTGGTGACGATACGGATGTGGTGGCCCCAGGTGTAGTTGTAACGAAGAAGGTCAAGCGTACCCCGAAGGACATCTATCGTGCCACCGAGACTACGCCCCTATTTCTTAATGACGAGGAAGAGGGCCAGTGGGATGGTCCCAAACCCGAGATTCCATGGTTAGAAGAAGACGAGGAATTGGACAGCGGCGACAAGATTGTAACGACGGCAATTTATGTTAACTTTACGGCAAATGTGCTCTTGCTAGCGGGTAAGATTGCCGTCGTCATCTCAGTATCGTCGATGTCAGTATTAGCCAGTTTGGTTGATGCGGTGCTGGATTTCTTGTCGACGGTCATAGTGTGGACGACTACGTGGTTGATCTCCAGACAAGACCAGTACAAATACCCGGTTGGCAGGCGCAGATTGGAACCTTTAGGTGTTCTAGTCTTCTCAGTCATCATGATCACTTCTTTCGTTCAGGTCGCGCTGGAGTCGATACAACGACTGGCCTCGCCTAATCACGAGTTGGTTGAAGTGTAAGTAATTACCTTCTATAGTCATAGTCGACTGAGCTAACCCTATTTCAAGTGGCATACCGGCCCTCAGTATCATGCTTGGGACGGTCGTCATCAAAGGACTATGTTGGTTATGGTGTCGATTGGTCAAGAACTCGAGTGTTCAGGCTTTGTAAGTACTGTCGACGGCTGGTATCATCACACTTATATGCTAATAATATCTAGAGCCGATGACGCAATGACGGATGTGATTTTCAATACGGGATCCATCCTCTTCCCTATAGGTACGTCTCGTGAAGCTAACTTACCCACTAATCTTTTACTAACTATAGTAGTTGGATTTTACGCCAAAATATGGTGGCTAGACGCTCTAGGTGGTCTTGTTCTATCACTTGTCGTCATCTTCAATTGGTCTAGAACATCGTTGCAACATATTAAGAATCTAAGCGGGTTCTCCGCGACCGCCGATCAACGGAACATTTGTAAGTCCTCTACCTTTTCCTGTTCTCAACTAATATTCTAACTTGTCAATAGTACTTTACCTCACAATGCGTTTTGCGAAGACGATTAAACAGATCCAGGGCCTGAATGCCTACCACTCGGGCGATAAACTAAACGTAGAAGTTGATATTATCTTGGACGCATCTACCACGTTACGGGATTCCCATGATCTTAGTGAGAGTTTGGGCTACGTGCTAGAGTCAGTTCCAATTGTGGATAGGGCGTTCGTCCATGCCGATTACGCGAGTTACAACCTGCCTACACATATGGAACAGCAGAGCAGCTGAAGTCTTTAGGGGATGGTCTTGGTTAGGAGTAGGAAGTGTGTCTAATTTTGACAAGGAAATTTGTTGCATAGCTCGGTTCGTTTCATTTCAGGTTCGGTAAAAGAAAAAGGTCATAGTGATTTCCAACGGTGATACCATAGCATCTTGCTAGCATAGCAAATCCAAGATGTTTTACAATCACTTCGCATGCTGTTTACGTGTTCGCCTATCTGCTTTCTGACCGCGCAAACGTATCATGTTTAGTGACGTTTAGTCATGATCCAAGTGTATAACACTGTGTTTATTGGGTTTAAAAGAGACGTCTACTGTATACTATGAGCTCCCTTGAATAGGTGAATTTAGGTAATTATGTCAGGATTTATACCCTTTGATGGATGTCAGACACAGAGTGAGTGTCTAGGATAGGTATATCAAGTAGTAGATAGTATTGAACTTGTAACGCCTGGCCTTCTATCCTCTTACGAGGGCGCGCAGTGCCCCTTATATAGTAGATAGACCCCTGTAGCTACCCCTAACCTACTTATACCCTGACAAACCACCTCAATGATGTAATTCCGAATACACGATATTTTAAAGATGAGCCTGCTAAATTCATCTAATACCTAATCCTTGAAGTGGAAACTAAACTTTCTAAAAGTAAATTACCTAGTGTGTCGGCAAACTAATTTAGTTGGTAGCTATGCTTTTAAGGGGTCATAGACCGGAGATAGTGTGAATTCCAGGTAAACGCCGAAGATATACTGTATTCTACACAACTGTAAGAAGTTGCCTTGCTGTTAGTATTTACTCCTGCAAAGTCTTATCATGCTCAACAAACAACTTGTACATACCAATTTTAACTAGTGATCCATGTTTTACATCTATCTATGACTACCTACACAATAGTTGCACTTGAGCTTATTTTTAGGTCTTCACAGGAACGTATTGCTTAGTTATGCTATTATAATCTAAGCGTGTAGTCTCTGTTCTGGCCTGTTTGCTGATATTTTAAAATTATAGTTTTGTTTAATTAAAGACCTTAATTTAACACATTGTTAATTTTAACATTGATTTGTTAAGTTAAACGCTATACAATTGGAGACAACAAACTCAACTTTCAAAATGACCAAATAGTACCTAAAGGCTATACCAATGAGCTACTTTAGGTACTTAAGCATTTTTTTTATAATTTACATTCTTTTGAACTTTACTTGCATTAAAGACATGCACATGCGTAAAGTATATGTTGCAAATCTGGTCATATTAAAAAGGGAAGCAGGTTGTAAGGTAGTAGTTTCTTACAACTGCTCGACATAATTTTGGGCTTTCTAATTTGGAATATCTGTTGGTGTTAGGTTTTTACACCTATTTAAACGTAAGTGTTAGACACTTTGCCTGGAGAACTGTAAGTCAGTATATATTGCCATACAGCAAATGTGCATGCCTATACGAGACAGAAACCGGATAAGTTCCAAAAAGGCTTGGATAGAGAAACCCGTAGTGAAACATTCCACTTCACGCCTACTACATGGTATTGGATTAGGGCTACTCTGCAACACTCACCGTGGTAAAAAAATCTCATCATTGAAACTCCTTTGTAGCTTTTCTACTCTAAATAAAAGGAACCAGGGACATATGCTCCACGAAGCATTGTTCTTAAGTAATTACCTAAGGTCGTAAGGGGTAAAACGGAGCAGATGTACGTCAGTACATTGCTGCTGTGGAGATATCACTGAATTTCCTATTTAATGACAGTTCGTCCTGTTCTTTTACGTCAAGGCTACTTTGCCCCAGATACACAACTCCAAGTAAAAATAGACCACAGATGAACCACTCTCCCATTTTTATACATGAATAAGACAACTGTAAACTCATGCATTACTTATTTAACATCAAAAAAGCCTTTCCCGTTTACCACTCCGTAATGATTAACCGTCCAACCTATACTCATGCCGTAAGGTCAGGCCTATTGAGAGGTACTTTATAAACATGGCCTTTTATTTGCCTTATTTTAATAAACACTTACCTATCTTCAGTCATAATTGCACAGTAAACTATAATAGAGGATAACACGCTGTCAAATGCCTAATATATGTAACTTTGTAGCTTTGTAGCTTTGTACTTTGTAGCTCTGTTTCCGGGGTATCTAGAAGTGGTTTTGTACTCATAGGTCTCAATTGTTGCCTAATTTAAGACAAACTTGCCTACAATGCCATTCCTACTCCCGTGAGAAGGGACACGGAGTGAGTAAAGGGGGTACATCTCTGTTCTTTCCCTAGGCTTCAAATCATCTTCTTCTGGCAGTGTGTCCTACTGCCAACGTCTCCTCGTGTTCAGACCCCGGTGATGGAATGTGCATCAATTTCACTTACATCCGCCAACTGAGCACAAGTGGGCAACTCGCCGGGTCAGGGGATCGACGTCAAGATTCTGCCGCTTTACTTTGTCGTCTTGAACGGGGTTGGCCCATGGGCCTGTGGGCCTCATTGGATTCAATATTCCAACTTCTGCTCTCGCGTCTACCTTCCTAAAAACGCTCTCATATACCTCCTTCTCGAATCAACTTTTGCCTTTTCTTCTCAATTTGCTTCTAGCTTGATTCTCGACTTTTTCTACATTCGTTTTTCCTTTCAAATTTGATTTCTAGATATTCCCTTCACCATCTACATCATGGCATCCTCGCGAGATATTGAACTCTCGCAAATTCAGAGTGCTTATATATTCCTTGCACTCCCTGCCGAGCTTCTAGACAAGATCGTTTATGAGCTATCCCAGAATGATTTATACTACTGGTCCCTAACCTGCACTAAATTCTCAAAGAAGATCCTGCCAATCTTATACAAGCTAGACCTGGGAATAGACCCATACAAGAAAGATCGCGAGGAACCTTACGGGAGCTACAGATCTCTAGCATGGGCATGCCAATACGGACTAAGGGGTACCTTCGAAATGGCACGCAAATCGGGAGCAGATCTAAACCATTTCTTTAAGCTCCAGTCCGGCTTATTAGACCAATCATTCTTATCTCCTTTGCAAGTCGCGCTCGTCTATGGACATGAAGATCTCGCCGAGTGTCTTATTGAGGCTGGGGCAGACGTTACTGCTATCGCTTCCTGCAACGGCAATTATTCAGCTATGCACTTTGCAACATCCCTCTCGATGGTCAAGCGATTATACGCTGCCGGCTGGACTCCCGAAATTCATCGCCTTCATGTGCCTTACAGATCTGTGATATGGTGGATGCTTCAGAGAGGTGCGGGACTTGACGCTATGGAGGCTGCCCTCGATATTGGCGTCTCTGTTGACGATGAAGGCTGTGGTCTTTCGATGCTGCATGCTTGCGGGGACCATAGACTGGACGTGGTGCGTCTCCTACTAAGCCGAGGATTCCGCTTTGAGGAACAGTCTGTCCTTGAAGAAAACTTGGCAATCGGCATTCCAGGAGTATGCGAGCAACTCTGTCTAACACTCGCGCTCCAACGTGCTGTCCTTGGAACAAGCGATGCGTCCACCACGACAGAATTGATCCGACTGCTTTTCGAGGTGTACATGAACTCTGGAAAATTAGACTACCGCAGCGAGATTACCTGGCTGGTCTTGGCGACAGGTGCTGGTATGCCGCTTGCAGTGCGCTCTCTCCTTTGGGATTCCCTGGTAGTTCCATGTGGTCTACCGCAGAGCTCCGACCTTGCGGAAACTTGGGAGAAGGAGACCGTTGGTTATATTATGGATATGGTACACGACATCTTGACCGGTGATGACGGCGTTGTAGAGCTTCTGCATGGAAACCTCAGGTCTATCCTTCGGTCTATAGGACTCTGTCTTTGGGCCGAGGGAGGCTTTGACTGGGTCCGCGTCCAGCCTCTAGTCAAGACGTTGATACAGGAGAGCCACGAACACATCGATATTGTCTGTACGTATCCGACCCATTTCACGAACCTCCATCTCAGTAAGAATGACGAAGCCCTCACGCTCGAACTTATCGATATCCTACTCAAGAACGGCGCAGATGCGGAGGCTAAGCTCGGCGACGAGGAGTACGGCGCGGATCTGTTGCACCGCTCTGTTGGCATAGGGGCTTTCGGACGAGTAAAGGTGCTCACCGATTATGGCGCTAGAATCGACCCCCCTACTTTACAAGAGATGGAGTATCCGATCATGTTCGTACGAGACGATTTGGACGAGGAATTGCGGGCTAAAATGGTCAAGGCACAGAAAGAAATCGCTCATTTTCTGAATCTGAAGCGGAAGGGGTTGAGAAAGAAATCCGATGGTTCGTAACGTGGTATTGGCAGGCTACTTGAGTGGTGACATAGAAAAGGGCCTAGTTGTTGCATAGCACAACATAGATATAAGGCGAATGAGCACCATACTTGTATGTAGGTGGTTCAATTAGCACGAATAGAAATATGTGGTATGTTACAAACCGTCTCTGTGGTTACGTAGAGGAAACTTGTAGATGGTACCTGGATCAGCCATCGTATATCTAAATTGTGCGGTCGCTGACAGTCACAGTTTAGCACGGCTAAGGACGAATACCCAGGTGTACTCCTTGCTACGAAGCAAACCCAACGGCATGTAAGAAATTTTATTTTCGCGTGATGAGCCTTCCAATTATATACTTAGGTATGTTTGTGGGGATACATGCGAGACCCCGGACCACGAATATACCTAGGGCGAAGAACTTTCAGCCATATTGATGACAAAATCTCATACAGGCTTATAGTTTCCCGTGATCTAAAGAGTTATATTTCATTATCCTCACAATATATATAATAATTAACCATTTTGTATTCATTAACTACCTACGTATGGTTATGTTTTTCGTCTAGTTATTTAGTACTATGCTATGTTTTCTAACTTTCAAGTGAAGAACCATGAAGGATCGAACACAGTAAACCGCAAAGGCATAGTTAGAATGTATCTGTTGATGGTTAGATGGCCAGGTACCTAAGCAAATTCAAAGAGTTCGCGTAGCTATTACGGGAAGACGAGGACAGTAAGGAGACCTTAGAACGGCTCTGAATAGATGAAAACTCCTGGAGTGCTGTATGGGGTACATATGATAGTTTAACGAGTTCCTCGACAGTCGGGGCGGGGATGATCAGGAACGATGGAAAGACAGCTAACATCTAAATAGTAGGTAGTTTCGGGGCCCTAGTTATCAGCGCGATGCCGCAAATACCTTGGGGAGAAAATTACAGATACAGGGTAGAATTACAGTCGACGAGATTTAAATAATGAAAAGGGAGAGAGAGAAAGGAGACGTAAAAAAAAAACCTCTTCAACGCCCAGCCAACTGTTATTCTATTATCACCGACAGTTGCTACTGCGCGCCCTACTTTCGTTACGGGTATTTCTTTGCAGCCGTACCGATCCTCGCTAGGTAATGAGAGTTTTACCATATGCAGGGGTCATCTGGCCGTATCTGTACTCAGTTGAGGGTCGCTAAACCCCTCGGGTGTGAATCGAACTGTGGCCTCTAGGTCTTAACCCCCCTCAAATTAGGTGCCTAGCCAATTCGACCAACTGGTCTCCGGTGTAAAGGCCTACTTGTTTTTAGACATTATAAAGCTTCCAATGGGTGGGGGAGGGGGGGGTGGGTGAATTGTTGTTGTGCTGGGCAACTAGGTGACGTGTGTCAACTGGTCATGTGGTTGAGTGTTTGCCTGACAACCAAGGTACGTGCTTTTTACACCTCAGGAGTATGTTAACGCACAGATGGCTTGGGCTCTAACTAAATGGTATAACAACATTTCGTACATGATGCGTAGCCTTCTGTAAAAGCTTGACATCCGTTAGGTCACATGTACGGAAGCTATCTTCAATTGCCTATGATGATGCCCATACTCGTTTAAATAATCTTCCTAGATATCTATAAGGTATGCTAACAATCAACTTGTCTCGGGACAGTAGTCGAAATTCTATAGCCTTTGACTGCTGAACCTTATTATATTAGAACAAATGTTTGTTTAACCTTAAACATGTATACAATCATTCTTTAGCTTTTGAAAACACTACAGCCTCTTTAATCCTTTAAAGGGGTATTTTAGTGGAACGGAACCTGGACTCGTTCTTTATAAACTTCGCTTGTCGCGGTTAATACGAATACAATGCGCTTCAATACTAAGCTCTCCAAAAGTGAATGGTAGACCTGCAGAGCCTCCTAGAACTTTTAATTACTATAGAAGGATTCAAATAGTATCATCTGTACCTACCAGCCGATCAAATAGGGATCTGTTTAAAGAGACGTCGATTTTATAATTATCATACTCAGGCCTCTTTTATAATTACTATGATAGAGTAAGACTGATAGTAGTGGAAAGGTAAAAAGGGGGTGGGTTGTGCAACATGACTGGTATGTTTGTGACCCTATAATAGCTCAACCCCTATTGGCCAGTTTGCCAGTAGCTGGACGAATTCGGTAAGTTCTAGTAAACGACCTCCCACCCCCGACTTCGGATTAATTATTGGATAGACCGGGGTTCTATGTAAATAAACCTACTAAGCCGCTATATAGAATGATGTTCTAAAGCGAGCGTGAGGGAGGTTAGGGTTAAATAGGGGTAAATATGAACTAAACAAAGTTTTCAAGGCTCTTTTAATTCACAACTCACTATGCGACAAGACTATTTTTAATAAATGGCTACTGTATATAGTTCATATATAATAAATGTAAATTCAATTTAAGTCTAACATATGCGAGATTTATCATATCCATACTAAAAAAATACAACAAGGCTGGAAATGGTGAAAGCACTAACCTACATACTTTAGACCAACTTTACCTCGAGTCAAGGACAACGACTTACCAAGCAAAGGCTACCCACTCAGAGATTCGGATAATATTCAGCTTATAGGTATATACCTCCTCACCTGGGCGGGCCAAACTCCTCTTCTCGCTTCCGAATTAAAGCGGCATCACAGAACAACCCGATGTCCTCGAGCAAGTCGCAAACATCATACCTATCCTCTTCGTCGTGATCTGCAGGATCGTAAGTACCATTAGCCTTAGCCGCCTTTATAGCGACATCGCGGTCCTCTTGCTCCATAAGCTTGTCTAAGACAACTAGAAAATCAACGGGGCTCGCGCGTCGTGCGAACCGCACAAGCCCCGCCGTGATGCGCGCCCACGTCGAAATCCACTTCGCGTCGAGCGTCCCCGCCGCCTCGCGGAACTCGATCGTGCGCGGGTTCGCCGACCTGAACCTGTCTTCCCTTTCGTCTCTTAACACCGGCGCCGAGTAGTTCTTGAAGTTGTAATTGAGCCGGCGGCCGAAGGGGCCCTCGAGCAGCGTCGCGACGGCCATGGCCGAATCGCAGGCCGCGAGGTTGGCGATGCCTTGAATCCCCGAAGTAATAGGATGCGCCTTTATTGCTGGCGAGTCTTCGTACATGTACGCGTTGGAAAAAATAGGGTCCCTTTTTGCGTACTCGCCGGCTGGGTCCGGGAGGGGGTTTAATATTGACGGAACCCAGCCGATGCGGTCCCACATTGCGTCGGGGATGAAGGCGTACTTGTCGACTTCGGACTGGTAGAGGGCTGTGAGATTATTTACATCGTGGGGGCGCATCTTCTGTGGCCGGGACTCATCCTCAGGCTCGTGCTCGACGTAGGGGGGGAAAGGACTGGATGGTACGTCGATATCTAGATTATTGCGATAGGATATATCGGAAAACCCTCTTAGTAGCACAGGTGGCGAATCGTTAGATGACCCATCAGAAGATGGGCTTTTGGGTAGGGGCTCCGGGTTGGGATCGAGAGGGCTGGACCGTGGATCAGAGGCAATAGGGGAAGATGATAAAGAGATAGTGGTAGCAGACGATGTAGGGCTAAAATCAAGAAGGGGCGGTGACGGCATGTCGTGTTGATACTGGGAATCTGGCGAGTCGGCGCGGGGTCTAAATTTCTCGAAGAGATTCGAGATACCCTCGTTTGTTTGTATGGCTTCGTTGTATTCAGAGAAGCTAGGATGGTCGTCACTTTCATCCGGTTCCATTAGCTCGACTATATTTTGCCACTTTCTGAGGATATAGGGCGAGTCGATCCGCTCTTCCTTCTTCGGTCTCGGCTTCGAGAGTATGGGGCCAATGTTAGACGATGCTAGGGTGAAATTTTTAGCAATTGAATCGTATTGCCAACCGAAACGCGCAGCTTCGAAATATGGCGCGCTCGCTAGTATAACTTGGTAAAATTGCGCGTCATCTATCTCATTGATCCTCTTACCATACATAAAGGCAGATTGTGCGAGAACCACAAGCCGTATCTGGTCGATGGTGTCAAGTCCAGTGGGGTTTGTGGTTCCGAACTGGTCTTTACAGAGGGAATAAACATGTTCGATGACTTTAGTATCCTGCAACGCATCCCAACGAATCCAACCTATATTCCTATGTAGTGTATGATCCTCAGGGGGTACATCTTTCTGCCTTTCCTGTTCGCGTAGGTGACGCCCTATAGCCTCCACTGCTTCCCATGATGGTAGAAGGGAAGGTTCCGAGTCGCTGGGAGGTTGGTCTGATGAGTCTTCCGTCGGTGCACTACCGATATCGTCTCTTAATGTCATAAACGGACCTACACGATTGCGCCACTTTGCGTATGCCTCCCATCTCTCCGCGCTGCCGAATGCCACCTCCTCCCTAGTAGTATCTGAAAATTTAGTTATTGCTATGGGGTCATCGGTCGACAACCACGATTCGAACTCCTTTCGGACATCTTTTATCGTAATTCCTTCAGTGGCTAGCCGGCTATGGTAGCGAACACTCGCGGAATATGAGTGAACTCTGCGCCACGGGGGGTGCAGACGTGAGATAGTAGGATCAGCAGCCCAGAGGAACATACCTAGTCTCCTGATTGATTCACCTGTGAAGAAATCTGATCCGTTCCCGATGTGAACATGGAAACCACATGTCGGATTGACGCGGAGGCGGTAGTTATAAGTGAGGACGTTGGTAACGTACTCAATCTCCTTAAACGATTCGTCCGTTGCCCATAACGCTGGGCTTTGGATTTCGATAGCTTGCCACTTATAATTATCCATGAACGTTTCCCCGAGACTACCATCTAGGGCGACGTTCCATTTGTTTTTTCCACGAAGTCGATAAGCCGACTCATCCCTAGTCTCGCCTGTAAATGAAACGAAACCAGTCCCAGTTTCAGAAACAGGAACCCCATTTGCCCTAAGAGTAGCGCGAATACTTTCCCTGATTTCCGTCGTAGCTTTGTAGTTAGAAGTATCGACTCGTAGTAGAGGGGGAAGCAAGTGAGCTTCGGTTTCATTCGGATCGGGCGCATCATTTGGCAAATAAGCTACCAGGAATTCTAATTCTATACCGAATGAATGACAAGTGCCTACTGGTACGGTGAATTCATTGAAGCTCGCCATCTCTAAGTTTGATATGTTGAATACAATACCGCTCCAGGCGATCTATCCTATAAATATTCGGGTAACCTATTGACGCTTTTGTTGGGCCTTCGATGGGCCTTCGATATCATTTATGCTCGCTGCTCGGTATGAAATAGTTAACCATTACATCAAGTCACTCCCGAAAGGAGTTTGTAGATACGGGCCGGGTTGGGAACCAATATATTATTTTTCCATGAAAGAAAAAACAATACCGTTGTGTGTGTGCACCTTACCTTTTAGACCAAAACAAAGGGGGTGAAACAATCCATTAGACAAATATCAAATTTCATACTCGGGCCGGTCGGTTTGTCAAAGAGCCAATGGCACCATTTGATGGATTTTATTGTTCTGTCTCTGCTATAGCTACCAGCTCAAAGTTTTTATTAGCCTTACTAACCAGAGTCGCGGCGTGGCTAATGCCAGTACTATACTCTCAACAGCTTCCTCAAACATTAATTTCCATCGACGTATGCTTGCTCATCAATACTCGAATCGTCTCCTCGTGAATTAGGGTTGTCACGTGCAACATGACTTGGGTATAGGGGGGAGTGCTGCTAAATCAAAATGTACGGGAAAGGAACGGCGGCCACCAAAATAATTATTCCATATCAATAACTATGCATGCTGTCGAATTTGGCAACCTTGAAACTTGCGCCTATATTCGTTCCTAGAGCATGTAGGCGAACATGCCGAGAGCCACAGCGGCGGCACCATTTCCAAGATATTGAATATTGGTTGGGACGGCGGCAGCCTCGGAGGAAGATGAACTCGGAGCGGCAGAGCTGGCGGCAGTAGCGGTTCCACTAGGAGCTGCACTTGAACTGCTAGTTGTGCTCACGCTACCCTCTCCCTGGTGCTTGTCCACGTCTTCTGTGCCACATTTGTCACCAAACGTCGATGTACAGTTCTTTTGGCCGGCAGCGTTGTTCTCGGTTTGTGTGATGCAGTCACTCTGAAGTCTTTCGCAAACGAACTACGGAGAGGAACAGTCAGTATACCTTCTTAGGTAGCAGCAGTAAAAACTGCCCAAGTAAATGGAGGAAAACTCCTACCCAAGGCACCGTGTTCATGAAGTCGTTCATATCCGGCTCATTGCCGCCCTGGCAAACGCACTGGAAATCCAGAGTATCCTACACCTTTATTAGCTATGCGCTTAGCTGGATACTAACACTAGCTGCTAGAAACTCACCACCGAACATGCGTTCTGTACTACTGATCCGCAAAGCGTGCCGCAACTGTCTTGCTGCCCTTGACACCAATTGACTTCGGAGAATGATCAGTATCAGGCACCAACATCGCGACTTAACGAGAACTTACCGCGATCGGAGATGTCAACTTCAGTGGGATCGATCTTAAAGGTTGAGTTGGAATTTGCTTGGGCAGAGACGAGGGTGAGGGCGGAGAGCACCACAGCGGCGGCGCGTGTGTTGATCATGTTTGCGATTGGACGGCGTTTATAACTGATGGATGCCGAATTGACTGTTATTCGAACCAAAATCTGCAGATAAGTAAATATCTTATTGAGAGTAAAGTTTTGTGAAATGTGGATTGGATTAGGTAGGTAAGAAGGTAAGAAGAGATGATTTGACTATAGATTGAAGGAGAAGATGGAAGAAGAATTGGAGAGCTGTAGGATGAAGTGCGATACAAGTCGGGATGGGGTACGTAATAAGACGGAGATGGTGTGTTGATGTATGGGTTGTACCTGAATTTATTGGCCGGGGGGTGAACAGGGAAGTATTGTCCGTAGAATGTTAGGATGTTTAGTATTCGTTTGATGAGGTCCCTCTTCGGATAGCTGGGTAGGTATGAAGAAAAAAAAAGTCTGGACGGCCGGAAAGAAAAAAAGAGACCATAGAGACAAATGGAATACGCATTTGACCGATGAAGCTCACGATAACAGACCCTAATTTAACCAATCATCTTTCACTATTCGTACAAGGATATTTTCCTTTGGAACTCACTGGCGTTGCTGGAGCATTGGTGCCGCTTGCCGAGAGTACTTAGTGTCTTCGCTAGTGCCATATCAGGCCAGAAATTTGGAACGCCAAGAATCAAGTTTTACTGGTAAGCTTACCCTAGATAGGGAAGGTTGAAAAAATATTAAGCCAATTAGCAGTCCGCTAGCCTTCTAACTCTTTCTCTATCCGGCTAACCCACTTTAAATCATCGGCGTTGTTTCTTGCTATTACTTTTCATAACTGCGAAGATTTGTCCGACAGGCTCAGTCTCCAATTAAGAATTACGTGTGATAAATAATTCACGTCATCTTGCCGAAATTGACTTTATAATCCCCATCTTATTTCCTATCCAGAGTACTTCGTACGAAGCTATGTTTAATTCAGATCCATTACGAAGAAAGTAAGGTATCGGTCTATCCTTATGCGGTAAGCGTCTACGACAGCAATGCAGCTTCTTCTTCGTATCGCCGCGTTGAAATATTTGGAGTAAAGCATGCGGGGTTTATGCAGACGGGATTGGACAGGATCTCTACATGTAACTAGTAGGTACGCCTTAGGTGCCTCTTAAGGAGGTGCTTTGGAATGGAGGTTACTCCGAAGGTATTTAGTCAGGTACAACCCGTACAACCCATGTACAAATGAGGATGAGATAAGAACCATAAGCAAATAGTCTATTCCAACTTTTACAACTTTGCCATTTTATTTAGAAAGGTATTTGTACGCCTCGATGGAAGACATCCGTAATACACTCTTTTCCCGCCTCTCATTTTTCTTTGCTTAGTAAAACCACGCCAATGCCAATGCCAATGCCGAGCCGAGGATTATTGAAACCCAAGGACCTATGTAAATGCATACCTTATGTAGCTTGATATTATCCGCCAGCAAGGGTATCGATGCTCGGTTGCCACTCGGCTCATCCGTCGTCAATCCACCGTTAACATCCTATTTTGATTGACCCTCAGCACGTATCTCCTGGGTAAATATCTTGACGCGAAAGACTTTGGCATATTGGCTTCAGTTTTCTTCTTTAACTTATTAGTTCGGGGTGGTTTTTACTATGAAATTCCTATGAAGAAGCCTCACCCTCGAAGGCCACACGTTTTTATCGTCGCTAGAAGGGAATATGTTCCAAATCAATCGCGGCCATACGTGACCAATAGCTTGTCTCTTAATCCTACCTCTTGGAACAGACATGAAACGCTTCGTTGACCTTTTCTCCCGGCTATCCGCAATGCTCTGTGCTCGACGGCGCTAGATACTACTATTACTATCTTACATACTAATTGAGGGGATTTAGATCCGAAATTAAGTGGAATTGGCAACTCTCTTAGATGGTTCCATAATTGCCTGGTTAACCGATCAGAGCGTCAAGAATTTGCTGTCTGTAAACTTTGCCGGGTCTCGGCGTGCTAGCGAATTACTAGAGAAGTACGAACGGTACAAACGCCGACAGCCCGATTAAGCTTTTTGCTACGTCGGCCACCTAGTCAGCTAGCTCACCGTGCTTTGTCGATCCCAAGTGGTTTAGCGCCGAAGCTTCGATACGCGAGTAGAACCTAACGCCAATCATAGCGATCAATGGTCAGTGATCAAGTGATCAATGATCAGCGATCAACTGAAAGTGCAGATGAATGCCTACTTCAGAATCTCCACATGGGGCCGATATGGTCTGTGAGAGCGGATACATCCGCTATCCGTCGACTTTTACAAAACAAACAAAATAATCGGATACTACGACAGTACATAGTAGTATTCGTCATTGCGGTTGGCGCAAACCAGTTTGACGTGTCTATGACTTTTCGCTAAAGAGCAGTATATTTCTATCTTTCATCGCTCCGAAATTACTTACATTACGAACCAAGACCCGGATAAGTGTTCAGTGTCTAGTCTGTATTGGATACTCCGTGGCTGTCATCTCACCTATAAATTTTACTTAGGTAGATGATTAGCTTACCTCTTACTTAGAGTGTCTAAATCCTTGGCAGCCCGGTTCCTGGCGACAGCAGTCTGTAAGGTACCTACGATCATGTCTTGGCAATTATCATTCTAGAACCTTTCCCCAGATTTGACACCTGCATCTCTGTACTGTTTACTTCTACCATCACATAAGACAGCCATTGCTAGAACCCAACCAATCAGTTGAGTTGACCTCGGAAAAGATTCGTTCCGATTAGCTTGTTTAGTTCTCATCTCCGCACCTATCGTGGCTAGCTCAGCATCATGACGGAAAATTAGTGTACCATTCCCCCCGGGGGGATACTATCGCATAACTCAACAGCTTATAAGTCTTTTAGCATCCATTAGTTAGTGAATATCTATAGGGCACTTTCATATAGAGTAACGGCCTTATAGGCGTTCGGCATCTCAATCTCGGATTGGTCTTGATTCGGGTTAGATTCTACCGGACCCTGCTTATGGGTCTCCGTCTTGAATCGCCCATTAAGAGGGGCCTACATCACTGTGAGTTGACTGAAGCCACTTGTTAAAAAATATTAAGGGGAGCTGTTCCCATGAAAAACGCATAATCGTCTGCGAAGATAATTGTCTTAGCTGTCACCGCTATTTTATCTATTTTATGAGCAGAATGTTAGCTTCTCTCTTCCTAGCTTTCTCGTCGCTCACTTCAGTGCAAGCTGCACTCAAGTACAAAGGCGTCGACTGGTCTTCGGTTATAGTTGAGGAGAAAGCTGGGATATCTTATACCACTACAAGTGGAAGCACCCAGCCCCTCGAAAATATCTTAAAGGAATCTGGTGTCAACACCGTACGGCAGAGAGTCTGGGTTAATCCTCGCGATGGCAATTACAACGTAGACTACAATTTAAAATTGGCAAAGCGGGCAAAAGTCGCTGGACTCGGCGTTTACGTGGATTTTCATTATAGTGATACGTAAGTCAAATAGAGCACTCATTAGGCCGAGCCTCAATAAGGATGCTAAGACCCCAAAGCATCCACTCCAAATCCAGTATCAAGACCGCAAATTATTGACATCCTCCTTAATGCAGATGGACCGATCCAGGGCATCAAGCAATTCCTTCAGGATGGCCCACGAACATTGACGATCTTGCTTGGAAACTGTATAACTACACGTTGGATGTGTCGAACCAATTTGCTGCAGCGAGCATATCACCTACCATCATCTCGATCGGTAATGAGATCACGTCAGGTCTCCTGCTCCCAACGGGCTCCACAAAGAACTTTTACAACGTTGCTCAGCTACTACACTCGGCCGCATGGGGAGTCAAGGACAGCAAGCTGTCTCCTAAGCCCCGTATCATGATCCATCTCGACAATGGGTGGGATTCGAACACCCAGAAGAATTGGTACGAATCTACCTTAAAGGCCGGACCATTGAAGACATCGGACTTCGATATGATGGGAGTTTCCTATTATCCGTTCTAGTAGGTATCCCGTAACATAGGCAAATAGTACCTAGGATTATGGTCCCTAACCAACCAAATAGCAACCCGTCTGCAACGCTTTCGAACCTTAAGACAAGTCTTGATAACATGGCAAATACATGGGGTAAGGAGATTGTTGTGGCCGAGACCAACTGGCCTACCTCTTGCAAGTCTCCCGCCTACTCGTTCCCGAGCGACCTTGAGAGTATACCATTTTCAGCAGACGGCCAAACTACCTTCATGAAGAAAGTCGCAGCGGTGGTATCCGGAGTAAAGAATGGTAACGGAATCTTCTATTGGGAACCAGCCTGGATAGATAACGCGGGACTCGGATCTTCATGCGAATCCAACACAATGTTCTCGGTATGTTCTCTCAAGCCTTGAGACGAAAAACATCAGTCTCTGCCCTTCCTATGTTATATATATATATATGGTATTTGGTTCTAACATTCTATATATAGTGGCCGGGGAAGGAGTTAAGTAGTTTAGACGTATTTTCGTCGATATAGATAAAATCCAGTTCGCTAAGGGGTGGGTAGTTGTGGTGCCCTATGGGCATTTCTCGACTATCGGTGAAACGGAAACGTATCACCTCAGTCATTGTTAATGATACACGTAATTCTTTATTTTATACACGTGTCTTTGCGAAGTGATTTGATGTTTCGTAAAAGCAAACACAAAGAGCAGATGGTCGTGGGATACACCGCGGACATTCGCCCCTGTATTTGAGGACAATGAGGTTTGCTCGAAAGAAAGTTTCCCCTTATCGAGTCCGAGCCGTATCCCACATTCTTGCGGATATTCTAATTCTTAGAACTGCTTCGTTTCCTAATACTTCACTAGATATGAGTGATGAGTTCGATGATGACTACCATCAACTCTGGCAATCCGACATGCCGCTAATCAGCATCCCAACCCAGACTTTCAACCCTTATGGGGTACGGCCTGGGGGGCAGCCAGCGTCGCTCACCGCTGTGAGCGTTCCAGGCACGACCGATTTCGTGTTAGGGGTCGACACTTGCGGTTTCACCACCGCCAGCACGAGTGAGTTTCCCTTCCCCTCGATTGGCAACTAAACACCGAGCATCAAGAGATGATTGGGATCGCTAACCTAAATGATTGAAAGTCACTTGTGAATTCGGATATGAGTGTACCAACGTAGAGGGCTATCGTGGTTGTTGCTTTCCGGGCGCTGACGACTGTGCCTCTACGATCTACACGGACTGCATCGACTATGGGAAAGCCCTCCACGTAGCTGAATGTGGACCACAGACACTATGCTGGTTAGTTTGAAGCGAGCAATATTCCCACTTCATAACAATATTACTAGACCAATTGTACTGACCATTTCAATAATAGCCCAAGCACACATCCGTCCTGCTACACTTATTGGTTCGATAATGACGACAACCCTCAGGAAACATTTAGACACATTGAATGCCAAACATCGCAGGGATTCGGGATCCTATACCCTTTCCCACCAGAGTTAACCATGACATCGGATACATCGACAACAGAAACAGATTCCCCATCCGACACTTCTAATTCAACCCAAATCACGATCGAGTCCGAGGGCGACTCACTATCTCGTTCTTCGATATCCGCGGGTGCTATAGTAGGCGCTGTAGTCGGCTCTGTCGCCTTCGTTATCATATCCGCCATAATCGCCGCTCTAATATTCCGTCGGCGTCGGGCCAAAAAGAATGCTGCTACCGCTCCATCGGTCCCCGTGAAGAGTACAGATAGTTCGACCGATATCTTACCGTCGCCAGAAAAGGAACCAAGGCAGACAACAGCCGCAGCAGCAGTGAGATCAGAGAGGCCACCGACCCGAAGAAGCTTCCTACGACCCCTTTCCATGATCCAAGAGAACCCTATCTCCATCTCCAAGCCCATACCCCTATCCGCCACATCCTTCGCTCCAGGTATCAGGAGGTATAAATCAGCAGCAGCGCGCCAGAGCCCCAGGCCGAATTGGCCGCTTAGCCCGCTTGGTAACCCTCTGGGCTCGCATCCGGTCGACGCGAACTTGATGAAGCGCCTTAGCGATAGTCGGCTTGGAACCCGCGGCCTGGAAAGCGGAGGAATTAGCGACGGGCGGCAGAAAAGCCTGCCACGTATACCTGTCCTCCCGTTCCGCCCCCCGCCTCCCCCGCCTCCCCCCGGCACTAAACCCGTAACCCCCCTCCCGCCGCTCAAACCGTCGCGTGACTTCGAGAGCACAGGTACCACGCCTACCAGTGCCACAGCGGCACTACAAAGCCCGCGGCTAAGCCGCGTTCCCGTATCACCGATCATGAGTCGGGTTCTCGATGGAATCAGTCCGCATCGTGCCGTAAACAACCCTTCGACTTCGACTACAAGGCCTATTAGCGCCGTAGGCCCGGAGCCCGTGTCGCCGATCGGAAGTGACGGGGAAGGAGAAGGGGCAGATAATTTGCCACGGCTTAGCTACGTCTCGGCGCCTAGCGCGGCTGGTGAAGGCGGGCTGGAGCGCGATGACATGGTTTCGCCTATAGGTGTGGATGAGGTGGATAGTGATACGGAGGTGCCGGAAAGCCTGGTGACGGTTAGTCCGCTGGAGAGCCCGCGAGGGAGTATGGATTCTTAGAGGATGTGGTATTAATTTGGTGGTGCTATACATTGTGCTTGGTATAGTTCGTTTATATACATCTACTTTTGTAGTGGTTCGGTTCATTTAGGTGCGGCAGCATCTATGCTGTGTATCTCGGGATATATATCTCTTAGCTATGCGTTATATACATATATCTGAATGCGTGTCATCGGGTTTCACAGGTAGCTGCTGTAGAACGTCGGGTTATTAAAGCACGCGCTTTTACGGCTATGTACATGACTTCAACTCTGACTTGGGATACTGCAAGGTCTGGTTGTACATGTTGTATCTTCGGCGTTAAGAAGAACAACGCGTGGCTGTGTCAAGTTAAAGTTAAGATGCGCTGCTAGTTGAACACTTTCTCATTGGGAATGATACTAACAAAATAGGGGTCATTACGAAGTACATGACGCTCATAAAAGGGGGGAAGCCGGTGACCAAGCCCTTGGACTGTGCTAGTTCCGCGGCGGTGTCCAGCTCACCAACTGACGGCAGTCAATCAATTGCTACATCGGGAACTATTCGCGATGTCGCCCAATTGGAAGTTTTCGACCGTCTCTACCGGCGCACTCTAGCTCGCCTGGGCATCTCTTGGCCCTTTAAATACGAGCCTCACTCGTCGTCATCCCCAACTTGATTGCAAATAGGAATACTTCATTTTCATCTTGAATTGGAAGACTCGGGATATTACTGTATGGTCAGATTTTCACGTGTATTACGTGTATATGTAGAATATGTACCTAAGGTGTTTATGTTATACATATCGTCAGTTTAAATACCAGCGATCCCCTTTCTCTACACCATTCAAAATCTACAATCATAAGATCTTCGCCCTATAAATTGCACCATACCACATCTTGCTTAACTAGATTAAAGTGAAATAATTTCCATAAGAGTCGAAGATAAAACAGTATGCAGCTCCGACAGCATCTCGCTACCCTAGGCTTTGCCGCCACTGCTGCCGCACAAGCCTACCAGGGCTTCAACTACGGATCGACCAATAACGACGGGTCGTGCCGGGGATACGATGACTTCAGGGGCTTCTTCGAGCGTGCTAGGGGCTTGCCCGGCACGGAAGGCAAGTTTACCGCGGCGCGCCTTTACACGTCGATCCAGTGCGGTACGGCCGCGGACCCCATCTCGGCATTTCAAGCTGCCATCGACACCGACACCCATATCCTCGCCGGCCTATGGGCTAGCGCCGGCCGCGATGTTTATGAGAATGAACTAAACGCCCTTATTGCCGCTGCTAACCGGTTAGGCACGGCCTTCACCGACCGCATCATTGGCATTAGCGTCGGCTCTGAGGACTTGTACCGGAGCAGCCCCGATGGCAAAGCCAATAATGCCGGCGTCGGTGCTACCGGCGCGGAGATAGAAGGGTATATCGGCTGGATGCGAGACTGGCTGCGCGGTACCCCCTTAGAAGGCAAACCGATTGGCCATGTTGATACCTGGTCAGCTTCCCCCTTTCCCCGAGTATTAAGACTTAGTGTTTGAAGTTTTACTTTACATGGCCCCGTTCGATAAATTATGAGCAATTATTGCTAACCCACGACGCGAATCATTAGGACGGCTTGGGTTCTTCCTGAGAATGCGGGTGTGATCTCCTCTGTCGATTTCCTGGGGCACAACTCGTTCCCTTACTTCGAAACTACTAAGCCGAACGCCATCGGGCAGGCTGCGGATAACTTCTGGTCTGCTGTCCAACGGACAGAGGGCGTGGCGGGAGGTAAACCTGTATTTATCACCGAGACCGGTTGGCCAACCAGTAAGTCGCGCCCCCTTTCTCTTTTAGACAAATGGAAAATGGCAAAACCTTTCCGTCTTCACGTCCTACAAGCCACCTTTAATAAGCCCCTCATTTACTGATTCGCTGGGAATTGTAGTGGGCCCTCAGCAACGAGACGCCATCGCCTCTGTTGAGAACGCGAGGACCTATTACTCGCAGATTGGCTGTGCGCTTTTCGGACAACGCACCGCCTTCTGGTACACATTAGTGGATGCCAACACGGCACAGACTGATATTTCATTTGCTCTTACTCCAATTGACGACGGGACACCTAAGTTTGACTTAGCCTGCTAAATTTAATAGAGTATTTTATTTTTATATGTATAGCGCTAATGTAAACTGGAATGGGCTTTCAAGGATAAAATAAGACATTCATATATAAGTTCCTAACCTACGTTTTATATTACAAGTTCCGAAGTATCTTAAATTAAGTAGGTGCCTATTAATAGGTATCTTTCAGGGCGGATCAGTGATGGGGAAGAATTAACAGATACTTAATTGCTCTAAATGAAAGTGCGCGTAAAGGTAGAAAGGTCCATAGGCCATCACGGCTTTCCGTAGGTGGCTATGTGAGAGGTATAGCCACATTAGGCTATCCAGGTATCACCTAGAAAAGGTCGATGCAAGGTAACATATATCTACACGCGGTAGCCGACACGATCAATCTCTTAACGCAACTCATAATCTAAGCCATTCCACAGGGTATCACCTTTGACTATGGATCTCCAACTAGGCTCTGACAGTAATTCTACAGAAAATGGTACTTATTAAAGGGTTTAGAAAGTGTTACTAAGCCCAATATCACCACATTTACCCACATAGTCATACACAGGAGCCTTACTGACGAATCTGATGAGCAGACAATTCATACTCAAAACCTCGAATTGCCGAACAAGAAACCGAACCAGATCTCCAAAATAACGGTGTTCTATGTGCGAAGTGCGCTTCATTGGATATCGCCGCATTCGTTGCAGCGACAAAAGCGACTGAAATACACACTCCGATACGTGTATGCCATATAAGAAACGAGCACCTACAACCCAACAAGATATCCTGCCCACTCTGCCACATAATCATCTGGATGCTTGAAACAGTTCCCGTTTTAATACCATCAAATGACTTGGAGTTGGTTATGTATCTTGGTTATCGATCAACAACCCCCCTTGATCCATTTATCCCATTCCGGACTAATTATGTGCTCTTGAAACTCGATTCGAAGGAGTATAGCACATACCGAATTCTCAACAATAAAACTGGGCGGATTGCAGAGATCATGAGCACCAACTCGTTGGATTTCAATCTCAAAATTGGTCGTATACAAAAAGGTGGAATAAAAGTATCCGGAGTTCATGGGTATATTGATTATAGGTTGATTGAGGATCGTATCTCAACCTGTACCGGCTTACCTACTCACTCCGAAATCTGCAGGCCCCCGAGACGCAAGCTAAATTGGCCGAGTAAGCTGATCGATTGTCAGGCATTGACAGTCGTGGAAGCCCAACCATCGTACAACTATGTCGCACTTAGCTATGTTTGGGGCCAGCAGGAGCACGATCCATCTAAGGGTCTTTACGACTCCCCGGCCACTATTCGAGACGCAATTGAAGTTACGAAGAGACTTAGGCAACGATATCTATGGGTAGACAGATACTGTATCGACCAAAGTCGCTCGGCTGAGAAGCACGCCGAGATCGAGCAGATGGGTCTTATCTACAATCGAGCTGCTCTTACAATCATAGCAGTCGCTGGGCTGGACCCTAACTACGGTTTGCCGGGAGTTTCCAAGATCAGGAAGAATGCCATACCAAGGAGAGCCACTTCGGAATGGACAATTGTTGGTATTCCCGACAGCTTTCGTCGAATAATTACCCAAAGTACCTGGGCGACTAGGGGCTGGACCTATCAGGAAGTATTACTATCCAGACGTCGTCTATATTTTACGGACCAAGAAGCGTATTTCGAATGTCGGAATTATAATGTTGGAGAATCATGGTTCGATTATGAGAATATGGGCTTAAATGATGCCTTGTTCACTCTGAACCCTGTTCAAGATCACCCATATGAGATTTTTGAATACATATCAGATTACTCGCGGAGGAAACTAACCTATAGCCATGATTATCTCAACGGATTCTTAGGCATCCTTGGGTGCTTGGCCGAGGAAAAGTATCCCGTGCTCCACCTGTACGGAGTGCCAATTCCTCCTGCGGAATACAGTACACAGAAATATACACTTGTCCTGGGGAGTTTAACTGATCGACTGATGAATGGAATGGCCTGGAAAGTGACAAAAGGGAAGCGACGCCAAAATACCGACTTCCCTAGTTGGTCTTGGGTTGGTTGGTCAGGTCCTGTTGACTGGGCTTCTGGAGATGTTCTTTTGCTGCTAGCTTCGAGCAAAAATGAAGTTTGGGTCGAAGATGAGACAAAAACGCTTTTGCCATTAGAAAGTTTAGGCAAACGACAAGGCCTTTCGGCTAGAGACTACAACTTCGCACGGGTTATTCACATCAAAGCCGAGGTTTTCGAAGTCATCCTCAATAGTCCTCGTTCCTTTGGTGCTAATATACGAACTTCTCCAACCGACCGTAACGTTACCTGGAGAAGTCGGGATGGTGAAGACGTGGATGCATGCGCTGAGATATTTCAAGACGATGATATATCTGAAGACATCATTACCGATCCAGCTCAAGGAATCTTACACGAAGCCGAAAAGCTCAAGGCTCTTGTACTCGGCTTATATGAAGACGATAACAATATTTGTGCTTGGGTGTGTAAGCTATTGAGAAGCAATCCTGATGGGTACGAAGTGGTTGGGCAGATGGAATTTCAACTCCCCAGTTCTCATATTCGCTCAGCTAAGGAATCAGAAGAAAAACCAACTAAATCATCACTGCCGAATATGGTTCTAGAAAGAATTCGTTTAGTTTGAATACCTTAGGTAAGTATATCATATTCTTTCTTTTCTCTTGTGGTGATTACCTTGGGTTAGTTTAGGTTATCAGCCTCACCTTGATGCGAAATGAGTCACTCACACAATATTTTTAAGGGCATATCCTAATTTATATCAACGAAGTTCAATGCCTACGCAACTTACGGCATTATTTAGTAACAATATAATCTCGTTCATTTCTTCAAGTTGTACTAGAATAATTCGGATTGTACAGAAAGTATTTGCTTTGATACTAAAGAAAGAAGAGAGCTCCTAGTTTCTTGCTAGGATTGGCTTTTTGTCTTCTCGATATACTGCCTCGTTTAAGAGGCTATTTGCTAGGGCACCTAGTATGAACTATCAAGTGCCTCCTATTCTCACTCTTGAGTCTGATTCAGGGGCTAATCGTATCTCATGTGAGTCGTGACCGCTATGGCCTGTGGAACTAAAGCAGACATCCCTGTCCATCCGCAATTGTCCCCACATTCCCCAGTGCCCGTGAGAACGTTATTTTGTATTTAGACCTTACTTGTGCTGGCTTAGGTACGTATACTCGCCCATCGCACCCTAGTAATTCACTTTTAATTATTTGCCATTCTTTAACGACATATTGGTGAAGGAGCTTAGGTTCAAAGTCAGCATCCCCGGCGCCGAACGATGATTCATCTCGTTAAACAGACGACGCCGATCCGACCGGCCGGCAATGTAACGCCGGGCCGGGAACAGCCGGCAGATCTCCGATATGTGTACACGCTCACTGCCTTTGTGTCTATCGGAGGCTTCCTCTTCGGTTGGAACCAGGGGGTCATGGCTATGATCATTGCCGACGAGAGATGGCTGAAGCTGATGCAGCCTGCAAGCGATTGGAGTGTGGGCTTCGTTGTCAGCATATATAACATCGGTTGTGTTATTGGGGCCATGGCAACTAGCTTTTTTACAGATGCCTACGGTCGTGAGAGGACCATATCCTTGGCGAGCACGGTCTTTATCATCGGTGCGCTACTTCAGGCCGCATCCTACACCATCGCACAGATTGTATGCTACAGGCTCATGTCATATCGAATGCATTATTCCAAATTCTAAACTAATATTGTATTAGAGCATCGGACGTTTCATCCTCGGGCTGGGGGTTGGCGCATATTCTGCAGGTATTCCGCTCTACATTTCGGAGATATCCCCTCCAGAGCTCCGCGGGAGGATAGTCGGGATCGAATTAATGATCCTCTGTTTTGGCGAAATGGTCGTGTTTTGGATTGTCTACGCCTTCTACTTCCTTAACTCCGACGACTGGTGGCGAATCCCTTTAGCTATTCAAGTTGTGCCCGCTATCATTCTTGCCATTGGATGTTGGACATGGGTACCTCCTAGTCCTCGTTGGCTTGTAGCTGAAGAGAGATATGAATGTGCTCTCGAAGTTCTCTCAAGGCTACATGGTTCAGAAGCAGCAGAACTCGAAATCAGCGAGATCCGGAAGACCGTGTCCGAAGAGCAAGTCACTACGCAGGCATCTTGGTCAGACATGTTTAAGCGGCCAGTCCTAAGAATCACTCTATTAGGAACCAGCATCCAAATGTTCCAGCAAACCACAGGGACTAATGGGATCTTCTATTACGCGCCGTCGCTCTTCAAGAAGGGTGGAATAACAGACCCTACCATGGCCAATCTAGCGACTGGAGGGATTGGTGTGGTACTATTCCTTAGCTCGTGGATACCCATTTTCTATTTAGACCGCTTTGGACGAAAAACTTGGTTGCAATTCGGCTTAATAGGCATGATCTCTGCCCTTATTGGGATTTGTGTTCTACAGAAGCATGCCGCAGACTACCCCCACAGTCCGGCAAATAATGCTATTGTAATATTTACTTACATGTTCTTTACATTCTTCAATATGAGCTGGAGCTCCGGTTCGTGGACATACGTAGCTGAAATTTTTCCGATGTCCCTACGCGTGAGCCACCATCTCAGTTAATATAGACAAGTTTTCTTAGGGACCTCGCTAATCAACATCTCCAGGCTAAAGGAAATGCGCTTTGTACAGCCTCACTTTGGATCTCGAATTTTGTGGTAGCCCAGGTGTCTCCCCCTATCGAGACTGCCACAGGTTACGGTCTTTATATACTGTTTGCGATTATATGTATCGTTGCGTTCATCTTCGTACGATATGCCCTTGGTACGTGACCCTATTATGATACACCCAACGCATCTTCTAACCACTTGCAGTTGAAACAAGAGGCCGGTCACTTGAAGACGTGGCGGAGCTCTTCGGCATTGACGGTAGTAAACAGAGTCAAGACCCACGGGACTCAGTAAGACAAGGTAAAGTAGCATGGACCCACGCTTTCCAGAATAATATCTCCGTCGAGTACTCTATTTTCAGGTGCCTTGTAATTAAGTGTTAACGGAATATCTATCACAGGATTACTTCAATCTAATTTAAGGGATGAGGATGACACCCTAGTTGACGACGACTCAGAGAATATAGAGTAACATTTATCGTATCGAGGTACGCTCGGTAACCCTGCCGCAATATAGGCTTCCTACGAACTACTCCGACCTCTTGAATAACGTATAGAGTTCTATGAACCCATAGGGGTTTAACTACTTGTCAAATTGCCTTATTATTTAGTTACACTGCCTGGGTACCTTTAGGTAGGTGGGTAAAGTATAGAGTTTGCTATGTCCAACTTATACAACGAGCCCAGCTTTAATTACTTGCTGAGTTTTGCAGTGGGATTTTGTAGTCTTCGCCAGTTGAAATATGACTGGGCCGCTACTACTGAGCTCTCGCGTACCAATTGCCGTCGCTTACTTGACGAGATATTGCCGAACTATCAATTACAAATTCTCTACCAGAGTCTTGGGAAAACCGTGTATGGCCAAATTGCAGTATCTGTATTCGGCTATGGAGGCAAATGCCGCTCAGAAAGGCCTTGCTAATTCGAGAATTGATATAAGGCCCCCAATGAGCAAGCTGCGCCAAGCTAAATATACAAGGAAGGGTATATCTTAGAAATCGCTATCCAATGGAAACAAGTCAGAAGATTTAGAAAGCTAATCGAAATTTACGGCTTAGGCTGCGAAGTCCAGCCTCATTGGATGGGATATTGGCTGCAGTTGATGAACAGGTATAAATAAGTATACCAAGACGGTTAATATGCCCTGTATCTTTTGACAGCACGGAGAAGGCAACTTTCATCTACGGCAAGATATTTCATAGGTGCATCTAGTAAGAAAACCCGCCCGCTGTCTTAGCCGAGAAAAGCCTCCATTAAAGTCTTGAGCAAGCGCGATAACCGAAGTGCGACTCTGTTCTAATATAGGTAACCACAGCATGTGGTAGGAGGCCATGGCAGATCAAGAAGTACTACATTCCCCAGGTCTTGGACATCTATAAATACATAAGAGGCATCGCCTCAGACCGGTTGTGGAACGTGAAGACTCCAACCGATCGAACTCCCTGTACCCGTCCATAAGCCTCGACAATGAAGTCGGCTACGTTTACAGCCTTACTGGCTGCCACTTTGGCAGAAGGACCGTATCGAGTTCACCATCCCCAAGGAGATTCCCGCCGGCGAGTATCTCGTCCGTGTCGAGCACATCGGCCTTCACGAGGCGTTCAAGGACCGCGCGCAGTTCTACATGGAGTGCGCTCAGCTCAAGATTGCCAGCGATGGAACTGGAACCCCTAGCCCCCTAGTCAAGATGTAAGTTGCACTTGAAGCTACGTTTTCTTTCTACTTGAAACCAAAATCACTAATCTCACTTCTTTAGTCCTGGTATCTACAAGGCTACCGACCCGGGTATCAAATTCGACAAGTGGAACAGCCCCAAGGCCAACTCATACGTCATGCCCGGCCCTGCTATCTGGAAGCCATAGAATATATATCAAAGTAGATACGGCTCTTGATCGGTTTAGCTATTGGTACTGAGGAGATAGTTAGGATTACTTCAGGATAACCTAAGCTACGCTTCGTAAAGAGGTTTTGGCAAATTTCAAGTTGGTCCTAGATTAGCTATTATACAGTATCAAACCGCAAGTATGAACCTATTAGAACCTTCGTATTATAATCAATGAGACTCGTATATGGCATTATCATATACCGACATATAATTCAGCTTATACGCTCTTTCGATACCATTCCACGTAGAATCTCAAGAGGGTAGCGACATGGTGGGGGTTGAAGTGTTACTTAACATAGTAACACATACAATAGTAACTAGGAATAATAAGTTAGTTGTATAGAGACTCTCATAGTAATTTTCTATGCATCGAAATCACTCGACCGGCTATCATGTACAAGCCATTATTCAAGGTAGGTAACTAATGTGGCTGTCCACATGTAAGCTAAGAACGGTCTGTGTTACATAGGAGTTATTGGAATGAGTTGACTTAGAATAAATCCCTTCTAATTAGATAGGTAGGTAGTATGAATTTCGACTATTATCGTCGTGTCTTTAACCGCAATAAATCTAGCCGAACTATAATCAGCTGTAGTTTTTCCTAGAAGGATATATATATGCCTCCATGGTTACTTCGGGCATCGTCACCCGTTCTATAGCACTATTCGAACTATGTTTTAAAAAAAAGGTATCATGCATCCTAAAGCTTAAATAAACGCATTTCTCCGCTAATGAGTATTGAAATAAGACCAATTCCGAATATACCTAGGTACCTATAATCGAATGACTTCGCTAATACCATGAATCCCCCGGATCAAGATACAATAACAGAACTAACAACCTTATAAGACTGGGTATTGTACTCGCAAGCCCCCTACGGTAGCTCATATTCAATCTCAATAGTCGCTGCTCGAACCTTATTACACCAACATCTTAGCTACACGTGATACAAGTCAGCGATCAAGCTCAGCAACAATATCGTATCACAAGATTGGACTTACCCCTGTCCTGACCCAAAGCACGACGATGAACCCCGGCTCTAACAGCTCCAAAAACCCCTCGCCTTTCCCTATCGGCCCATCGTCCTCAGCCTCTGTCTGAATACCCCTTCTCCATTCAACCTTGTAGTCCTGGTACTCGCTGTATGCCTCGCTATTGTTGCACACTCGCCATTCAATACGCCCGTCCTTGGCCGCCACAAAGTCCCACCCTTTCTCCCTCAGAACGTCCGCGGCAGACATAGGATCCCACCAAGTATCCAGGAGGACGTCTTCAAGAGGCATATCCTGGCCCTTCCTCTCTACTTTCGGAGATAGGGGGCGTAGAATGCTGGCGTCGAACCGCGTGTGGCTGTTGAGAAAGCCATCCTTTCCGTCGTGAGCTATATATCCTTGGTACGCTGCGCTCGTCTGAAAGATGATGCGTTGTGGGATGGCTCTGCGTCCATCGTTGGGAACGCACTCGGTGGTGAGATATAAGCCCGCAACACAGTGTTCCGCATTAGGTTTCGTGTAGTCGGCGTAGTACTCCTGCTCGTGGACTTTCCATTTCACGAGCCATGGGTTGTACCCAAGGGATACTATCTGAATGGCAAGTTCCGGCGGTACTTTATGTTCTAGAATAGAGCGCACCTCCTCGGCGTCCTTGGGCGTGGGACGAAAGGGATGGGCAAACGACAAAGAGTCAGCTGCGCGGTGCTCCATATCGGAACGGTCTGACTGCATGATGGAATCGAATGTTAAAGTCATTTCTCCGAGGGGTCCTCTCGGAGTTTTATTACTTATAATACCCAAGGGCCGGGCACAAGAAGGAATTCGCGTTTACGCCTCATGACCGATATCTCGGTAGTATGAGACGATAGAACATCTCAAAGCAGAATAGCGGCGGACTTTTGTGCACATACTAGGGGGGATACTTTGTTGGGAGGCGAGAATAAACGATGCATCATTTTCGTTCAATATTAGACTAGCAGCCAAGGCCTCAGCTGAAAGCACTTAATGCATGTCATCCCCGCACGTGGCATAATATTTATATTAAGCCTCCTATCGGTGTTGAGGTAAATGGTCTTAAGATTTAGGTATGAGGCTTTATTCAGAACATCTTGGCATGTATATTAAATTATTGGCAGCTCTTGTAAAGGGGTAAGAAGTCTATAAGGACAGGACTCACAAATAGCTTCCAAGATACTCTAGTATTTAATTTTTCTAATAGAACTCCTCCATGTACAACTTATATTACCAACGGATCAACTCGGGATAATGTGTAACCATCCATCAATAAAGTGCTTACACTCCACGCCATCATTCATAATTCACTCCACTCCAAAGTCATCAAAAGATAACTATTTCACTAAGCATCTTAATTTAAGATAAGGATATTTCTTTTTTTTTTTTAATAAATTTTTATTAATGATATATTATCATCAATTATAACCCATAAGCCCAAGTACAATGCGACGCCTTCCTCCGCAGAAACAACTTATTAGCTCGATAGAAACGACCAAAAATCACAAATCCTCCGCGAACCACTTTTCCCCTGATTTCCCGAATGATTGTCAGACGCCAGACCGGCCCAATCGATTTTCATCTATCATCGCGCAATGCCGTGCAAGAACTCCGTGCTGATGACGTGATTACGTGATGTAGTATTCATGAAGAACTAGAGAAAGGAGCGTGTGTAGTAAGAAAAGAACGTGAGGAGAATTGAAGGCGGTAGTAATATAGTAGTGGTAGTTATAATAATAGGTATCAAGGAAAGGAATGGATCAGATTAGGTAAATCCGCTTAGTTGATGACTACGCGGCGGCCCTCGGGCTTCTTAGCCTTGGGGACTATGACGCTCAGGATGCCGTTGTTAAGCGAGGCGCTGACGTTGTCGGTGTCGACGCGGCTCGGGAACTGGAAGGTTCGCGAGAACTCACCGACGCTGCGCTCCGAGACCCAGTATTTAGCCTGGGGCTGCTTGGGCTGCTCGGCCGCCGCCTTATTCTTGTTGGCCTCGGCGACGGTGCTACCACCCTCAGGAGCATCTTCAACCGTGGGCTTTGGTGCCTTCTCGTGCTGTTCCTTAGGGGCGTCGGCGATAGCGCCCTTCGACTCACCCTTCTCGAGGAGACCGGCCGGGGGAGTGCCGGAGGTGTAAGAGCGCTCAACGCGGCCGCGGATAACAATGGTCTGCGGGTCGGTGAACTCAATGTTGACTTGGTCTTTCTCAATGCCAGGCAGTTCTCCCTGGAGTTCGTAGTGATTCTCGGTCTCCTTCAAGTCGAACTTGGGAGTGAAGGTCGGTAGGTGACGACCATGACGACCACCGGCTTGTTGAGCAGCTGCGCCGTTCTCGCTCTGTCCGGCGTAGCGGTCGAAGTCGTCAATTAGTCGGAAGAGGCCGGTGAAGTTGGGCTCGGCGGGAGAGTAGAATCGAGGTCCAAACACGGACATTTTGGATGCAGTAGTGTGGAAGTTGTTGGCAGGTGAGATTGTAGTGTTAATTGGTTTAAGGTATTTAGGCTTTATGATTCTTTGCGGCTTTACTCTTGTTGTAAGAGTGCGAGTGAAAGATTTCATAAAAGGCTCGTTTGTTTGCGTGTGATTGTTCTGATTTGTGTCTGATCTGAGGAACGAGAGAAGCTAGTATCACGATGTCTGAGGCTCCTTAAATAATTGAAAAGTCATGAGATAAGTATGTTCTACCATCTTCACGAAAGGCCTATAGAATTGCGATGGGATGATTTTTGGAATGATCTAAAACTATCTAGAAGAACACAGACGTTTCTACAAACAATCAATTACGTATGATAGTACGATGTATGATGTATGATGTAGATGATAGGTCTCACGATGGTGCGCGAAGTTGTGGGAATTGGCTAGAAGCTTCTATAATTTTCGTAGCTTTAACTACAACTTGAGCTACAACTTTAGCTACAACTTTACAGCTTTAATGACGCCACACCCGACATTCATCGGTCGATTCGTTATTATTCCTACGAATGAAAATGAATTTTACAAAAATCAATCTTCGATTATTCGCTCGGAATTATGTATCAAGACTATTCCACACACACATCGCTGTTTTACAATTTTCAACTAACAGGTGAACGAAGCGTGATAGGCACTTACAGTAGGAGGTAGGTTACAGGTAGGTACTGACTATTCCAATTCCATCTGTGACCCGAAAGCCTTCTGTAGCTTTCTGTGGCTCACCCTGTGGCTTAAAATCATGTGGCTGGGTCGAAACCTCCTAAGGTAAGGTTCCATATTTTGTAAAATACCGAATTAATGCACTTTACCATTTTAGGTAATAATGTGGCTTATACACTTACCTGCTTTAAAACGAATCCTCGCTATAGAGAATGTAGACTCGTAATTTTTTTAAATTCGTTATAGCGAGGTTTCATTGTATGCCTTACCTCATACATACATAATACGGCTGTGGTGGCTGGGTGGCGGTGCGATCTACATGCCTAGTACGGAACCTATGTATAAGGGGTAAGTTGGATGATTCAGCCCTAACCCGTCCTTTGTTCATAATGCGGTTCGCGCTTAGGTAATCATCAAAAGATTAGGTACTAAAAGTCTTGGCAGGGGTCCCATCTTGACCGGCCGGCACCCGTGTGCGAATCATGACGTCACCTCCGGCCAGGATCCAAACCCGGGCAAATGCCTAGGTTAGGTACTTTTTACTATGGTTTTTCGGTATTCTCCATCGCAACCCCATCCATCCCCCATCTCGTACCGAGCTTACGTAGTGAAAGGTAGATCTTAGCCCGTCGCCCCCCCCCGTATGAACGACCGAATTGGTAATTAGTCGAGTGAGCACGTGAATATGGGGATTGGCTATCCATGAAGAATGCTTGTTTACTTGCGATGACGTTGTTCTGTAATCCATATTTTGCAATACCATGGTTCTATTTTAGCGGATATGACGCCGGTGGCTCCCCTTCTCCGACGCCTGGCAGATTATTTTGACCCATTTGGCGTATACGGCATACATGTCATCTACACACTACATACCTAACTTGATGTATCCAACAGACTGAACAGGGATGGGTTGTGTCTCCTTATAGTCTCTTTCGGGCTAATGATGGTCATGAGGGTCTTGGGGGACCATCGGAACATCAATAACATATACTAAAAATGCTCAACGACGTTCCAAAAGATATGGTCAAAGTGCTTGGCAATCCCCCTAATCACGTACACGTGGTTCGATAATGACGATGCTTATGCAAATGGCGTTTCCATCGTGTTTCTCCTTCATTATACGTAATACTATAGAGCATACACTAGAACACTGCAATCGTCGGCTTGCTGTGGGGCGCTATCTATAGTACGATGCCATGAGGTGCCACTTTTTCGTCGAGACCTGTATATACAACAACATGATGTGGGTGTAGACCAGCATCACTTCCTTTTTTTCCCGCTTCGTTTGCTACGCTCAGCATAGCTAGCCGAGACTAGCTCGACCTTTTGCCACCTCTTTTGAATTTCGTGGCGCGCGCCCATCGCAATGGGACTCGCTGTCGTCATCGGTAAGGGGGAGGCATAGTCGGCGGCGGATATCCTGCAACCATCGGCATACCCGGTCGTGCGCCCATGGGTATAGATGCAGGGCTCTGGATACGGTTAAACAACCCAATTAGCCTCCTACCAACTGTCGGCTCTAGCTCCGTGCCGTCTCTTGCGATTTTAACCTCCCTGTTAGAGTTCCAGGGATTTCGTAGCCCGCGTGTTCGGTAGAACGGTAATCTCGTAGTCGATAGCCATTCAAGATTGAAGGGCTTGCCCCATGCCTTGCTAGGCCCCCCTTCGCCATCTTGGCCACTCCTCGCACTAGCCGAGTCTTCGGAATCTTCCCCGTCGACGATTGCGTCCACATCTTCTCGTTCTATCTCCCAAAATATTGTCCCTCGAGCCGAGTCGTCGATGATTCGTCCTCTCGGGCAAGTGTCTGTAGCTTCAGTTGGGATAGCTTTAGGAAGATCTAGATTGCTCGTAGTCTGTGCCTTAGGCGCAAACTCAATAGCGGCCGCTGGATCATCATTGATGGGCGAGGTCATCCTGGCATAACCGAAATATTCCCCTGACTTGTTTGCAGAGAACACCAAATAAACATTATCAACTGCCTGTTTGTAACCCTCATTAGATTAGGATACAATGAATTCAAGATAATTGTGAATAAAACTTACTTTAAAAGCATTATTTAATATTTCTTCATTATGGGATTGGGTTGCCCACAAGCCTGTCCGAACACTCAGTTCCAAATCTTCCACTGTGAGACTTTTAAGTATAAAAAACTTGTCTCTTTGTGCACTGGCGTCACTATTAAGCGCGTTTCTCTGCTCTGGTTGCGTATCAGTTACCGAAGTTGTAGGTTCTGGAAGATTGTCCTGTAAGCTCTTTATAGTCCCAGTAGATGTATTTTTTCCGCTTGGAGAAGTTGCTGCTGGTCCCGTAGGAGCCGTCTGCCCACCAGCTCCTTCGACTGTGCTCTTTCGTAGCCGGCTAACCAGTCGTACTGACTGGAATTTCGAATCGTGAAGCTTTTGCTGAGCTGCAACACAGCTTTGCTCATCTTTAAAATTGGCAAAGGCACAATTACTCTTCGAGATAAGGAAGAGTGACTCCAGCCCTATCGCTTCTTTGCAAACGTGATGTACCAGGCTCATTAAATCGGTCTGTGGAGGTAGATTCCCTATCCAGATGGCATGACCTAGCAAGGTTTAGTGTTACAAATATATTCAAGTAGCGGCAACGAGAAGACTTACCGCTCTGTCGAGGCTTCCTTGGAGGTCCTCGGACGATGTTGGACCGCGCCTCTGGAGACACTGAGAAAACACATCATTAGCGATTTCAGCACTCCTAATTTAAGACTAGACAGTCGTACTATCTCCCCGAGCAGAATTTATAATTACGCCTGCTTGATAGTTCCTGTGCAATGGTGACTGCCCTCGCGGATCACTCGACGTGCCGTCTGCCAAGAAATACTGTCCTGGTGCCACCTGGCCATGAAGAGCAGAATGTGGAGACGTATATTGGTTCGACGTAGGATAATAATAGCCAGCGGGAAGAGCATGTTGAGACTGATTCATCATAACTGGGTTCGAATAGTAGCTTAGGCTATGTCGTGGGGATAGGCTCGGTTGTTGGGATGTCTGGTGTTGTTGCTGCGACGACGATAAATGGGCATTGTAATACGGCGCCAACTGCGGATGTTGGGCAACATAGTAGGGCTGACCTCCTAGTTGGGCCATATTCGGAGGGCCAGCGAACTGCGCTACTTGTTGTATAGGAGGAATCATATTAGACGATTGACCGGCGTTGAATCGTTGCTGTAACTGTCCCGGATTATAGCTAGGTCTGTATCCAGGCTGGGGAAGTGCGCTGGCCATCGCAGTCATGTTGTAAGGTCCCTGACGGTCAGGCCCTTGGGGGTGAGACATGTCGAGTTGGCCTGAGAATACATTGGGAGATGGGCCGTAGAGTTGCTGATACTGGGCTTGGAAGGCAGGATCATTTGCGGGACTTTGGCCATGCGACAATAGCGGTCGTCCATCATTCTGGGTGCGCCCTTGATGGGCACCGACGCCCTCTCCTGTCGCAGACTCGCTGTTTGCCGCCAAAGGCGGTGGGACATCTTCCATTAGGTCTCACCAGAGGCCGAGGTATAATTTTGGCGGCCGGGCAGGGAGATCTAGTTCGTCAGGTGCTCGCGGTGTTGCTTTGAACCTGTAAACAACTCGAGCAGACTTAGTCTTCTAATACTGCCTTGACAGACAAGGTGTAATAAGGCGTCCGGCAAACCCTAAATTGTTTGAAGCCCAGGAATCTTGATGAGGCTAGGGAAAGAAGTGATAGGTAGTCTTGTGCGGTGTGGCGCAAATCAATGAAGGCTGAGCGGTAGTCGACCGGGGCGTGACCAAGATCCGAGCGGTTCTTGACAAGGTAGTAGATCGGTATGGAACAGAGGTCTCGCGTACCTTTCTAGTGGCACCACGAGTAGCGATTGGATGATTATATACTTGTGGGAAATTCGATGGATCTGCCTCCCCAAGTGTCCAATCCAACGATGAAAACAGACCGGACGCAGGGATAGCATACAAATCCATAGACCCGTAAGCTGGAAAACTATAGTAAAAAATTTCGACTACTAATGGAGAGCGACTACAGGTATTTGGTATCTCGTGCCTGTGCTTAACGTCTAGAAGGGAACTCGAAGAGCTTCGATGGTATGGAATTACCGAGAAGGCTAAAGGGACCGTGTTACGAGCTGGGCCCGAGTAGTTATCCTCTCAGTCCTGGCCGAGGGAGTTATGTCACATAGATAGGTACCTAGGTAGGTAGGTAGGTATACAGGTAGGCACATAGATAGGTAGGTAAATGGGGAGGATATCGACAAGAATATTTAGACGATGTGGCTAATTAGGATGCCCATGTGGCCCGACGTGACTTCTGACAATCCTGGTCATTAGGGCATTAAGCAAAGCGGTCATTATGTAACGACAATCTTTACCTTTTCCTTCGACAAGTATGCAGTATGGTATGAGGGAAAACATCATGAGACAACTTCAAGAAACATTACAAGGAAGTTGACGACTCGCGGCAATGCAGGTGGCCAAAAGTTAGTCTTGTCAAGCTTACCTAGACATGGCCGCGAAGTCTAAGTTAGTAGTACGAGAGTACTTGTAGGGCTTCACCAGGGGAGACCAGACGACGAACCAGATAGTAGAAGCAATGCAGGAGTATCCCGGCTTCGAGCCCCCCGGGGGTGGATGGGTTCACAGCGGATGGGCCCAGATAGAACAACGGAAGCCGAACGAAGCGTTGGGAGTAGAAGAAAGTAACAAGAGCAGCCAATAAGCTTAGACGAGTGCTAATACACTAGGAGGAAACGAAAATTGGGGACAGAGAGATGGGAATTTGCAGTAGGCTGGTGGTGTTTCGCCACCAGGCCCTTGGGTCTTCTTTTTTGGAGTGGGCCCATGGGGGGTCCCATGAAGCCTACCAGGTAGGTCAGGTTAGGTAGTTATTACTGATCCCATTTCGCAGGACATGTCCCATTCCTCGGCTCGCTACTCAGCCACAGAAGATCTAGCCGGGCCTTCAGCAAGGTGAGTCTCGTACGAATGTGAGCCTCCATGGGATTTTTGTCAGATCTGTAGTGCCGATCTCGTCACAAAACAATTCGGTACCAGGTGTGTTCAAAGTCTGAACGTAAATCTGCTCCTGGGTAAGGCCATTTAAACGGGTTGCGGCTGTCACTATGGCCGAACCAATCCTGCGCAAAGCCGAAACGATCCAGGAACCACAAAGTAATCGAACAACGCTTGTAGCGGAGCGGAACGGCACCTAATGATCTCGGACGCTACTCGAGACGACTAAATTTACCTTGGATATTTGGCTCTTTCTGAACTGAACGCCGTCTTCTAACGGATGTAGATGAATCCGAAGCATAGACGATTTCTTCTGAGTGTCTAACCGTTGTACCCCCCACGAAGGGTGCACCGGCGCATTCAGAGGGGTCTTGTAGCGTACGCTATTTACCTAGGGTACCTAGGCAGATAGCGAGTCCCGCTACAGTACAAAAAGCAATTCCAGAATAATTGGGACGCACCTCGGCATGGTGTAGAATGCATCAACGCTAGACCGACGGGGCCGCGTAGTAGATCTTTAATAAAGCTTCAGAACGAAATAGTACTGCAATGCAACTGTAACAGAAGCAGAAGCTACATAGTTCATCCATTACAACAATTAGTAGGTCAGCTTGGTATGCTGGTATGTAAGTAGCTTGATACGTACTAAGCTACATTCCTTGGCTACAATTGCTGTTCTGCTGTTCTGCTGTTCTGCTGTTGTGGTGCTGTTACATGTTGTGGCCCGTGTGATTGATGTTCCTTGCCAGGTTTAATGGTGGAGGATGAAGATCTGCGAATCTGATCGGCAAGCCTGGTAGCTAGAATGATGAAATGGGAACCCAGACCTCGGACTGAGCCGCAATCGACTTTCTGTCGGATTGTCGCAATTGGGATCGGGGAAATTGGTGTTTTCCCATCCCCCTCAACCTGGTCGATGTGGAGATTGCTGATCCCTGGACCTAGCGGGCAAATGATGTCGATGATGAAATTCTTAACTTGATCTTCATGAACTTTGCGACAGTGACGTCGTATCATACATATGAGCAGGAATTGGGAATTGGGATTTTTGGGCGCCAATGATTTGATGTTAAGGCGAACTTTTATTAGTAGTGTATACACCGATTTGATTTGACGGTTTTTTTTATTTTTATAGTTTTCAATGTCTATCATTGTCATAATTATAGTTACCTAGTTAACAGGTAGATGATACATGATGTATCTACTAGGCGAATTTATGTACGGATTGTACTTACGTCCGATGTACCTAGGTACTGCATAACATGTACATATAGCATGTATAGCATGTACCTATGCTCTATGCTAGGTAACATATCGGTAATACAAGGGATGTGTCTAGGCTGCCAGGTATATACGCACATACATTACTCCTTACTACATAAGTTAGCCAAAGTCGCATTAGACATTTCCAATGCGGAGAGGTGTCAGGCCATAAACCCGAACCATGATCGACAACTGTTCAAACTTTTACATTGTATATTAGAATACGTCTTATTGGGATATGATGACCATATGTATGCACGGCCAGACATATGACAATATACAGACACGTATGCATGTACGTGTGGCTTTTGTGTAACACGGAGCCGCCTTCGCATTAGACTTCCATTTTTTTTTAAAAGACGGTAAACCGGTCGTAGTAAAGTTTGCTATCCTCTAGTGTAAACTAACCTACCTACTTACACACTATTTTTACTTATCCTAACTATTTTGCCTTACCTTACCCTCTAGTTTAGATTTTATCGGATAGCACTTATACCACGCACCCGCCGTTCCCCCTCGGCCTTAATCCGTTTAGTCCTCTTCGTAAACTCGAACCATTTACGTACATCTACGGTATTTGCCACGCTTCCTGCTCTATACCATATTCCGCTAATTCTGATATCCATATATTTCCTTACACTACCTACAGTACCTCCTACATACATACATACATACATAGAAGGGTCACCGGCTACTACACGTAAGTAGCTTATCTTTAGTGATGAACATGTTATTAGTCCCTTATGCATCCTGCAGCCATGCGCGTTATTGCAAGCATCGGCTTATTAGCTGATACCTTAGGTAGTTAGGTATCCATTGAGGCACCTGCCACGTAAAGGATTGAACTGGGTTGGGTATGCCTCTGAATATCACTAGCAGCGCCACAGCCGTATGATCTATTCGACGCCGTTGCGAATGTTCCAGTTGTTCCCACCCGGGAATTGCTTACCTAGGGTACTCAATCCACAGTCGTAGTATAGCACTTGAGCTTTTCTAGGATCTCAACTCCTCACTTACACTGGGTAGTTGCTAAAAAGTAAAAGACTTAACCTGATTTCCCCCCTCGTGATAATTTAGAAGAGGTACTCTTACACCGAAACATGTAAGTGCCGTACATAAGACATAATTCATCTACGGAGGCTTTGCTCCGGGCGGAGATTACTCAGTGCTACCAGCCGGTTCCAGAACTTCGAAAGAGATATCTAAATCTAAAATGAGTTTTGTAGGTTTGTTTTACCTTGCTGCTGTAAGTGAAAATACAGAGTTGTACATAAGTACATAACATCTTTTATTAGTTATTCAATACCTACCGTAGGTTTGGTTTTACACGAACACCCGGTGGGTTGTGTTACCTAGTTACACGCCCAAGAGGTACGTACGTTACTTAAAGCGGTAAGGTTGCAGCAATGCTGCTGGACAGGCCGAACAGGTGCCCCCCCCCGGAGGAAGCTCACATGTGATCCGTTCCGTACAGTCCGTAAGATCTACAAGGGCGGTTACCAGAATAATATGCCGATGCCAGCCTGGTTGCCTTATTTCGTTACACAACTCAGCCTCACTTTCCCGCCTTGGTAGGTATATCTTTCCCTTTAATCCATTTGCCCTCATGGTACCTCTGGGCCTCTTCGTAAGTGATCGTCCTTGCCACTAGATTATGCAGTCCAAATACATACACCCAAAACATCCACACTCTCTAGTGACCAGCCGACTTGAACCCACGCACCTATTTGGTAGATCTTGGTGCTTAATTGTAGTAAAATACGAGCTCGATATGTCCAATTTTGGAAGTGATCTACAACATGTAAGTCTCCTGATACTTCACCATAATATCGCTTTTGAAGTTTGATGGATTGTCAACCTTCTGGCCAGGTTAATTAGATTCGTAAGCTCGCCCCGACGGATAAGATACCTTGGGAGGCCTCGGAATATTCCATGGCGTCTTCTACCTCACCTTAGGGTAAAAATAGATGGCCTTGCTGCTTCACTAGCCATCACTATTCGCCTCGCTTGCTCTGTTAGCTAGTGACTAGCTCTCCCCTCCGAAGCTTCGTAACCATTGTGGCGAGCTGTAGCGCAGATAGCTAAGTGCTATTAGTTTATTCCGGCAGTCCATCTTAGCAGCCTAAGTAGCTATTCAGGAACAGTTTTGATGGTGCGAGGCACGCTTTATTAGTGATTGATTAGGTAGGTACCTACCTATGTAGAACAACTTGCAGTGCCATTTTTTAGCTGTATTATCACTGGTAAGCAAAACACCATGATTTATCTTAACGTACTATGTATCTCTAAAGTCTACTTGGGTTGCTATTTTCGGATTCTATTTGAAAATGTCTAATTCAAAAAATTTTTCTCGAAACCTTCTCGAGTCGATACCTTTGCTGATTCGCCTTCTCTCTATCTTGCTAGCCTTAACTCCAAAGCCGTCTTGGGCGATGAGCCGGTTCTAACTTACTCTGGAAGGAAGCTCGAGCCGCGGAAATTAGCGAACAACCACGTGGAACCAACTGTAATTGGTATGTAAATCGTGGGGGAGGCTCAGACGAAGCACACTTGTAATGCAGGCTAAAAACAAGCGCTTCAACTCCTGACGTGGATCTGACATCTAGATAAGGTGGCGTAAGACAACGGCTTTCCCATTCGCCTGGGATACACCTAGATGTTTACGTTACTTAATCGTCAGCCACAGGGCCGCAACCTTGTTCTAGTCGACCAAGCGCTTAAAAGCCAAGCTGGCCAGGCTGGCAGAGGTTAGAGCTCATTCAGTTAAGCTTATATCCCGGCAAAGCAAGACTGCATGGTCGGCCACATTAGACGGCTCATTGTGGCGACTCAACGGTTGATTTTCTATAGGGCTCATGTACAGAAATTGGCAGAGGCTAATATTATCACTCATAAGCCTAACGTGGCCACTAACGAGATACACTCGCTACCTAATGAGGCTAACTAGCGGTTTCGCATAGGCGAACTGATTACCGTAACCCATACGTACTATAGTGCTGGCATCTTCTTGGGTTAACAAAGTCATGCCATTTAATCCCAGTTCGGGCTACGCTCCGAAGAGTTATATGGATAAGGTTAAGCCAATCCCGGCTCATGGTATGTAAGCTACGTGAACGGCTAAGATAAGTTTGATCTTATGCGACCTGGGCCAAACCCAAACGTATCTTCTAGGTAGGGCCGAAAAGGGCGACTTCGAGCTAGACAAGTCTAGGCGTATTGATCCGCAGGACTTCGGACGGCTCACCCAGGCAGCCATGCTAAAAAAGAATTCGTGGTAATTTTGATCGGTTTGCCTTGCCACCTGATCCGCTGGTACGGTCTTACCGGGTCGAGAATTCCCCTGTGCGAATGCGTGTTAGACCACTTTGTCTCAGACTTTACTCTTCACATGAACTTAGGTGAGTTGGCCCAACGCGTTCCAACCGGAGCGGTCCGTAGCGATATTCTCTAAATACGAGGAAAAGTCGGAGGACCTCCGGGGCCGAATAGCTCACGTGGATTTGTCGTGTGTTGTTGTCTCTGGGCGGACAGTGGCATGACTTTCCGGGTATTCGGGAGTGGTCCGGTCAGCTGACATAACGGGATCACGGTCCGCCAATCGCTACGCGGGATCCGCCGGCCACCTATCGTATGGACCGAAATGCATCGTAGCACCGAATCTTAACGACTCTTCTAGCCCTCGTATTTTATGCGGTAGGTGCTGCACTGATCAGTTCATGATCATAATTCATCTCATGCTTTTGTTCGGTAAAGGTCGTTTGAGGACGAGGATCTCAGAGAGGTATTTTTGTATCAATAAGACTCGGGGCCGGACCGGGCCCGGCTCTACGAATGTATACTTTAGTAACAAGTATTATGCATTGTACAGAATTGCAACTATATAGGCGCTTTTAGAATTAATTGATGTTGAAAACTACTGCTCATATTTATCTCCATAAACTAATGGGGGTTTTAAGACATCTGTAAATTTGAAGACCTTGATCAAATAAACCACAAAGGTATATTTCAATAGAACTTTAGAGCGGATGTCTTAAAAGGCAATATTGTGCATAGGGGAAGGTGACGATAGTATGTAATAGAAAAATAACTACATTGCAATCAAAGGATAGTGTAATATGAAGTGTGAACTTGACACAATTTTTGAGCAGATGTCTTACCTTATGAGGAAGGCCCCTCATCGCTCGGACCAACACCATTTTTTGCAATTTCTACCTTTTCTTTTTTGGTGTCCGGTTCGCACTTCAGGACGTTGTCACCGAGCTGATAGAACCAGGTACTCGGGCGGGACGAGGAGGGACAAATAGATAGCGAACGAATAGGTTAAAGGCTGGTGAATATTCAACGAATATCTTCCTATGGGCATCACGCTATGAATTAGCATGAGCTATAGGGTATACATTGTGTAGCCGAGAGTCCTATCTCACCCAACTATGTCTCCTACCTGAATGTTAGGTAACTGCAGCGTTCATATCAATATAGAGATAAATATGGATTGGAGCCATGGGTATGTTATATCATAACTGATGAATCTGGGATAAACAATCTAAACAGAGACCATTTCATGGCCCGGAAGGCTTGAAACTTTCAGCATATTAATACTTAAAGGGCTAGACCAGGACCATTGCGACGATAGCTAGTGCTATTAACTAGCCATGATGAAGTCTGAGCAAACCACCCAATACTATAACCGTCACACATTTTTGGCTTCGGCATATCGGCATTGTGAAACTGGTTTGACCATACTCGATAATGTCAGTAGTCAGTTATGATGTATTTAAACATCAGGGAACTCCGTTGCTTATGATATAGTACACAGTCGCTTGTAATCGGAGCACTGGCAATCCTTTAATCCTTCTTTAGTGGAAGAACCTTCTCCTCAATCCCGTCCTTGGTAATGATGACCACCTGCAGCGCATCACCGACTTCGATATGACGCTCAACCGCCGAGTCGAAGGCATCCTTCACCAGTATTTCCACTTCCTCCCTCGGTAGCGGCACGCGCTCACGTTCCTGTAGGTCGTGCCCGGTGCCGCTTCCAGGCACATATTGGTTCTTGAAGTTGACCTGGTTGTCGAGGAAGGGCATGATTAGACTGCCTGCAGCACCGCCGGCTCGGCACTGCTCGCGCTCGTAGCTGCCGACGGGGTCGTAGCTGTATACGGCACCCTTGCCCTCCTCGTCGATACCGCCTAGGATAGCGTAGACGTAGTATGGGAAGAAGCGCTTCTGGTACATGATGGTAGACAGGCGCTTGGCGCAGGCGTTGACGGACATGGGCTTGCCGTGGCGGTACCGGTACATTTTGCAGATGGCGTCAAGTCGCTCCTTTAGAGCCTCGCCGTCCGCCGCGAACCCGACCACGGATAGCAGGATGTTGGCGTCGTCCTGCGACGAGTTGGATCCACCGATCTTGAATACCTTGGGCGCGTACCGCGTGTTGATGCTGTAGCCTGACGTTAGACGGGTGTCGCCGGCCATGATGGTGAAGTCGGCGCCGGCGATGGCGAGGGTGGAGCCTCCGTTGTCGGTGTATCTACGACGTGGAAAGTCAGATTAAGCTTCTTAGAAGAGAGGGTTCGAGCGAGCAAAATCTTAGAATGTTGAAATATCTTACGGGTTGAAACGGTGTTCCCGCAAACCATCGATGACATCTTTAGGAACTTCGGCAAACGAGTAGTTGGGCCCGTTTAGGACGGGGTTCTGGCTGAACATGGCCATCTTGGTAATTGTCGTTGTCGTATTATCCGGATAGTGCTATGTGTATTTATTTATCGGCCGTTATAATTATAGAGTTGGATGCGGGTGGTCTGGCGTAGTGGATTGTGGTGATGAAAGGAAGCTACCTAGGTTAGGTAGGGCTGAAGTTGAGCTTTGATGATGAGGTGAGGTTTCCATTCACGCGCGTCGAGCTTGCAGCCTTGCTGGCTGACTGGCTAGCCCACTTTGATGACAGGGGTAGCTCTTGATGACTAAGTCAACTGTAACTTCAAATACCTAACCGTAGGTACATATGTACCTTGTAGCACTAATGGGGGACCCACCTAATTTTTAGATAGGGGAAACAGCCATCTGCATCATCAATTTAATTGTACCGCTTTTGCGACAATCACTCCTTTTTGCTTAAACGTTGGTCTTGTTATAGTCCTGTGTAAACATTTCGTCTGTATCACACTCTCGTTTAGAAGCCACTGTAATGGTTCGCGTTGTTTTTCTTTCTTTCTAGATAATACCGTGCTCGAAAATGGCACGCAATATCCGCCAGCAGGCGCTGCAGAAGATTGCTGTACTTTCGGCCACGAGTTCCACCACCTCTTTCGACAAGTCCGACCTCGATCGACTATGCAGAGCTACAAACATCCGTGGGAGGGGAAAAGAAAGTGCCAATGGCTCAGCTAGGGGTTATCCGTCCTCGTTGGCTCGTGTTCCCATGGTAAAGTACCTCGGAACATGAAGAGACAAATGGTACAGAATAGCTAACTGAATATCTTAAGACTATACGTGAATTTGAAGTACTCGTTTCCCTCTGCAAGGCCGCACCGATGGTCCAGAGCAGCCAAAGTGCTCAGAAACTAGCTAGCCAATTGATACCCTACATCCTCGAGGCACACGCTCAGACTTTTCTCCCCTCGCCCGCTTTCAGCAAGATCGAACCGTCCCCCATCGAAGCCTTAACCTCACACGTCACCGCCGCCCTACTCTCATTAGGGAACAACTACGATGACTTACATGAGACCGTGTCTGATAATATCTGGGCCCTTCTGGCTGCAATGTCTACGACTGTAAAGGGCACAGTTCCACTCAAACTAAACGGAGATGCTCAGCCAAACTTAGATGATGCTATCCATATTGCAACTGTAGCTATTTCTTTACTGGGGTTTCTTGATGCTGCTTCTGCTCAAGCTAATTTCTGGAGGAGTGGTGGAAGATTGGCTCTGATTAGGAAGATTAGCAACCTGCTCTCCGAATCTTTCTTAACTGCCGTCGATGCTGCGTTTTCTACTATTCGGAATGTGCACATATCGGACCGTAACGCTAAGGACTGGAAGAGAATACTCCGGCATTACGCTAATCAGGGACGACCTTTAGGTTCCATGCTACTTCAGAGGAGCTTCATGTGGCTCTTAGTCTCTGCTACTTCCCTTCTAATCGCGGATGTCAAGCTTCTCAGAACCTCTCATATCCTCGATATATTGATGTCTAAGGATGGCATGTCGAAGCTAGGTTCTGCAAGTAGTCCGGATCCTGATTTTCAGTCAATTGAGCTATATGCGAGCATCGCGCAGGAGGAGATGGACCGCCTCGAAGACAGTGCTGATTTCATTGAGCTCGGTTCATCCGCCCAGCAGAGATTAGCTTGCGCTGTCAAAGCTGCCGTAATTATTAGTTACTTGAACTGCTTTATATTGCACGAGGATGCGGCGGACTCTGAGCTTCTCATGGGTTGGCTACAGGAGTCTTTGGATAATCCAATGCAAATGGCAGACGAGACGTTGGCATCAACTGTGTTTCGTTCGATGGCTATACTTTCCAAAATCTCGCCGAACTTTGCTCCTACGGTGGTTCGACTACTGCCACGTTTCATCGTGCGGACTACGCCCTCTAGCGGTATCGTTGCTACTGCGTCGAAATGCTTGGCATTTACTTTGCGTCTGCTGTCCCAAGACGCGGTTATTACTACGCTATACACCCTTGGAAATGTGCTAAGTCCAGATGCGGATCATAATGTCCCAAATGGATCTCCTAGCGAGCTCGGTGGGTTGTCAAGCGTGTACCAAGGCAGACAATCTACGGGTAGTGATATATCGCTTCAAATTCATGGGGACGAAGACACTACATTAGTATACGCGAATATCGTCCAAGCGATATGCAGCATTGCGGAAATGTGCGACGATGAAAAGATCACAGCTCTCGCACAGGCGATGCTCTTGCAAAAGTTAACAAAGGTCAACCAGTCGGTCGACTGTCACATCGTTACTGGAGCAAGTGTCCTATCTTTAAACGGAGGGCAGCTGGAGTTCAGATCTCTTCTTAGATTATATTCTAAGCTCTGCCATAATGCGTCTGCTGAAGATAACGCTATCATCCTTGATGCCGTAAGACTTACACTTATATGGGTTTACAACGGGACACTAACGAGCGTCTATAGGTTCGGAAAGCTCGAAATTACATATCGGAAAATGTGAAGCATGATTCTCCGCTATATGACATCTACTGGGACCACATACTGGAGGAATTGATCTCCAAGGGAGATATACACCAGTCCCAGCATATGAAGGAATCTGACGTCGAGTTTGCAGCCCGCGAAATTGCTCAGCTTCTCCAACCTCTTGCGATACTAATGTCGAGGCATGAATTTACTACCGAGCTTCCCGGCCAAGATGATGATAGACATTCTCTGATTCGAGATGTCTGGTTCAATATTGTGGTACATGGCTTTACGTCTCTGACAGAGAGGGGCAAGGAGTATATTAACGAATTGCGCATCATGGCCATCCACTCACCACCTCTAGTGGCCGAACAACGGGGGGAACAAGTTGAGAGTGACATCGAGCTTAACACTGTCCTTCGTCGAGCTAACACTTCAGATCGGGAGGCAAAACAAAAGAGGCAGCTTACAGAACTTGTGCCCTCAAGAATCGCACAGATAAAGAGCCTAAGTTACAGGAAAGTCATGTTCTTGCATGCCGCGTATTTGGTTGAAAGTTTGAGGGCTGATTCCGGCGATTGTACCAAGACCCTCTCATACTTCTTGGAGCCTAGCATGCGTAATGAAGATGTACGCGGTGTTATGGAAGGTATTACGGCCGTCGTGATGGAGAAATATTTGTTGAAGACTCTGGAAGCAAAGCTGCCGACTTTTTCGGCTCTCTATGCGGCTTCTCAACTTGCGGCAATTTTCTGCGGGTGTTGTCATCGTATTCAACGTGTTCAGCAAGCTGCGTTCTATTGCGCTGACAAGTTCATTCGTGAGATTCCGTCATCTCTCTGTCAAAAATCGTCGCTCTTTGCTCTCCTCGAGCTGTTGTCTCTTATGTGGATAAGTTGCCTCGAAGCTGAGACAGAAATGTATGATCCACGGTCGGTGTTTACATCTCGCTTGGGAAACGTCACTGTCGAACTTTCTGATGACTATACTTTTAGAAAGGCTACGCTTAATAATCTCTACATGAGAGCTAAATCATGGGTCTCAATGGCAGTTAATCTAGCTCCTTCCGATGTGAAGGGCTTGCTTCAGACCTACTTGTCCGAGTTTGAAGACGAGGGAGCGTATGGGCACATGTCGCTTGGCCGGTCCTTTGCCGTGGAAATGGGTTCCTCAATTCCGGCAACGGATCAGAGATTAACTTCTCTGGACCCTGTTGGCCAGATCGCAATAAACACGGCATCTCATTTCATTGCTCAATACACAACCCGTCAAGAATACAGGTACGGCGAAGCACTGCCCAGCCATGGCAAAGATTTAATAAGCATCATGCCCATGACGCGACGAGACTCGTTTATTAGATCTGCCACATCCGATCGCGCTGATGCTGTTACGGCGTTGGCCCACGTGGGATCCCGTCTTACCGGCAAGAAGGTCACACCTCTCCACGATGTGAGAGATATCCTCCGACGAGCGGCAGCTCTACTCTGCCGCAGTGGGAGGGATGAGAGTGCTATTACTCATTACCTTGTCAGCATTCCCTTCAAAATGTTTACCAAAGAGTCCATCAATCTTGGCGTATCTCTCTGGCTGGGCGTCATAAACGAGAATCCCAGGATGGAGTCTCGAATACTTGCTGAGATCGCGCAACAATGGGAAATCGCCATTCACAATAAACTTGGGTTGTTCAACCCTACTCTAATGTAAGATAGGCCCCGAGACGATGCGTATTAATACTAATATTATCAGGCACCCGGATCCGTTCTTCCTTAAACAGGAATTCGCTCCAAGCGATAACGAAGGCCTTGCAAGGCGTCGGCAGCAAGTACATGGTATGCTTGCTCCACATACTCGCCTGATACAATTTTTTAGCAGTCACTTCAATGCTACCCGATTGGGTAGCCCGGATATGCATAGGATTTTTATCCGTATGCTTGACTCGACACTCGATGCTCTAAAGGACTCTGCCTCTCACCCAATGGCTAGAGAGGTTCGCCTAAGAATTGTTCTCTTTAGCTTAAGAGTGCTAAGAGTGAGCACCGCTGTCCGTCCATTGGTTCAATGGCGACTCAAAGACAAAATCCTATCTGCGGGATTGAGTTGGTTTAAGTTCGCACCAAAATGGTCCTTCGGCAGCAATATCCTTCAGTTGAAGACCGAAGTCCGCTTGATTACTGATGTCTTGAGTGCTCTCAAGACGGTCTCTTACGTCGGGGCCCAGGCCGTTGGCAACTTTAGGGCCCTAACCCAAAAAGAGACATTATTTCAAGTTCTGCTTGAGAGTGAACAGACTAGATTGAATGTCTGGGTTCACCCGCTCGGCGAAAACCACCAACGACCACATCTAACGCACCGTACTGGGACGGCACTCGAAGTAGGTTTATGGCCATTTAAATTAAGGAGGCATAGAAAGCTAATTCGCAAGTCTACACTCAAACCACTTGTTCGCTTAGCATGGGCCGAACATCCTTCTCTAGCAATACAGCTAGTCAGCCGATTTTCGATCCCAGCCGTTCACAATGAAGTTCGCTGGCTGTTGTTAAATTTCCCGGCCAAGGCCATCTCAGATCCCGAGGCTCTCCCCATATTATTGGGAGGTGAATTACCATCTGATGTTGGATTCCAGCTCAAGGTACCAACCATATGACCTTCCCGCCTTTCGTACAATAACCCGCTAACCAATGTAGTACTTACTCTTCTGGGCTGCTGTAAATCCCGTCACCGCTGTTACCTATTTCTTGCCATCCTATCGAAACCATCCGTTCCTAATCCAGTATGCTATGAGAGCCCTGGAATATCACTCAGTCGATGTAACATTTTTCTATGTACCACAAATTGTACAAGGTCTTCGATTCGATGCTCTTGGTTACGTGGAGCGTTACATCATTGAAACAGCCCAGTTCTCTCAATTGTTCGCCCATCAGATTATCTGGAATATGAAGGCAAACTCTTATAAAGACGACGACGCTATGATTGTAAGTCTTGTCATCCCAAAATCTAGTAGCCTCGTACTGACATGCTGCTAGCCCGATGCCATAAAGCCTGCTCTCGACAAAGTGATGGAAAAGTTGATCAACAGCTTTTCTGACGAGGACCGGAATTTTTACGAGAGAGAGTTTACGTTTTTTGACGAGGTCACCAGCATATCTGGCAAGCTTAAGCCTCTAATTAAGCGCGACAAGCCGGAGAAGAAGCAAAAGATCGAAGAAGAGCTTCGAAAGATTAAAGTTGATGTTGGTGTTTACTTGCCTAGTAACCCTGATGGCGTTGTCATCGGCATTGACCGTAAATCTGGCAAACCGCTCCAATCACACGCGAAGGCACCATTCATGGCTACATTCCGCATCCAAAAAGCGAAGAGCGGCGTAGAGGAAACAGAAGAAGTAGTCCAGGAGGTGAGCAAGACGGGCCAACCCCCGGCTGAGACCACAATCGAGGTCTGGCAGAGCGCTATCTTCAAGGTTGGTGATGACTGTCGACAAGATGTGTTGGCCTTACAGATGATTGCGGCGTTCCGCGGTATCTTCCATAACGTCGGACTCGACGTCTATGTGTTCCCTTACCGTGTGACTGCTACTGCTCCAGGCTGTGGTGTTATCGACGTCTTGCCAAACTCAATTTCCCGAGATATGCTGGGCCGAGAAGCCGTCAATGGGCTATACGACTATTTCATCAGTAAATACGGCAACGAAGATTCGCTCCGCTTCCAGCAGGCGCGTAACAATTTCGTAAAGAGCATGGCTGCTTACAGCATAATATCTTTCCTCCTGCAGTTCAAGGACCGCCATAATGGTAACATCATGATCGACGACGCTGGCCATATCTTGCACATCGACTTTGGGTTTTGTTTTGATATCGCTCCTGGTGGTGTGCGGTTCGAGCGTGCGCCCTTCAAGCTCACAGGTGAAATGCTGGCTGTGATGGGAGGCAGTACAGATCACCAGGCCTTCAAGTGGTTCGAGGAGCTGTGCGTGAAATCTTTCTTGGCGTGTCGTCCACATGCAGAGAAGCTGAGCCAGATCGTCTTACTCATGATGGATAGCGGGCTGCCATGCTTCAAGCCGGAGAGTGTCAAATTCTTTAAAGAGCGGTTTGTATTGGAGCGTACCGAGCGCGAGGCGGCCGACTTCGTGAAGGACCTGGTCAGAAGGAGTGCGGGCAGTTACAGTACCATGGTGTACGACCAGTTCCAGCTCATGACCAATGGTATTCCTTACTAGTATAATAGATATAGATAGAGATATCCCGAGGGAGTTAGCGATCTGTGGAGGTGGCGAGCTCGTTTGTTCAGTTCTAACCGGCAATTCTTGATGGTTACGATATTACCCGCTTGAACTTATTATAATACTAATAGAGCAATCCTCCCAAAAAAAGAATATTCTAGAGCGCTTAGATATGTTCACCGGCTAGGCTTTAGTGCGTTGAATGGCTTGTCGTATTCACCGGTTTACGACTTATATATAATTATGTAACTTGCTCAGTATTAGAAATCGTAGCTATAACTACCCAATATTGATACGCAATATTGTAACCGTCTTTGTAGTACTCTCCTAAAGATAAGTATGTTTGGGCTCGTCTGGATTTACTTGGGTAGCTTTCAGTCAATGAAGCCCCCAAGGTTGTTTATAGATAATAAGCTGGAGCTCTAGGGCTAGAGGTCCTCCTACTTTATAATGCGTGGCTCAATTGATAAGTGATTAAACTTGCATTCCTCGGTAGGTAGTATCAAGCATTCTAAACCACCTTATTAATTATTAATCAGAACTCAGCTGTTGGGCTGTCGCAATACCCAATGGAGTATCACGAAATACATGGCTACGGCTAAGCTTCCTCGACGTTACATATTAGCCAATGGCTGAAATGGCTCAATTCAATATTTGGTAGTACCAAGTAGCTGCAGCATTCCTCTCAGCTAAAAATTGATGCGCGCATATAAACCGAGCTTTGTGGGCTTTTATCTCTGTGGTCACTACATGTATTAACTATTAGATGTTGCAGCAATATTGAACCAACCGCGGGCGTGTGGGAGAGGGCCTTTTGCCTGTCAGACCTATCAAGGGTAGGTAGTCTTTTATCTGAGACGGTAGTCCGTAGGATATGCGAGACGCTGTAGTCCGGATACGTGCAGTGACCGCATACCAGACCCGTATCTAGAAGATCATTGCCGGGACTAGCAGGAGTAGATCCGGAGGCAAGGACACCACTATCAAGTGACGAACGGAACAGTTACGTCAGTTATAGATGTCCTGTCTCGAATGACTGGTGTATATTGTAGTTTAGGTAAATATCCCTCTCGTGGAAGTAATTTGCTGCAACTCTTGGTTGAGAGAGAAAAGACACGGCGAGATGGACAGGGATTGGTTGCATGAACATTTACGCTAGAAACCTTGAACTGAAAGGAAAGGTTACGTAGGGCGGGCCGCCAACAGCGACTTGTGGCTTGCGACGCTCTTTATTGCAGATAGCAGGTACCTTACTAACAGGATGGTGCCGTGCTACATAAGCTACATGATGTTACGAATTTCATAGCGGGTACCTATCAAGTATTACCAACGTATCTTATCTGTAAGGACTTTAGATATGTATTCGGACCGGTTTTTTGCTGCGAACATCGTCACGGGCTGGAATTCGACATGTTTGGGGAAATGTCTGGGCTGTTCTGTTCGTATCCATAGTAACGATACGTTAATTATGCTATTTTTATAATAAATGTGGCAAGATGATGTAGTCATGGTAAATAGCAATGGCTATGTACGAATATATGCGATAGATATAAGACAGTTCTCGACTAAAAAGCAGTAAGATGCGTTACCAATATAAAGGGATACCTACACATAATACTTATTGATATGTGCAAGGGTAAATGTTATGAAGAAATGACATAGTTAAATTGATTGTTATGGACGGATTACTCGGTTTAACTCGATACATGTTACATGTATCATGCTATGTTTGATAAGGTTGAGTTCGAACTAATGCTTCTTTCGTGCATATGTGCCCATGTATTCAGCACGTGTTGCAATCGTTGCTGGGTTTAATGGATTAGATTGGAGGAAGTCTCGGTGGACTCTGCATGATAACTGCAGATGATACTTTCAAGATACTTTGCAGTCACCACATATCGTAGTAGCACTGATTACGATTACAACAAAGCATTTGTATTGGTCCGCTGGCATAAGCAGCCCCATCATCCCAATCCAAAAAAAGAAATCGAACCAACATTTAGTTCCAGCCTATGCCCCAGTATCTCGTCTCCGTTTCTGGGCTCCTTGGCTGCTGCAGGCTTATTTCCAGTTAAGAAACCTTCTTTTCCATGGTTTGTCCCAGAGATATTGCACAATCTGTTCATCCAAGTCCACCCAAAGTTCTTCCCAAATAATCCAAACAATCCACCACCTTATCTAAAGGTTGCCTTTCGTTCAAAACTTCAAACAAATCGATAAATAGACTTTGCGCACCTACGGTATTCACCTATTCATCTACTAGCTAGCGTCTTATTCTCACTCGTTACCTATCCGAAACTGTTCCTCATTTCTCTTCTTTCACTATCGCTATCATAAACCCTGTATCCTGTATCTTGTATCGCATCGCATCTTGCTGAACCCGCACCCCCTTAACCTAATCAGCTACCACCTTTACCTCCTATGCTTTTTGACGCAGAATCCAGAACGCGTAATTGAAACGAACCTTGAAACCAGTCATCCCACGCCACACTATAATCATATCATCAGCTTCGCGCTCTTCGTCGCACACGTAGCGAGGCATATTAAGGACATGCTGCGATATATTGACACTCTATAACTTCCAACAAGACAACAAACATCGCAACCAATCGCGCATATACCCCCATTTTGTCTTGAGCCTACCTTTTTGCTTCCCTCAGTTCCACCGTCATGGGGAAGAGATGTAAGCCTCCCTTCTAAACCGTCACAAAGTCCATTTCGCAACATTGCTGACGACAGTTGCTACAAATTAGGGAGATGGGGTATCATTCTAGACGCCGGTTCCTCTGGAACGCGTCTGCATATATATCGGTGGCTAGATCCTGCAAAAGCACTCAGGGAAGCATCCTATCAAGAATTACATAGTTTGCCGAATATCGTAACCAAAGATAAATGGACAAAAAAGATTAGACCGGGAATCTCAACCTTTGGCGACCATCCAGAAGACGTCGGACCTGATCACCTGCAGCAACTGGTTGAGCGGGCACTGGACGTCATCCCCGACGATAAACATGCCGATACCCCGATATTCCTCATGGCCACCGCTGGCATGCGATTATTGCCTCCTACTCAACAAAGAGCGGTCATAACCGAGACTTGCTCGTATTTCCGCGCCAACACGCGATTCTCTCTCCCCGACTGCGATACGCACATTCAGGTCATCCCCGGCGAGACTGAAGGTTTATATGGATGGATAGCAGCCAATTATCTTCTAGGAGGTTTCGACGATCCTGATGGGCATGCTCATGGAAAGAATCACCATACTTATGGTTTCCTAGACATGGGTGGCGCTTCGGCGCAGATCGCTTTTGCGCCAAATGCCACTGTAGCCGAAGAACACGGGAACGATCTTAAGTTACTGCGAATGAGAAGCTTAAATGGCGAGCCCAAGGAATACAAGGTGTTTACGTCAACATGGCTTGGCTTTGGAGTCAACCAGGCTCGCGAGCGCTACGTCAAAGCCTTGGTCGACGAATTTTTAATCGATGGGGAGCACGAGGTGCCCGATCCTTGTCTACCAAGAGGACTACGAACCAACGAAAAGGGTGAGGTCATCAGGGGGAATTCGAAAGAGCTGGAATTAGTTGGTACGGGTGGATTCGACGAGTGTTTACGGAGAACGAAGCCGCTATTGGGTAAAGACTTGCCGTGCGAAGACAAGCCATGCTTATTTAACGGCCAGCACGTCCCACCTATTGATTTCGATGTCAATCACTTCGTTGGAGTTTCTGAATACTGGCATACCACACATGGCGTGTTTAGAAATAAAGACGATGATACGGCCTACGATTTCAACACATATCAGAAGAAGGTAGTGGAATTTTGCAGTCAGCATTGGGAAGAAATCGAGTCGAATATCGAAGCGCGAAAGAAGGATCACGGAAAGGAAGCCCAGGAAGCCTGCTTCAAGGCATCATGGCTTATCAGTGTATTGCATGAGGGTATTGGCATACCGAGATATGGCATAGAGAATACACCAACTCCAGGGATCAACGTCACGAAAGCAATCGGAGAGGCTGCTAAGGAGAAGGGATTTTTACACCCCTTCCAAGCCGCTGACGAAGTTAATAACATCGAGATCAGCTGGACGTTAGGAAAGATGGTGCTCTACGCGGCCGGTCAGATTCCACCCAAGGACAACTATCGTCACCCTGTGGGATTCGGGAGTAACGTAAAAGGTATCCCTTCAGATTTCCAATACGCTGGATCCAGTTTTAATGTGTCCTCGGCAATCGACGATGAGGATGATTGGGGCGATACGGCGGAAGATCTGATAGACCATGCGAAATCGAAGTCGACATCTGGACTCTTCTTCTTCCTACTGATCTTCTTATTTATCGCTTTTCTGCTTCGGAAGCGAGATAGGCGGATGCGGCTTTATGGTAAAGTTAACAAGGTACTACGCCGCCGACGCCGCCCAGGCAGCCCTCGAAAACTTAGCCTCGGTCTGTCGGCTATCTCACACAAACTATTTGGTCGTGGATCATATAACTATGAAAGGGTTCTGGAAGAAGGTGACGCCAGTCAGTTCGAACTGGGCGAAGCTTCGTCGGATGAAGGTGATAATTCCGATAGTAGCGGGGGAAGATCAAGAGTCGGTCGATCGTCAGGCTTGGCTACCCCAAAACTGAATGTCGAATCTTTTGACGATATTAAAAAGCACCAGCATCCCGGAAGTGCGCTTGATCGGTCCGGGTTGGTGGTCCGAACAGAAAGTCGCGAGAGACTGTTTCCGCAAATGTTAACAGCTGGACGGAGGAGTCGAGCGGGCAGTCCCACGAGGCTTAAGAGTCCATTAATGAGCCCCTTGACGGAGGATTGATAAACTGTATATTCTATTATTACCCTTACTGGGCAATCACCTTGCATTGTCCAGGCGGCACGCTCCTTGTAGGGCTACAGGTTTGGAGTTACCCAAGACAGGGTTACATGGGAAAGGAGTTCCGGCAGTGACGGATTTTATGTATTATGCCTGAGACGGGCCTCGATATATGGGTTGACGAGTGAAAGCATATTGGATTCTTAGTAGATACCTTCATAGCTCGGTACGTTTGTTGTTGCATACGGGGACGTAGCTATCAAATATTCATACATGGCTAGCTGTACTGGCGGCCACGCGTGGTCACGCAATTGATATATATATAGTTGATCTTATATGACTGGTGAAGTGGTATCTAGCGTGAAATGGATGCGTAGTAAATTGAAGGCCTATGAGACCTTAGATGTCCCATATCAGGTAGATATACAATAACTTTTATCTATTCCAATATCGTCCGACTATAGCTCAGAGGTGACCGTAGTCTCGTCCTTCTCTATTAAGGAACATCCAACCTTTTATTTTCAACATCTTAGACCAGCTTGCTGCTCACAGGAGGTGAATATTATAACAGCCAACAGGAGTAGATGTCTGCTGCCCTTTCCCCCCTTTCTCCCCATCTCCCCTGTTTCTCTACTATACAATATACGTAGTATCCAAATCTCCACTTCGAGGAGAACACTTTCTCCCCCGGGATCTTGACTGAGGTAGGTAACCGGCCCGACAACTCCTACCGTTAATCCTGCTCCCTCTCGAGAAACGTAGGGTCGTTCCGGACCTTGTTCTCGAACTTGCGCCACCACTCTTGGAAGGCCTTTAGAGGCACGACCTCGACGCCTTCGGCGCCCACCTTGCCGCTAAACCCGGCCAGGAAGTTGAATGCGTTCTTTATTATGCGCTGGGCTAAGACCTGCGTCGACGGCTGCTGCTGCTGCTGCTGCTGTTGTTGCGTCGTGTTACCGCTGGAGTTGGTCGCGTGCAGCTGTTGAATGCGCTCGGCTACGGATGCTGCGTCCTCCACGTTGATCCCGATTATCACGCCCTCGGGGTTAGGAGCAGAAGAAGGTGGAGAGAGCTTGAACACGGCACTCTCCTTGCCGGGCCCCACGCCCCCCAGGAACTTGAAGTTGGGCTCCTCTTGCCCGCTAGCTAGGGCGGTCGGGTTCAGCGCGACGTAGATAGCGGCGGCGGTGCCGTCGGGGAGGGCGACGCCAGGGAGCAGGAAGACGGTGAGGTGGGAGAAGGGTTTGGGGGTGGGGTTCGCGGGCGAGGGCGCGGGATGCGGGATCGCGTATAGGAATGACGTGGGGCTAGGTTGGGAGGACGGTACGGTAATAAGCGGCTGTCCGGCTGGGATGATGCCGAAGAGCGGCTGGTTTGGCTGTTGCGCCATTGTGTGTTTCCCTTCCTTCCTTCTAATTCGACCTCTAGGTATTTTTGATCTCTAACGATTGTTTGTTTGTTTGCGGCTAAATGGCGATCAATTGGTGCCTAAGATGACTTGGGAAAGATGTTCCGTTACGTCTTTGATCCGGGACCCTAGGAGGGTTCAACCACCTAGCGGTGAAATCGTCTGTGACATGGAGGAAGCGAAGGGAGAAGAATTCGGGATAGGATGCTGGAAGCTTCAAAAAGATACTTGGGTACCTGCTAAATAAATTTCAACGTCATAGCATCAACATGTGGTGTGGAGGGGCAGAGATGCGCTAAGACTTGCCTATGCAAAATGCGCATATTGCATCCGCATCCGGTACATATAGGTACCTCCTAATGTACCTAATCTAGAATGCGCCTGCAGCCTGAGACCTGTAACATCGAAGAAGTTTGTTACTTGTCTATGAGGCAGGAACATGCAGATAGTGAAGTAGGTACATGTACTTCCACAAAAGAGACAACGCTATTGGATCTCACTCATTTAGTCTAATATCGAAATCTTTAAAGACATGTCAAGATGTCTACCTCATAATAGTCTTTGGAGGCACCAGGCAGCAAGCAAATTTACAGCAAAGAAATTTGGATATCATCTACAACTTGAACCTCTTATAAAAAGACCCCGAGCGAATCATTGCTATCTTTTCCAGCAGAACAGAAAAATACACTTCCCACTACAATTTCACAACAGTACCTACAAACTTGAGGATTCCGATATTTGGGTCAATTCTATCTTAACGACGAAACCTTCACTTATTTCTCATAGGGCTTACAGCTCTGCTTCATCCGTATCAAGTATACACCAGACGCTGAGGAAGTTAAGGGGCTCTCAGCTCACTCCTAACGCATTAACCGAAATGCCGTGTTTAATAAGTAACCTCGATATCATGAAGGAGGCTGATGCGTAAGTTAAACCCTTTCTCATATAAGAGTGGCAGACAAAAACTAAACAGTTTGCGAGAGCGTAGCTTTCCTTACCCAGACAAGGAACCTCAAGCGTACAAGGCTCTCACTGACACGCTATACACGCTGGTCTGGAAGGATGGGCAGCCTCTTGGCTATATGCTTGATTCCGTCGTTACAGAACTCCTCGCCACACCGGAAGAAATCCGCGGACCCGTAACTGTAGATGAAGCCAAACGCACGGTGCGTGCTTTCGAGCTACCAACTGAAGCCGAAAGAACTGCGCTTGTGGCTCGCTTAATGCAGTATTGGCGGGAAAATCATACATATGATATATTAAGGGGCTGGCGGAACGAACTATGGCCCGTCTACGGCAGCAATGATGAGGTCCTGTACAGCGCTGAGCGCAGTGGAACAGGCCTGCTAGGAATCATGCGTTACGGGGTGCATATGACGGCCTTCGTCAAGGACGATACGGCGAGCTACGGCATGAAGATATTGGTGGCTCAACGAGCAGCTAACAAGTCTACGTATCCCAGCATGCTAGACAACTCCGTGGCGGGCGGTCTTATGACTGGGGAAGACCCCTTTGAATGTATAATCCGAGAGGCGGACGAGGAAGCTGATCTACCGGAAACGATCATGCGCGAGCGAGCTAAATTCACCGGCATGGTCACGTACATCTACATCACAGACGTACGAGCAGGCGGTGAGGCTGGTCAGATTTATCCCGAGACCCAGTGGGTCTACGATATCGAGCTACCTGCAGACTTTGTTCCTACGCCCAAGGATGGCGAGGTGGCGGGCTTTTACTTGTGGACGGTGGAAGAAGTGCGAGAGAAACTTGGTCAGAGGAAGTTCAAGCCTAACTGTGCCCTCATCCTAATCGATTTCTTCATCCGCCACAAGATCCTGACACCAGAGAACGAGCCCAACTATGACGAGATAGTGAGCCGGTTACATCGCAAACTACCTTTCCCGGGTCCCCATCAAGTTGGTCCATCGACCACATAACAATGCTCTCAGTTGCCTTTCCCCTTTTGAATATCCCACTAGCGATCCAGGTGTCGTTGACCACGACTTACTAGTAGAATAGCTCTAGTTCATGATTTGGCCGCAATAAGCGTTCATTGGTATCTCAAGCGTAGCTGCAATATGCAATAACCATCCTCTCTACACTTTGGCCTTTGGATTATAACTCCCATTAACTCGTGAATCAGCCGTGGTCTCGCCAATGGGCGAGTAAAGAGTGCTGTGTAATAGTAGATCATTTCTTAACTAGAAGGTAGGTGTTGTCGACACGCAACGGCGTTAACTTCTTATAGGGTCCCTCTAGCATCATTAATAACCCGCCAAACGAGATGTACGCGCGACTACGGCCACGTTAGTGCTGCCCGGGATAAGCAGAAAATATGAAGATTAAAAGGGAATAACGAAGGGAAAAGGAAACGGAAATAGCAAGGTAAGAGAAGTCGCATACATAGTCTGACCATCAACACCATCCTCAAACTTGTAGATCTTGCCATGGCACACGTAGTCGTACATGTCCGCAAGGGAAGACTCGTTGCGAACGTGACGCCATCCTTTCTCTTCCTCCTCGTCTTTAGTACCATCGAGCGACAGGCTAGTAGCCAATACAACCTCGATGTTGCTGCCGACGCGAAGGGGAAACAACTCGATGTTGATGTCGAGCTGCATCGTCGTCAGGTTGTCGGTGGACGTGCCGCCGATACGCGCCACGCGGTCATATTTGGATTGGTCGTAGGTCGTTACCGTGAAGGTGTCTTCGAAGAGCTGCGCGTCGCCTGCTGCGAGGTTCGACATTTTGAGGGAGGTTTTGTTTTGGTTTGCTTTAGGGTGGACAATTGACTTCTAGATGGATTTGTGGAATGAATGTGGCGGCGTGTCGGGTTGGGAGATGGGAAGAATGCTGTGTCGTGTTGAATATTAAGATAATGCGGAAGTATCGAGTTTTTGGCGCGGCTGCTTTTTTTCTTTTTCCCAATGGAAGCTCTAAGCGGAATTCCGCCGTTGATGCGGGGTGTCCACTGAAAGCGGTGAAGCCTTGTATTTACAGGGGACTTTTGCGGCTCTGCTAAGAACTACTGTATGTACCTAATGTAAAAGCTAATCTTTCCAAGGGATTAGTAAAGATTGTGTGACGTACCTAACCTAGTAACATTTTTGTGACGCACGAAACTATGGGATATGTACATATTCACCGAAAAAGGTTCAGAAACCGCAGAAAATACTTCCTAACCTAACTGAAATTGGAGATAAGCTGCCTAGCTTATTTTTCTCGAATCGAAGCCCAAATGCATATACCAATAATCTACACCATTTTTTCTCATTACCTCGACTTAATAACTTGATACATAATTGGGGAATCTTACGAACCTGATGCCGTGGCCATGTCCTTCAGGAAAAGAAATGCTGTGATTAGCAGCTCAATTTCATCTCAGTCAACCCCATCAAAGACTGAAAATGTATCTATTCCTGGAGTTCGACCGTCTCTTGTCGATGGTCGACCAACTACTTCCACTGGAACCGCATCTCTAGACAGTCTACTTGCTGGACATGCTGGCTTACCCCTAGGCACATCACTTCTTATCGGAGAGCATGGTACTACCGACTTCGCTGGCGTACTTCTCCGTTACTATGCCGCCGAGGGTATGATTCAGGGTCATCAAATCCATGTCCTCGGCTTACATGAAAGTTGGCGCTACGAGCTCCCGGGTCTTTCAACCGAAGACAAGAAATCATCAAGCAAGTCGGAGACTCCCTCAGATGACAAGATGAAGATAGCTTGGAGATACGAAAGCTTGTCGTCTGGGGGAGCCCCGAGGGATAGAAATGCGGCTCAGAAGCGAAGTAATTCTGCGACTGAATCTACTTCTATTTTCTGCCATTCTTTCGATCTTACCAAAAGACTTAGTCCCACTAACGTCAAGGGTCAAATTGGCTTTCACCCCTCGATGAGCATACCGGATCTGCCTTCCCACACAAAAGATTCAACATCGCCTTTCAAGATGTTCATCAAGAACGTAGCTCACAAGCTAGCGAATTCGCCGCCATCGTGGGTCCATCGTGTCATAGTACCGAGTCTCTTATCCCCGACGGGGTACGCTGGCTCGTCTGCTCGGCCCGAAGAGGTCTTGCAGTTTTTACACGCGCTTAGAGCGTTGTTAAGGCAGTACCCAGGAAAGCTCACGGCTATTATAACTTTACCGCTATCACTTTACCCTAGGACTACGGGACTTACACGTTGGATGGAGTTATTATCCGATGGTGTTTTCGAACTTGTCCCACTCCAGTCCAACGCCGTGCACGCTCCTCCTCCGTCTTCAAAGTCCGATTCCAAATCCGAGGAGCAGACGCAGGGTCTTCTCAAAGTCCATAGTCTACCGATTTTCCACGAAAAAGGCGGGGGCTCTTCTGAGGGCTATGCTGCTCACGGGGATCTGTCGTTTAGCTTGAGTCGATCTAAGGGTTTTGTGATAAAACCGTTCTACTTGCCTCCTGTTGGGGAAGACGAAGAGGAAAAGAAGAAAGGAGATTCTAGCAAAGGAAGCATGGATTTCTGAAAATTCCTCTATACGTCTAAGGTGAATAGCTGCTATCGGATTGAGCCACTACAGTGCGAAACCGTAAACATGATATTACGCACTGTATATACCCCACTTGGAACTCTCCAAATTTTCATCGACTTCTCCAAATTCGAAAAAAAAAGCTTTTAGTTTTTTTTTTTCAATCTTCAACAATCACAACAGGTAAGTCGATAATTCCGTTTTTCTCAAAACACTCTATCGAAATGATTACAACAATTCATAATCTGTCAATCCACTGAAATAATAATGTTGACAACCTTCTATCTGGAAAAATATGATCACCCAAATTATTCTACATTGCATATGACAAGCTTTATCAGTACCAACGCTGACTCTCAAGCAAACAGATATCACTGCCCTCTGTGGAGATGGCTTCTTCCACCATAAGCCGGCCTCCCGTGAGGATATCAAAGGTCGCGGGGAGGTACCTACTCTTCGACATAGATGACGTGATGCACCTGCGCAAGAACCACAACATCTGCTCCGTGTTCGTCGGGACGATTCCCCAGAATCCCCAGCAGAACATCTTTATGGGCTTGCCTATCGAGCTGATGCCTGAGGAGGCCCAGATCCTCGTCGACAAGAACGTAGCATACATTGTAGACGACGCCGCGTTTCATCCCGCCCGCCTCGCTACTCTAGATGACGACGCGCGCAGGAGATACCTGCAGTCTGTCAAAGCTGAGGGCAGGAAGGCGCAGATGGCGGCTGCGGAGAGCAAGCTGAGCGCGAAGCCAAAAGTGACTACTACTACTACTACTAAGAAAGAAAAAGCAAAGCCAAAGACTTCAGAAAACGAAGCAAGCCTCGAAGCAGACGATGAGACTAGCACAAGTCTCTTCAGCCCCTCCTCTCCGCCACCGTCAAGTGGCGTCCCCTCCCACTCCCAACTCTCCCAAGCAGAAGACCACCCCGCCTTCGCAATAACACCCACAACAAGCAGCCTTATCCTCCCCCCTTCCCCTCCCCTTGCTCCTCCCGAAGGACTCTTCCCCTTCTCCGCCTCCGTCAACGTCCCGCCCTCGTACCCGCTATACGCGCACCTTCAGGACCGCGGTTACTACATGATGCCTGGCCTGCGCTTCGGCTGCGATTACAACGTGTACCCAGGCGACCCCCTACGTTTCCACAGCCACTTTCAGGCCGCCAGTTACGGCTGGGAAGAGGAGATTGCTGTCCTTGATCTTGTGGCCGGCGGACGACTGGGTACGAATGTCAAGAAGGGGTATCTGATTGGTGGGGCTGTGGTAGGTGATGATACGGATGAGCATCAGACGAAGAGAGAGGGGATAGATGAAAATCCCAAGGCTCCGCGAGCCAGGGCTTTCTGTATAGAATGGGCGGCTATGTAGATATGTACCTAAATGTAGGCAGGATGCTGCCGCAGTCACCAGTCCGTAGTTGTTTATAACATCTACGATCTTATTAAAAGGGCAATATTGACGTATTCTACATAAACATCGAGGAATTCTTGACGTGAATGCAGCAACCCTTTTCAGATTATATTTGTAGAATTGGAATGAGTACCTAAAACCGGCTACCTAGTATAACTATGTACCTAATGCATACCACACCCATGAGCCCCCTAATCAGACCAGAACTCCGAGCATATAATGAATAAAAAAAAATGCCAAAACACAGAAATCACACCGTCTAGCTGCTGTGCCCCTTTGCTACAACATGGTTTCCCTTATCGCTTCATATTCATCTCCGTCACGTTCCTCAACCTTATCGCTATCCTAATCCGACATCTTGGAGCCAATGAATGCGGAGCATCATAGGGAGCTGATTGGACAGAAAGATTTCAAAGGTCAAGTTCGCATCGATGCTAGTTCTAATGAGTTGCCGTGCGGTTTTTGAAGTAAGGTAATCTTTCATTGGAAGACAATGCTGAATAATGCTGATTGTTGAATGACGGATGCGGAAGGACTTTCGCAGACAAAGAATCCACCTTGGCTAAAGCTTGGAGAAGGTAATTCGGGCAGCTCAGTCGTCAGGGTACGTATATGCGGCTAAAGCTGACGACTTCCCTACGGCAGCAGACACACTTGTCGAAGTTGTTCATTGCCAAGGTGACGCGGCACTCGTCACAGAGGCTGAGACAGCGACATGGCCACACAATGATTTTGCGGGGGGATGAGTGGCATACAACGCACTGAGGCCCGCCCCTACCGTCGTCACTGTTGTTGCCATCTTGCAGCTCACTTTCACGGGCGGCTTCGGTCCGCCTCGTAATGATCAAGTCCTCGAGGAGCTCGGCCTCCTCCTCGTCCGAGAGCTTGCCTTTACTAGGCCGCTGTGGGAAGAAGAGGCGCCCCCGCTGATTTTGCTGCATGCGCGCGTACTTAGAGCGCGTGATAATCTGATCACTGCTTAGGTGGGCGGCAAGGGCATGGGCTTCGCGACGCTCCTCTGGGCTTCTGGGATGAAGCAACCTGGCAAGATCGCCTATGGCTAAGGGCTGGTCAAAAGGAGTTGTCTCCCGGGAGAGCGAGAAGTGCTGAGATGCTTGTGTGGGCGTCCTCTGGCCGTCGTTTTCCTCGAATTCATCCTCATCAACCCACTGGCCCTGCTCATCTTCATCGCCAGCGACACTATGTATCATGCTCGTCGTATCCCAATCACCGTCGTTTTCATCCGGCTCCCAATCGCCGCTCGTATCCACAGATCCCCATAAATCACCATGCTTCCATGAGTTGTATAATCTTGTGTCTAGTTCCTCATCCGGCATGTTAGCCGTCTCAGGGGCCATCCTAAGACGTCTTCGTACTTCGGCCTCCACGTCGGCGGTCTCGTCATTATAGAGCCTATTGCTCCTCCTATTTCGGCCCAGCAGCAGTGAATGCGCTTCTGCAGGGGGTTTTCTCTCGTCCTTATTATCCTGTTTCGGCCAGCGAGAAAGCCAGACTAAGATACGAGGTCGGGTTGTGATCCCAAGACGCGTTAGAGCTTTCAGAAGAAGCACCGCGCCCCATCGCAGCAGAAGCCTGTTGATGTTCATGATGAATTCCAAGGCTAGAAGCCAACGCGAGCTACGCTCAGTAGCCCCAACTCCATCCCTAGCACGTTTTTCTCCGATGCGCGTTTTGGGAATTGTCTGAGCTGCCCGTTCTCGTGCGTATCCACTTGACGCTCCAAGCTGCCCGTCCTTGATTGGCACCAATCCGATAGCTCCGACAGAATCGTATCGGGAAGCACCCAGACCTGATCCGGCCCATTGCATGCGTATAGACTCGAGCTCCCTCAGCCTTTCTTCTTCGAGCCACGTACGGTTTTTCAAGTTGATGCCCCGGTCTTCGTTTAGATAGACGGCTTCACTCGCCATCGTGATGACACTAAAACCTGTTCGAAGCAGCGCCGTATAGAAGTCCATTTCTCGTGAAATCCGAATATCGGAGAGCGAAATATTCGCTTGCATATTCTCATGCGCGTGTGCTAATCGTTCTCGGAACGTCAAGACCCGTCCATTGACGTTCCACCGATCTGGGGGCTGCATCGCCGAAAGGACCAAAGCAACAGCATATATAGCCAGGCACACGAGCGTACCAGTAAATACCAGAAGATGGGGGATAAAACCTATAATACAGACCGTAGGAAACCTAAAAAGACCCATGGTAGATGGGCTGTCGACAGAGAAATCTAAAGCTTCTATCACGATGCTTCCCATAAAGCAGATAGCCCAAAACCCCGTACTAACTAATCGGTACCGACTCTGTAAATTAAAGACACCTAGAACGTGGCTAGTAATATGGCTCATGGCAGAGAGGAAAGCCACCAGAAGGACTTCGGGGGGGGTGTTGACCCTCTTCATTATCATGGATCTGGAGACGGCGATGCTGGCCCCTGAAGCCTGTTGGAACGTCACATTGGAACTACTACCACTTGAAAATAAACCCCAACCGAGTTGGTTGCTAATAGCGGCGTCGGCCTCGGCAAACGCCAGTGAGTGCTCGAAAAGGGTCATGCCGGTCTCGACAGCCACTTGACGTCCTTGCACTGCGCATGAAATCGTCTCTAGGAAATGACTTAGGCACAGAGTCCCGAAAAGGGGCCACAGTAGAGACAAGGAGCCATGTAGCTCATTTGAATAATCGTGATTGCTTGGAGGAACCATTTCAACAGCGCGGCAGCTGTCATAGTCGGTAGCGCCCAAAAGGAGGACTGTACTGAGCCCATGTAAATATGTAGAGGGTTGTGCGAACATGAGATCTGATGTCTTGCTGGCGTTACCCCAACGCATCTCGGCGAAATCGGGCGAGGTTTGGCACTGGATGGACTGTAGGAGTTGCCGAGCTTGGTATGCGAAGAGAATGATAGGTAGGAAGCGGAGAAAGAGTCGTACGGGCCATGTCAAATACAACCTTCTTCGCGAAGCTGCAAATATGTGTGTACGGTTCAATATGATAGCCTGCAACAGTGCTAGACGTCAGAAATCGCTTCAACGTCAAAATCGGAGGGAAACAGACCATCGCAATACAGCAGAGCGCCCACTTGCTGGTAGCATAGCTAAAGACGCTACCTAAACCCTTCGTTCCATCGGCGGAGAACTTGGAGACCAATACAGCGGGGTCCTGATCTTCGTTGTCTAATACTTCTGCTACATTAGCGGCAGCTTCGGAAGCTTGGGTAAGCATATGGGCGGCGGTAGTCGTCGGGAAAAAAAAGTCGGATGTCGTTGGGTCGGCAATGACTCGTTGCCCAAAGCCGTCAACAGCATCGGGAAAGGATATGATGCCAAGCTTGGTCAACATCCTAGGCCCAGCAAGAATCAGGTCCTCAAGCGACGGTGCGAATCTGGTTACGTTATTGACGGAATACCTGAGGTGCTGGGCCGTCCAAGAAGTGAAATTATGCCAGATGCTTGAATTATCAAGGAACGTAGGTGCCGGGACGGCGGTCGCGCCTGGAGAAGCCATTTGGCTGGGGAGGTTTATCTGGGGTATGCGAGAGGCGGCCAATAACTCCGAATCGCCCGCGACGAGATCTGACTTAGGCACGTTGCTTCCAATCAGAGAGGACAGCAATTAGGTCATTCAGAAGCTCCGAAACACTCGAATTAGCCAATGCATACTCGCTGCGAACACATGACGACTTCCCGTCATGCGTACATTTGTTGAGTTGTCGTGGATTTCTTTTAGTATTTACATATATATGTGAGGTAAGTGTGTATGGAAGTATGTAAGTTTTAAGTTGGTATTAAAGAGACGATATCCGAAGTGTTCCAGAATCTAGACAAGGTTCAACGGCTATCAATAAGCGGCGCTCCTGCCATCACACCTTAACTTCAGGTAAATTAGCGGGTAGGTGCATATTTTAATGTGTGCAGGTGCCCGCTGATGAACGTCCTAGTAGGTGTTTGTACATATACATGGGTACCCAATCTACCTAACGACATACTGTACATGTACCTAGTTCCAGAAGTGCTAAAAATAGATTATGGTCAGCTTATGTAGGTAGTTACCTATCTATTGAAGTCGATGCATATTAATTGATAGCTTAAGCACTCAAAAGTGCTTCTTATATTTATTATAGAAATTGGATCATGAATAGCTCTACTTCGCACACCACCGCATCTATATTTTAGGCTCGGTATACCTAAAACACTAGCGCGCGAGCAAGAGACGTTTAAGACCTCAGCAGCTCAGTTATTCACGCCAACGTCCATACGATCCATTTCTTTTACGGATTCGTAATAACCACGAGTAACGGGTTTACTTTTGCTAACATCTTTAGCTTCTGCCGTCTGTCATCGTGACATGCCCTTTCCTTCTAGGAGGCCCTATTAAGTTGCCACACTATTAACAGCATGTAACAGACGCCGTAGAAATTCATGTGGGTGAGAATGGCTTCTTCCTGGGAAGTTATACTCCCAACTCGATATTTCATCATCACCTAGACAGTCCAGCATGGGGTTTCTATCATAGCCCTGAAGTCACCTCGCAATCTGGATCCACATCCGCCGGTTGGTATATGCTCTACATCATGGCTAGTTTAGCTTAAGAGACATTTTTCCCTTTATCAACTGTCTCATTTAAAGCCTGGATGAGGACGCGGTTCGCATTGCGGCATGCTACAAGGCTTCTCTCAACCATTTTGTTGTAGAGCATAGCGTCCGCAGCGGGCAATTGACCCTTGAACCAGACGTTAGTTACTTCATCCCTTGTCGGCAGGTATGCGACGCAACACGCTGCAAATATCTTGTGATATGAGGCAACATCCGGATCAAGGACGATGCTTGGCTGGCTCTTCTCGTCCTGAGCTGCTAAAGCCGCAACGCCTCCTGCGACAGTATCCACGCAGTCGATGCCAGCGTCCGCAATAGCCGCAGAGGCAACGGTTATACAACCACTTAAGACATTCATCATGTCCCAACCTTCGTCTCTATCGTAATCGGGAGAGTCACGATTCTGGTCTCCTTCAATTATGGTGACGATGATGTCGACACCACTTTTAGGCCAACGATCCGCGATAATTGCGCCTCGTAATGCTGTTTCTAGATGGACTCCGAGATCCCTCTCACTTGAATCGCGTAGGTAACCTCGTCTTTGTCTCGTCGCGAAAGGTGCATATTTGACGTGCGTCGAAAGGATGATATGAGGAGAGAAAGGCGCAGATCGCGGAAGTGCTCGAGGTCCATGAACAGTACAGGTAAGCTTCAAGCTCGTGCCTGAAGGACGGATCGCAAATGGGTCTTCGATTTCCAGATATGCAGATCCTGAAGCTGAAGGAGTAACTCCTGTTTTCAGAACTATACGCAATTCAAATTAGACAGCTAATACGTACAAGGAAACGATGCGACTTACAGATCTTTCGAACGTCATTGTCGCCCGGACGCTTTGCTACTCTTTTCCCTTGAGGCGTATCGTAGACGGGAGGAGTCGTTTGACCTACTGGGCCATTAATTCGTCTCCGATCAGCCATGGTGGGAAAGTTATAGCGCTCCTAAGTGTTTTGTTGCTAAGAAGCTTCAGATGTCGCACTTCAATGAGCTTGCAGAAAGCTTAGTACATACCGGCACGCACTGAAAATTCCATGCAACCTTGAGCGTAGAACTGCCCCACCATGCCCACTAACCCCACGAATCCCTGCATTCTGCACCTGCTTGAAGCACTGACCAATCGGTCATGGATTTTCCGTTATCCGAAGATTTTTTTGAACCCGACCTCAAAACCGAAATTTCTTTCTTCGCACCCTCTTAAAAAATGCAAACAAGAACCTGATGCTCAACCACCCAATGTCTACCAGCACAGGCAGCCATGGTCGTCGTGGATTTACGACTTAGACTTGAGAAGAAGTCCTAGAAAGGTTTCGCATTTTACCGGGCGATGGTATGCAAGACGACTTTACCCGGTAAATCCAAGTCCACCGTCGCTGATGGTTGAAATCTCGAACCCGACCTTCGCAAATATTTTGGTAAGTTTCATTTACCTTCCTTTTCGACCCCTGGACAGACTTTTCTTTCTTAGTAGGTCATTCTGCTACTGATGAATCCAATTCCACTGTTCTCCGCGATCACCTGAGCAACTGAACATACATGCACTACCATCTGAAGCATGAATCAGCCATTGCAATTGTCATTATTATCTTTGGTTCTTTGACTAATTGTCTTCTCAGGAAAAATAGTACTCAGCAGCATGAAATCTAACAGTAATCGCGACCAGTAATATACAGTTAAGGTAAGCAGGCTCTGAAGTTTTCTTTGTCGTTATTCTTGTCCATGATGAATCCTTTTTTATCAGTTCTGCTTCTGAAGCGCTGTGATGATACCCATATACCAAAAATTTATTCTGATTAAATACCCTCTATCTTCTTCTTGAGTCTTGGAAATAGCACAAGCTAACAGAGAAGTAGTTTATAGTAAAGCCGCATGCTAGACCTGACCTCCGATATAGCCAGCCTACAACCATGGTGTGTCAAATGTAAGTTACGATAGACTTCCTTACGTGGCGCGTTCTGTCATGATGAAAACTGTTTATCCATTCAACTATCTCACATCGAGTCGAGCCTCCCTCCCGCACCATAGCCTGTCCTTCTGGATATGCGAGGATTGGTTGTGGAGTTGTCCATTGGCAACCCTGCTTTCTGCTAGGGTTTGTCGGATGTTATGATTGCTTCAGTGCTTTTGACTTCTGTGTTTCGTCTTGAGGCATAGATTTCGAAGGCCGATTCGAGTGAATGAGTAAACCGGTTGTCTGAACTCATTTACGCGCAAGCTACGTTGTGGTTTAGAATATCGTGCATAGTCCCCGCTGACTTTTCTCAGCAATAGATGCATATTGAACACGATTAAGCCCATAGTTGCCCAATTGAGCTATGGATGAAGTCAATCTCGTAGAGTTTTTATCTTTTAGACCATAAGGTAAGGCATATGATTTGGATTCAAAGATGTTATTATGGCGTGTTCGCCCTTGCCGTTGCCTCATTCTCTTCCCGTAAAGTTTGGTAGATGAAATATAAGTCCTGGATTATCTAAATTTCTATGATTTCTTGTGAATTACAAAAGGACTGGCTTGGTGGTTAGGGAAGATAAGGGTGTCCGCTACTATGACATTTTCCCTCCTGCCAGCAGCAAATACGATAACCTCGGCAATATCATCAGGTGTTAGAGGTTCACCTCCACTAGTTGGAATATTAGTATACATATGTGGTCACTTAGTTGAATGTGGTTACTTACGCATATACAGCATCAGCCTTGCTCTTGTCGCCGTAGAATCGAACAAGAGAGAATTCCTAGAAGATCATAATATCAGCGCCGGAACAGCGGCATATATCACTACCATTAACTAGAAAGGAATGTTTAACATACCGTCTCGACTTGGCCGGGATCGACCTCGATGACACGGACGCGCGAAGCGACAAGCTCCTTGCGCAAGGAATCGGTGAAGCTGCGGACGGCAGCCTTGGTCGCGCAGTAAATGCCGCCGCCTGGGTAAGGCTCGCGGCCGGCGATGCTGCCAACATTGATAATATCCCCATGGCCACCGTCTGGCCGCTTAAGGAAGATGGGTAGTACAGCTTGGGTCAGGTTGATCAGGCCCGTGACGTTAGTCGCGAACATGACGTTAATATCCTCCTCGGCAATCTCGGGGGCGCGTGCTACGCCTTTAACAAGGCCGCTGGTTTTATGACGGTTAGTTAATGGGCGCAAAGTTGCTTCCATATATATCAAATACTGAAGATATATCCACGTTTTATCTCCCATTTTTATTCTTATACCTGGCTTGAATCTAACCACAGTCATACTCCGTAGGCGTCCCTCGTTCAAAAATGAAAACAGGCACTTACGCATTATTCACTAGTACGTCGATATCGCGGAACTCCTCCGGCAGGCTGGCGACAAAGCCGCGGACCTCATCGGCGTTGCTCACATCGAGCTTGACAGGCAAGACGCGGACGCCAGAGCCGACCTCCTTTGCGATGTCGTCGGCGAGCTGACGCAAATTCTCGATGCGACGCGCCGTGACGACAAGCTTCAGGTCTTTGGGCGAGGTTCGCGCAAACTCGAGCGCAGTACTACGTCCAATTCCCGACGACGCACCAGTAATCACGATGGTCTTGCCCTCGAGGCGCTTTGCTACAGCTGAGGACATGGCGCTTCTCCTGACGAGGCTTATGTGGAGGTTATGGAGGGGTTGTAAGAGAGTTGCTCTTGGAGAAGACGAGAGTGTGAAGCGTCCTAGGTGCCGAAGCGTAGAGAGACCTGTTCGCAGGATGGGCATAAGGTAGTCTCAAGTAGAAACGTCAAGGGGAATAGAAAAAGGTGCGAGCTTTTATGATGTGGACTAGCTATATAAGAGAATACCACGGTGTAAGTGCGGCAAGGTGCCGAATAGCAGCGATGATGTGCTCAACCCCACCATAGTTAGTTCCTGCTGCCCCGCCGTTACAGCTTCCGTATCGGAACCCCTCGGTTGAGCTAACGCCGTCCTTTTATGTCGGTTGGTACCTAGGTAAGCTTTGGAATTTGACATTGTAGAACTTGAGCGCATCTCTATATTATACAGCATTGCTCTCGAATAGAAGCAATTCAACCCTTGTTGATCGGTGGTAGAGAATCATCCTCTATCTATCGAATATTTAAAAATATGATAGGTATGAAGCCGCAAAACTTTTGTCAATAAATGCTTCCTCAAATAGAAGAATTATTGACGTAGAAATAAATATGCATTTAAATTTAAAGTTTACCGACCATGTGCTATAAAATTAGAGGAATGATGCAAAAAGTTAATTTGTGTTTGAAAGGCCCCGCCGAGGATTGAACTCAGGTCTCAGGAAATTTGTACGAATCAAAATCCTGCGTGCTAACCACTACACTACGCGGCCGATGAAAACCCGTTTCTAAAGCGTGAATATGTACTAAGCAAAGGGCCTTACGTAATGTAGAGCTTCTCCCCAGTTCAAACAGCTCCACTAACGCCTCAAAACTATCGACAAGGACAACCAAGCAGCTGCCAAGTGCCTGAGGGGCCTTGATTTTCCGGCGTACTGATAGAATAATCAGTATATCTAGATAGTTCTCCCTACATAAACTTAGACTATTCTGACCCTTCTATGGGTTCTTGGTTACTTCGTACTGTCTTATAAACCATCGTTGTGGCGTACGACCAACTTATATGAGCTATATCTTTAGTAGCTAGGTAATGATTTAGCGAATCCCCATGTGCCATCACTAGCATTACTACTTACTTAGGTATCTTATGCATGAAATACAGAAGGAGAAATTAACACATTATTCCTTCTCGAAAGCCAGGCTCGTGAAATCTGATCGGTGAAGTAAACTAATTAATAGGTAAAAGACGGCGGGGCAAAAGAGCAAACCCAATGATGAGGAAACTAATATCTAGATTGATCTACAGATGTGACCGTATATATGGTAAGAATAGAATTGGAGAACAAGTTAATACACCATAATCACGAAGGTTAACAACTCTTTACACGATGATGACAATACGGCCAAGATACGTAGCTTGTGCTGGTATATCAAGAGACGAGCAACAGCATATGAGAGGACTTCCCGCTGGTACCTTGAGATACTCAATACCTTGCATTACTCCTGCTAATTATTCACTCTAACTGTTCTATATTATAATCGCGAACCTTTATTGAGCTCTAAGCGGACCGGTGACCTTCGGCGCTGGCGTCCCGGAGCGGCTTACGCCTGGGGCCCGGCTTGGCGGTGTGCGAGCGAAGTTCTTGGCCAACACGTACGACGTTATCGTCAGGAACCTCCGGCTTGGCGGCAAGGCTCAGTTTAGGAAGAAGTTCGGCGCACTCGGCGAGCAGGCGTATGTTTACTATCCGCGACACGGGTTGGAGTTACGGATCTCTAGCAGATTGTGAAGTTTTGGGGAGGGTTGATAGACCAGTCCTAATTATTAATCTTAGAACAGAATATATTTCGTTATATCTCTGTAACCTAGATATTTTATTTCGTCTTACTTCCGAGACTCCAAGCTTTCACCGTCTTTCCTTACTATCAAGGTCTGTCACAAGACAATTATTTCCAAATCATCCTAGGACTAAATAGGCCATATTTTGTCGAAGCGGGTTCCAATTGAATGATGAACGAACGGTTATGATGTCAGTGTAGAGAATAGGTATATTTACCAGCTATATTTCGGTCAGCAAAGGCTCTTATTGCTGACCGACTTGAGCTGAGTGGGCAAGGCTTCACAGCGATGCAATATAACATACTACAATCATATTTCGCGAGTCACAATCTCAACTAAAAATTCCGGGATTCCGAGTTGGCGCATGGATGGATGGATGGATGTCAGCCAAAACCAAATATGATATCTGAGCGCTCGTTTTCTGCCGTATTTCCGTATCACTCCTATGTCTTCGGATTGCGGATTAGTAAACGAGCTACCCTGGTTCAATCCGGCAATCTTTTTCCGTCGGAAAGTCCTACAATGCAGTCGACTACTTTCGGCGTCGCTCGGAATCGCTAGGGTTGAGGCTGTAGGCTAGAAACTTTAACAAGGTATTCTGCAGCGGATTAGATTCGGCATCTTCCAGTGGCAGGGTAAAGGCCTCACCGGCTGACCCATTGTATTTGTGACCGATGGAGTCTTTAGGAAGAAGGGACTGAGCCACCACCACGCGCGCGTCGTTGACGACACTGGATACTATGCCGCTGGAGCGGAGATGACTATACTCAGGGGTATAGCACCCTGGGTAGTATGCTCTCTCGTCACAATTATTAGATGACGGGTCTAGACTATGCGGTGTCAGGGGAAGGCTGCAGTAGGGGTGTTGGGCGATGCCCATGGGCCATGATGATGTAGTTGATTATGTGTCCACCGACGAAAGTTTGAACAATACCTATCAAGGGGAATCGAATATAAAAGTCGTATAGATTTCCCTTCTCCTGAACAATTTACGAATCATTTCCCACAGACGACAAGGAATCCTAGGCCACCACAAACCTTCTGTTTATCTCTCCGTCGTATCAACCTTTCCCGGCAAGATATATAATTTCTCACGATGAGGTACTCAAAGACACTTGCAAGCGCTGGGCTATTTCACCTGGCCCTTGCCCTTCCAAGGCCTCAGTAAGTAGCATCTAGAACGTCTTATAGAGGACAGCACTAATACCTATTATAGGATGACATACGAAGAAAATACAGGGGATGTTGGTGGTGTCAACCCGCCTATTCCAACTTACAGCGGTGCACCCGTAGGAAACCTCCGCGGCTCAACGAACCTTCAAGGAGGCATCGCATCGCGTCCACCTGTTGATGGGGGCGACTCGGCCGTTGTGGAGGATCCGCAGCTCGTGGGTGGCCAGGAAGCTGATGCTAAACTTGGTCTCTACCTAGACTTCAACAGCGCCGACTATCCCAATGGCCCACAACCCATTCGTGGCAGTCTGGGACAAACTGACCCTGGGCCGCGCACGTACGAGTATGAGAAGTTGAATCCCGATACCTACGCCCCACCTTCAACGGATAAAGGCACCGTGCCCCAAGCTATGTGGCCTCTTGGTCTAAGTCACAACCTATTCGGCTCGGGCGAGGAGTCCGGTTGGGCTCGGCAGCAGAATCAAGATGTACTGCCTGTGGCTACTCAGATGGCGGGCGTCGATATGCGTCTTGCACCGAATGCGTATCGAGAATTACACTGGCATACTTCTGGTGAATGGTATAGAGCTCTCTACTTGCCTCTTGATTCTTACATAAGGCCCGAAGCTGACATCTTGACCTGTAACTAGGGCCCTAGTCTTGAAAGGTTCGGTTCGCGTAGCCGCCATCGACACTGATGGAGCCTCCTTCATCGACGACGTCACAGCTGGCGATGTCTGGTTCTTCCCGCAGGGTGTCCCTCACAGTTTACAGGCCTTACACGAGGGCGCCGAATTCCTGTTGATCTTTGACAGCGGTACTTTCTCCGAGACAGACACCTTTCTTGCTACCGAGATGCTCATGCGCACGCCCGTATCTGTCTGGGCCAAGGATCTCCAGACCGACGTCAGCTCGTTCGACAACATTCCCGACGCAGAGAAATATGTAAGTCGCGCCCTGGTCCCAAAATATCTATAATCGCCGGAATGAAGCTAACCAAACACGACATATCTTCAATGGCACCCCTGCTCCGGCCAACATCTCAGAGCAGAACATCACGTCTTCAGCTGGTGCTCTCTGGGGTCCTTCAGGATACACTTACCACTGGTCGCAACAAGAATTCCACAACACCACCGGCGGATCCGTCAAGATCCTAGACCCGATAACCTTCCCCGTAGCAGACATGTTCTCCGCCGCGCTCGTCGTCCTCGAGCCCGGCGCCATGCGCGAGGTACACTGGCACACCGAGAGCGACGAATGGTCGTACTTCCTACAAGGCTCCGCCCGCATCACCATCTACGAAGCCCCCGCCGCCTCTGCGACCTTCGACTTCACCGCCGGCGACGTCGGCTACATCCAGAAGTCGGCCGGCCACTACATCGAGAACACGGGTACCGAAGACGTCATATTCCTGGAGGTGCTGCAGGCCAAGAAGTTTTCCGATATAAGCGCTGCCCAGTGGCTCGCGCTGACGCCGCGCCAGATTATCAAGGATACGCTTAACCTGTCGGATGCGGTGCTGGATGCTCTACCTAAAGAGAAGACTCTCATCAAGCCTGGGAATCCTAACATGACTGCTATTGCGGGTGGCGGCCAGAACTTTTAGGGTGTCGAGAAGAACGCCATTTTATATGCAGATGTGAGCTTTTGAGAAGAGAAGTGCGTGGTCTAGTGAAGGTATTTAATAGTTGAATGTTGAGAAGGATGGCCGATCACTAGTCGATCATATAGACGTTGGAATTCCTATATTTACCTATGTTAATATATCAGCGTGTTATTGTTAATCGAATACAACTTACAGTATCTGAGTGCCTACTAACCTTTATGTTAACTCCTACTCCCCACGATATAGGGTGATGCACAACACTGCTACTTTGCATGATCAGGGCTGAATAGCTTCACAAGCATGCAACCTACAGCTGGCCAGTACCTGAAAAGTCAACCGGCAGAAACCTAGGCAACGAAATAACTACCCAAGGTACATTTGTTGAGGTACCTACCCACGTAGTAAAAGATATATATCTAAATTACAAACAATCCATCAACCGACGCCCCTCGCTTGGGCGACTTGAGGTTAGAGAAAACCCCACTGTGGTGTCTTATGCTGGACCGTTCTTCCAAAAAAAAAAAGAACGTGACTTGACAGCAGATACCTAACGAAGCCGGTTTTTCGTAGGTCTTGGATTCGAATCCTCTGCCCCTATCCGAGGGGATTCGAATCTGGGACTGAGCTTTTTTTGTATTTCTTTTTTGCCTCTCTTTCTCCCTCTCTATTTTTTTAATTCTTTTTTTTATTACATTCTCCCCCCTTTTTCTATATCCTCTCCTAATTTACTCCCTATTTATTCACTTTCGTTCGCTCCCCAAGGAAGTCTGCTCAACCTCTAGCCCTGGATCTTGCCAAACAACCCAGCCAAAGTCGCAAACTTAATAGCGAGACTACTAATAGGATACGTAGCAAGGTTCCAGACATCAGCTCCCCAATCACTCGTGTCGAAGATAGCGGCCCACCCGCGAGGGTCATTTTCAGCAATCGTCGAAAAAAGACCAGCCCAGTGCGTAAGGTCGGCAATTATCAAGATCCCGATGTGTAGCTGCAACAGGCGTTTATTAGGCGGCGACGCAAGGAGAATAATTAGGCCGTATAGCATCATATTAAGAAGGTAGCCCGTGGCCATCGATGGCATAATCAGAGATGGGATAGGTAGACCATTTTGTGCATTAGACGAAAGCTCAAATATGGGATGACGCGAGGCATAATTTGAAACCATGCCATATGTTCTATACGTGTTAATCATGGGTGTCTTATAAAATATGAAATAACCAGGAGACATACATCGCAACTGGCTCTAGATAGAGGAAGAATATGCGGGGAATAGTCGGAAGAAGAGATGCAGTTGTTGCCATTGTATTATACGCTTTCGGGTATTCAAAAATAGAATAGGCAAAATATAGTGATAGTGTCTTGAATAAAGGCAAGAAGATACTGCAGATGAGATTAAAAACTAGAGAACTCCGGCAGCCAGACAGAAGTTCTTATAGACCTACCTTGGAAGATAGCCTGAGAAGCCGTTGGCAGCATCAACCACGACAAGGGTGGGGATATATGCAGCCTATGTCTGCACCGTCGCGTTGCGGGATGGGGTCTTCACCGAGCCCCGCCTCACGATCCAGTCGCGTACTCAGGTGACTCATTGGAGCCGAATAAAAGTGGTATTCGAAAGGACCTCGGGGATCTTGGCAGTCCGAGGCGACCCATGCTCACCAACAACGTAATCATCCTTCGCGCATAGTACTGCCAATAGAAGGTATCCGTCGATGCTATGGATCTTCTTACATATAAACTAATCCTCGAGCTATATCACCGATATCTTCTTTTCGTAAAACCAATCTGTTTTCTCAACATCTTACCCGGTCCTCTCTTGTCATAGCACACTACTTCAGAACTACCACTAGAAGATTTGCTCGTTCATCTTCCTATTAGTCTTCGCTCTCTTGGCTGAGGATGGCATAAGGGTTGATAGAGGGTGATGTTTTGATATCTCTTTGGCGTCCTTTGCGCGGTAGTAACTCGGGATCTCGCTTCTGTCTTTTTCTCGGCCCTGTAGAATCCTCAGAAGGCGCTGCTATTTCGATACTTGGGATTCCGAGCATGTCTGTGATGACTCGGAGTCCCTCTGCCTTACCGAACTCAGACAGTAGATCAGAAATGTGTTCAATAGTAGGCCATTCTCCAATAAGAGGAAGTAGTGCGAGACGGTTGTGTAATTGACGCGCTGGCGCTGGGATATCTTGACCCATAAAGACAACAACGTCTAAGATTTGTTTAGCTATCCTCAGCGAGTATAAGCAGGCTTGGACTTGGGCTGTGAAGTGTATCAAGTCCCACGAGTATTCCTCCAGAAATTCAGACCCGCTCAGCATTTTGCTGACGAGTGCAGCTGATAGAGAGGAACGTTGTTCTGACGTGGACCATTCAATGTCCTGGTATACCGCAAACGCCAACCACTGCAACGAAGATGGCAAGGCCTCTGCTAGTTTATCTAGAACTGTTACAAGTTGAGTACAATTGTCGACCGTCTCTTCGAGGTTAGGAATCTCAATTTGTCGCCCGGTTAATGACGTCGATGGATCTAAGGTACGATACTCGATAATTTTACTATATCGTTGGCGTGTTAAGCTCTGAAGAATACTGTACCCTATTTGGCGAGTGTTTGTGCTACCTGTCCATGCGCTTCTCTTATCATGATTTTCAACCATAATTGGAAGGAATATGGAAAGCGTCTCTGGACCTCGCAATGTCTTCTCATCTAATTCCGTAGATTTTTCTTCAATCTGCTCTAAAAGTAGAATTTGAATGACGACTTCCGATATTCTTGGATCTAGGCCAGAGAGTATAGTAAGCACTGGATGATGGCTTGGTATATATTCCTTTCCTTCAAGCCCGTCCACAAAAGCCAGATACTCCGGGGAGTGTAGCGTGTCTTCATGGCTGTCCCGAGCTTTCTGTACGGCTGCGTCGAAGCTCATCCAGCCCTTCAGCTTTTCAAAGGCAACGCGAGGTAGACCGCCGAGATTTGTCAAGCCTAGCCGGTCATTGATATCGTGAAGTGATATCTTCATTGCTACCATACCGGATTCCTTCGAGGTAGGATCGACTGGAACAACGTCCCAAAAGAATGATACATACCCCTTAAGCCCAAGATTTTGTATGAGCAAGTCGGAGTCGTTTGTCAGCAAAGTGCCACCATTCTCTCGAATATCTTGCGCACAGAATATATCAGCTTCTCCAGGGACGACTACGACCAAGGGACCCCAGTCTTGATTGGCCTTTAAAGCCTCAAGAACCGCCGGGACCATAAAGGGGGGTTTTGGTGATGCACCAGACGAAGATCGAGGGAATTGCCGTGTTAAGGTTGTATTGGCTCTTACGTCTCTAAATGCGCCTTCTGGTGTCATAGGTGACCCAAATGGCTGAGAAGACGCCAATGCTTTCATACGCTGGGATTGGTTTAAGAGCCGCTCCCGTCTCACCTCCCACTTGCTTGGGGGCAAGTATCCATCAAAATATATCTTCCTTCTATCCACCAAATGTTAGTCATCGAGGTATCTCGTCGAACCTCAAAGTCGACTTACACATTTACATCGTGGTTCTTCAACTCTTCAAGCCAGCCTATTACCATACGGCTAAGGAGGGAATATGGGGGATGGCAGACAAATCCGCTTGTAGATGGCCGTTGGCGGCAAACTGCTTCGGAGATGCGGTGAACGAGAGCTGGCCCGTCAATAACGACGGTATCACCACTTAATGGTGAGAAGACCCCATATCGTTGTATGGCTTGGGTGAACCCACGAATACCCATCGCGATGCGATAAGCCTTGGGCTGGCTCTTCAAGATGAAGTATTTTCACTGGTATCTTGAATCATCTATAACCTAGGTAGTATATCACCTCATTTTGATATAACTATACGTCGTTGTCGATCAACTCCGAACTTTGTTATTAAATTGGGACAAAAAGCGTGAGCGAAGAACGGGCCACTGCAGAAAGTTTTACTGAAGAAGGCTGGTGGAGGTACCTGAGTTACTGCATAGGTACCTACCTATGTACCTAGGTAGGTACCTACATACCTATAGGTACATGTCTAATTGATCAGATGCAGGACTAACCCAAAAAAATCTTCAAACCAATTAGAGCTTAACAAAGTCAATTGCACACAGGGATTTGACATCCGCGTTCCAATAAAATGTAAAAATGTAACAACGGTCACGGCTCGGATGAGGGTAGGTAACTCTGATGTCAAAATGCCTTGGATACCGCGTATGCAGCCATATGTACCTAGTGAAGGCCCCGGTCAAATTAGGTCCATGCTCTTTTTACTTCTTATCGGATCCCACCTATGACCCACATAAAACCATCTTTCTTCAACTCCTTCACCAAAACTTTTCTTTTCTTTTCACCATCCACAGAATGCGAGGAACATTAGTATTCTCGGGCACGTCTTGCCCAGCTCTCACGGGTAAAATATGTGAGAACCTGGGCATGGCTCCGGCTGAGGCCGACCTGTCTCAATTTTCAAATGTGTGTTATCCTTCCCCAATGTCTCGAAGTCCAACGGGCTAGGAAAAAAAGAAGAAAAAAAGGCTTGGGCAACGTTGTAACGGTAGAGCTGCCCACTGACATTTTGATCACAATCTGCAGGGCGAAACAAGCGTCCGAATTCTGACCAGTGTCCGAGACAAGGATGTCTTCGTTGTGCAATCTGGAAGCCCTACAATCAATGACACCATCATGGAATTACTCATCATGATCTCCGCCTTCAAGGGTGGCTCTGCGAACAAGATCACTGGTGAGTTTCTCAAAGCTGCTGCGAGGAAAATATCTCTGGGTCATACCACGCATAGATACGGATAGGGAGTATTCTACTTGCTAACTACAAGACCTTTTCAGCCGTCCTCCCGTACTTCCCCTACAGCCGCCAGTCCAAGAAGAAATCACACCGGGGAGCCATCACCGCTCGGATGCTAGCAAATTTGCTTCACGTAGCTGGTGTCAAGCATGTTATCACCGTCGACTTACACGCCTCTCAAATGCAAGGGTTCTTCAAGTGCCCTGTTGACAACCTACATGCCGAGCCCCTTATTGCACGCTGGATTCGATTGAATATTCCTAATTGGAAGGAAGCTGTCGTCGTATCTAAGAATGCTGGTGGCACGAAGAGGGTAACCTCGTTGGCCGATGCGTTGAAACTCAACTTCGGATTGGTTACTACGGACCGTAAACGCGCTCCCAATATGTCGGCGAGTATGATTATGAACCGGCTGGATGGATGGGACAACCCCCCTGGCTACATCAATGGCGTCCAGCGTTCAAGAGCTATCTCGGAAGATAGGGACTCGGATGGTAACTGCTCAGTAAGGTCATCGCGAGTTACTGGCGAATCCCAAGGTTCTCCTAAACGTGCAGCTGCGCCTCCGCTGCGGACTAATAGTCTAACGCGGTCGCCTTATACACGTGCATATACGCCTTCTCAAACGTCTCCTATTGAGGAGTTGAAAGATGAAGAAGAGAACGTTGATGAAGTCCAGCTCTACAACGACCAACGTGCCCTAGAGGTGACTCATGGAAGACTGGTACAAGGTCACGTTGTAGCAGATGACTTCCAGTCGCCGCCCCAGTCAGATGGCAGTGCAGATGGGAGCCAATCTTATCAAGGCGGCGACGATGATCCTATGACCATGTCTCATGCTTCTTCTTTCTTCGCGCCTGAACCACATGCACTCGGCGGCTCGGGTGACGTCGGAGCGTCATCTGACGAGGAGGAAGAGAAACTCCGAGATCCCAAGATCGAGCATATGATCACACTGGTCGGCAATGTTAAGGACCGTCCAGTCCTGATTGTGGACGACATGATTGACAAAGCCGGTTCGTGGATTGCTGCGGCTGAGACAGTCGTTAAGCGAGGCAAAGCAAAGAAGGTATATTGCATGGCTACTCATGGAGTGTTTGGAGCAGACTGTCTCGAGCAGCTGCAAGCCTGCGACTGTATCGATCAGATCATCGTAACCAACAGTTTTCCGATATCGGACCGGAGAGCTAAAAACTCAAGTAAGTTGGTTATTCTTGACCTTTCCTATCTGTTGTCCGAAGCTATTCGAAGAAACCACTACGGCGAATCCATCTCGCCTCTGTTCCAGCATATGGCCGATTAGATAACCTGGAATGTTACGAGTGTTATGAATTAGGCTGCAATATGCTCGCAGTAGTGTACTATTCATAAAAAGGTTGATAGGTGAGGCTGCGGGTTATTCGGTATGGCGTCTGGTTGGAGGCGAAACAAGGTTCTATTACGGCTTCTAGGAATCACGGCTAGCGTTATGCGATTAAATCAGATACCACATTAAGATTGTCACGACAGGTATGTTGTTCGATGGAGTCTCGCGTGCGCCAAAATTATGCTCTCTGAATTGTTTCCCCTTTGCACAATCCCCAGCGGTGCTATCCTCGGATAGCCAGGGCTTAACGTCCCTCTAGGACAAGCCTCTGAACGGAACGTTGGTAGATCAAGCTGTCCCTTTTGGGACTTAACGATTCTAGAAGGCCGGTCACTCAGATATTTTTTATCATGTCCGTTTCGATGGATAGTGGGTGTTTGGCAAGAGAAATTTTCGGACATGTCAGAATATTTTATCTAGGTTAGGGTAGGTTAGGTGTATTACCAACTACCTATTCTCAATATAATTGTCATTATGCAACATATTACGGATGTTGAATATATTCTAATTTGTCATGCCTGATGATGATGCCGTTGCGCAATATTCGTGAGTGATTATCATGACCTTTGTCTGGGTTGACCAGGCCAAAGCATAGTAAAGTTGGCGATTACTTTCGTCAATATAGGGAATAATGAAATAAGGATACAACGTACATCGGATTTGAAGTCCTATATTTATTAAACTGAAAAAGTATAAAGATACCTGATATAGGTATTTAGTTGGCAGTCATTTATGCCTAAGACAATTGAACGCCCATAAGGAATAGCAAGTGAGAGCGATATAGCGAAACGGATTAATCAGAAAGTTATTGACTTGGCTGACTAATTTTTATTTGACGTCGTTTATAGCAAAAGGAAGCTGTTAGAATATGCGATCGTACAAGCATTACATTATCCCGTAATACGAGGCCGGACACCACGTATTCAGTTGGCAGTTAACACATCAATGTTTTGAAACCAGCTCAGACAACTAGTCGACAAGTAACAAGAGAGATCCATCCCCCATCACATATCCCTTGGACGTCATTACTCGTACAATATCCGATCTGCCGCTATAAAGCAGAGCTTACAATTTTAAACATACAAACTTGTGCGGATAGCTATAACTATGATTAGTTCGTTACAGAACTCAGGAAGATACCCGGTCCATGCATCTCCTCCAATAGTTCTGTGAATTGCTTTCCCTCCGTCTTTTCGCTCTCCACGTTGACATCCTCCAGCAGATTCTCTACAGCATGCCCATTTTTGCCGGCAGTTCTGATGATTCTCCAGGCACGCCGGAACTCGTCTCGGATGGACACAATGCCATTATGAGTTACAGTCCGAGCGACGTTGTGCTCAAGTTCGAACGGATCTTCGATTGCAAAGAGGTATCGATGACGCACTTCCTTCAAGTCCTTTGGTTTGGTTGGTGGCACAGGGACACCGTCCAGAGAATTAAATTGCCCAAATTGTGCGTTTGTTGTAGCTTGCTGTCCGATCATGCCGTCTATAGGTGATTTCACCTTGTGGTTAACCCCCGCTTCGGCTGGGTCTGGAAGAGCACCTGTCTCTAATTGCAGGACTGTCTTCGCTCCTGTCCAACCTTTCTTTTGCTTTGAGAGCCGCCCTCCGTGGGTTCGCAAACTCAAAACGTCCCTGCCCCAGTCAAAACCACGTTTGCGAGTAGTGCTCATTACGTTATTCTGCGCGTAGTACTCAAAAAATCCTCTTAGCAATGATCCGAGGGATTCTTGGTTTTGGTTGAGATGGCCTTGATGGGCTAGCCTCTGAATCTCTTCTTCATCCCTCCAGAATCGAACGTTCCAGCCCTTACATGTGGTAACATCCTCAAGATCCTCTGCTGGTAGGTTCGGATCAGGGGGAGCGAGCTGCTGAAGATTGGGGCATACGAATGGTACTGCAACGTTGACAAGGTAGTGTAGTACCATAAGAACATAACCATAGCTGCTCAGGGTTCCGCGATATGGTGTATTAATGCCGCGAGCCTTGGCCCAGTGCTTTACAAAAAGGACCATAGGCCTAACACGGGGATCGGTGTAGGAGTAACAGCGTAGGAGCAAGGTATTCTGGAGGGCTAAGTGGGCCGAGAAATTGATATCGCACTGTACACCGACTCCATTCTTAGGAAACTCCAAGCTATCGTGATATCGGTCCCTTGGCTTATTTGGTGCAAGCTTGGATGGATCAGGGAGTTGTCTGATCTTTCCAACTAGCTCCGTTGTTTTCTTGGTAGCTGGGACTATGAAGTCGAACGCATCAACTATGGGTTTATCGGTGGCTGGTGTCTGGTGCAGAAAGTCGCCCTGAAGGATCTCCATGTACTCTTTAATGGCTGGAATATCTTCTTCACGGTAAAGACCTTTCTCGATGGCCCTTTCGTACTCGGTGACAAGATGGATGGTTTTATGCTTCCTGGCCAGTGTCCTCAGATTCTGCACTCCGGTGGAGTTTGCGAATTTTTGAACCTCATCTCTCACATACTTATCACGGATACCCGAAATATAGTGCTGGGAGATCTCAGGGAGAAAAGACTTATTTGATGATGGACGAGCGGGACAAAGACCGTTCGTGATCTGGATCGCTCTTGTGTGATATTGTGTTGGTGACTCGTATTGATCTTGCTTAAGCTGTATAAGTTGCACTAACGGGATCTTACGAAGGTGTTCAAGAGCTAAATGAAGTTCCCGATTTAGTGTAAGGGGTTCTGTACCGAAGATCTTCTTACACATGATATCTTTCCAGGTTTGGACAACAAATTTGGAATCTGGTCTCAATTGGATGCTCTTTTCTATCATTGCCTGCGTTTCCCAGATGGTCGCAAGTTGCTCGCCTTCCGCCATCATAAAGACGCCTATAAGCGAGCGGCGATTAGGCGGCTCTGATGTGACATCGAAAGAGAAGGATGGGTATGCCTGTATTCGTCGTTTTAAATCCCCATCATGGAGTCCATTAATGAAGGCGTTGGCGACATCATCAAGAACCTTATAGTCTGTGTCTTTGAAGTCTGTCGCATTTGATATGGTGATATCACGACCATTTAATCGGCGTAGAAGGCGTTTCGCGTTATGATAATACGCTACCAACGATTGAGAGTCGGATTGCTTCAAGGAAGAAAGCTGCTCCTCATAGGTCCTTCCCACTGGGCCAGATCGTGTTTGGGAGTCTTGGTCCTGGTTACTAGGCGACGAATGTTCGATTTCGGCGACGGCTAGGGCAGCAACAGCGCCGTCAGGGGCATCTTGATCATCTATAACATCGTCTGCCGCATCGTTACTATCGTCTACTATTCCTTTCTCCCACTTAGCTCGCGCGTCCAACAAGTCCAAACGAAGTCTTTCACCGGGCTTTTCGCAGAGCTTGATGATTGGTACTCGAGTGCGAGTGAGAAGGCGTGCACCAAAGCCATGCTCCAGTAATGCTTTCTCAATTAGACGTGGAATAGGCGAATCCGGTGATTCCGGCGAGGACCAGGACATAGGAGAAAGAAGACCAACGTCCATATCAGCAGCCTTCGTCGCAAATCCAGACGCAAGGCTCCCAAAGCATTTGAGTTCAACTGTGTAAGGCTGGAAACCCAAGTTTCCATTGATTTCGATCTCATGGCGAGTGATAGCATCGCGACAAATTGCCTCTACTTGAGCACGGAAGTATTCTTTTTCAGCAATCTCGCTAGGCTCAATTTCCGCACCTGTAATCACAAAACGGCAAAGTTCATCAAGATGGGCTGATTCATTCGCAAGTTGCTCTGGATCGAAGATAGGTTGGTGCTGCCCATTTGGATGATAGAGGCAAGACTGTGAAGGGGCAGGTGCAGGGCCGCGGGCTGCGAATGAATCTGCCGATATAACGTTAACGCCCTTTGAGAAAGGATTTTGCGTATATGGTTGTTGCTGCCTCTGAGGTGGCTGGTGGCCTGGGACAGATGCCGATACTTGGCCAAATCTGCCTTGATGGCGTCGCTGATTTGAAAATGGAGGGTTGGTAGCACGACCCTGGGGTTCATAATTGTATGCGTTTAAAGGAGGGCGAAAAGTATCCTGCTCAGTGTTGTGCCACGTAGAACGCTGGTTCTTGGTATGGTGGGAATTTGCATAGGGCTTCCCATCATAGGGTGCTGGAGCTCTGGTGTCAATAGGAATGGATAGCTGGGCTCGCATCTTGCGACGCTCGGCCTGGTTTGGACGTTTCTTGCCAGCTTTAGGAGGGGCCTGGGTTGAAGGAGATGACTGTCCTGCCTCCGGCCATCCTTGTTTGACTTTAGACCCATCCTCTAAAGAGATACTTCCTGTCCTTGTAGAAGTAGCCGAGCTTTGAAGGGCATGTGTAGTCGTTCCTTCTGTATTGCTAATTATGAGGCTGCGTAGGCGGTCCTCGAGCGGACCACTACCGTCTTGAGAGGCCTGCATAGTATGATAGCATGAAAATAAATATCGAGACTAAGGTAATTGTGAGGTTGGAAGGATGGGGATGTTGTATAAGCTGATCTGAAGACAGACTTAAGTACCTCGAAGCATAATCGGGATATTTTGATTAAGACTCATAGGAAACAATCTCAACAGTAGGAATGTTCGTAGTGGTTGTGGGTTAGAAATCCATGCTCATGGTCATAAGTTTCTGGGGGTACTGTTTAATAGCAACTGTAGGTGTAAGTTCTAAGAACTGAAGTTGTTATTGATTAGCTTGTTGCTAGGTCCTAAGAGGTCTGTGAAGGTTGTCCTTGATGAAGTCCAGAAATAATCATATCGTCAATCGTATGATCTTTGTAGTGAGATATTAGACGTGACTAGGTCAGAAGATGGTAGGGATAGCTTTCTTGTGAATGAGGCGTTTCGTAGAAAATAGGATAAAAAGTGTTTATACCTAACGAAGTACAAGATAAGAGCTTCGCATTCTTGGATGTCGAACTGGGCACATGCATTTACCTACATTGATACATGTAGCAACTCAAATATGCAGCATTTGATTTTGATATTTGATATTTGAAAGATCAATTGATTGGCTGCACCTGAAAGAGAATTGGCAGTATTGGATCTTTCCAAAGCTTTTACGCTAGTGAGATTTGTGACTTGGATCGGAGAATAAGTACTTATGTGAGCCTGTTCGGGTTGTACTGATTGGGACCCTGTAGCTCCTGTTCCTACGCTACGTCTTACTTGCGCTACTTGGGTTGGCTATCACTGAAAGTTACTCAAGTGACGTTATAAGTACATACTTTATAGCAGCCCCACAGAGTCCACCTTCCCCATCCTCTCTTGGCAAGCGGCTCTCCAGGTCCTGGTTGCCCTTTGTTCTAAAATTGCCTGCGTTCAAATGACAAAACAAAGCTACGTACTTCGTACCTCTGAAAAAATAAAATAAAAAATCAGGTAGGTACATGTACATCCATACCGTTGCTGCCTTGGTACATGTTTTATGTACCTAAGGCAGACAAGCAAGGCACTGGAACTGGCAGGCTCTACCGCATTAGATCCACGGCTGATCCTGACTTGATTGTACACACCTTCAACTTCCTCTATTCTGTCTATTCACTACCTATTCACTTCATCTCATCCATCCTCCATTCACTTGGCATTTTCTCCTGCCACCTTGCAGCTTGTCTTTTTTGAACATATTCATCTTGCAACCCTGACTAGAGGTTGTGCACCTTTCTGGAATAATATTTTCCATCTTCATTTTTCCTTAGCATTTGATACGGGCGCGACATTCGATTCGTCTGTCGATATCTTGATCCAAATCAGCCTTCGTCTCTCGACCATCTCATCGTCTTCTAGTATACTCCTCGATTTACCGATGCTCGTTTATGAAGCATAGCGCAATAAGTCACGACTTAGGACGTCTTCGATACTTGTCGAGGCCTGCTAGTTAGAGGGTGCTAACTTCTGACATCGCCGCTATGAGTGCAACACCCTCGCCCTCTGGTGGCCCCAACGGCCAGAGACCAACCCCTCCTCCTGGCGCGCCACCGCTGCGAAGGCCACGAAATACTGCGAATCCCCTCGTCCCTAGAAGGAGGCCCGCAAACCGACCACCCCCTTCGACGCTTTCTAGAGGTTCTACACCAAATGCTGCACCGCGACCTGCCGGTAAGCCGCAGCAATTCCAAACCCAGGGCAAGCCGGGGCAACTGAACTTCGACGTATTGCGTACACAGAATGGCGGATGGTCTCAGCCTACGCCGCCTGGCGCCCAAGATTACCCTCTTTATGTCACAAAGAAGTCCCTGAAGGAAGGATTACGCTTCCATGTAATGCGATTTGCCCCACATGGCGGAAAGCTCGGAAAGCCTGATGGTCCTGGAGTTGACCCTACCAATCAGGATGAGTTTACTCGTCCTGTTACGTTGCACCGACGCGATCCCAGACAACCGCCGCCCGGTCGCGAAGTGAAAGAGGAAGCTCCTACCGAGGAGGAGACGGTCGATACTGCTGAAGCTGAAAGACTTGCACAGGTGAAAGCAGAGAGGGAAGCACAACGCGCGGCCGATAATGCCCAGAAAGCACCGGTTGTTAAGGACGCAAACCCGAAGGCCAAGCAGCAGAAAGAACAGAAAAAGCCTGGCCTACAAATTCACTACGCACCCCGTACCGAAGAGCAGAAAAAGCAAGCCGAAATTCGATATGAGGAGGCGCTGCCGTGGCACTTGGAGGATGCCGATGGAAAGAATGTTTGGGTTGGCCAGTATGAAGCACCTTTGTCTGACTGCAAAGTTGCTTTCAAGATTCACAACGGGGGATTTCGCATGATACCTCTGGAAAAATGGTACAAGTTTCAGTCGAAACGTGGATCATTCAAAATAATGTCCATTGAGGAAGCAGAGAAGGCCATGAACAAGAAGGTCGCTCTTGGTCGTTGGGCGGTAAGAGATACTCAGCGCCAAGAAGCGGAGAGGGCTATGGCAGAGTCTCGAGCTATTGTTAACGGCCGCGTGGCTGTCAAACAAGAAAGCGGCACATTCAAGCAAGCTTCACGCCAGGAGAAGATGGATCATGATGACATCGACGTTTCGGGTGACGAATTCCAGGATGATGATGAGACTGCTGGATACGAACCTGACCGAGACGAAGACACTAAGCATGCTAATACTCGAATCCGCCGCGACCAGCTCAATGCCAATCTTTTCGGTGACGCAGACGAGGTCAAGGTCGAGAAAGAAGAAGATGAGGAGAAGAAGGAAGAGCTGGAGCGAAAGCTCTTCGGAAAATCCCTTAAGAAGGCTTTAAAGCGACGTGATAAACAATTCCAGTACGACAGCGACTCCTCTAAAGAGAGGGACCCTTTTGCTTCCTCAGACGTAAGTACTTGCTAGTCAGTCTAATTGGTCAATCAAAATTAATCAAACTGTAGGACGAGTCAGATTCCGATTCTGAAAACGAGAAGGATGATGAGGATAAAAAAGCTGAGAAGGATAAAGACAAAGATGCCGGAGTGTCGTCTAAGGGAACCACTACCCCCCAAGGGAAAAAGGCAGCTGCCGAGGCAGCAAAGAAGGGCAAGTCTCTCAAGCGAGCCGGGTCTCCACTGGGTTCGGATTCCAGTGGCACTGAATCTATCCGGAAGAAGAAGAAGACTACACATGATAGTCGCGGAAATACCCCATTACCCCGTCGCGGGAAGCCCGGTGCCGGCTCTACTAGCGATGGTGAAGGCACGGCTGGTGAGATGTCGGACGGTGCAGGAGGCAAGAAAAAGCGGCTTGGCCCGTCAGCTGCAGGTGGGAAGCACAGCGCAATAGGTACCCCCGCCGGATCTCGAGCCGGTAGTCCCGCTCCGGCCCAAGGAGCTGCCACCAAAGGGTCATCAGGTGGTACTCGAGCTGGTTCTCCCAGTGCTCCTGCTCAGAGCTCGACACCGGGAGGGATCGCAGACCCTATCACTGCCCAGGAGATTATCGATGCCCTACCACCGCTCCCTCAAGGTATTACTATTGTCCTACTCCTGAAGAAATTCCAGGATCGTCTAGATAAACCTGGGTTTATGCAGAGGAAAGACTGGCTTAAGTTGGTGAAAGAGAATGCCAACTTCAACACAGCCGAGAAACTACTTCGCCGGAAGGCTTAGATCGCTCCCCGGGATGGGGTAATCTTACCCTACAGTTTATCTGCGGGAAGTGTTATACTGAACAGGATTACATTTTATGATTTTTGCAGCCCCCAAATCGTTACCCCAAAGCTGTAGAGCTTTGGAAGAATCTCTGCGTTAGATGCGGCATTATGCCGATAGTGAATGAGAGGTGGGAGGGGGTTTATCTCCGCTGCTGGAGACAGGATCGTTATGGAAAGGGAGTAGGTTAGATAGTATGCCCCCTAGATTTCCTGCAAATATGCCTTAGGGTCTCGTATCATTTCATTTCTGCGCGAGGGCTGGCATGCCGACAAAAATGGACTACAAGCGAATCCGTAGATATTAGGTTATACAATTTGCGTTGCGCTATGGCTTGCTGTGTTGACTGCCTTAGACAGTTGGTATCTTACTAATTTAACTCTTGATCGTAATCCCCTATCCCGTGCATGATCGTAGATTTACCTTGTAAATGCTTATTACTCGTCCATCTGCCACGAGTATTCCAAGCCCTTGTTCCTCTCCCGTCTGTTGATAGCCTTGAACCTCTCTGCCTCAAACCCGTTCCCCCTATCGACACCATCCCACCGATACCCCGGCCGGATGCCGTATCGATTCGGCGTCCATGCGCCCTGGTATATCGGCTTGCCCTTCAACTTCCTCGTCTTCCCACCTCCACCTCCGTCTCCCGCCCCCTTAGGCTCTATAAACCGCGCCATGCTATCACCCCACCGCACCTGCTCCTTCATCTCGCGGTTCATATCCTCATCGTCCGCGTGCCGCGCCACAGTCATAACCTTCGCGTCCTCGAGCTCTTCGCGCCGCCGCCGCGCCGCCTCGATCTGGACTTCTCCGCGCAGGGCTTCCGTCTTAGCGGCTTCGCGGGCCGCGGCCTCGGCTGCCTCCCGTCGTAGCTCTGCTCGCTTCATGCTCACGTCTACGCGTCGCCCCGTCGCGTCCCGGTATATCGTTTCTGCTTCGCCGCTTTTGCCCTTCTTATGGCCCCGCTCTCGCTCTCGCTCTCGCTCGTATTCTTCCCTCTCGGCGCGCCGCCGCGCTTCGAGCTGTGCGGCGACGGCAGATGCGCTTTGCAGGCCCGCGTGCGTGCCGTCTGACATCATGACCGCGGGGGCGTCCGACGCGTCCTCGTCGGCGGCGGCGGCGGCTGTCTCGGCGGCGGCGGAGGCGAGGATGGCGTCTGCTGCCCTTGCCGTTTCGGTGTCTTGGGCTTGGGCTTGGGTTTGGGAGTCTGTGTTGCTGGACGCGCTGCCGCCGACGGTTTTCCACGCGGACTTCTTCGCCCGTCGGAACTCGGCGCTGGTCCCGGCTACTACTGCGGAGCCATTTTCGTCTTCGTCGTCGTCGTCGCGGCGGTTGGCGCGCGCCCAGCCGGATTCGGTTTCGTCGGCGATGATGAGGCCTGAGGAGTCGTCTTTTTGCTTGCGCTTGCGCTTCTTGGAGGGCTTGGGGTCGGCGATGAGGTAGTGCGTTGCGAGGTAGTTGGATAGATCTGATGGCATTGTGGTTGGTTAGGGGAGGGAAGGGAAGGTTAGGAGGTGTGGTGGTGGTTGTTTAGGATGCGTTTATTGAGGTTTCGTGGAAATATGGCTGTGCTTTTATGGGAGCTTGTGAAATAATGGGCCCTCTAAAAAGAAGAGCATGAATTACTAAGGAGCAATAGGATGTTTATAGAGTTGGGTATGGATATTCGTTGATTTGAGGAAGGTAGAGGTTGAAGCTTGGAACTTTAGATGTTGCGATAAGAGATAACGACGTAAATATCATGGTTACAAGATTATTCTCGTAAGACAATATTTGGCTTAGTTCGTTACTGTTTAAGAGAATCATTCTCAACTCAAAATTCTTACTATTCAAACATGCCTTCACAAATGTATTTTTCCCATTTCTTACATTCTCCTCTCATTTAGAAATCATTTCTACTTTGTCTTATTTTTTAGACCTTCCCGCCCCTTTATCCTTAGTATCAGCAGTTAGAATAGCCTATCAGTTTCCCTACTACTCCCTAACCCTGCCAAGCGGATGGATTCTTGAAGCGTCCACTGCTTCGTCGTCCAAACCTGTCCTTGGGTTCTGCGACTCATTTACACTACCCGCCAGAGGCTCAATCTTTGCTTTGACGAGTCCCTCAACCGTTCCAACTACCCCTTGGCTGTCGGCATGTGAAGCAGTGTGTTGGTGTTGACCTAATGGCGTAATATTGGGTCAGTCATCATAATATCAATTGTAGTTATAAGACTACCAAGACTACCAAGACTACCGTACTTACCCTTGCCTCCGAGAGGTTTGATTCGGGTTTGGTCGATGGTGCGGTTAGAACCTGCCGAGCCGCGGTCCGCCCCGTCGTACAGTGTGTTATACTTAACTTCGGACTGAAGAGGCTCGATCTTGGTACCGGAGATTTCTGCAATGTTGCCAGTACTGTAAGGTGTTACTAGCTTAGTTTAACACATCTGGTCAAATCGAAAAGCGACGAAGTCGTTTAGTAGTTCAGCTTACTGTGGGAGCACCTACGAAGGCATCATGATATATTGGTGTCTGCTTCAATTTAACTTTGTATGATATTTCTAAATCTGATATATCTAATAAAATAAACGTTTAGCGGCACTTCACGGTAGATTTGATTGCAATGCCTTTATATCAAGAGCTCGTTAAGGGGCTTATACTACCTACGAAAGCTGCACACTTGTGTCATAAAAGGGGTCGATGACGGGAATCTGACTGTCAATCATAACCAGCAACAATCAATCACATCTCATCTCCTCACGGTCCCTCATCTTCATCAAATAATTTCAGAAACAGCATCGATATGATTTGCCCTCATCTTTGCCACATGCATCACGCTACCAGACCGGTACTGTAGTTTGTTTTAGAGAGTGCCTTTTTTTCTCGAAAATTTCTATAAGATTAATTGCAAGATGATGTAAAAATTATTAATTAGTATCTTAATGATTACCCCCTTTTCGAACCCATTACGATGTCCCCATCCGGGTGATTTGTTTAGTGGTATCTAAGCAATATGGCATTCAAGTACAATTTTGCTCCGTAGCAATGTAATATCCAGGTTACCTAAGAGTAGGTGCTGTTCATCCAAAGGCGCTCAATATAACTACGAGGCATGGCTTTCTCCTTACCAAGTGGACGTGGCTGGCATTCATGGCTCCAATAACAGTTCTCTTCTTGGCTGGTGAACTTTCCAATTCTTCAGCAAATACCCTGCGGAATGCGTTTCTAGCTCGTAAGAACAGTGAGCTTCGTTAAACGCTTCCCAATCGTCTTGCCAACGTAAATCAGTTGGTGTCATCGGCCTGGGCCGAGGAGGCTCTTTTCCATTGATTAACAACTTGTACTGCCTCCACACTTCCTGACGATCGTCAAATAGCTGTCTAGCCACGGCTTCCGTACAGATATGCCCAAATTCAACCTCGGGTACCTGATAGGGGGCTACGGATTCTCCCTTCGCCACACTCTCCATATCAACCCTGATACAGTTCTTGGTGTACTCTCTTACGTAGGAGAAGTATTCGCCAGTAGGTCCGTTGAAATTCGCCAAGCGCCATGCACCGTAGCCCATAGAGCCGATCCAGGAGGACCGGTAAGGGTACTGAACGGTCAATGAGAACAATGCGTCAATTTCTTCAATGGGAATAAATCGCCAGGCTTCGCGCCCATATGAAACTGTGTCTCGTTCTGTATCCGCATCTGGGGAGTTTGGCGTTGATGACCTTGCCGATTTCCGGACGAAGTGAATGTCGAAGTGTAATAAGTCCCATTCAATGACATATATCTTTTCAAGCTTAGGTAGTAATCGAATTGTACTCAAAGCGCTATCTTCCGGGTTATATTCATGGCCTGAGGTTAAAAGGGGGGGTGCAGCATCTATCGCTAGGTTTCGAACTTGTTGTAAGCTCTGAGGATCAAAATTTCCAGTGCCCCATGGGCCATTATCTAATAGACCGTATCTGGTTATTCCATCATATTTGAGACATAACACATCGTTCTTGAAGTTGAACCAAGTCCATGGTCCGTGGTTACGAGACGCGAATGCAAGCTGGTATCCAGCACTGATTAACACGCGTCGCGATTCTACGCACGTATGGAGCAGCGCTGGAATAGGTGCTTTGCTATAGATATAGCTCTTCCGGAGGAGCTCATATGCTACGTCGGGATGTTCGAGTAACCAATGAACAGGAATCTCGGGGGTTAACTGAGAGGGTTCCCATGGATGTTGTGCTGGGCGCGAGGTTGTAAACCCGTAAAACTCCAATTTCCTCTGCGACCGAATATCTTTATACGACAAGATTCGTTCGCGCCAGTTCCGAGCAGAATAGGTTAAGGATGGGTGTAGTTTAACCTGCCCTGGAACTAATTCGTTGAACCGCTCGAGGAAGTCATCTATGTCTTCATGCAGTTGTGAAACATGGACGATGCGGCGCGGTGTAGCTAAGAGGAACACTTCGTGTCGGATTTCCGGAGGGAGAAAAGGGAATAAATGGAATGCATTGATAGTCATGTTAACTTGGGGGTTTCGGCGTATGTATATGACTGGAGTATATAGGTTAACTAATGAACTTGTTAGTTGCCCTGGTTCGTTTTGGCCATTTCTTCTGCTCTTAGTAATATAGTATGGGTATGCGCGACGAAGGATGGGTAAACTAGTAGGTTAAGAAGCATTGAGATGATTTATATCCCCTGGCCGTGCGTAGGGCACAGACCCAGCACCCGAATGGGCAGTATCTATTGATGCAATAGCTGTCAGATATTACTATCTGTCCGATACATCTAAAATGTAATATAATAAATTCTGTTACCAAATAACCTTTTAGTGGTATAGCAGTTTGTTCGACAATAGCCTTCTTCTGAGTTGGAATATGACATAGCACACATCTCGTCACATTTACTCTTATATACATAGTATATACTTGACACTATGATATTACTATATCATTTAGGGGGGTTAAGTAGTTTATTTATTATGTTACTAAGTTCAACTCACAACTCAGTAAACGAATCATTTTCTATACGGGTTGCAGTTAATCCTTGGCTAGCGTGTGGCTCCGATTCTAGGAGTTGGAATAGTTACCGCAGTCAAATTAGCGGTCTATACCTGTCTTTCGAATCCCGCGTCCGACCCCCCGAACGCCGTGCTATAGCCCCGTCACTAAAAAGGAAATCAGAACAAGTTCTACTATTTATTGAAAATAAGGGCACCGGAATCATTCCATCCCGAATTGCGAATTCAGAACTCTCTTATAAATGTGAATAACTATATAGGTTGGCTAATTGCCTCTTCATATCACAAGATACTGCGAAACCACAATATTCAGCCCATACACTAATCAAGCTTCTATATATACGCCTTTTGTGAACTATGAGCTCCATAGGTTACTCAGTGCCTCAAGAGACTCAAAGACTCTTCCAAGATGGCATCCTCAATAACCCCTTAATGAAAGGTCTGCCACAGGAGTTGCACTCGTTGAGCAAAACCGTTCAGTTTGAAGGATCCGACAAGCCCAGTATCCCCATTAATTGGCGGTTCGCCGAGAGCATCTCGGCGATGAAGGCTTTCGAAGCAACTATGCTCAACTATCTTATCACTAAGAAATATAATGTCGCGCCTTCTAACGTCAGTATAAACACGTAAGTGGTATCCCTTATTATATTATATAAATAGGGGGGAATACAGGGTAGCTAAAACTCATCGATAGGGACCATGCTTCGCTTTTTTTCATGTCCCCATTCGTTGCATGCGTCGTCAAAGACGGCAGCCCAGTGCAGATGAACCCGTTCTCAAAAGAAATTTCGGAATGGTTCCCTAACCGTGACCTGCATAGGGCTGCGGGTTCTCAACATAGGACTCTCGCCACAAACATCTACAAGACGAAAGACGGGCGATTCTACCACATACACGGTAGGGATACACTTGGAATAGCCTTATCTCGGTGTTTAGCTTGAATGTTTACTTACAGCGCAAGCATTGTTTAGGTAGTATGAACCCCAACCCTACACTTACAGCACTGGGGCTACCACTCAATGGGGAAGAGAATGATACATACGACTCCGCGGTGGAGAGGATTCAGGGCGTCGTTTCACAGTTCGATTCTACCGCGCTAGATGAGCTCATGAACGAGCAGTACCGCCAAGCGGGCACAATCGCATGGACGTCCGACGAGTACTTCGCAAGCGAGCACGGCCAGGCGTCCGGGAAAATCGGGCTCTACGAAACGACCAAGGACCCCAATTCCTCGCAGCCAGCGGCATGGTGGCCCGACAACGCGAGCTACCCGTCCTCTGCGACGCGGCCGCTCGCCGGCCTCAAAGTCGTCGACTTGGCCCGCGTCATTGCCGGACCCACGATCGCGCGCTCGCTTGCGGAGATGGGCGCTAGCGTGATGCGCGTCACGTCGCCTAACGTCACGGATATGTCTGTCCTGCACCAGGATCTCAACTGGGGCAAGTGGAACTGCTTCCTGGACCTGAAAGATGAGGTGGGTAAGGAGAAGCTCAGAGCGCTGATCCGGGAGGCTGATGTTGTTGTTGACGGGTATCGGCCGGGCGTTATGGAGAGGCTTGGGTTCGGGCGCCAGGCCATCTTCGATATGGTTAAGGATCGCTCCCGTGGTATTATTGTCGTTCGGGAGAATTGCTACGGCTGGCATGGTCCTTGGGCCCACCGGAGCGGTTGGCAGCAGATTAGTGATGCGGTATGTACTTGGCATGATGGCTTTGAATCCGACTTGTCAGTGTTACTTACACTCTAATCAATATAGTGCTGCGGTGTTTCGATGTCGTATGGCAGAGCCATGGGTAACGATGAACCAGTAACACCGGTGTTCCCGAATTCAGACTACTGGTAAGTACGACCAACCTGGCCTATGAAGTCTCCCTATGATAAGATTATGCTGATATATTATAGTACCGGTATCTGTGGGAGTACCGCCGTTTTAGAAGCGCTCGTTCGACGAGCTGAACATGGAGGTAGTTATGGTGTCGACGTAAGTTGATTCTTCCTCTCTCTGTTCCCTTTCTCCCGGCTACATCCTTGCTGCTTACCAGTTCTCTCCTCTATCAGGTAGCACTCAACTATTACTCCCAATGGCTAGTCCGTTCCGTCGGGACCTACGACGACGAGACATGGAACGAAGTGTGGAAGAGACATGGGTCACCAGTATTCCGCCATTATCATGCAATGCCACACTTACTGCCGGCAATACTAAAGTTGCTATATCAGCACGATTCCCAGGTGCTTTTTAACCCTGCCTTTTTTCAAGAGCGGGAAGCGAAGAATATAGGGGCTACGTTCATCCAAGTCAAGCCCGTCGCACAATTTGCTGATGGGGCTGTCGATCTGGGATACCATATCGGCACGCGTGGGAATGGCGTGGATGAGCCTGTCTGGCCTGATAACTTGACGGTTGAGGTCGTGCGTGGTAAAAACTGAAATGTGTACGTTTCATTTCAGTAGACTCTTTTCACTATGATTAAAAGACCGGACAGTACTACTTGCCATGGCTATATTTTGTGGTGGGGACTTACTACGTGTTTAACCCTACTTACGTTCATTTTGGCCCCCCTGAAATCCTTCTCAAGCCTAGGAAACATATATTCGTAGGGAGGGAGTAGCCTATTAAATTTAGGTCCCCGATCTATATGAAGACGATGTAACAAAAGATGACTTTGCCAATGAAGCCAACACAATCTATAGGAGCCTAGCAACTCGTAACTGGAAGATTTGCAATCATAGGTCATCAGATATTTCCAGGCCCGAGACGATTCTCTACCGCTCTATGTTCTCGATAACGCGCTCTTGCCAATCAGGTCCATACTTGCGCTCCCAGATGCGAGAAATATCATCCATCACTTCGCTGCTTACATCGATCCACGTTTCTCCCCGAGTCATCTCGATATGTTTTGAGAGCTGCGTGATATCAAAACAATGTCCTGCCCAAACTCCTCTCGTGATCTCCGTTAAGCCTCCTATATCGGCATTTGGCACTGATGACCAGCAGATGCGAGATAAGATGACGTGTGGGAAGCCTATGCCTCGAATTCTTGGCCCCTGTATGAACTCTGGCTTCAGAGCGATAGCCTCGGATCGAACGAACTCCTTGGTCGTTAAGTTACGGAGGACCCACGGTTGATCCCGTGGATAGAAACAGTGCTCTTTAAAGTTCTTGAAGTCATGTTTTGGTGGTCCGTTGAATACCAAGCTATGGTCGGCGAAACTGTTGATGCATCGTATGAGAAGTTCTGTTTCTTCTGTGCCCTTCCATATAGTTCCAAGGCGTTGATGGCGGCCCATGACGAAAACGCTGAAGTCATATAATGTTACAGGCTTAGGTTCGTCAAAGAAACTACCAAGATCAAGGGCTGCTCTTATCTCAGGCTGGTCGAAGGAGAGGATCTCAGCATCTGAGAAAAGTCCAGGGGGGTAATCATTGGCCTTGACCAAATCTCCAACGCAGACGATTTTCTCTCCTGCCCAAGGACCCAAATATGCGGCCCATTTGTCGTGGAGGACCGGGAGTGCGAGACTCCAGAAATATACGCTGGTGAGGCCAAGTGTAGTACAATCTCTAGCATCAGCAAGTTCGGCAAATATTTTGAGGTGGATTTCGCGAGGCAAACGAAATATCCCTATAGGAGAATTGTTCATATTGGTATATTGGGAGGTGTAAACCGAAGAGGAGATTGTACGCTGGTGCGACTTGAGGGGCACGGCAAGGAGATAGACGAGGTCTTCGAGTTTTTCGATCAAATCACGTTCAAATAATATCTGCTCAAGATTGGCTCTGAAATGCCGATATTTTCGGGCACGAGGCGCCACTAAGCAGAACTGTTGCCACATGATGAGTGTAGATGAGTGTAGATGAGTGTAGATGGGCGTTGCTTGAGGAGGATTTCAGTAAAACAACAAGCAAGCCGATGGTAGGGAGAATGAGATTGTAAATTTATATGTGATTCCAACTTGATGTTGAAAAAGCTCACTTAGATGAAAGCCAACTAAAGGCATCTCTGTTTGAAAGCAATGTTCTTTTTATAAATGTACCTAGCCTACCTACATCCAATGTTAGGTACTCTACCTGCATCTGCCTTCTGTTGAAGCAACCTAACACCAACATGCGCAGATATACATAGGTGATGTATCTTATCTGTAGGAAGCCAGATCGGATGTTGTAGCATAGCACGTGCTTTACATACCTAAGGTACCTTACCTAATGTAAGGTCGCACGGGCCACAATCACATACACACAGTTTTAACAATTCTTTCAAAATATTGTCACTTCAATAAGCAGCACACTTCACCCTCGCGCAAAAAAATCGACTTATAGATTTCGAACATCATTCGCAAGTCTGAAGTGAAAGGAAATGCAAGCGGCATGTATTGGTATTAAAAATGATATCTCATACAACGCATTATACTCCGCGCACTGAGAGAGACAAGCCATTCTGCCACTTGGACGTCCTTTCGCACGATAATTCCATGAACCAGTCCATCCATTAATCGAATCAAAAAAAGAATATACAATACAATGCGCCGAGCCATCCTTCTCCGACCATCACATCCGATGGTTAGAGTTAAGCTCAACACCGCCTAATGGATGTCTAGGTAGGATATGCATGAAACAAACAATGGTCCGTTGCCATCTGAAATATGCATGCTTGGGCAACAACGAAGCCATATTAGAAGTCTAATGCCACAGCTCTTGCGACAGAAAAAAAGAAGAGAATCATATCGGTCGTATCGAGTATTACCAAGAAGCCTTCCACCATACGGTACAAAGGCGCTGCGCCGTACTGTTTGTCCTAAACTGCGAATAGGTAGAATGCGAACGAAGAAGGACAACAAGCCATGCCGAGAAAAAGAATAACGGATGCAGCCAGAGCACCACGAAGCCGGCCATACGATCTAGAAGCGAGTCGAGATATCCTTTATACGAGTTCGAAGCCGTCGTCTTCAATGATGTCAGATTCCTGTGCCGCTGGTGTGTGGTTCCTTCGACGGAGATTCTGCCGGGCCTTTCGACCCCTGAGAGCATCCCCATTGTTGTCAAGGATTTCGTACTCCTTTTCCACGAATTTTTCCGTCTCCTTCGGGTTGGTCTTCACGAATACGTCCAGCGTTAGTGGTTTGCCCGGACTTTCAACCCTATCGAAGCTGTAAAGGACGTTATCCGAAATACTAGAGCCTCGTCGGGTCTGAGATGATGGTAAGAGATCATAGAGGGATCGCGAGACATTGGACGGGTCGTGTAGTTCTTCTAATGCGTCTATCTTGGCACGCGAGTAGCTCGATCGGAGTTGGTATCGTTCCTTATCACGCGGTTTGACGATGTTCTGGCTTGCTAAGCGATTGGAGTGGCTGATTTGTTAATATTGGATTACAGGGCGCATGATACACGGTTACTGATTATGACTTACTGGAGAGTTCCCTCAGGCCGAAGTTTCTCACGTTGGCTTTCGCTCCCTGTGATGATTGCATCTTCTACCCAGCTGTACTTGCACCCAGCCGAGGGTCGAGATCCCCGCGACCACTTTTCTACGCGCTCCTTGAACCGCTTCGAGTCTTGAGCAAAGCTTCGGAGGTCTCGGGCTTGGTCGAAAGCCATGATGGAAGGCGATTTGATCGTGCGGATACGATAGTCAACAACGAGTGGTATATTATAAAGTTGCTTGTGATGGGATGTAGGCTACCGTCTGGAGTAGGTCTATCCCCGAGGAAGGTGGTTTATTGGGAGTGTCTTGAAAGAGAAAGAACTTGGTATTTAAGGGTTGACGACGGTGTCGACGTGCGAGGATTATAGATTTAAGGCGAAAGCGATGATACAGGGGCGGAGGGTATTTGATGAACAATGAATACCGGATAATGGAAGAATGGCTATTCGTAGGTTCAAGAGCAGGATGGAAGTATGTCAAGAGAATGGATGGCTCAGTGCTTTCTGGAAAACAAGAGACCTGGGAGATGACTGAGTCACGACGGACGGATGACGATTAGGTAAGATGGTGGTAGGTCTTGTGTTTCTTCGCTGTTTGCGAGTTGAGAAGTTGCTTTGTCTCTGTATGACGGTACAGTAGTGAAAGAAGCACGGGAGGAAGGTAAGCAGGTGGGTTGCCGTTCAAGTGACGGGAAAGCGTGGCTTATTCGTTTCTTGCGATGTCAGAGTCGGGAAAGGCTCGAGCAAGACAAAGGCCGGGTGACTCAGTTAGGATAAGGGGGCCACGGCCAAAGGGGTACACCGCGATAATGATGCGATGGCTCAGTTGCGATTGCGGGTTAGTCGTTGTCGTTATCGATACCCGATACCCGATACCAACAGACTGCTTAGCCTTGATGGGAACGATGACGCAGCGTGGAGCGAAGTACTTATCAAGTATAGATAAGACAAACAACGAGTTTGGACGATGCAAAATCGAAACAGAACAAATCTAATATCGAGTTCGAAATTACCGGGGAAGTTGAGAGGTCTACTGAGAGCAAGAGGGAAGAAAAGACGAGAATCATTAAATGGGAGAGGGAATTATGAGGTTTAATTAGGGATGGGAAAAATATAATATCACTAGCGTATAATACCGTATAATATTATATAATACTGCATAATTGATGAATTATGCGCATAATCGGAAAGCGGACCCCTTTTATCCGGCACGCTAGTCTTACATTGGGATAATGCTAGTAATGAAACATCGTGTCTAAGGCTATTTTACGTTGGATTTCAACGAATTGCCTTAATTGATCTCCTCGAATTGGCTACACGTGAGGTTATTTTTCGGTCGCATTTTAGCCTGAATTGTTGATTTTCGAGGCCAAAATAAGTGTTGTTATGATTGTAAAAATCTATGTGGTTAAAGCTAAAAAAAATTTATATATTGATTATATAATTATTCAATTATAAAATGCGTATTATACGCATTTAACGCATTATACGTATAATATCGCATAATTGATCAATTATGCGCATAAAACCCATCCCTAGGTTTAATAAGGAGGATACCTCATATAGAGGTACCTAAGGTAGGTACCTTCTCAGTCATCTCCAGCTATGTCCTTATCGTGGTCTTAGTTAGACTTAGCGCGTGGTATGCAACATTGAATTTACACAGAGGTACACTAAGTAATATGGAAGTTACTAGATTAGGTTACTACCTAGGTAATATGTTATTAGCTTTACTACAATCCATCGACCTTTCTTGTTCATCTGTTGGCTGCTTTGAAGGTATGGGAAGTCGAGAACGGGAGCCTTATTCATTATTACATGGCCCTTTCATGGGTTGAGTGTGCGTGTGACAACAAGGTACTTAGGTACATATGAACCTAGGTACCGTTCCTAAACCTCCGATCGCGTATCAGCAATTTCTATGTAGATTATCTTCTACGAAGTACATGCCTATTATTAGAGCGAGCTGGTGACCTTCCAGCGTTTTGCTAAGAAAGGATTTGATTGATCGAAGAACTTCTTGTTCACATTTACATAGGTGTGTGACGAATCTAGGCGGCTATTCGAAATCGACCTGTTCCAAGAGGTTCTGGAGGATCTCTCAGTTCCTACCTAACTCCTAACATTACCGGGCTGTACTAGGCAGTACCTCATACAAAGCTCGACCTTGCTTCACCTTCATCTCGTGCTTCCAGCTCTGCCATGTCATTTGCTAATCGGCCTGTCTTTTGTATGACCCCGTCCAAACACTAGTTCGCTCCAGTCGATGGACTCGAGACATATCACGTTCCTTAGTCCAAGGCACAGCCTAGGTACTCTCCTATTATTAATGAAATAGACGATTCCCGACTATGTGTGCAACAATAGTGTACACCTCTTATTGCTATCCCGTTTTTCGGATGCATGGTATTTGTTGCCTGCGAGGCAATCTGCCTATCATGCAGGATGCAGTGTCTCACTTATTACCTTCACTTACTCTGCTCTATGCCTTGAGAGATCGGCAAATAGACTTTACTATGTATGCGCTATGTAAGTATGGCCCCGCCTCCACATGCCCGGTCCTGCATGGCTTTGCGATAAGACGACATGGCCAAATCAGAAAGCCCATGTGCCTGTCTCTGTAGGTGATAAGGGGGGGGAGGTGTCTAGAGAGATGAATTGCGGCTTCGCGCTGCTGCGTGTACATATATAGCTCGGTATGTCCGTTTTCAGACCATATCGCAGCTCGTCTGTGTTACGGATTTACTATCGAGACGCCCATTTCAACCTTTATGATTTAATTATTGTTCAAGTTCGTCCGATCTCGACGTGTTAGTCCGCTCGCTCACTGATACATGTACTTGACATCCCGACGGCTGCTTGTGATCATAGATGGCTACATGTAGTCAAAATGTACCCCGCTTGGCGCATTCGTTGAGTAGACTGCAATTCTAGGAATTCCCAATCCACACGATATGATTGGCAAATAATAATAAAAGAACACCTAACCTACAGGTATGCAATGAAGCTAAATAGGGGTGAAGCGCACCAACGAAATGAAGGGTGAAATCTAGGTTAGGTGGTTCGGGGCGACGCGGCCGTTCCGAGAGCTGCCGGCAAGCTACAGTAGCCTGCTAAAGCCGATAAGGTACCTAACCTAAGGCTTGGTGGGGTATGGGGACAGCGTCATTGATAGCGCTTAACGATTAAATCAAGATGACATAATCCAAGTTAGCCGAGCCCCGTGGACGAGGTGTGTTGACCTCATTTTCGGGACCATGTTCATTCATTCAAGTTAGGGTCATATGATTGATATTCTGATTTGAGCTGACAGGACTAATAAAGCCCAGTGACACTAAGGATTGTCTGTGGCTTAGGTACCTAAGGACAAGTGATTACAGCAGATGAAGTATGAAATCTTCCTAAATAGGAGGTTAAACTCCTCGTCGTCCAGCAGGAATCGTGAATCGCGCGGCGTCGGGTACGTCATTCCTAACGGAAGCCTAGACGGTTTCGTTCTTGTATTTATTAACGACAGTGTGGCATTAATGCGGCTATTACGAGATATGTGCGTCATAGTTGATATTAGTAATTAAATTCCTGATGACTGCCAAGTATGGTGTCGTCGTCTAACTGGCGCCAGTTGACTCTTTGATTTGAGGCAGAGTTCTCTTTTCCTGTTAAGACATCTAAAGCTTGGAATATCCCTCAGAATATACCATATAAGGGGACCTAATATAGGCGTTAGAAGTAATGTTACGCTTCTCTTTACTTAATCGTCCGGGATAAGATCAATTCGAAATTAGCGTTTACTTAGTCAAGGTTGAATTTATGCTATTGTCTATGATATTATTTGTTCAAATCTTGTTACCCCTGGATAGTTTCTGAATAGCCCCTTAATCATCCCATTCTATCTGCCCCGTCTCGTAGGGGTAGGTAATTGCATCATCTGAGCTCATTGTATAGCAGGTAACGATCGATTGAAGTATACATCGTGACGAGAAGCTGTTAGACTTACTCAGTCTTGATGTCACTCCCTTTGTCTAAATGACGACAGAGCCGTAGCCTCATCAACAATTCTCATGCCGCATTCAGAAGTGCCTTTTAGTGAAGATGTCCGGTTTGAGTTATCAAGCTATCATCTATCTCGACTCCTTGATATATAGTCGCTTTTCAACTATCCAATATACAAGTATGGTAAGTAATTTTCTAGTTAACTTCAAGCTATCTACTTCAGCAGCTTTCTAGATGAACATCAATTAGCACTACTTCCAATCTAATAGACCAACTTCGAGTATACCGTAGCTGGATTAGCGATAAGTTAGCATGGATTATCTCAGGGAGAATAATATTTCGTGGTGGACCGTACGTAAATGCCATTCATCCTCAGAAAATGAACTAATAGAGAAAAAGGTCCCTTTTGCCTTTGTACTAGCTTTATTTCCACGGATATACTTTGGGATCCTTGGATCTGGAAGCCGAGTTTACGACCCTAAGAATCCTCGTAGATTTGTGGCATCTGCTAGAAAGTCGGTAGCACTGAACACTTTGGTATGTCTCGTTAATTGTAGAGACCGTAATTCTCTATAACTGATGGAAGCTGCTTGTATTCGATGCTAATGATATTTCAGACTGTAGCGCGCATAGAGCGTTCCGAAAATGCTTTGAATAACGCATTCGAAAATCTACCACTGTTCGCTGTCGCAGTTCTCGCTGCCAATGTAGAGCAGGTAGACCTTGAAACTCGCAATTTACTCTCACTTCTCTACCTTGCAATCAGAATCTCCTACACTTGGGTGTATATTTGGGGACAGGAGTATGATTGGTTATCTTCTTCGACCCGGTCTATACTGTGGCTATGCGGAAATATCGTCCTTGCGTATTTGTATCTCTTGCCAGGAATCCAACACGATGAGTTGGAAAAAGAACGCAGCTACTGGCTCACGGAAGCCGTCAAACTACCACCTGGCCACACATTGGCCCAATTTAGAGACAACTTCGTACGTAACATCGAGAGCTCCCCTCACCCCCTTTAGCTAGTCTCTGGAACCAATATTTCCGTATCAGAATGACTAAGGAGTTATTGCTCCAGAGACGTGCCTTGGCCCCTAGATTTCTCGCCCAAAGAAGTAATTATTAATATCTTGTTATAGGGACAGTATAATCCGGATTCTCTAGTAGAATCGGAGCTCTGAATACATAAGAACCAGCTGGAAATGTTTCTAGCACTCCGGAATACGCATACTTAAGAACAATATTTTCGAAAAGTAAAATATATTCATTTTACTGTTAGTGGAAGCTTGTTACGGCTGAAGGAACCTTTCAATCGACTCATATAGTATAAGAAAAACAAAGCAGAGAGCCTTCCCAACCCAACAGGCGCCTTTTTGATGTTTCTAAGCGCCGGATAGTTATCCAGCCTAGATTTTATGTATCTTACTACTCTTACATGTTTACATCTATCTATTCCGTAATAGGGGGTATGGGGGAAATACTTGCTAAGGATCGTGTGTAATTGGTAACTCTTTAATATAAGTAGTTTGGAAGCATTAGGTACTTTATGATATCGCGATATAACTCATCAAGAGCCAAAGTTGTGTATTTGGTATCTTCCTATTGCTATGCACTAGAGTAAAGCCTTTATACCACCATAGCGCATTAAACCAAGATCTACCTCTTCGTATAATTCTTTTACACATAGCTCTACCCATGTAAGGGATCTTTGTAGGTAGCTTCATCAGATAATTGAGCTCGCAATGTGATTTAGACCCGGGTAGTAAACATATCAGATTAATACCAATCCTCGTATCCTCGTCCTTAGGGAATTCCTCTTTCTTAACGGCATCCAGGCTCTCGTAAATATAGTCTTGATTGCTAACAGAACCCTCGATGAGCCTAGTAACGAATTGCTTTCTCTCGAACATGCCATATAGTGGATTGTCATTACACGAGCTTTAACGAGATCAACCCCTGCATTAACGCAACGTCTTGGCGCGGATAGTAATGGTCAACCTTGCTCAAATTGGTAGTTGACCTTCTATGCAGACCTTTTCCGTCTTTAAGCCGTGATCTTCACAGTGACATCGTCTCATTACACTAGGCATTATAGATACCCGGAATCCTATCAGAACACCTTTGTGGGGCAAACCTCGTATAATGAATTGTGGTCGCATAGAAGAGGATGATTCTAAGCTCGGTATAGTAGACCGCGAATAGAGCTGTAATTACATATAAACGATATCATGGTCGCGTGGCCTACTATGTGAGAGATCTAGTTTAGTGGTATCCTCGCACGTCGTGACTGAGGCGGAAGATGCGTTTCCTAAGCCTTGCTTTGGCCCTCTCCGGGGGTGCCGCCGCTCTGAACCGTAGGGCTGATAACACCGCGAATGCCGCTCGTATCTCGAAGAGCTTTATCGTCGAATATGCACCTGTGGGTTATCCCATTAAAGTTACGATACTATATAATACCTGCAGATCTCTGAACTAACCATTGCACTTCAAGGGCCAAGTAAATAGACGAGATGGGCTTGCTTCCGCTGAGGGCATCAAGATTGTTAAATCTTTCAACAGCCCCGTCTTCTCCGGTGTTAGCATCGAAACCGACTCTTACAGCATTAATAAGCTCGAGGGAATGCCTGGCGTACTGCGCGTTTGGCCGAACGAGAGGGTCTATCTGAACCCAGCCGAGCCAAAAGTCCTCGATGGTCTTCCAACTAACTTCAACTATACTACCCACAACGTCACTGGGGTGAGTAAGCTTCACGAAGTCGGTATCTATGGCAAAGGTGCAAAGGTTGGAATTGTTGACTCTGGAACGTGGTAAGTATTTGCTCCTTGTCTCCTAAATGTCACTTAGGTGTAATGCTGACCAGTTGGCTAAGGTATAACCACACAGCTGTAAGTCAATAGCTTCTATCCGCTCAAGTCTAGGTCCGTTCATGGCTAATAATTGATTAGCTCGGTGGTGGCTTTGGCCCTGGCTTCAAAGTAGCCGGTGGATACGACTTCGTGGGTGACGGTAGGAAGAATTAAAATGCCCGGAGTACCTGTTAACTGCAAAATTGACGTAAAATCTAGATTGGCCTAGCGAGGAGAAGAAACCCGACGACGATCCTCTTGACGTCTTCGGCCACGGAACTCATGTCGCTGGAATTGTCGCAGCAAAGGGCGATTCGTGAGTACTCCCCCTTTTTTTTTTTTTTTACAACTAGCTATGCAGAGGATACCGTGCATTAGTCTTACGCTTCTCTAGGTGGACAGGTGTCGCTCCTGAAGCGACTCTATACTCGTACAAGGTGTTTCCCGGAACTGTAAGTCTTAAAAATCGGTACATATAATGGTAGATGTGAAATTAACTTATAGGTGACTTTAGGACTATACTGATACCGCCACACTGATCGATGCATTTCTACGAGCGTATGATGACGAGGTAGATGTCGTAACCGCTAGCATTGGTTCTCCTGGTGGCTGGTCGACTCATGCCTGGGCTGAAGTAGCCTCTCGTCTCGTAGACGAAGGTATTCTTGTTACAATCGCAGCTGGAAACTCTGGAGACCAAGGTCCTTTCTATGGAAGCACTGGTTCATCTGGTACTAATGTCATTGCAGTTGCTTCGGTCGAGACGGAGGTGTTCCCTGAATTCCCCTTCGGAGCCAACTTCACAGTCGACGGAGTTACCAATACTACCACTCTCGGCTATCTCCCCTCAACTTTTTACTTCCCGTCCAAAGTGGTGGGGTGGCCCATCGTACCCCTTTCTTTCAATACTTCCGATCCTGCGGAAGCATGCGAGCCTTACCCTGAAGGCACTCAGAACCTGACGGGTAAAATACCAATTGTAAGGCGTGGTACTTGTACGTTCGCTATCAAACAAGGCCATCTGGCTGCTCTGGGGGCGGAATATATGCTATTTTATAACAACGAGAGTCCATTGATTCAGCCGGGAACGACCGACGATGAGACACTTATCGCATTGGTCGTTGCGGAAATCGGAGAAGCTTTTATCGACGCTGTTAGGAATAACGGTACCGTGACGGCAGATTTCTCTGTGAACCCGGAGAACCCAATTGGCTACGCAAACCCCTTTGCCAACAAGCCTGACATCTTTACGCAATGGGGACCCTCTTATGACCTGGATCTTAAGCCCGATATTGCTGCGCCTGGTGGTAATATATTTAGTACCTACCTCGACGGCGACTACGCAATCATGAGCGGGACGTCGATGGCGACCCCGTATGTTGCTGGTATCGCGGCTCTTTACATCGGAGCTTTCGGTGGTCGCAGTGTCCACGGTAAAGGCTTCGCGCATAGCCTTCGCAGGAAGATTATCTCCAGTGGAGCAGCTCTACCTTGGTTCGACGGTTCGGATCAGGACTATGGCTTTACTGCTAGTGTTGCGCAGGTCGGTAACGGGTTGGTCAACGGCTTCAAGGTTGTGAACTACAGCACGGATGTCGATTACGAGAAATTCAACCTGAACGACACTGCGAACTTCAAAGAATCCCACCTAGTTACCGTGACAAATAATGGCGCCCGTGATGTCAGCTACAGCTTTACTACGGAGAGCGCTGGTGGTATTGAGGTTATCGGTTGGTTTTCCGATGCTGGATCAAGGAGAGTGAAGAAGTTCGACGAGTTGGAGCCCATAGACCTTCCTGTCGATGTTCGCCTACCAGAGGATTTCACCCTTAAAGCCGGAGAGAGCAAAACCGTTACGTAGGCTCATTTTACCCCTGGATTTTGCAAGGACTATAACTAATATATACCTAACCTATGTAGCGTCAACTTCGTTAACCCTGAGGGTTCGGGTTGGAACTCTTCTGGTTTCCCTCTGTATAGTGGGAAGGTCATATTATCATCAAGCGCTGGAGAACAGCTTTCTTTCCCGTACCTAGGTGAGTACCTAGCGCGTACTTAGATATAGGGGATGCTAAGAGGCTGTTTGGGACCGTAAGCAGTGCTTTACTTATGGCTCGTGCCAACCCTAACACATAAATTGGCTGAATTGTGTCTCGATTATAAGGCGATCTCCATTATAATTTAGATAAATTAACGCCAACTTTAATATATATAAACTATTAAATATTTATAGTTTTATACTTATAAATTTAACTTATATATATAACCTAAAAAACCCATATATGGTAAAATATTGTAAAATTTTTTGGTATTAACTTTTCTTTTATATATTTTAATTTAAATTTTAAAAATTAACAAATTTTTAAAACCCGATTTTAAATTTAAAAAAAACCTTAATAATTAATTTTACTAATTTTACTAATTTTAAACCATCGTTAATTAATTAAAAAAGTTTAAATTTATATATAAACGTTAAATTATATATTATTTTTCTTTAAATTTCCAAAATTTATTAAATTTACAATAATTTAAATTTATTATATTTACATTATTATAACAATTTTAATAAATCTTTATTTTTTTATTAAAAATAATTAATTAATCTTTTTTCTTTCGAATTAAATTATATTTATAACTTTTAATTAAATAATCTTTAACCAAATAATATTTAATTAAACCATATATTTTTAACAAACGTTAATTACTCGTATAAAACCTTTTAATTAAACCTTTAACCTTATTTTAATAACTTTTAAAACTTTTTGCAAATAAATTAATAATGATATAAAGATAATTATTAATAATTTAAAAAAAAAATCTTTTACATAAATAACCACTTTATTAAAAAAACATTTTACCGTAAACGTTATTTATAAATAAATTAAAAATAAATTTAAACATTTATAAAATAAAATTATTATTTAATTTTAACTTTTAATATAAAATAACTTTAAATAAAATAAAAAAATTTAAATAATAATAATTAAAATTTATTAATAAAATTTATATTTTATTATTAATATACCTTTATTATTAACCATTATTAAAATAATTTATTAATAAATATAAATATATTTTAAAATAAAACCGTTTTATTTAAAATTTTTAAAATATTGTTAATTAATAAAAAACGTATTTAAAAATAAAATTAAAATTATTAATAACTTAGTTATTAATTTAAAAATTACCATTATTATTATTAATAAACAATAAAAAACTTATAATATAATTATTATAATTAATAATTAAAATTCCAATAATTTTTTTAATAATTTTAATAATAAATTACCAATTATATAAATAATATTCGAAACATTTTAATAACGTAAAAAACGTAAAAATATTATAAATAATAATAATATTTTTTACTTACTTTATATTATATATTGAAAAAAATAAAAAACTAATAGTATTTTAGTTAAAAAAAACTTAAATAACGTTATTTTATTATTTGTAAAAATTAAAAAAATTTTATTTAAAAAAAAAGAAAATTATTATAAAATAATAAAAATATTAAATTAAATATATTTAAATAAAATTAATAAAAATATTATAATTTGCGTAATTAATATATAAATAAAAAAAAATAAATTAATTACCGTTTTTATTAATTTTAATAATATTTTTCGTTTAATGTAGTTTAAAAGTTTTAATAAAAAAGTTAAATAAATAAAAAATAATAATAAATTTTTTAATTATTTAAAAATAATATATAATATTAATAACTTTATAAAAATTTATAAGTTTAACAATTATAATTTTAAAAATGAAATTAATATAAATTTAAAAAATAATAATAAATTTTAAAAACTATTTTATTTAATTAAATTATTTTATATATATATTTTATCTTTTTTTTATATATATATTAATGTAAAGTCTTGTTTAATGTAAAATTTAATAAATTAAAAAAAAAAAGAAAAAATCTTTTTTATAAGTTATTTTAATAATATAATTAACGTATAAATAAAATAAATATAATAGTTTATTTAATAATTTATATAAATTATTATAGTAATAATATTTATTAATAACCTTTTTATAAAAAAGTTTTTAATATTTTTATTAATTTAATTTATTATAAATATATTGCATTTTTTTATTATATCGTTAATCCACCGCATTCGTTACATCGTTAATTTATTATATTAATTTATTACATTTTATTGTACCAATTTATCATATTAATTTATTACATTTTATTATGTTAATTCATCGCATTTTAAAGCTTTTTATTAAGTTTAAATTATTGTAAAAAAATTTGTAATTATTTCTTTAATATATTTGTAAATATTATTTATATTTTAACATTTTCGGCTTTATTTTCTTTAATTATTAATTTATAATTTTTAAATTTTTTTAATAATAGTTTTAATTTTTTTAATATAGTTATAAATATAATTAATACTTTTTTTTTCTTTAATTTTTTTAAATTATATATTATTTATTTTAATTAATTATATTTTTATATTTTATTTGGTATTTTTATTAATTACATAACTTTTATAAATTATTAAATATTTTTTTTCCATTAAAAAATTCTATATTTTAAATTATTTAATTATTTATGTAAAAAATTAAAAACTTTTTTAAATTTGCTTAATTTTTTAACTTAATTTATATATATTTATTTTATTTATTATTAATTTTATAAAATTTTTTTTAATATATTATTAATAGTGTTTTTAATATTTTCCATTTATATTTTTACATTTTCGATATTATTATTTTTGTTATTTACCGTAATATTTTTATTATTAATCTTTTTATTGTTTTTAATAATAAATATAAAGGTATTAGCGTTATAAATATCAAGTATAAATTTTACCGCATTTTTATATAATTATACTTTTAATACTTTTTCCTACTTTTTTATTTATTATTAAAATATAAAAACTTTTTAATGTTTTAAAAATTATATAATTTATATTAATCTTAATATTAACAATATTTCTGTAATATTATTTAATAATTTATTAAATTTTAATAAAAAATTTCCGTTTATTTATATAATTTTAAAATATTTTTTAATTAAAATATATAATAAAATTTTTTTATATTATTTAAAATCTTAATTACTTTTTAATTTAATTATATAAATTTTTTACAATTTTACCATTATTTTACAATATAATAAACCGTTATTTAATTAATTGTAAAAATTAAATTTTACTAATATATTAATAACTTTTTTTAAATTAAACTATTTTTTTAATTTTATAATGTATATTATTTTAATTTAATATATTTCCGGATTTTTAATTTATTTTCCTTTAAAATAAAAGTATTTTTTTATTATTATAAAATAAATATTTTAATTAAAGATTATTTGTTTTAATAATGTAATTATTTGCCTTTAATAATATACTTTTTTGGATAATAATTTTCTATATTATTTTAATATTTTGATATTGTTTAAGTTAATAATATTTTAGGTTATTATTGGATTAAGTTAATATTTATTTTAGTTAAATCTTTAAAATACTTTAACCTTAAATATCTCGGTTTTAAGATTTATATTAATTAGTAATATAATTAAAATATAATTATAAATATATAATAATTTTATTTTTAAAAATATAATTAAATAAAAATATATAAATTTATAATATAAAAATTATATTTTTAAAATTTATAACAATAATATTAATATTTTTAAGTAATATTAATATTTTTAGGTAATATCTTTATTATATTAAATTTAAAAGATAATATAAGAGAAGAAAAAATATTTTTAATAATATTAATGGGAAGAATTTCTTTTATAATTGCTTAATAAGTTTTAATTTTTTAAATTAACCGCATTTATTTAAATTAATTATATTTATTCCAATTTAAAAATTAATTTTTAAACCAATGTTTTAATTTGGAATTAAATTTTAAACCAATTAAGTGTTAGGATTAATTTTACTTTATTTATTTATATTAGGTTTAATTTTACTTTGTTTTTTTATATTAAAACTAATTTTACTCCATTTATTTGTATCGAAAATAATTTTATTTTGTTTATCCGTATTTAAATTTAATTCCAAAAATTATATTATTTTAATCTTTAAAATTATAAATGTTATTATTAATATAATTAACTGTAATGGTATAGTTGGTAACTATAACGATATAATTGGTAATTATATTAGTAATTATATTATTAACTTAATATTTAACTTTATTTTAACGTTTATTTTTAATATTTTTTTTACCAATTTTTATTCTTTATTTTTATTTTTATTAATCTTTTTACATAATTTTAATTCTTTTAATATTAACTTATTTATTTTATTAAATTGGTTAATTAATTTTATTATATTTTATATTAATAATTTTTTAACGTATTATTAATTATACATTAAGATATATCTTTTTTATTACATAAAATATTTTAATATCAATATATTTTACTTATTTATCCGTTTTTTTAAAAATTTCTTAATTTTATAAAATAATTATTTGTTATTATTACCTTTGATTATAATGCGTTTAATTTAAGGTTTTTATTTATTATATAAATTTATTCTTTATAAAATTTTATAAAATTAAATTATTAATATAACTTTATATATTTTTTAATGGTTAAAAATATTTAATTTGTATGTTAAATCCTTAATATGTTTTAATATTATTAATAGGTTAACCTGTTAAATAAATTATTTTTTTAGAAATTTTCTTAAGAAATTATATTTTTTATATAATTTAAAATATACCGTATTTTTAACCTTTTAATTAACCGGTTTATAAATTTTATTATATTTTATTTTTACGTTAATTATAGCAAAATTTATTATAGTTTTTATTTTTTTTTAATATAATTTTTTTAAAATATTAAAATTAATAAAATTATTTAATAATTTTATTATTAAAATTACGGTTTTTAGTTTAAATTTGTATACGATTTTATTTAAACTATATTATAATATTAATAATTTTATATTATTAAAATTATGTTATAAAATTAAAATAATATTAATTTATAATTTTTAAAATACGGCGTAATAATATTTTATAATTATTTTAATATTTTAATTTTTTTTTTTAATTTATCCATTTATTTATAAATAATAATTAATTAATATTATTAATTTTATTTTTAATCTTACAAATAAAATTTGCTAAAATTTTAATATAAATTTTAAATTTTTATTAAATATTACTTTTATAAATAATTTTTAATTATAAAATAAAAAAAATTATAATATTAACAATACTTATTAATTTATTTTATAAATTATATAATTTAAAATAAATATTATTTTTTTATTAAATTTATATATAATAACTATTATTATATCAAAATAATTAAATTTTTTAATAAATTATATTATACCTTTTAATAATATTTTTAATAATTTAATAATAAAATCTTATACAATTATATAATATAATATTATTATTAAATTAATAAGCATTAACTTTTTATAAACCTTAAACTTATCGTTTTTATTTTTTTAACATTTTAAGCAATATTTAATATATTTTTTTATTTTTTAAAATAAGTTTTATATATATATACCTTTTAAATCATAAACCATTCTTTTGGGTTTAAAATAATATTATTAATTATATACTATTTTTAATAAGTTTTACACGTAAATTAATAATATTATTAATTATTTTTAATTAATATTAAATATATAATATATAAGTTTATTTTTAAGTTTATATTTATATTATTTTATTATATCTTTTTTAATTATTTTTACCAATTTTAATATTTTTTATAATTAATATAATTATTTATTTTTTTTATATCTTTAAATTATTTAAAATTTAAATACTTTATTAATAACCAATTTTATTATTATATAATTAAAATCTTTTATAATATTTTTAAATATTATTTTAATTTTATTTTTTTATTTTTCTTTATTTATTAAACTATTGGTTATAAATAACTTTAATAATATATTAAATACTAGATTTAATTATTTTAATATATAATAAATTTTTAAATAAAATTATAATAAATAAATTAAAATAATTATTAATTTATTATTTATTTTATTAATATTTAATATTTATAATATTATTTATTTAATAATGTTTTTTATTATTCTGTAATTTATTAATATTATAATTAGTTTTTTACAAAATTATAATTATATTTAATACTAGTAATATATTTATATAAAATATATTATTTTTAATTTTATTATTTAATATTAACTTTTTATTTTAGTAAAGATTTTAAATAAAAATATTACCGGTTTAATATTTTAAATAAGAATATTTTTTTTATTTTATTTTTATACGAAATAAAATATAAAAACGCCAAAATTTTATTATTTAAATACGTTAATTTTAAAGAATATAATTTAGTTTATATCTTAATAATATAAAAAAATAAAATTTATAAATTTCTTTTATAAAATTTTAAATATTTAAATTTTAATTAATATTAAAATAAATAAAGTTTTTACCATATACTTTTTTTTTACGTTTAATATTATCGATATTTTTTTATTTTTATATCCCTATTTTAATAATATAATTTTCTTTTATTAAAATAATTAAATTTTTTATAAATATTATAAAATATATTTTTATAAAAATCCGGTTATTTTTATATAAATTTTTAAATTAATTAAATTAATTAACATTTTAATTTTTTTAATTATTTTTATTTAATTTTTTAAAATTATAATTTTTAATTTATTAATAATAAATCTTAATAATTTTACCAATAAATAATTTAAAAATAAATTTTTAAAATTTAAAATTAATCCAATTTTTTTAAATAATTTAAAAATTTTTTTAAAATATTATTTATATTATTTAACAATATAATTATATATAACCACATCATTTATATATATATTAATAAAATCTTTATACAGGCAAAATCTTTAATCCATAAATTATTAAACATATAAACTTAAATTTTTAAAATTTATAAATACCACATTTAAAACTTTAAATCTTTTAAACAATATTATTATTATTTAATTTTTATACCGTTTAACAATTGGAAATTAATAAAAAAAAACCAATCCGTTTATAATTATAAAATATTATTATCCTTTTATTTTATTTATAATTTCTTCCTATCAAAATATTAAATATATATTTAATAAAATGCATTTATTTAAAAATTATAAATTAATAATAACACAACCTTTTTATTTTTCGTTTATAATTTTCTATACCACAAAACATAAACAATTAAATAATATTAATTTTCTTATCCATTCCAATTTTCTTTTATCGTATATTTTATTAAAAATAATATTTATAAATTTCTTATTTTTAATATTTAATAAATATATTTATTTTATTTTATATTTATCTTATTAATTATTAATAAAATTAATAATTATTTTTTCTCTTTTAAAAATATTAATAATTTTTTAATTATACCATAAATTATAACTTTTTACTATTTTAATTAACTTTTTACCAAATGTTAATAATATATTATAATAATATATTCCATCTTTAAATATTATTTTTAAAATATTATCAAATTTTTAAACTTTAAAATTAAAAATCTTTTTTTAAAATTTTAATTCTTTTTTTTTCATAATTTATTATAAATTTTTTATAATTATTATATCTAATAATAAAATATATAATATATAATTATTAATATTAAATTTTTTAATTAAAAAATTATTATTAATATTATTATTAAAAATAATAAATATTATTTAAACAACGTTTACTTTTTCCTAAATTATTACCACAAAACCATTTACTATAATTTTATTAATTATACCTATTTTTATTTTATAAAATATCATAATCTTTTTATTACTTTAATTAATAAAAATAATTGCATAAATAATATTTAATATATATATATTATATAATACTTTTAAAAATATAAATATAAATTTATAATTTTTTTTTTTTAAAAAATTAATATATTATACTAATATAATTATCATTATCCTTAATAAAATAATAATTTTATAATAAAAATTTACAAATATTTTTAAATAATTAATTATAAATTTCTTTTTCAAATAAATTTCCATTATTATCATCTTTTTAAACCAATTAATAATTATACCCATATTTTTACAAAATTTAATATTAAATAAAAAATTTAATTTTAAATTTTATTTATATATTTATATATTAATTTATATATAAATTAATTTTTACTTTTTAAATTTCAATTTTATAAATATTTTAATTATAAAATAAGCTTTTTTTTTTATTTTTATTGTTTCCATTATTCTATTAACATTTAATATTATTTATAATTTATAAATCTTATAATTTTTAATAAAAAATTTAAATTAATTTATATTTATCATTTTATTTAAAACTTTAAAATCTATATATATAATTAACTTTATATTATTATTTACAATATTAATCTTAAAATATAAATATTTCTTTAATTTATTTTATAAATTTTTTTTTAATTTAATATTAATAATTTTAAAATTAAAAAAAATATTATAATATTCTTTATTTATAAAATTATTTATTAAACTCTTATTTAAATTATTTTTTTTTATTTCTTCCTTTAATATAATCTTTTTTTTTTTACTAATATTTATTAAATTGTTAAAACTTAACTTAAATAATTTAAATAAAATATACTTATTTACATATACATATTTAAAATAATTAAAATAAATATTAAACAATTTATTACATTTTTTATATATTTTTTTTACAATTTCCATATTATTATTATATTTAAATAATAAAAAATAATTTAAATTTATTTTAAATTTATCATTATTATTATACTTTTTTAACAAAAAATAACCTTATTACTTTAATTTTTTTTTTTTTATCTTACAATTTAATTCGTTTTATTTAAAAAATATTTTATACTTTAAAAAACTTTTACCGTTTTTATTTTTTTACTTAACCCAATAACGCCAATATTATCGTTTTTTAAATTTTCTAAATTTATTATAATAACCTTTTTATTAATTACAATTATATAAATTACTTTTATAACCATTATTATTATTATAACATCCGCCGTTACAATAATTACTTTAACTTTTACCGTAATAATATCCTTTGCCATAACAATAACCGTTACCTTAATAATTATTATATTAATATTTACTATTATTACAATTATTATCTTTTTTAACTTTACTTTTATTATTATTTTTATAATTATCTCCGCATTTAAATTATTAAAATATATCGCTATTATTATTATCGTTATTAATTTTAAATATATTATTTATTAATAATTTTTTTATATTATTATTAATCTTTAAATTTTTAATATAATCGTTTAATATTACCTTAAATTTAACCTTTTTACTTTTACTAATTATATTATTTTTCCATTTATTAATTTATTTAACAATATATTTAACATATTTATCAATATTAATATAATTAAATAAATTAAATATTATATATCAAAAATTAAAATTAAAATTATAATATAACTACTTTATTTATTAAACTTTATCATTTATTTAAAATATTTAATAAATTTACATAAATTTTATAACTTAATTTTAAATTAACATTCCATTAAAAACATTTTATACAATATATTTTAATATTTATAATATTTTCCATATTTTACCAAAAATTATTTTAAATTTATTAAAAAGTTTACTTAAAATATATTCGTTATTTACAAATATTACGTTTTAATTAATTTATAAAAACATTTTAACATATTAATTTTAAACTTTTCCTTAATATAATTTATATATATAATTAATAATAATTTTTTTACAAACTTTATTCGTTTTTATTTATTATATTACGTTAATAAATAAATTTATATTATAAAAAATAATATTTTTTTTAATAATAACTATATTTTTTATTTTATATAATTTATCCAAATTAAAGTAAAATATTTTTATATTTTTTATTTTAAAATTATTTAATTAAGATTTTTACTCGATTACAATTTATTATTTACGTTAATTATTATATATTTCCGTAAAAAATTTATTAATTATAATTAATATTAAATTAAAATTTATTTAAAACGCAATAATTTATTTAATAATTTATTATTATTTTTCTTTATTAACATTTAATAATATTAATAAAATAAATAATTAACTTTAATTTTTATTATTATTATTATTTAATTTTATATCTTTTATTATATTATATATAAATAAAAACAATAATATAATTAATAAATTATAATATAATAAGATTAATAAATTAATTTAACTTAATTAATTTAATTATAATAATAATTAAAAAAATTAATCTTTATTAAATATTATAATTTTTTAATTAAATATTTTTTAACAATATATTTAATATAATCATTATATTTTAATTTTTAATAAAGTTAAAGGTTTTAATAAAGTTTTGTTTTATAAATCTTATAATAATTATCGTTTTTAAATTTATATTTATTTAATCAATTTTAATAATATATTTATTAATATTAATTAATTTATAAATTATAATATTTATAATATATAAAATTATTTATTAATATTATTAAATAAAATAAAATTTTTATTTAATATAATTATATCGTATATATATATTATAAATAACATTAAATTATTAACTAATATTATAATAAAATTAATAATTAATAATATAAAAAATATTATTATTATTAATAAAAATTTAATAATTAATTTAATATTTCTTTTATTATTATTTTAAAAATTTTTTACAAATATGGATTTAATTAATAATATTATCGTTTAAAATAATATTTACGTTAAAACCGATAATTATTATATTAATATATATAATTTCGAAAATTCCTATAATTAAAAATTATCCTTTAATTAATATTTAAAATTAAGTAAAATTATTTATAATTTTACTAATACTAATTTAATAACTTAAAATTATATTTATAAATTAACTAAATTTTATAAAAGTTAAAATATTTTTATAAATAATAACAAAATTATTTTTAATAAAAATATAATCTTGGTTAATTATATTAAAATCTTTAACACTAATAATAAGATTTTTAATAATAATAATAAAATCTTTAATATTAATTATAAAACTTTTATTAACGATAATAATATTATTAATAATATTAAAACTTCAAATAATAATAATAATACTTTAATTAATAATACAATTGGTTTATTTGTTAATATTAATATTATACTTAATATATAATCTTGTATAAAATTAAATATTTTACAAAACTTATATAAATTAATAACTTATTTAAAATTATAATTATTTAAAAATTTGGTAAAATTTTATATTTAATAACTATATAAAAATTATTAAAAATATTATTATTTAAAATGTTAAAAATTTTTTACATATAAAAAAATTTATTATATATTATTTTATAATAATTTTCGTATTATTAAAAAAGATAAATTTTCTTTTAAAAAAACCGCTATTTTAAAAACATTATTTATATTTTTACTTATTTTTTAATTAAAATATAAAATAATTAAAATAAAATTTTTATAAAAAATATTTAAAATTTTTAAAAAAATATAATATATTTTCCCAACTTGATTAAAAAGATAATTTAAAGGTTAATTTAATTAAAATAAAAATAATATAGAAATAAACTAATTTTAACTTTAATTAAAAATTTAATTAAAAACAGTTAATAATTATATAAATGTAAATTATAAAATTTAAAAGTATTAAAAAATTTAAAAATATCGTTTAATAAATGATTATATTGTATTTATTATCTTTCGGTCATTTAATAAAGTTATAATATGTTTTTAATAGTATTAAAATGTTGTATAAAGGTTTTGGCATTAATAATATAATTTTCGAAAAGGTAAGTTCGGTAATTTTTCGTATTTTAACCGTTGTAACAAATAAACTTAAAAAATAATAAAAAAAAAAATAAAAGAATAATATAATATTTTTTATTAAATGTAAAGTATTACATTAATGGCCCGAAGGCTATTTATTAAAATAAAACTACCAATTATAAAGTTTTATTTAATATAAAACTTAATAAATTAAAAAAAAAAAAAAAAAATCTTTTTTATAAACTATTTTAATGATATAATTAACATATAAATAAAATAAATATAATAACTTATCTAATAACTTATATAAGCTATTATAATAATAATATTTATTAATTAACTTTATAATTATATTATATAAGTTTTAAATTAATATTAATAATTTAAATATTTTTAAAAATAATATTAATCCCATTTAAACATATAAAAATAATATAATATATATAATTATATCCCGTTATATAATTAAACATATTTTATATAAAATTTATTAATAAATTAATTAATATTTTATAATTTTAAATATATTAAAAAATTTAATTTATAATTTTTTTAATTAAAAATAATAACCATTATTTTAATTATAAAATTATATATTTTATTTACTAATTTATTACTTTATTTAATTAATTATAACTTTAATTATTAATATTTTAAATTATATTTTTAATTAAATATTTAATATATATTTACCACATTTTTATAACCTTTTATAACCGTAACATACTTGTTTAAAAATTTAATCCTTTTTATTTTTTAAATTTTATAAAATTATTATTTAAATAATTATTATTAATATAATTATAAAAATTTATATTTATTAATTTTTTAAAATTAATTTTATTATAATTAAAAAAAAAATTATAAAATTTTATAATTATATATATTAATTTAAAATAAATTTTAATATTAAAGTAAAAATTTTTCCCAAAAATTAAAAAAATATTTTTTTAATATTTAAATACTTTTTTAATAACGTTTTTTAATTAATTATATTTTAAATTATATAATTTTTAAATTATTTTAAACTTTATTTAATTTAAAATTATTTTTTAAAAATAATACTTTATGCTGTAAAATAGTATAAATAATTTTTTATTACTTATAAATTTAACATTTTTTAATAAATATTTATTTTTAAATATTATAAAATTACCTATATTAACAATTTTATTAAATATTTTAATATTATTAATTAAACTTTTTTAACTAATTAAAATATATATAAATTTTCTATTAAAATCGCATACCGTTAATATATTAATAAATATAAAACTTTTATAATTTTACCAATTATTTTTATTTTTTTTAATTTATATAAAAAAATAAAAACTATTAATAATATTAATAGTATTATTAAACCACGAATAAAATTTACTATTATTAATAATATTTTTATATATAATTAATTTATTAAAAAATTTAATAAATAACTTAATTAATATAATTATATAATTAAAACATTTATAAAAAACTTTATAAATTATTTATATAAATCGATTTAATATATTATTAATAATATAAATTAAAATTTTTTAAATAATATAATAAAAAAAAATAATAAGTTTTTTGTTAATAAAAATTTATATAAACCTTAAATTAATATAAAAAAAAAACTAATTTTTTAAAACGTAATATATAACTTTACATATATGCATAATACGTTTAAAACGGTTATTATTAAATTTAAAAAAACTTTTTACATAATAAAACTTTAAAAAAAAATCTATATATATTTTAAGTTGGTTAAAACTTGTAGTAAAGGTTAAAATTGCTGTTATAACTAATAATAATATAATTTACCAAATATTTTTTTAAAAACGTTATTTATATACTTTAACTATTGTTAGCTATTTAAGTTTTACGTAATATAAATACGGTTAATTTAGGTAAATATAATTTAAAAATTAAATATAATCTTAAAATTTAATATTAAAAAATATTTTTAAAAATATTTCTTAATTTTAAAAAATTTTAAACAGATTTATTAAAACTTATTAAATGCGCGAAAAAGTATTATAAAGCCGTTTTTTAGCTAAATTTCAATAGGGATAAATTAATTAATATATTTAAATATATTGCTAATGTTTATACTTATCCCTTATAAGTTTTTCTAAGCTTATATTCCCAAACACCTTCTAATACTGATTTATTACCAGGATTTGGCACCGACCTAAAGACTGAGTTGGGTTCCGTCTATTATCCAGGGTACCCCTTCTCGAGATCCGGGGTCTACAACGAGGATATAAAAGTCAAACCATAGTACGATGGCATTATTATAGATTTACTATCGCGTTACTAACAGGTAGGAATAGCTACACGTTCAACGTCAGTCGATTTTCTCAAGACTTCCCAAAGATATATACGCAGGTCATCTGGGGCAGCAAGCAGGTTCGCTGGGATGTAAGTTGCCACCCTACTTGTAGTACAGTTATCGTTAGGTATTCTAACTACGTGCTGGATATACGAGGCCGGCTGGAATGAGAGCCAGTGGTCTTATCCACCTGTTGAGGGTGTAAATGGCTACATCGGACCCGCCGCATCTTGGAACGGCGATGGTGGAACCTTCGACGACCGGTTTTACGACCCGAACGACACTTTTACCTACCCTCGCACCGACACCCTGCGCGGAGGGTGGGATCACACGTGGTTCGGAAAACTTGGTAACGGTAGTCAGATTGCAAACGGTAACTACACGTAAGTGACTCTATGCCAGAAAGACTCGTTTGAAGTTGGTCAAATTACTTACTGATAATCCTTTCTCTGTAGGTGGCGATTTGCTACACTCAAGCCGCTCGGAGACCCGACTGTTTCAGAAGACTGGGATATTTTCAAGACTCCTGAAATCTCCGTCCGGGGACACTACTAGGCAAATAGTGAGAAGTTTTATTCAAGAACTAAGTACTATTTACTTGAGTCGTACACGTGTACCCTAAAGACTTAGACAGGTCTTAGGACTATACAGTGGGTCAGAATCTTCTCTCGTGTTACTCTTTACCATTAGGTTGCTGGAGGGGCTATGCTACTTAGCTTACCTGGGTAACTAAGAAGAAGAAAGTTAAACAAACTCATTTTATTTCCGCACATAATATAAAAGATACTTCTAAGATATATTACGAAGAACTGTACGGGGGTAATTGTAACCTGTAGGTTCGTTCTCTTGTTAAATTCGTAATCTATACCGTTTGACGTGAATCTCTAGTAAGCTTCGAAGAGGACTTACACACGGTCGATTTAAGATAACTATGTGAAGTTTTTGAAACTATTTCAACTAATTTAATTAGCTGATAATAAATATATCTAAGGCCAATTCTATAAAACATATAGATGAAACTTCAACGTTTTCCTAGCGACCCATCTTGTACAACGAAGTTCCCTGCAAGGCAATCGGTATCACAATCGAGAGTAATTTTCCAATTGAGTAAAATACTTAGCAGCGAGTTATAAAACCCAACGACTAGGTATCTGCCGTCATTCTCGCTCGATAATTATCTCATACAGCACACATACGAAACTAAAGCACAAGATCAATTCATATGTATATAAATTCCAACTTCATTCGCCCCCCATAAATAAAAATGACCGAGTCACTCAACGCCATCTACATTGTCCTGCGCAAGGACTTTAACGACCATACGGACCGGAAGGGAAGACTAGCTCTCCCGATCGGCGCGTTCAAATCTGCCGCCTCCGCTAATAAGGCCGCGGAATTGCACTGCGAGACGCAGGCAGCCAGGCGACCTGACTACGGCGATGAGCCAGAACACGAGGAGAAGGACGGCCTGTACAAGGGTCGGTGTTACACGCGTGAAGATAGAAGAGACCACTTTGAGGTTTGGGTTATCATGATGAAGTTAGGCGATGCTGAGAAGCCTTCGGCAATTAGGAAGAGGAAGACGGAAGGGGTGGCTGCAGAGAGTGCGGAACGAGCACAGAAGGGGCCGAGGACTGGCAATAGGAGTAATGGTACCTAATACAAGGGATATTAATTTGATCAAGGTACATGTACATATTGTATTTTAGCTGCTATGAAGCAAGATGACATAACATGAATTGCATGTTTGTTCCGGTAGACAAGAGTAATCCACGTGGTAGTTTCATGGTTAATATTTTGGCGACTCCCTCTTCGAAAATATTGCGCCCAATCTGCCCCAGATAATGAGCATCCCTGCACATTATACTAAACCTAAACCTAAACCTAATATCAATCGGCAAGGACGCCCTAGGTAGCTGGGTATACTCCATAGAAATTCTGGGCAATATGGGTTTTGACGTTTGTAGGAAGTACCGTAGTATATTTCGAGAGGTCTGCTCACACCAATGCCTCCCCCCGGACAATCCAGCACCCCGCTAACATCTCAACATGTAGTAATGGAGTATTACCATTTTCCTACATGGAAGGCAAAACACCAAACAACTAACACATAAGAGGTCGTGTCAATAATCCTGCGTAGATAAAAGAGTCGTGAGATTGAGAATTCGCCGGTGACTATGTATCGCTTGCTGGATTTGCGTGATCACGACGAGTTATCCGTTATATCGCTCCTTTTAGATTGTTTGGCTTGGATTTGACTGTTAGAGATGAACCCTCCCTAACGGCAATGCGTTAACATGTGCTACCTCTGCGGTTGGAACGGTGCGCTTGTTTTCTCCCAGTTCTCATTGCAAACTCTTCGCATCAGCCTTCTCGGTGCTTGACGACCAGTCATTAGTTCGAAAGCCTCCATGGCCATTTCGCCCACAACCTCTAACCCATCAATAATCACCCATGAGGTGTCCCCTTCTTCGCGAATCTTACGAATCTGAACCACCAGTGGCGTTATCAAGGGTTCATACGCTAACTGTGCAAAACGTTTATGTTAGAATATAGAAAGCCAAGCGATGAGCAGTAGAATGGTTGTTACCTCAATCACTACACCACCAGTAGGACTTCTTAACCATTGCGAAGGCATTCTGAAGTCTACCGGTGGATTGTCATCTGTACCCGATGCTGGAATACAGGATACGATCATAGTTGGTTGCTGATATGGCTTTGGCCACGGATCACTGGCTGACCCGATGACCCGACAAATCTTCTTACCCTCGTTCTGGCGGGATAGGAGTCTCTGCTCTATGGCGTACATATTGAAATGCATCGCAACTTCTTCTGCTTTTATCCTTGTCCTATTATGAATGAAGATCATCCGACAACCCAATTTGATTAGAGCATAGATAGCTGCTCGAGCCATCCCACCCGCTCCTATTACTAGAGCCGTCGTCCGAGACGGCTGTACCGAATTTCGAGGACTGATGGCTCTACGTATGCAAGTCATGATTGCACTCCAATCCGTATTGTCCCCATAAAACCTATTGGCATAGCCAGCTTTATTTCGAGCATTAGCATGGTCTAGAATTGAGTCGGTATCCCCACGAAGTGGTAAAAGCGTATTAACCGCGCCGATTGCGATAGCGTGGGTGCTGAGATGGTCAAGGCGTGGCATGATAGCAACCTTGAAGGGTGCTGTTAACGAAGCGCCGCCAAAGCCGGGCTCGCGTCGAATCCGGTCGACTTCTTCAAGTGAAGTGCAGCGTCTAGCGTTAAAAGTGTGCGGCATCATGTAGTGCTCATACGCTGCGCGGTGCATCGAGGGCGACGCCGAATAATAAACATTCAATCCCAAAGTATAGAAATTGAGTGGCTGTAAAATTCCTTTTCGAAAAAGGTCCCGTAGCGTACCCCGTGTGGTACTTACGCCAATCATCTGTTCCCGCGAGGACTTCTCGAGAGAATCATGCCCGATTGGATTCAGGATGTCTCCCTGGAAAGGTAACACAACGCCGAACACCGAAAAATCGTAGGCGATTAGGCAAGGTTTAGGATCCGGTAAGGCGTTGATTTTATCGATGAAAATTTGCCGGAGTTCATCGTCTCTGTCCACGGAACAGAACCGGGCCATGCGGACGATCTGACACCCAAATTGTTGAGCAAGCAAATAACGTTCGACGAAGGAATCATCATTCCACTTTGGAGCGCCAAATCCTTTCATAACGTAATTTCCGATGATTTTTGTTCTGCCTCGCATGGCGAGGATGTGAGAGATCAGTCCTGGACTTCTCTGGAGATCAAGACTCAGATACTCGACACCAAGTCGAAGCCCATGAAGCATCAATTCAAGGTCCATAGTATCTCTTTCTTCGAGGGGCCTCTTACGTTCCTCACGAGGATTCTCTTCGACGGAGTAGATGATTGGAAGGTCCAGTTTGCGGCGGATTAAGGCTACCTGGATCGCAATAAGGTCGAGTACGTTAGTCGGCCAGGTATCAATTATTAGTTCCACAGCCTCTCCAGGAGCTTCCAATTCGGCTATATCAATATCCATGCTGATTAGTGATGACAGTCGAAGGCAGAAGACGAACGTATGAGTTCGGTACTCCGGGGGTATTGCCTTCATCGAGAATGGATTTGCTATCCATGATCGTGTCAAACCTTGGCCAAAGATGTGATCAAGAAAGTTTTTGAAGTCTTGTTTCGCCTCTACAAGCTTTGCAGTGCTTGTAGACGCAGAACGATAAGGGCTGTCCTCCGTTATCTGGCCTTCGCCACTGGGGTCAAAAATGTTGAAGTACTCTAAATTAGAGAAATCACGATGTTTCTGGTCAGTGGAGAGTAGGTATTCTGCATCTGCCACTGAGGGCTTTAATAACTTGTATAGATCCCCTTTATCGCGATGGATATAAATGATGGGGTTCGTTTCAATGTAGTCCTTCAGGATCTCCTCAATATCAGACGATAACGTGCCCGTGCCACACTCCATAACACAATTGGCCTGATTCAGCTCGAGCATTCGGGCAAGCACAATCGCCATCTGCTGATTAAACGTTTCTCGTCCATATCTTTGCAAGAAAGTAGCTCTGGTACATCCTGTCGACTGTTCAAAAAAGTGATCCTCGGTGATAAGTCGACGGCCGAGATACTTGGCAGCGATAAACCCCAACGTCCGTTTTCCAGCACCGCGACAACCCACAAGGATGACCGAGGAATCGGTAGGGAATACTCTGCGTTTTGTCCTGGACGTAGAGATTATGGGTTCATCAAGAATCATATTCGATCCCGTCGTCGCCATCCTAACAACCCGATTTCCAAACTCCCGAGGCACGATTTAATCGTGCTTGTCGCTATATCGTTTATATACCGTTCGATAAAATATAGCCTGCGTTGATAGGTGAAAATCCAGGATAGTATCTTCTTCATATGAGGCTAAAAGCGAGCTTCAATGCTGTTTGATGAAAACAGACACGATGAGAGTATCTGGTAACATCGGCAATGAAATATTCTGCAAGTCTGTAAGAACTCTTGTAATTTGAGTTCAATTCACTTGCGAAGTAAATCGCACGAGAGCATCTTGATTGCTGAATTAAAAACAGATGGGGTTGAGCCCATGAGGTGAGTGAGTTTACATGTCTGTGATTTACAGGTCGACTAACGGCAAGGGTGTCGGCATTAGAAGCGGAAAGTTAGTCCTGAGCTTCTACCACATGGCAAATCCTGGCTCATTAGCCACACTGAATAGCCACGCTACCTAACCTAGGCACCTGGGGAAGCCACAAAGAAAAACGTTGTTGGGGTTTGAGGTTGTTGGTTCATGCCGGAGATAGCCCCGCGCCGATAGGTACCTAGGTAGTGAGTACCTAAGGTGGTCCCGACTCAAGATGTGGGTGCTTACCTTAGGTACATAACATGTATCGTAGGTACTGTACTTATCTGATTGCTGTACCTAATTATTTCACCTCTCACTTCACAAGTACAACAAAAACATAAATATATCGACAATTCTTTATTTCTTCTCACACTCCTTATCAATTTCAACCCATGCTCTCAATGCTCTCTCAATTTTGCCTTATTAGCTTATAAGAGCTCTTATGTCGTCATCTTAAAAGGGCGCATACGAGTCTCCATCGTACCCTAACGGTTCGGAAAAAAAGGAGACCCTCTACTCTACGGAGAGGAGGGTAACCTGAAGCTGGTTTGGAACTAGCGGCGTCTACCTCGGGGCGTATGGTGGAGGCTATGAGTGATGGGGAGAGCGATGACGGCAAGCGAGCGTCGAAAAAGCGCAAGGCTAGTCGCGCTTGCGACCGTTGCAACTCTCAACATCAGCCATGCGATAATGCCGTCCCGAAGTGCAGCGTTTGTGTGCGCGCAGGCACCGACTGTACCTACAACAGACCTGTGCGCAAAAGAGGTCCTCGTAGTGGGTACACCGGCCAGAATGGCGAACGTCTGTGGGCCATAGTCCTTCAGGCACGGCCCGAACTCGAGGATGTCGTTTTGCAGATTCTGCGCGGCGGTACATATGGAGGTACTGGTGTTCCTAATCTGGACTATTATAAGAACAACGAGAACCAGGCGGAATTGGTTAATAGATTCAACGAGAGTCGACTCGGTAGATTTCTGCAGAATGGAGAATCCCCCGACCTGTTCCTACCCCCTCTGGACCGACGCGTCTCACCGGTCATCTCTAAAGTGCGCAATGAGATGGGGTTTACTCAATCCTCAAATTCTCACCGTCAGCCTGACATGGCTAGGGATGTTCCCGGCCTGTCTAATAGATCGGTCTCGTCTGTTTCAGGGCCTCAGCCTAATTCAATAAACCCTCATGGCGCTCCTCAAGATCCCGGCGACATTTATATTCAGAGCCAGGATATTCGAAAACGGACTTTCCACCCTAATCAGAACCAGATGCACGGTTATAATACTGGATTTTCTGAGGATGGACCTCAGAATTTCAACTTGGACCGCGCATCATCAGTTTTGGCGGCTCCTCAAGATTCTACACCTTTTGGATCGAATGGCTCCACTGATGAATACGGGGAGAACTCGCGGCATACGAGCGAGCGTTTAGTACCGGAAAGGCAAACGAGTGTTAACATGACAATGGGTCTTTCTCAGCATTCACAATCCATTGAGCCAAGCAATCCGCTCCCTATAACACAGCAAACCGATGGACTCCACTTAGATGAGACTTCTCGATGGTAATGGTGACCGACTCCTTATATATATACCTCTTTTAATCTAACTTCATATAGGCTCGACTCAACACCGTTTGACACATTACGAAATCTAGGGTTTGCCCCTGGGGAGAGCATGGCAGAAGATTTCCTCGAGCTATGCGAGAACCCCGACCCCGTTGATCATACTCCAGCCACCTCAGCCGACCAGGATGAAGACGAAGAGGCTGTCTGGCGCCGACTAGTAATGCGGGGGAGATTCATATGATCAGGCGTCCGGTTTTACATACTACGAATAAGATTGAAGACTAATCCCGGAATTCGACTAACCGCAACGATAGCCCCGCGGTTACTCTAGTATTGAACGACTATACGTTCTACCTCACTATTAGATTTTAAAGGTGGGTATAATGACGGCAACGACCACTTTCGTTGAGCTGGCGCTACCAGTCTGCATGCTAACATAGCACTCAGACCTTGAGCTATGATATCCTCTTCGTGGTGATCTACCAGGGCTTATGTCTGGCCCCAAGTTCTTTCAACATATGGTCCTCAGTGGATATCTCATATCTATCGACCTCTAGATCTAGCGGGCCAACCCGCGCCTCATGCAGCACGCAGGTTATAAACGATTGATTGGTTATAGAATGGTGGGCAACGATAGATCAATTGGCAGAGCAATGGATGCTCAAGGTGGTTTATTAAACCCCAGTTCATATCGGTCGAGATTAAACTATCGCAGGCCATACATACTAGTATATACCCCTTTAATAGAGATTATAATGTCCACCTAGTCTAACTTTTTCAAGATATTGATTTAGGATTTGACGGTAAAGCTTCCCTATATGGGCCCCGCCAAGAGGGTAATCATTCTGCGTTGGCGGATCATTATCCGCACTACCGCGATCATACCCAATTCCTAAAAGAACCAGTGCCAAGTATTCTCTCTGAAGGTCTGGTCTTGCACCTTGGCTATTGGGCATTGATGTACATTCAATGCGAAATAATTTGAGCTTAGGATACTTCCAGTGCAACATTAGTCTTCTCTACAGCTCTAATATGATATGATATGTAGAACACGATCTTTCTACAACGGAAATGGAATGACTCATAGGTGCTAGGAAGCTCGTACTAGGAGTCATTGTGTATCACCTACGTATGCATGCTCTACGGCAGTGGTAAGATCATCTGTAGCGGCCTAACTCACATATACACCTCGTGGATTTACATACCCTCGAACACCGTTTTGTTCGATGTGAAGGCGCCCTGCTTAGGGATGCCTAGATAAACCAATATTTGACTAGACCTTTCAAACATCAATGTAGGAAAAGGGTTTTCTAATGCCATGGAGCCGTGAAGTACCTATATAGATAGTATAGATTTAATAAATACAGCTTAAGGGAATAAGTTAAGTACCTACCTAGCTAGCTTTATGATGGTTCGGATCGCTATTAGTTAGCGTAAGATATATAAATAAATCTTTACGCTAAATCTATATCCAATAGTGATAGCATATAGACTAAATAGATAACTCGACGATGAGATTTCGTTGATGATTACGGGACTTATTCTTGGTAGAAGGTCCTACTCTGGCGTACGAGTTGTCTCGTACCTAGGCATCTATATCAACTACTTTCTTTACCAAGCACATCTCAAGAACTTCGCAACGCATCCCAATATATGAATTCACCTACTTCATAGATTGTAATTACTCGATACGTTATCGTACTACTAGAAGTAGCTTTGTTATAGCCTAGTAGATCACGATCAAGACTCATAAGTCTCATTGAAGTGGTAACACAAGGCACAGTTCAACGCCCACCAAGCTTGGATATAAGTACATTAGAATTAAGCGAATGTTCAATCTTGGAACCAATATACGCTTGCTCGCCCGGGATTGAAACACAACCCCTTAATACATTTTGAAATTAGTCCAGGAAATCTCCAGGAACATCGGGACCTAGTGAACCACGATTAGCACTGCCATGCAGCATAGTTAGAAGCTGGTATTAGATACTCACCCCACACGTGTAGACTTCCAGGACCAGCCTGCGAGCGATGCGTGGGCTCAGAAGCGGTCACTAAGTCACCGTCGACATAGTGCTCCATAATGAAGCCGTGCGGGTCGTACCTAGTCTGGTCAGTTTGGACTTCAAATCAGAAGGTAAAAAATGCAAGTAAATACGTACCAGTAGTCGAAGATCTGACTGCCAAGGACGTGTCTCCCAACACCCCAGCAGTTCTTGTAACCCCTCTCTCGCAGCCAGTCATGACCTAGGACTTGAGTGTCGAAGTCGTGCGTCTCAAAAGAAGAGTGGTGCACTCTGTACGGGGTACCTTCGGCGAAGAAAAAGACGTGATGGTCCACCGGTTCGTCTCCTCTATCTATCCGGTAAAATACCGTCCGGTCAATCTTCTCGGCGTCGTGAATGAGCTGTTTCTATCAGTCGCGAGTTACCTAAATATGACGAAGACAAGGGGTTCATACATCGCTGGCTATAAGGTTAAAATGATCGCAGTAGAACTTGTAAGCCTTTGCGAAGTTCGTCGACCTCACACCAAAGTGACCGAGCTTGTGTACCGGAGCGGGCCGCTTCTCGAATCGCTGGAACCTGCCTGCAGGTCTGTTCTTTTCGATAGGCTATGGAATCGTTAGTATTAGAATCTAAGACCAACCTAGGGGACTCTTACGTAGTTGACGGGTTCGTGTGGTAGAGGGATTTCTAGCATCTGAGCAGAGGTCTGGCCGTGGACCAAGTGAAACGGAAACCCGTCGACCGGGTCATAGAAAGTTACGCCTTTGCCACCGCCGGGTGCATCCGATAAATCGTATACCTTGGTGGCTTTCGGTAGTGTCTCGGATGCGATCTTCAAGTCTTCCTCTGACTCGACGACGAAACTCGCGCCGCCAAATTCGGCCTTGTCTGCCTTGATGGAGCAAAGCACCCACGGTTCTGTCCCGTATCCTCTCCAGTAGATCTTGTCATCCGATACCCTCTTCTCCTCAGTGAATCCGAAGTCTTTCAAGAAAGTAATAGCCTTGTCCATGTCTGTGTACTTATAGTACACGTGTGCTATGCGCACGAGCTGGATCTTTCTCGGGGCCGCCATGTTGGATAGCCGTAACCTTATCTCTTTCTTAATTTATGGTTTTGTCGTCGAAAGATATGCTATTGCTGTTAATAGCTCGCTCTAGGTTGGACTCTGGGTTGGAGTTATAAGTGAAGCCACAAGGGGGTTTCTCCGAAATGCGCGACGGCTAAGCACATATTATATACGACCGACATGTTCGCTTGAAACGGTTCAAGTCGGGGAGGAGGGTGGAGGAGTCCGTCTGCGGACATAGCGGCGGATCAATGTCCCTACATGTGCCTACCTTAAGCTCCCGTGTAAGTCTGAAGACTAGGCATTAGAGGAGCATTTTGGCTTTCCGTTGTCCAAAGAGACAGTCTAGACAACTAGGACTGTGTGATAGGTTACCTACCTAGGTACCTATACCACCTATACCCAACCAGGCTCAGCTCCACAGCCGCGGCCCCGCATGGGTGTTGGCCGTTTCTGCCATGGAACACGTTCGGCAGTTCTAAGTTGCTGAGTGCCTGTGGGGTTCTTCACTTGGAAGATCCCGAGTTATGGACATAACTAGGGTACCTAATGCAGCTATAGAAGGTCTAGTGTAGGTATGAGATCCGAACTAATCCCCGCTCGACTAGAGACTCAGGGGGGGTTTTCTATGGGGGTATATCTGCGTGGTTTCGAACGCCAAGTGTGTTACTAGCTGCATATTTCGCAGCTCGAATTTGCTTATTGTAGATTAGAAATACCCTGGCGAGGCATATAATGCTGATGTAATGTTCGGAGCGGCGCGTTCGGCCTGTTAAGACCGACGTCAACGATGCTACGCTGTATAGAGTTTTTAATATCCATCGCAAAAGTTGGGGACTTGGAGATGCGAGAGCGACGAAAATAAAGAGTTGGAGAAGGAGTGTGTGCAGCTGGCAAAAAGGAATAATAACGTTGCTAACGGACCGTTATGCTTAACCCCTCCGAAAGCTCTCCGATCTAAAGCTTAGCAGGAGATCTCCCTTTTATGCGACGGGGAATCGGTAGTAATTCTACGCCCGTATTGCCAAGCTAAGGTAGGTACCTTACCTGCTTACATAACTTCTTACCTACTTCTTACTCGCATCTAATCTAATCTTATCGTCTGACCGGCGACGGGAAAGTTGCAAGACCCCGTCCCGTCATACCGTCATACCTTCATTCCTACCATTGCTTTACCCACATCAATTTTATGCCATTACCCGGTCCCAATCCCCGAACTCGTACCCAACAATACCTACCTACATAATTTTAAAATATTCCGAACATGCCGAAGAAGCTCGCCAAACAGCCAACATTCCCAGCCACGACGCCTACTACCCTACCATCCATCCTCACCGACGGTCAGCCCTTGCCGCGCGCCATCGTCTTCGATCTCGACTATACGCTATGGCCATTCTGGGTCGACACCCACGTCTACCCGCCGCTCCGGTCCAACCTCGCGCACAGCGCCTGCACCGACAAGATCGGCGAGACCTTCGCATTCTACGACGATGTGCCCTCCGTCTTACACGGCCTAGCTCGCGCGGGCATCAAGCTCGGCGTTGCCAGCCGGACGCACGCTCCGGACCTCGGGCGGGAGATGCTCAAGCTGTTGCACATACCGCCCGCGAGCAGCGTGCTAGATGAAAGTGGTGCGGACGGGGGGTCGGGGAGTACTAGCAAGAAGGACAAGGTGAGGAAGGCGATCGAGTTCTTCGACGCGGGGTTGGAGATCTACCCCAGTAGTAAAATACAACATTTCAAGGCGTTGGGCAAGAGGACGGGTATCCCGCACACCGAGATGCTGTTCTTCGACGACGAAAGCCGTAACAGAGATACGGAGTCTCTGGGCGTTACCATGTGGCTGGTCAGGGACGGCGTTACGTGGAACGAAGTCGTAGAAGGGATTAAGGAGTGGAGGAGGCGAAAAGGTGTCCAGCCGTCATCTTGAGTCGTAGTTTCAACCAACGTTTAGAGGCATTGGTCACCGGTAGATGACATATAGATTATATCGCATAGATAGAGAGGGTTGCTGGCGTCAGGAGTTCAAGATAATTCTATTTCGCTTTGTGAAGAAGTCATATATAATCCATGCGTAACTCCCTAAAAACAAAAGCGCTCCTATTCCCGTAAATACCAAGGTATGCGCCAACGACCCTTGACAATAAGACAGTGCAGTACTGGGGAAAATAGGTCAGTATCGCAAAACCCTATGCAATGTATACCTCTTATATTTATATCTTCAATCAACTCTTATGTCTAATCTCCGCCACGAGAATTACGAATTTGACGTGGATGTCCAGCTTCGAGGTAATTAGTGACTGCGTGAGCTCCTTCTATAATATAATCGTATCAATTTTTACTATTTTCCCTCGGCAATTGACAACGCTGCAACGCTTGCCGTCGGAACTTCGCCGTTAATGATAGGCTTCTCGGTGGGAGTTACGAACGACCCGGCTTCCGTAACGTCACCGGCCTGGGATTCCGTGGCAGACACTAGGGTATCTTCAGTCGACTTCGGCGGGTAAGCTCTTGTGATGGTGCAGACGCGCTCTCTTCGGTCAGTTCCGTTTTTAGTACCTACGGCGATACATTCGACTCGCTTGCCATCGTCGATTGGCCGCCAGTATACGGGACCTTGGGGAAGAGAAGTATAACCGTTCTCGAACTGACATATCCGTTTTACCTCGTCATCCCAAGCCGGCTCGTCGAAGAAGTCCCATTCAAGTTCCCCTCCATAAACCTTCGGGATATTCTTTATGTCCATGAAAGTTGTCAGGACAGGTAAAATATCTTGGTCCTGGAGAATGAAGATCTTGGAAACAGTTACGGGATCGAACCACCGCTTAATCCAACCCCATACTGTCGAGAAGAACAGAGGCGCGCCGATAATAAAGATACCTAAGAATTTAATCAGTCACTTCTACGATTCTTACATAGCCTATAACAAGATTCGTAGACGTACGGTCGAGAGTCTCAGGATAGTGGGCAGTGGCCAACTGACTGGCAGCCTGCATGTGGCCCTTCAAGTTCCAGAACATGCGCAGACTGACGTGGGAAATGTCGACGATGTTGGTGCTAAGGGTGATTGGAGTAGCGGGATGTGGGCGGTCGGTACACTCGGACGACAGAGGTTGGACGAATCTTGTCAGATGTTCGTACAGCGCGAATAGTTGTAACAGCTTAGGCTGTGTCTTGCCATCCGTCTTGGCCCTACTATAGGTCGTCTCGGTGGACTTCTCATATTTGGCAACTGCGTGTGAATCGAGATGTCGAATTTGGAATACGTAAATTGGAATGCCTCTAGAAATATTGTTAGCATATCCTGCGTCGAAGCTCTTATTGGGAGGAAGTATTGCATACCGCTTATCACGTCGGCCAGTAAATCGCGGGTACTATTCTCAAGGATAAGTCATCTGTTTAGAATTGTTTTAAAGTCTACAAGGATCTTAGATATGACGTACAAGCTTCCTAGTCGCCTCAAACGAGTCTATATCTATAGTTTCGTATAGAACCTCAACTTGGTTTGCGTTACGGAACTTCTCAGTCTCGCTGAATTGCACATATGCATCTTCTGGAACGAACTTGCGCGCTCGAAGGAATCGACTAGGTTCGTAAATATATACATTAGCATTGTGTTTGACAGATTTAATGCGAATTATTTTTTACTTAAACGCACAGAATCGTGGCATCGTCATGAGATGGCGGATTCCCCGGCTTATAAAGACCTTTCTCCTCTAAAAGTGTTTTGAATTCTACCAAAGCTTGTTCTTCATGCTCGGTAAGGTGCCCGAGATGTCCTTGCGGATAGCCATGTTCGACCGCCCCGGCCGAGGGGACTCGGTGCATGGAAGAGCCAGTGTGCTTCGTCATTGATAGCGTCTGTCGTCGTAAGGACTAGTGTAATGATGTCTTTAGAAATACGACAGCAGCGATGCAATACGGTAAGCGAAAACAAGCGGTAACGGGATTTAATAGTATTATTGTAGACGCTGGTTACGGTATGAAGGGCTGAAGGGCTGAAGAAGATAAATGAGGATTAGACCCCTGTCTCTTTATCCTTACATCCTTACATAAGTGCATAGGTAGTGGTGAGATCTTATTGGTGGGCCTATGATCTACTACCTAGTTATGATCTCGGAGATAGAGATTAAGATTGCCTTTCCTAGGGCTTTCTTTCCTTCTTTTTTTCTTTTTCTCTTCTTACGGCATCATTGAGTTTCTGACAGGTTCCCGAGTCATACCTGACTCGTCTCGGCCGAGAATCGGCAAGTACATAAATTTGTAAGGTCCGTGTTGATATAGTATCACCGTGAAACCGGAAATCCGTTTAATTAGGTAACCTTAATTTCTTTATTCTTTTACATTATTAATTAAAGGTATCAACACATTTGCACGTTCTAGAGCCTTATATTAGGTAGTTTCATTAACTACATCTCAACTACATCTTAACTGCAAAGTCCTAATTATGTCAGGTACAAAATAGAAACTCTCCAAGTCGGCTAGTACGTCTTTGGTTAACGTCGGAGACAATTTACCAAATCCCCATTCAACTCCTACAGGCTGTGCCACCGTCTCCAATAAAGTAAAGTACATTCTTACATACCTAAGGTACCTAGACTAAAGATATCCATAAGCCACAGCAAAGTGTATAAAGTGTATAAACAAGGTCATGAGTTGTATTGCATAGCTACCTTAGGTAGATTCGTATGCCTTAGCCAAGATCAGCGAGCAGTGACGATAACCTCGGAGTCTCCTTCGGTACGATAGTATAAGCCACCTGACTTTCCTCGGGGTATTATATGCGAATAATATCCTCTCTCGACCATGATCTATCACTTGATGCGGGGTGATGAATGCACTCCTCCAGCTCCCCCAGTGTAGGTCCATACCCGATTCGCTGAGCCGTAGCTTCATCCGAAGCGAAATATTGACGCGAACAACGTCTCGTGGATTTATCTCTAGTTACTACCGTAACGTGCGGGGTCCTATTACCGTGAAACTGGGGATATCTAGAGCCCCAATCCTTGGGTTTTCTTCTGTTTCGTCTTGATGATACTAAGTATGATACTAAGTAGCCTTTGATACCTTCAGTGTCACTTCACCTATTCTATAAACACTTACCACCATGACCACGCCAGACTCTCTCCCGTCAAGCCAGCGTCTAGTACCCGGCTCTGTAGATCTTCCTCTTGCACCATGGCCGCCGACTATCAAAGACGAGAGCGTAGATGCACTCGCAGTGGCTTCCAAGGTTATAAACTCCTTCAATGAGTTGCTTTCGAAAAAGGACCACAAAGGCCTTGCAAACCTCTTTCTAGAAAGCAGCTATTGGAAGGATCACCTTGGCTTGACTTGGGATTTCCATACTATGAAGGGAAGAGACAAGATCACATCGTTATTAGACAAGGGCCATCACTTAAAAGATATCCAAATCGACAGGGAGCGTCCGGCTAAGAATAACGGCCCAGAAATAATCCCCTTCCGGGCTGACGGGTCGGTCCGCGGCATACAATTCTTCCTACGGTCCGCTACCGAGCATGGTTTTGGTGCCGGATATGCCCGTCTCCTCCAAGAAAACGGCGAATGGAAATTTTGGACGCTTTACACAACCATGCATGAGTTCTATAACCACCCAGAGCCGGTCGGTCCCTTACGACCAAATGGTGCCACGCATGGCGCCAACTCCGGGAGAAAAAACTGGCTCGAACGAAGGCAAGATGAGATAAACTTCGTGCACGGTGACCCTGACGTACTCATAATTGGTAAGATTATACTGTTCTGAACATAAATCGCAATATCAACTTACATGAATCAGGTTGCGGACAAGCCGGGCTCTCCTTACAAGCCCGCCTAAAGATGATGAATGTCCCAACTCTCGCAATCGACGTGTGCGATAATGTGGGTGACAACTGGAGGAATAGATACCAGCACCTTGTCCTCCACGACGCGATATGGTACGACCATATGCCGTACATAAAATTCCCGGATTTCTGGCCCATATTCACCCCTAAGGATAAACTAGCCCAATTTCTACAGTCGTACGCTGAACAGCTCGAGCTCAACGTGTGGAATAACACGAGTCTTGAGTATAGCAGCTGGGACGAGGAAAAGAAGCAGTGGGTTGCAGTTGTCAAGCGGAAGAAGAAGGACGGGACCGTCGAAGTTCGTGTACTGCATCCGAAGCACATTGTCCAGAGCACTGGTCACTCTGGGAAGAAGAATGCACCGGCTTTTAAAGGTATGGAAAGCTTCAAGGGCGATGTGCTCTGCCATTCATCGGAATTCAAAGGCGCCAAGAGGAACGCCAAAGGGAGGAAAGCAGTTGTGATTGGTGCTTGCAACTCGGCGCTCGATATTTCTCAAGATTTCTACGAGAACGGGTACGACGTGACCATCATCCAGCGGTCGTCGACAACCGTAATGAGTATACAGGCAGTAATGGATCTATTACTCAAACCCGGATACTACGAGGGTGGCCCTCCAACAGAGGAGGCCGACCTTCTTTCGTGGGGAAGGCCAGGAGAGATCTACAAGGCAGCCCAGGCCGACGTCAACGAGCTGCAACAAGTAGTCGACAAGGACGTCCTCGACGGTCTCAACAAGGCGGGCTTTAAGACCGACCGTGGTCCGATGAACTGCGGGTTATGGATCAAGTATCTGCAGCGCGGCGGGGGCTACTACATCGACGTGGGCGCTTCGCAGCTGATCATCGACGGCAAGGTGAAGGTGAAGCACGGCGTTGGCGTTAGCGAGATTCTTCCACACGGCGTGAAGCTTGACGACGGGACTGAACTAGAAGCGGACGAAATTGTCTGCGCGACGGGATACCAGAACATGAGAACGGCTACCGAAGTCATCTTCGGAGAGGAGGTCGCTAGTAAGGTACCTAACGTGTTTGGTTACGATGAGGAGGGCGAGATGAGAGTCATGTGGCGACCTAGTGGTCACCCCGGCCTCTGGCTTCATGGAGGCAATCTTGCCCTGTGCCGATACTTCTCCAAGCTCGTCGCCGTCCAGATTAAGGCACAGTTAGAAGGGCTATCTAAGCCGTAAGATGGCATATGTGTACCTAATGTATACCTACCTACCCATGTATGTGTAAATTGACTTCTATACAGCAAATTCCAGTGGTATATGTAATCGGTATCCTTAGGTGCTGTATCAATATAGATGTGATATTGTTGACTGGATTGTGCCGGATAATATGTATAGAACCTAAGTGAAGCCATCACCACCTTAACTTCGGCATACTGCTTTTAAAACCGAGCACATAATAAGTGGGCTACGGATCCACTCGTAGCATCTTGTAAGACTAGCTTGCTGCATCTTTAAGCCAATCATCATGCTATTCGAGGCGTGATCCTGTCCCGTTTGGGAAGCAACATGATGCTCCAAGCAGCCCGTTGAATACGTAGGAAGGTCAGGGGTATTCGAATACGAGAGAGCACTGGCCCTGGTAGGACTGGTAAATCGATTGCGTGATTCAATTGGCCAGGGCACGTATTGACATGGCTGACGGAATTCTTGAACGCTGCAGCATCACGATTTTACTTATTCGAAAGCGATTTTCATCTTCAACGATGGCTCTCTTTGGGAGCGCTACGTATGCGATCGCTAGTTGCTCGATGCTACTTTCAATCCTGTTTGTGTGCTTGGCGCTCTTCCGAGTATGGAGTTTACGTCGAGCTCCCGTCGTTGTTATCTCCGGCTTCTTGGGATGGGCTAAGATAGTGAGTGAAGACAAGCACTACAACATAGCATCTATAGACTGACATTCATAGTAGCTTCTGTTAATTCTTCTTATTTTATCAAGCGTAGGGCGTTTTGTTGCATTAGGGGATTCGACGCCTAATAGTACCTATGTCCGTGCTTCTCAGGGTCTAGAGGTTGCTGCGGTTCTCGCGCTCTGTGTTCTATCATTGATAGAGCATCGGCGAAGCATTCAACCATCTAGCATAATCACTCTATACCTTACCGCGTGTGTTATTCGGGATGTCCTTGAGGTATCCAGGAAATCCCAAGGACAGCGTAGTTGGCTTATGCAAGATCCAATTCTCGCGCAGATAACTCTAGAGGCTGCTCTACTTGCGACCGAAAACCTCCAAAAGGAACTGACCAAAGAGTACTCGGGACAGTATGTATCGCCCGAGGAAAGATCCGGCGTTTTTGGCAGGATATTCTTCTGGTGGATCAATCCAGTTCTCGTGGAAGGGTATCACAATGTCCTTCTAAACTCCAATTTGCCTTCTATCGATACAAAGTTGCTATCGAAGCCCATTCGTACTGTAGCAATACGCGCATGGGAGCAAAGACGTACGTGCTTCGGTTTACATCAAGAGCTGAATGGTAGCTAATTCTAAGGCGACTACGTAGTGAAACCCGAGAGCAGGATGACACTCCCAAAAGTACTATTCGTGTCTCTTAAAAGGCCATTCTTGTTAGCCATACCACCGCGACTCTTCCTCACTTTATTCCGATATTCGCAACCAATTATCATCCGTCAAAGTATCCAATATGTTACCAGAAATAAGCCGTCAAACCAGACATGGACTGCGCACAGTCTTATTACAGCTGCAGTTGTCGTCTACGTCGGCTTAGCTGTAAGCCTCCGCAAATTTGATGAATTGGTCAACTACTAAGCCTACGGTTACCTAGATTTCCACTACAGTTTATCAGAGTCACCTCAATAAACTGAGAGTAATGATACGGGCCGCTCTTATAGCATTGATTAATGATAAAACTATGAACTCTTACGCCGAAAGTGTGAGTGAGGGCAAAGTCTTGACACTCACAAGTACCGACGTGGATAACCTCGACACAATTGGCGAAATGTTCCACGAAACTTGGGGACAGGTTTTCGAAGTTGCCATCGGCATCGCGATGCTATCTTGGGAAGTCGGTTGGCTGGCCCCCGTGCCCCTTTTTATCATTTTCCGTAAGTCGGAGTCACTTCACCTATCCTTCTTGATCACTGAAAGGTCCCTCCAGTATGTTCTCGTATGAGTCGGTACGTCGCAAAAAACTTACGGTCGAGACAAGGTGGATGGAATGAAGCGACGCAGAACCGCATTTCTATGACAAGTGCCGCTATCAGTGCTATTAAGAACGTCAAGATGCTTGGCTTGCAAGACGTGATATCGGAACGCATTCAAAGACTTCGACAGACTGAGCTCCATATGGCAAGTAGAGTACGGTGGATGACGGTTGCTTATAACGCGTCCGCAAATGCCAATGGGATGTTTGCGCCAGTTATCACCCTTGTACTCTATGCCATCTTAGCCAAGTCGAGAGGCAATCAACTGGACACTGAGACTGCATTCACAACTATTGCCATTCTAAGCATGGTGACACACCCGGCGAACATGGTTATGACTATTGTGCCTAGGGTCATTGCATCTTTTGCCAGTTTTGAGAGAATCCAAAGCTTCCTTCTTGAACTTCCTCGCCAGGACTACAGGATTGAGATTGTCAACTCACAAGCGACCCCCGAATTGAATAACTCTGGGGATGCCGATCTCCATCCCGCTTCACATTCAGCTTTCAGTGTAATAGGGGTTTCTGTTGGGGGATCTCGCTCAGTTCTAAACGATATTAGTTTGACCGTGCAGAAAGGGTCTATTGTCATTTGCTCCGGTGCAACAGCTGCCGGGAAGACAACCTTAGTCCGTGCTCTCCTAGGCGAGACCCCTTCGGTCGGAACTATTGCAGTATCCTCCAAACGTATTGGTTACTGCTCTCAACTACCGTGGCTACCGAATGGGACCATTAAGCAAGTTATAACTGGATTTGAGGATTGTTCTTCTGTTGTCGACGCAAGATGGTATGAGACAGTAGTCACTGCTTGCTGTCTATCGAAAGACATTGAGACGCTTCCAAGCAAGGACGAAACCATCGTAGGGAGTCGAGGGGCTAATCTCTCAGGAGGTCAGCGCCAGCGCTTAGTAAGTATACCCTCTTTATAAACACCATATTTTAACATAATCTAGGTCCTTGCGCGTGCAATCATCTCCCGGTCGGAAATTCTCTTTCTAGATGATCCATTTAGTGCCCTGGATGGAAGCACCGAGCATCAAATCATCGAAAACTTATTTGGGTCAGACGGTCTTCTTAGAAAACTTGGAATAACGGTGATCTTGATTAGCAACTCTAGTAAGTACTCCGGATACACCAATTCTTACTGCTAGTCTGACAATTTGGTGAAGCCCATCACTTTCGTTTGGCAGATGAGGTTATCATCCTCGAAGGTGGGCGCATTAAGGAGCAAGGCAAATGGAACGAGCTACTGTCTCGAGATCCTCAAGTATTGAAAATAATCCTAAACGAAGATAACACCCATGAGAACAAGAATACCCCTGTGGATAATAATAATCCCCTTTTGCGGCAGCAGCGATCATATGACGACACTGCTATTGATTCGAAGCGAAAAACAGGTGACTCGGCGCTCTATAGTAAGTTCAAAAACGACACCTCGAGAAGGCAAGACATATCTAATAGGCCGTGGGCTACTATTTGGAAGCGGCCGGAATGAGAAATTTCGCGTTCATGATAACTTGTATCGCATCTTACTCCTTCTTTTTTACTTTTCCCCAGTATTGGTTGAAGCTATGGACGGATTCGAGATCAAGCAATGAGTGGATCTTTATTGGAGGATACATTGCCCTAAATCTCATCGCTTGGGTCTTTACGAATGGAATTATGTGGTTCGTTAAGCTGCCTTACGAGTACATGTAAGGCGATGAGACGAGGCTAACATGACTCTTAGGTCTACTATCATGCTTGTTGCTCCTCATTCGGGACTTGTCTTACACTCGAAGCTCCTTACAATAATTACGCGGTAACGTGCGTCGTCCTACAATCCTAATTAAAAGCTAATTAATACCAGTGCACCTTTGCTATACTTCTCGAAGACTGACAGCGGGTCGATCTTGAACCGGTATGTATTGCTTTTGACATACTAGCAATAAGAGATTGACAACCCCTAGATTCAGTCAAGACATTCAGCTTGTTGATAAGCAGCTTGCTTCTGCTTTGTCAACATTATTCGTTCGTAAGTTGAATCCGCGGTTTAACTGTAAGATAGATCGTTAATACCATCATAGAGACCTTCAAGCTTCTTAATCAGGTTATCTTCCTATTTGTTGTCCAAAAGCTACTAACACTCACGTTGCCAATATGTCTTATAATCGTCTACCTCGTGCAGAAGATATACCTTCGAACATCACGGCAACTACGGCTCTTAGAGCTTGAATCAAGATCTGCTGTTTTAATAGAATTTTTAGAGACGGTAGAAGGATTGCCTACAATACGCGCATTTGCAGGCCAATCCAAAGCAGAAAATAAGCATATAAAGAACTTGGACGAATCGCAGAAGCCATTTTACCTTCTTCTGTGTCTTCAGTGCTGGCTCAGGATTGTTCTAGATCTGCTCGTCGCGGGGATAGCTGTCGGAGTCATTGCCCTTGCTGTCGCTCTCCGGGATACCACTTCGGGTGGCCAAGTCGGTGTTGCCCTAAACATTGTGCTGGTCGCCAACACTACGCTTCTCCGACTTGTTGAATCGTGGACCAATCTGGAAATATCTCTCGGTGCCATCTCTAGGATCAAGACACTAGAAGAGGAAGTGCCCCCCGAGGATCAGCCATCCGAAACCAATATACCTCCGGAGACATGGCCGTCTTCTGGCTCCGTCGAGATTCAAGCCCTTACGGCTGCTTATAATGAGGAAAGCATGGCGCTTAAAGATGTGTACCTACAGGTTAAGCCTGGGCAAAAGGTGGTTGTGTGTGGCCGAACTGGGAGGTAAGTACTCGTACATGTACATCTCAGGGGTTGCGTACTGACTTCTTCTCGTGTAGTGGTAAAAGCTCTTTACTGCTCACTCTTCTTAGGTTATTAGATACGAAATCGGGTTCAATTATAGTCGACGGTATAAATATCAGCCACGTGCCTCGTTCGACAATACGAGAACGCTGCTTTGTGACGGTACCTCAAGAGCCCTTGCTTCTCAATCAACAAACCCTTCGATTCAATGTAGACCCAACGGAGACTCTCTCCAACGATACTATAATTGACGCTCTCTCTAAAGCGCGCTTGTGGCATCATTTTAATTCTACCCTGAACCTTGACAGATTGCACGACGCCCATTCAAGCACTCATCCGATCCTAGATCAAACACTCGCATCGCTCCCGTCTCTTTCGGTCGGACAGGGACAGCTGCTAGCTCTAGCACGTGCACTATTACAAGTATACACCATAAATACATCGGGTGCAAAACCGATAATTTTGCTCGATGAGGCTACTTCATCCCTTGACTCGTCAACTGAGAAGCTGATACTCGATATTGTCCACGAAGAGCTCACCTGCAAAGGACATACCGTAATCATGGTTGCGCATAGAGTGGGTGCAGCCGTGGCCCACTTGAGGAAAGGGGTAGATGTTGTGGTCTGGATGAAGGATGGAAGGATTGAGAAGATAAGGGATGCGGATGAGATTATGAACATAACAACGCAAGCTATTACTCCCGATATTATCGGCGAGGATTACGAGGGGAGCAAGTAATGAGAAGCAGATAATTGGAAGATATACGGTAGTAGTCAACTCATTTTCTTTGAATACTAATGCTAATAGACGTCGCGTAACTGAAATGTCTGACGAAATTGGGACAGTATCTGGTAATACGGGGCAATTAAAGAGAGTTAGATACCTAGCTGATGCGCTGAGATGAGACCCCTATATTAAATACCCAAGATACCTGTTGGCTTCTTCATTCCAAGACATAACCTATAATGGCACACCCGGTCCACGACGTAATGCTCGCGAGACTGTCCGCGAGGTTTCGTTATTCGTGTTGTACGTGCAGACCGACCAGTCATCGATCCGCGTCTGACCCCATGCGTTCTTAACTGATCGGTCGGGATAGCATTCTTCCCAGACAAGTCCGAAGTCCAACGTCAAACCACGGGTTAGAATACCAGTGCCTTTGCCACTCTTATCGCTTGTAGTCGCGCCGATATTGAATGAGAGCTTTGTCTTAACGTCGCCCGAGCCCTCGCCACCATCCATACACGTTGACCACTCTAAGTTGGAACTGTTACCGCCGCTCACTTCGAAGTTATCATCGAAGTTCCCTTCGCCTCCAACAGTTGCTTTGGCGGTGTTATCGATCTATAAGCTCGTTAGTGGCTGTACTATCACTCTAATTGGAGAGATCGAGAAGCTAGGAATAGGTATATCAGGCAGGCAATGAGGAAACTCACCATGGTAGACATAGATACGTTCCAGATGTCAGGCGGTGCTCTTCCCGGGTTGACCTTCCGATTTTCATATCTGAAAACCGTATTGGCTTTTAACTGGTATAGCTGGACGCCGTCGGTTGCATTGAGGTGTCCTCTATAAGTCACGTCTCGGATCGCGAAACGGTACTTGTACCACCAAGAGGTGAACTCTACAGTAAACTGACAACCAGCATATTCGTCCGTTCTGCCATGTCCTTCTGTGCCAAATCGCATGCTAGGAAGGTCCAGTCTGAGGCTATCCGGGAGGAATGTGATGTTCATGCTTTGTCCAGGGGCGCATTGATAAGGAGTTTCCGACACTACTCCGAGAACAAGCGGGAACTGCGGAGGCGGCGGGTCCCCTTCCGCGAGGGCAGATATCGCCAGAGAAATGCCCGTGATGAAGCTTATGGCCTTCATGATGAAATTTCTTTAGTAGTTGAAGTTTCTCCTAGTTCCGTTGCTAAAGAGTGGAGGGGTAAAATAGTAGACTGATTGCAAACGTGAGATGCAACCGTGGGCATAAAGTAGTATTTATAGATAACGTCGTAGAGCCTCCAAATATGTCCTAAAAGATAGGTTCCGCCGGGATGATCCTGAGTTGCATCTTACCATTTCATTTATCCCAAATGCCTGCAGTCTTCCGGTCGCCAACCTTCTGGAACCGGATAATTGGCGTCAAGGATACCGGGAAAAGGAAAATTTCGACGGCTATCTTATTCGTCAACGATAAGATGCCCGCGAAGATCAATGCTTAGCTGTATATTAATTACTGGAAGTGACGTTCGATATACCTAAAGAGTTGTGCTATTTACAGATTACCTTGCCAGCCCTTCCAGACAGATTACTTTTCAGAAGACTGGCATGCCACCTGCCACCAATTTTACTAGTAAAATGACATTCCTCAGTTCCGCCCTGTATCCCTTTAAGAAGTCTTGTAATTTCTTCGTCAACAACGATGAATTAAAAAAAAATTTCACCTGTAAGTAACTCAGTATACCTCCCCGTAACGCTATTACTAATTAATTTTTAATAAACACGAGAAGATTCCCCTTATTAATACAATTACGCACATATAAAAATAGGCTTTTAATTCGTTGTGGTTATTGAAAAATTACAATGTTCTATGAAGGTAAGTCAGTCGAATTAAGCCATGTCATTTTACTAGTAAAATTGGTGACAGGTGGCATGCCAGTCTTCTGAAAAGTAATCTGTCTGGAAGGGCTGGCAAGGTAATCTGTAAATAGCACAACTCTACCTAAATGTGTCCCTACGGATACATGAGCAGCAGGGTGTAGCAGTTGATCGCCGGTGGGACCTGCAAGTCACACAGACGTCTAGAACTTTTGTTATATAGCCGACCCTGAAGCCCTCGTAACCTCAAGATTATTTGTTCTGGTTCACTTGAGCTATTAGTAGAATCAAATGCAGTCTAGACTTGGGTTTACGAGGTCTTCCGGTTAAAGAGATTCCCCTATAATAATTATGCTCCAGTCACTTTTAGGAGACGGGGCTTACTAATGGCCTGATATCGCTATGATGACAGCTAAGAGTTCAGAGGAACTGCTACATAGCTGTCAGTTTCTATGGTCGTGACTCGTATGAATTAAGTAGGCAGTTGACAGCTACTGCAAATTGAAGTTTGGTCTTTTGCGTCCGTCTTAAACAGTAAACGAAAGCGAGTTTATAGACTAGCATGCCATTAAGTACACATTCATATAATCTGATAGTAAATATTGTGTGTGCAAGCACCGTTCCTATAAATAATAGTTTGAGATACACGAGACTGGGGAGTAGTTAGTAGGACTTGAAGTATACCAACAATATATGTAACTTAGGTACCTATGTACCTAACTAGGCCAATATTACTTCAGGGATAGAAGGGATACCTAGGTACCTAGGTAAGTAAAGCAGCACAGAAATATGTTTCACAAAATAGAAATTATAACAAGTCGTACTTGATATTTGAAAATTCCACTCAACATTTCAATCGATAGCGCATGCTGGAAAGTCACCTTCAATTGGAAGATCTATATAAGTGAATCGATCTGTATTACCATTAGGTACCAAACGTTAGGTACCTCTGTAAGTCCCACAACCCACTAGCGCCACGCTTTAATTACCTAAAGAAACGGCCTGCTGGAATTAAAAATTAGTCTCAGCCAATAAGAATATAATCTGGTTACTAAAAAGGCAAACATTTAGGTTATGAATGATTGTGGATGTTTGCAAATTGAAAATATCTCTTAAGTGCAAGTAAAGAGGATACTTTAATTGCACTTATTTCGAATCAGTCTGGCAGTCTTTAATCTTAGACGCTTCATTAAAGCGCGGTGTCCGAAGGGCGCGATATGCGAAGCCAATCCTCTACTAAGTTTGATGCATGGAAACTTGTCATGTTATGATGCCTGCATCATGATTCACATGTTGGGGTAATTCGTAGCTAGGAATAGTATGTAAGACGTGCCGCTTAGAAGAAGATCAAATTCGGCAGTTATTCAGTCACTCGATCCTATTCTAGTAACGTAACGAGTAGGGCACATTGCTTTAGGTAACTCCTTGAGTCATTTTATTCGCATAATCCCGAGTCTCTGTTTTCTAATGCGCGGGAAGGCCATGCACCCCAGTATACCACGAGGACATGCATTGCGGGATGGATGGTGCGGAGAAAGGCTGCATCCAGAAATCTCCAATTCCCCGGATTGGATCTTAGTAGTAGGTAGGGTTACATGGTATAATGTGCTTGTTCGCATTCTCGAACTCGTGCTGCTAGCGTCTTCACTAATAAGATTCACAATGCAATTGTTTTCAACAAACAAAGGACTACTCTGCGCCACGTGGAGGCTTTTTTCTTCTTCACACAGTCGGCAATGCTATTACTGGACGTTATGAAACTGAACCGAACAGCCGAGGTTTCTTAAAATAAGCCTTCAAAGGAGGTAGCCACAGTATTAAGCCATGGCTCTTCTAGACGAATAGATGACTTAGTTCAGCTTCCTGACAGAAAAATGAGAACGTCTCGTGCCACAAGCCTCTCATCTTTCTATCCCGAGAATACGCCCGGATCCAGTAGGTAGAGATCAAGCCTCCAAGATGATTGATTTCTTTGACGTCATAGTCACCACTCTAGGTTGTGTAATGAAAGACATTGTTAAAAAAGATCTTCAGCAAGACAGAGACATGCTAAAGAATGCTCTTACACCAAAGCCATTTTAGGTCTTACACGTCTAGAGCACCTCTAATTGGTCCCCCTGGACCAAAAGTAGCGTGCTATCCTTAACTTGTCCTAGAATTATCTTACGTATAGCAAGCCGGGTTGCAGCTAGAACGGGTAGGTCAAGTGCTCAAATTTCCAGTAGCCCCTTACGTCAATGTAGTCTGGACGAATAACACAATAAGTAGCTTATACATGGGGACTATAAGCTTACAAAGAAATGTGCACAATAGGCCTTGTGTGCACAATAGGCCTTGTCCTAGCCCCGGTGATTCAACATCTGTGACATGCCAGCCGACCTATAAGTATCTGCTAGCTGCTGCCAGCTATATTGAGCTATTGATCATCGGTAAGGCTACTTGAGTTTTACAGCATTTATCCAAATGGCTACTATAATAGTTCCGGTCCTCTGGGTCCTGTTAAGCTTCTTTGCATATCATGCTAACAGTACGCCGTATGCAAAGCGACCTCGCCAATCTGCGGGATGTACCGCAGACTATTTTAATGGGATAGTCCCTTCTGGTATCTCGATAGAGAGCGTCCAAGATGTCACGAGCGGATTTTTTACGGAGCAGGGAAATCTAGGCTATCCTACATTTGCATCTGGGCTTCCGTCGCTCTGCGCGGTTATAGTCAAAAATGAGACGGCAAATTACCGCTTCGGAATGTTCCTTCCAGACACCTGGAACTCGAAACTCCTTGTCATTGGGAGTTATGCGTTCCTCGGCGGCATTAACTGGCTCGATATGGGAGCTGGAGTGAAATATGGCGTGGCTACTCTTGCTACCGACACTGGGCATAACTCGGGTCAAGGAGATATGACATGGCCAACTACTGAACAACTCCGAGTCAACTGGGCTTACCAGGCAATGGAGGGTTCTATAACCCTAGGTAAAACACTCATTCAAACATACTACAAGGACAAACAGATCGCGTATTCGTATTATAGTGGATGCTCGACTGGAGGTAGACAAGGCCTCAAACAAATCCGTAAGTAGTACTAGCAATTGTTCTACCCCTATCTATTTTGCCTTCTTTCTGGAATACATATTTCCAAATATATAGCCTACTTGTGGGGATGAATATTTGCTTACTTATTGCCATAGAGAGAGACCCTGACATGTTTGATGGGGCCTTGATTGGGGCACCAGCATGGGACACAAAGAATTTGATGCCTTGGATTTCTCAGTTAGCGATGTGGAATCTCCCGGAGGATGCTGACGGCAGCATTAGTGACCAAGCTCTCTTCTCGCGGCTCCAGGCAGAGGTGTTGAAACAATGCGACCCTCTGGATGGCATGCAAGATGGGATCGTTAGCTCGCTCTCGGCATGCAGAGAACAGTTTGATATTACCCAGATTAGCTGTGACGTATCAACAGACAAGACCGCCTGTTGGACTCAGGCACAGATAGAAACGGCGCAGAAGATGTACAGCGACTACATCACCGAGGGCGGAGAGCTCGTTTACTCAGGGTTGGACTACAGTTCCGAGGCGGAATGGGGGACGTTCCTGATGCCGGCCAGCCCTAATGACGCTAATAACGTTAGAAGGAGCTTTGATGCGCAGTACGAACGAACATTCATGGATTATGGGAATGGCTGGCAGATCACTTCATATAACGACAGCGTCGTGGACGATGCTAGAGCTCGTGATAAGAACTCGGTGCACGCCTCCGCAGATCAATTTGACCTTGGAAGCTTTCGAGGCAAAGGCAAAATCAGTACGTATGATATGATCCAGAGAACCGTCCCTTCCCTTTCCCCGAAATACTTCTTCGATTCCATAGAGGCGAGCTGACTTTTGTAACACAGTTATGTATGGGGGGCTCGCAGACGCCACCGTACCAGTGCAACACACGACTCTGTACTACAACCGGACGATAGAAGCTATGGGAAGTGTTGACGATTTCTTCCGATACTTCCAGATTCCAGGAATGGGGCACTGCTGGGCTGGCCCCGGCAATCCTAACTTCAACGTTCCGTGGATGATCGCTGGCGCAGGCCAGGCAGCGCAGGTACCACCTTACAATGCCGGGTCTTCGGTCCCCGGCTACAAGGACAAGGAGCACGACGCCTTGCTAGCGTTGATGGATTGGGTCGAGAACGGCAATGCGGTGTCCCAAATCATCGCGACGGGATTCAACTTCTCGGATTCAACTGGGCAGGCGGTTGTGATGCACAGACAACGTCCTCTTTGCGCGTTTCCACGAACGGCAACATATGATGGCCAAGGTCTTCAGAACGATGCTTCTAGTTGGCAGTGCACGTGAGCGTTTTGCAGATCTTGGATGCACTACATACTATTCAAGCGGTACCATATCATCCTCTTACAAGCCGCAGGAATTATACTTGCGGGATACATAATAATTCGTGATGGAGGACACAAGAATATATACGTATGTAGTACCATTTAAGGGAGGACTAAAGGTATATAAGAACACTAATAAGAAAATACCAACATGGTTAAATCTATCCAGGGGGTATAATCAGGGGGTATCACGTGACATTTTCTGCTTACCCATGGCCCTCGGTAAGTTTCTAATACGGTATAGTTGCTTATTCTTAATCCCGAGGTTATATTATTCCAAGCCTTTTTCTACCTAGGTAGCTTATCTGCATCGCGTCCGGAGGAATGTCTTATTTCGCTTCTTACCTGCTCACTGTTTAAATGGAGTTTTTATATACCTCTTATACCTCGTCCCGCTAAAATGCCGTCAAACGAGCGCCTCCCAGCCCAGGAGGTTTTCAGATTGGCCGCTCTTCCGGACGAGGTCGAGAATGGCAAGATCGTAAAGCGGTATATGAGCCAACGGAGCGCATGGTATCCGGAAGGCGACGTCTCAATCGCGAGCGAAACCGTATACTCAGGATTGCGAAATGGGCCTCCGAAACGAAAAGTGGCGTTCGGTGGACACGTGTACAGCCAAGCGGGAATAGCTGCATCTAAAGCTCTGGCGGATATGCAAACTTCGCGGGCTGGTGCTCCTCGAAAGGAAGTCGGTATTCATGTAAGTCATCCAAGCCCGTCAACGTAGTCCGTTCTAGCAAATAGACGTAAGCCGTAGGGCTGGGAGTTATTTGACGACATTTGACTATATATAAAACCTAGATTTACTAATAGACGTAGACTATTCATGGGTACTTTTCGGAAGCTGGTCTCATAGATAGGCCATTTATATACAGTGTGACTACTCTGGCGCCAAACCCTTCATTTCCAAATCTTCTAGTCACAGTGCGACAGCCTCTATCACCGAGCACAAATCCAGCAGGAGATCATTTTCCGCCTGCCGACGCCGAGCTTCCCCTTGGCCCAGTTTGCTTCAATGCTCTAGTGTCCTTTAGACCGTCTGTAGTCTCACAGCATGTAGCCCAGGAACTGCCAGCGCAGACGCGGTTCGCAGATATCCTGAACTCCCGGCCCCCCTCGGCATGGGATCCGGCGCCACATATCGATATCGCCAAGACCGTAGACGAGTTTCCGATGCGGAACCCTGGGACCTTTCCCGCAGTCGATATGAAAAAGGTCGACCTCGCCGCCTTTAACGAGGGCAAACCGCTCCACGAGCGGCGGGAGCTTTTGCTATATCGGCTGCTTGCCCCTTTACCCGCGGATCACCCCGATTCGCACATTTGCACTCATGCGTACGAAGCAGATAGGAATGGGTTGCTCATGATAGGTAACCATGTCGGGTTCGGGTACGACTTCGGTCGCGCCGCTAGTCTGAGCTACTCTTTCGTGGTGCACGTCAATCCCGAGGACGCGGTAATGTCTTACGGCGAAAATGAGTGGTGGATTCAAGAAGCATGCTTCCCTCGACTTGAAGCCGGGAGGGCGGTCATTATGAGCAAGATCTGGAGCCCGAAAGGTGTGCATGTCGCTACGGAATACCAAGATGGCATATGCCAGCGCCAATGGAAACCAGGTGAGAGAAAGGGAAAGTTGTAGAACGATAACCCCCTTCGATGGCGATATTTTACGCCTGGTACGATTATTGTTAAAGTTGGTAGCGAGGGTAGCCATTGGCACCAGTTAGGTATATAATTTCATTTTTCCAGATCTTTAGATGTTTACAAGAGTGGGCAAACGACCAACGATTAAAGGTTATCATACGAAGCATATCCTATACATATCCAGCGCTAAGATTCCTTTCACAGAAGATGCATAGCAGAATAGTTCATAAATATATCCAATATCAAGAAGTGATTCTAAATTTCTTGATGACCTCGAACTGTGAAAAGCTGCCAGTCAAAGTTGCTTATAACTTCATTATATGCACTGAACGCAGCGGGGTCGCGTACCTTGTTCGCGCTTTGGATTGTTCGTGATACTCCAAAGTTTCAACTCTCAAGTGCAATGCCGCTATCGTCTAAGTCCGAATCTTCCTCCTGCGGAATGATAAAGGGGTTCTCGCTGACAGCCTTATCTACTTCCACACATGCATCATAACCATATAACCAGGGTTGCACCTGGGGACAGCACCAGCGAATTGGAAAAGGGGCTGTCTTGACTTCCTTGTCTATCTGCGATAATAGTAACTCATCTCGTGCCCGTTGCTTGGGGCCATCGATCATATGAAATACGTCGCGCTAGTAGTTGTCAGCCAGCATTTTCACCAGGTTATCATATAACATCCGGAGGTGTAATCCCAAGAGTCTTAATAGGTATAACTCAGTCTTTCTGTAAAACACATAAACTTACTTGTCCGAAGGTTTCCTTTACAATAGCGTCTCCTCGTGGTTTTCGAAGTTGCTCGTACATCCTCAACGCCTTGCCGATCTGCTCCTTGGATTGGATATATCCTAATAAGCGGCCAAGAACGGCGCCGTCTTCGATGGCAGAGTTAGCCCCCTGGCCGAGGTACGGCAGCATAGGGTGGCAGGAGTCGCCGCTTGGATAATGAATTAGCCAGGCTAGCAAGCAATGACAAGACGTTCACCGATTTGTCAGACGGAAACTTACACGAAGGCAAAGTTGCCATTGGGAGATTCGTGGATCCATCTCCGCATCTCTTTACCTAGAATCGGACTATCATTAGATTTTCGGTAATATCAAGAGACAAGAATAACTGAAAACTCACGATGCATCAACTTCCACTTTTTAACAGAACTAACGAGCGCGAGGAACTTGTTTAAGATCGGATCCCAATTCCTAAAAAGCGCCTTCATCTCCTCCACAGAGCCTGCTTGACGGCTGACACCGCTTGGTAAGTCGTCCGGGGCCATCAGCACCAGATTAAACTCAGTTCCTCCTCGGAGCGAGTATCCGACAACGTGCGACTTAGGGCCCATCCAGATATTACACTTTGGGTTACTTACCCATTCCCTCAACTCGGGGTCCTGAATTTCATCCAGTTTGAGGACTAATCGGTATGCCAAATCACCGGTCGGTCTTGGGACGCCTTCGAAGTCCTTGGGGAGGAACTGTGCCCGGCAAAGAGACCACAGGCCATCGGCAGCGACAACTAGATCTCCCCGTATTTTCGCCCCTGATTGGCTTGTGATCTCCCCCGTCTCGAAGTTCACGCTGCTTATTCTTACCCCAAATCGAAATTGTACACCGAGTTCTATAGCACGTGCATAAAGTGCTGTTTGGAAATCGATCCGGTGCAACTCGATAAAAGGAGCACCGTATCTTGCTCGTATCTTCTCTTTCCAGTCTTCCTCTACAACTAAGACTTCACCAGAGTATCGGCGGACGGTTAAAGACGTAGGCTCGGCAGCCGAAGCCCACAGGTCGTCTGAAAGGCCCCAGCGCTGTAGTATGCGTGAAGAATTTGGTGTAATTTGTATCCCAGCCCCTATCTACAATCGTGTAAATAAGGAGAAAAGTTCATAAAGGTGTTTCTATATGATTGTGTTACCTCATGGAGCCCTTCTGCTGTCTCGAATACAGTCACATGGTGGCCAGATAATGCAGTTTCTATAGCAGTCGCTAGACCACTTATGCCAGCGCCTATGATAATGACATCCAGGCAGACAGCCGGATTGAGAGCCTCAGCCTGAAGCCCCCTCGTTAGTGTTTACTCTCCTTATATAGACCTAGGTGTGTAACGTACCATTCAGAATCGGAAAGCTACTAATATCTCAATAACTTCCCGCTCGGAGTTAGCATGATATTATTGTTATTTTCTGCACGACTATAATGTACGAGACGATGAGAAGGAACTAATTACCCCAACATGTTACGCTTAGGGCGAAGATGGAATATACTTGGTCTCTATATTACTGTGCTCCCCCGCTTCCCGGTTAATTCGCTCGCGGAAGCTGGGTAACATCTCCCAAAATCATTATTGGAGAAGCACATCCTCCATTCTCGTCCCGCCACGGTGCAGTTCTGGATTGATACAATTATGAGGCTTTGTTTACATTATATAACTACCTCTCATTCATAAGTTACTATAAATGTGTAGAGAAGCTAGACATAATACAGCCTAGAGCGGCTTCCTTTGACCTATGATAACGGTAGTAAAGTCGCACCAGCCGGCATCGAGTTTCTCCAATACTCTGTTTCTCTTAGATTCTCATACCACCGTATCAGTCTCGACGGTACAAGGCCCCCCCTTTTTTTCCTCGTACACGCGTCCCAGAAATACGCGCTCTCCCCGAAGCACCGGGCGAGGTGACAGACCCATCATACCCAGACTATATCACACGGTTCCAAACTAAAGTTTCTTCCCTGGCAGACTATCAGTTTTCTCTTTCTTCTTTTTTAGTAGCTCTTCTTCCTCCCGCTTGATATCGGCGTCAACTTTTGCGCCCCGTGAAGGCTCGTGTCCATTCATTGTTGCCTATAGTTACAAGTGTAAGCATGGAGAGACTAGTAGAGCGAATTTTGATCCCTTAAAATAACATACGCTGTAAGTAGGATCGTGCTTATATCGCTCAGCAATCTCTTCCTGGGTCTGTGCTCAACAAGAGGTCAGAGGTAGTATCAAATAAAATGGCCAATGTTTTTTATTGGCTTGCTCGTTGGACGTACATCCTCCTCGATCATTTGGGCCATTGCTCTGTTTTGATCCTCTGTGAACAATGTATTAATAGTAGCAACATAGAAATCATGATGAGTTGAGACATACTAGGCATATAACCCAGGGCATTGCTTATATGATGCTTATTTTCATTTACTATAGCCGCTCGGGGATAGTTGACCTGGTCGCCATGCTCATAAACACCAGGACTTGCGTAGGTGCCGACCATGATGATATTCTCAACGATATTCTGTACCTAAGGTATAAAGCTGTTAAAGAGTTGATAGCAGATAATTGGACAAGGAATATGCGCTTGAAGTTTAACAAAGAATTGTTCAGAGCAGGGTTTCACCACGCTTTTATGGACGTTACTGATATATAGACCATACTGCGCACAGTCTGTCTTACTATCGTCCCTCAGAAATAAACGTCATCATTGCGACGTTTCTGGAGCAGCCATTCCGTACTACTTATCGCCTGGATCGATCCAAAAGGTTAAAGGGCAAATGACTCTTATTTAATGATGTCATGAATCGACATTATGACAATACATAGACCCATCAAGATCCTTCCGTGGAACCACATTGGATCACACAAAAATAACCACCCACTCACTCAGTCACTCAATCATATGATCCTTGCTCTACTCTAGGTAAAGAGACAATTGCTCAAAATGATATTTCCTCCGTCTCTACCGATTATAACGACTATTGTTGCCCCTCTTTCCGTTCTCCTCCTATCGGTAGTCTCGGTAAACGCCGAAAGGTACATCTCGCGAGTCAAGGATATACCTAAAATCGGCCTAGGCACTTGGCTCTCCGACAGAGAAAAGGTAGAATATATCTCAATTAAAGTAGAATATAATCAATGGTGTACTTATAGTATTTTGCAGGTTGCCCATGCTGTTGAATATGCCTTAGATTCAGGATATAATCATATAGATGCCGCTCTCATCTATCGTACGAACTGTTAGTATCCCATAATTCGCGTTAATACTAATGTGATGCATAGGAAATGAAGAACAAACTGGCGATGGGATAGCTTGGGCAGGTGCTTCTCGAGAAGACATTTGGGTGACAAGCAAGCTGTGGAATGACCATCACCGCCCTGACCAAGTCCAACAAGCAATCCGGAAATCGATATCAGACCTCGGCGTGGAGTATTTGGATCTCTACCTCATGCACTGGCCGGTCGCCTTTGTTCTTGGTGAGGGAACTAAGATAGATGAGGGAACATCTATCTTCGACACTTGGCGGGCCATGGAAGACCTTGTTAGAGCCAACCTGACTAGGAAAATTGGCATTTCCAATTTCGCCAAGAAGGACGTCGAGGATATTCTAGCTATGTGCACAATATGCCCATACGCACATGAATTCGAGACGCATCCATACCTGCAGCAGCAAGATTTCGTTGATTTCCACAAAGAAGTCGGCATCAAGGTCATTGCATACTCACCACTTGCGAATACAAATCCAACCTACGATAGTGGTGTCAGACCCATCATGAAGGATCCGTTCTGGAAATTTATAGCTGCGAAAAAGGACGCAACTGTACCCCAAGTTTTGCTGGCCTGGGGCATCCAGAGAGGAACCACTGTGATTCCAAAGAGCATTCACGAGCAATACATCAAGGAGAATCTCGAGGCATTGGATATAAAGCTTACGGAGAATGACATGAAGGCTATCGCTGCCCAGGATAAGAAGACGAGGATGAACGACCCTGGAAAAAGCTGGGGTATAAAGCTGTTCGCAGATTTAGACGATCCCACGGATCTAGATGGGAATGGGAAGAGCAAGGAGTTGTGAACGGGCCCGAAATATGACGTTTGAATAGTCCTTGAACGTTCAAGCACGAGTGTCTTGAAGTTCTTAAACGGGGGAATTTGATTTAACTTGAGATTGTCTTACTCGCAGTAATACTAAGAAGTTCCTCGGTGCGGTACCTATAGTCCATGTCCTAACTAACGGCCAGTGACTAGTAAAAATTAGTTCCAGCTAAACAATATACAATCGTCTATACATAAGACTCAACTGAACAGGCCTATGTCCTACTCTTGAAACTCTGGCTTCTACGTCCAGGGACTGCTCAACTGGCTGTACGGTGTGTTGTTTTGACCGTAGTTTCAATACATCAAAGTTCCAATATGTGACTACCTCCTAGGTACCTATGGGACGCTTCAAGCTGTTTTTTTTGACTCCCCTTTTCTCTCGCATTAGATAGGTTAGTTAGGTACCTATGATAAGTAGATAGATGATTGATTAGAGGCCTAGTTCTATAGTAACGTCAGTGTTCTTTAGACTTAAAGTCTCCAGAAAGGGAGAATTGTATCATCGTCTTACCGTCTCCTTGAAATCAAAAGCTACTGTTATACATAGTAGTCTCCGTGTTGGACCAACATGTTCACTTTCATCATTTCCCCTTCGCCTTGAGCATCCCGCTTGATCCATGTTCCCTTCCCCACTTTGTGACTTTGGTATCCATTTCCCACCTTATAAACACCATCACCACAAGAACGACCCATCCCAGTAGAGTATTAACTAATCCCTTCCAAAAACCTCCGCGTGTTGAGCCACCTAGTACGCTTGTCATCACAAGCCTGATGATGGTGCTTGTAGGTACTAGGTCCTCGCCGTTTTCTAAGCCACGAATTGCGCGGCGCGCAACCTCTTCCGGCTCGAGTATCTGATCACCCTCCTCGAGGGATTTCGTCAGGTCGGTCTTGAGACTGTTCTCTTCTTCTAACCCCTGAGTGGGCATGGTAGCGGGGAATACAGTATGCACACGCACGCGGGGGATATTAGGATGTGCCGCCGCGTAGAGGTTCATCTCTTGAGACAATGAGTCAGAAAGCGCACGGATAGCTGCTTTAGAAGGGCTATAGGGCGTGAAGCCGGCAAAGCTGTAGAATGAAACGAACGAGCCGGTGAAGATGAGATGGCGCGCCGGTAGTGAAACCGCCTTTGTCTCTGGCTGAGACGTAGATTCTGCATGTCTCTCAGAGTTCGTTGCATCCGGATTAGATCGTAGCCAGGCGTTGAGCACGGCGTGTGCCATGTATGCACATGAGAAATAGTTGCTATCCATCATGGTCTGAAACTGCTCTGGCGGAGTATCGATATAAAGTGTCGCATGCGCGCTACCGCTACAACACCAAACAATATCGGGTGGTGAGCCATGATTCCACGCGATAGATTCAGTAACCACGCGAGCGCACTCGGCAGAAGTGGTCACGTCGGCGCTAATGTAGTGGAAACGTTGTGTCTCAGGCGAGCGGGCGCCTTTCTAAGTGAAAGTCATCAGCTCATCAACATAAATTAAGGACTAACAAATTAATGGGGATACTGTCTTACTGAAATATAGGAAACGCCTTCTTGTAGCTTGGCTTCGTTGCGCGCGACGATAATGACGTTGGCGCCTTTCTCTGCCAATTGGCGGGCGGCGTTTAGACCAAGACCTCTAGAGCCGCCAGTGATGAGGACTGTCTGTGAGGAATATTAGTTATTTAAGTACTTACCTTAGGTACCTACCTTAACAAGAATAAAAGTTAAGTTTAGAAAAGAGAAAAAGGCATACTCGTCCTTCAACTGGGAATTCATTCCGAGATAGAAACGACCCCATCTTGCCCACACCTTAAGTAATTGGTATTCCAATTGCTGAGACCTTTGTAACTAATGACGAGGTCTAATGACGAGATTAAGAAAGACGACAATGTTCTGCTTACTTCGAAAAAGGGGACAAAAAGGGGACGACAGTTGCGGTTGGTAAGTTGACTTCTCCAATGTTTGTAGGGTTCCAATTTTACTCCAACTCTTAACCAATAAAACTTCTTTTTTAAATGAATCTCAAGTACAAACGCCTACACGGGGCTTCCCGATCGATACTTCCAATTTACCTAATACTTGTTTAATAAATGTAGGTACCTCCTAAACTATTGTGATCTGTTCTCTGTTCCACCAACTAAATTTTAGACGCAGACGGATCATGCAGGATATCAATACTACATATATACATATACAACATCGTATCACAACAGGCTTACCCGTTGTTTCAATTGGACAACCTCCACGTTATGCGCGTGCGGTACATGAGGCTTTGGGGGCTGTGTAGTATTTCCACGATATGGTCGTTCGTTGCGGCACTATTACACTGCGATTCTCGCGTTACCCCTCCGTCACCACAATGGCGTAGATTGGTCAACCCAGCTTATTATTAGGAACTTATCATGTCGCCCACCTTAGTAGCACCTCCGTGGCGAGGATATACCCATGAACGAGTGTCCGGGGTTTTCTAGTTATTTTCGTTTAGTCCTAATCACGACTAAGAATTCACAGGCACAGGATCATGGCACCTATCTCAGAACCGTCTGAAAGCAGCGGGGATGCGACGTTGGCTGTTAGCGGAGTCGTCATTGCACTTGCTGTTATATCAGTTGCTCTACGATTCTACACTCGGAAGTTTACTCGGCTAGGCTTAGGAGGAGACGACTGGTTGATTCTGGTCGCTGTCATCGCAACCCTTTTGACAGCGGTACTTCTCCTCTGGGGTATGTTCAGCAACTATCGAGATAGCCATCCTCTTAACAGCTGTGATAGGTAACAGCGTCGATCCGGACGGCCTCTGGGTTTCGGAAAACACTAACCCAGACTACACTTATACAGCTGAAGACGTCTTTTACCTTAAGCTTTCATTTGCATCTTCCATCCTATATTTCACCATTGCAGGCGCAACTAAATTAGGAATATTGCTCATGTACTACCGCATCTTTGCTGTTAGTACCGCTTTTCGCTATCAATTATTCTTATCGGTTGCCTTGGTCATTGGATGGTGGGTTGGATGCACTATAGCTACATTGACGAACTGTATCCCCCTCGAATGGAGCTGGAATAATAGCTTGGCTGACCCGAGATATTGCTTCAATTATAATATCTTCTGGATGGCATCGGGAGCGTGTGAGATCTTTCTTGACGTGTTGATCTTAACATTACCTATCAGTGTTGTCGTGAGAATGCGTCTATCAGCTAGGCGGAAGGTCACCGTCTCGATTATTTTTCTGCTAGGCGGGTTGTACGCTACCTCCTCTTGTGTTTATTTCAGGGGCTTTAAACTAATATTCCTTCTAGTACTATTGTGACGGGTCTGATCAAGGTAATTCTTGGCTACCCACCTAATAGCCGTGTCCCATCATATTCGAACACCGAAGTGTGGACGACTGTGCATGCTGGCCTAGCCATCGTATGTGCTAGTCTACCTATATTCAGACCCTTGGTCAGGCTCATTTCCCAGTTGTCACTCATCTCTAAGGCATCAACCCTATTTCCTATTCGGCAGTCTTCAAGGCAACCAACCCCTATCTATCTAGAGGCGATATCTGAGCCGTCTACCTACCAGAAAGCGCCGACGGGAGGCCAAAATGCAGGCTCCTTGCGTGAGGATGAGGAGGGGCGTTTATTGGAATTACGCCAGATGGAGGCGGTGGAAAATAGCACAACGTCTCTATCCGCTCAGCTAGCTGGGTTTATCGAACACGGTGAACCGATTAATACGGGTCAGGTACGATAGTTACCTAGGTCTATAATATAGTTAACTCTCATAGACTACTCTAAGAAAATACATAATACAAATAAGCGCTACCTAAGCGGTCTTTGTTATTACAGGACATGGTTGTACTGCCCAAAGGTACTAAATCTCTACTATCCAAACCACATATGTCAGGTTGTTCTTTTTGGCATCACAATCACATGATATAGGTAATAAATGCTATATATATTTTGAAAGGCTGCCTTGCGTGGGTAAGAGTTGGCAATTCCTAATAACATTGAGCCATATCAAGGGTCTAGAACCCTTAAATGTCTAATGCTCCCAATATCCTAGACAGGTACCTTAGGTAGGTATATGAAGTAGGTCAAGAGACAATGAATCAGTCACAAACTTGATTAAATTATATCTTGGTTTAGTAGAAAGGTAGGTTCGATTCTGTAAGTTTCCTCAGCGTAATATAATCTGACATCTCCCGTTCTAGTCAGGCAATTGTCCCCATATCTAGTGCAAGAGCTTTATATATCAAGGAAGTGCCGTTATATGGCAAATATGCATCCCTTGATTGATTTATGGTATTCTATTGTGGTTTATGTTTGTTGTTCTTTATTAAATCTCATTTCTTTCCGCGCATTGGTACCTAATCTTGTCATCTTTCGTCCGCTATTAGGCACCCATATCAGTGCCTAAGAGTTAAGCAGAACATATTGGCCGTATAGTAAGGCTGTTGTTGCCTTGCCATTTATACTTATAAATAGTTGAGCATCTACCCGCCCAAACCTGCAAATATACCACAAACACCTCCACAGAAATCAACACACCAGGGTATATGACTCGCAGTAGGTGTTGCGGCTAACATAGCTCAGCTGACTACGACATAACGATATGAATAACTCTCAAGCATCTGAAGTTACCAAGCAGGATTCTCCTCCTGAGCTAGTCAGTAGGTGGTACGAGCGACCTGACAATCAGGGCCAGTCACGATGGAGCATATTTAACAGTGACAAAGAAGATTTTGCAGACTTACTGGCCCGTACTTCGAACACTCCCATCATTCATCGCTTTGCTAGGAAAGGGGATATTTGGGAAACCGATTCCATCACCATCCAAGACCCACATATGAGAAAGGGTAAGATCTCATAATTTCTACTTAAATAACACAAAGCTAACTGCTATATTTATAGTTCTCGGCGATGTCCTCAAAATGTATCCAGACCTTGACTTAAAAAAGGAGAACTGGACTTTCCGGCCTCCTTTCCAACCACTACTGCATCGTTGGAACAGACTAGAAGGGTATTCTGCTAAAGCTAAAGCTAACCCTGCTACTCAGCATGCATTCTCGGGATTGCTCTCCTTCCTGGCCCCAATTATTAAAGGCTTACCCTCTTCGTCTAAAAAGGTTAACGCAGCAGACAACATTGACTTTACGAACATCCGGCACATACTTCCTCCAGGTACTCTAATTTTCAGTAAAGAACACGACGCGGAAATTGTCTCTCGAGTGCTCAAGTGCGAGAAATGCATGTACGAGTCAAACCAAAATAAGACCTGGAATATTGACGTAGAGCATGTGGATTGGGACGGCAAGGAATGTGGTTATCGAGAATGTTCGTTCACAATTGATAGATTCGACGGCTACTGTCGAGTCACGGAGTTGGATGTATTCCCGATTTCATATTTAGAAGACGAGACTAAATTTAGAGCAGCCTTTATCGAGAGAGGCCGTAAATTTGAGCAACTCGGAGGCTATAAGTTCATGACTTGTTGCAAAAAAACTAAGATATGGGACCGCGGAGATAAACGGTGGCGGATAATACTGGTAAGTATCCCACTATATACGTATTTATACTACGGCATACTTGGTTGCTTACCTCTTAACAAAGGCTGGGTCGAAGATTTGTGTCGACGCATTTGCGTACTATGACAACCAGAATATTGACAAACCCAAGCTACGGCCACTTGACGGCAATGGCAAGCATCCAGTAAAAGACGGTACTGAAAAATCAGAAACCGCGTCTGGATCCTTACCAGCTCCCTCGGTTAGAAGAAAGGAGCATCTACAACCCCTGACTGACGAACAGCGACTCATGATACATCCTTGGCTTAGGTGCTTTGACCTTCAGACAAGAAAATGGTGCAAGGTCTTAATCAACGACTTAGAGGAGGCGACTTCGGACGACCTGGCCTTTGAGAAGCTCCTGCTACCCGATAACGAGAAAGAGGCGTTATTGAATCTCGTCAGAGGGAAGCTCCTCTCTAGTAATTTGGGGACCAACGACTTCATCCAGAACCAGGACCGCAGTCTTATTTGCCTCATGTGCGGACCTTCAGGAGTCGGTAAAACATTTACGGCTAAGGCAATTGCTGATAAACTAAGACTTCCACTATTTTCTATGCTTGCGGAGGATCTCGGGGGCGAGCCTAGTGACATAGAGAAGCCTCTAAAGCGGGCTATGGAACTCTGCCGCTTGTGGGATGCTATTTTCCTCCTAGAGGAGGCGGATTTTCTCCTCGCTGCCCGAGATAATCAGTCTGACGAAAAGCAGGATGAGTTTGTCACGACCTTCCTTCGGATGCTTGAAACCTATACAGGCATATTATTCCTCACCACCAGCAAAGCCAGTAGTATTGACTCCGCCTTCCAATCGCTAATCAATCATTTTCAGCCGTACAGCCCCCTCGGCATACAGGTACGTCGTCAGATCTGGCGGGACTTCATTGAGCACCCAGACAAGGACAATTTCATATGCAGTTCCGAAAACATGGATGATGTGCTCAGTGAGCTATCGAAATACGATCTCAACGGACACGAGATTAAGAACCTCGTCCAGAGTGCTCGGATGATCGCACTCGGAAGCGAAAAAAACGACAACAAAATACCTTTGGATACTCTCTGTCTTCTTGCACATAATCGCGTCCAATCCCTGAGACCCTAATGGAACATACCACCTACAGATAGGTAGCTTGTCCTAAAGTTCGATCGACCAACCCCCTAAGTAATGGGGAGCACAGTGTAGGTTCTCGAAAAGCACCTAAAGCAGTATGGATTGACCCTAGCCGATCATTATTCACACCAGCCATCCTATACGCCATTGTCGCGTTTCGGGTAATTAAGTGTAAGCTATTTAGATAAACTGCACGCCCACTGGATGTTAACGAATTCATTATCATTATTGTCATCATCGTTACCGGCCAATTAGTGAACCTAGCTAGGTAGTATTAGTATTGTCAATTCTATTCCACTCCCTACAAGAGGGGTTCGAGGAGAATTATGAATGACGTGACTGTGAGCCAGGAAGTAAAAACAGATAATGAGATATCATACCTAAATAGCTCTTCTAGTAGGATCCTTCTTATAATATCACTGCCTCCTGGGTAGGCTATACACAACATAGAATAACAATTTGCAGATTCACAACGTAAATATCTTGAGAAACAAATCATTCGATCGAAATATAATTTAGTACATTTCCATCAGATCCAAGTATTTCGCACCACCCGAAGACAACTTATCCTCTCGACGTTGACATGAACAGATTGTCATACCCATATTTCCCCTGCGTCCCGTAGTGTATATCCAGTGAGTATCCCCTTAGACACTATATATCGTACACAGTTCTCACTCTTTAGTGCTCATAATACCCAAGAACAGTAAATCATTCCGAAACACAAATAAAACCTGTGTAGCCAATAGACCTTACACCCGCTTAACATGGCTGCCCTTCCCGTCCGTCCCGCGCATCTTGCGCGTCCCCGCAGCCTTCTTTCCCGGTCTGCGCGTGATCTTGCCAACCAACTTCTCAGCGGCGCCCTCAATCTTATCGCTTAGGTGTGGCTTTCGCTTATGGTGGGTAGCTGGGGCTCTTGTCGCTCCGGTCTGCTTCTTGACGCCAGTGTGGCGATGGGTGGTGGTGGTGGTATTGCCGCTTTGTCGCTTGCGTTCCGGCTCGGTGGACACGGTTAGGTGCACGCGTGGCTTGGAATGGCCCGTCGAAGCTCGTGTGGAGGCTGTCATGTTTGTAGTTTTATGTCTGAGTGGTAGGGGAGAAGGTTGTTGTTGGTTTGTGTGGAATGTGAGTTATAAATGGTGACTACCTAGATACAAGAATTGTTATACGATTCAATTTTGAGTTTAATATTATTGAAATTCTGATGCTGAGATATCCAGTTGATGATATAGATGAGGTTTGGTAGATGATGTCCAGGGGAAGTTGATATGATCTCGATGGTTGGAGTCAAATATCTTTTCATGGGGACGCTCGAGGCACCTCTCAATCCTTAACCCTCTTTGAGTAAGATATGCACTAGGTATACTCGCATCTAATTAGTTGTTGTAGATCGGGGATGACGTCATGCTAGTTGTCAAGCAGGTTTGCTTTTTGGACACTTAGTCTAGTGACATACGTGGCGAACATTTACATTTATGCTACTTTTGTGACATATTGAGAGTTATCCGGAAATAGTATTTGGTAGAGTAGTTGAGAACGGATATTAGTTATCGCAAGGGATTACGACGTTGAGATAGTTTCTAAGAGTTGTCAATAGGGGTGTCCACATTAGCGTCATTTGCAGATTCAAAATATAGAATATGGAAATATGACTTGTTTCTTTGTAACTATTTCCCGTGATATCAATGCAGTGTAACGGAAACTATGGTATTTGGTAGGTAGTCTAAAGGTTGCCTAGAAGATAGTCCAATGAACGACATAGCCTCCTGTTTACGGATTAACCATCAAACCAATTACCGTCAAACTACCTAAGTACCTAAATACTGCCGGTATTGTAGTTGAAACGGTTAACAACTTAACTCTTTAATTAAGTATATTATATGTTATATATATTATATGTTATAGATGTTGGCCTTGAGTCTTGTAATAAACAGGTTAATATTTGGGTTTTTTTATGTTAAAAAATGTTGGATTAACTTTGTCAAACAAGTAAAGTTTTCAAAGAAACGATAAGCTACTTAACGTAGTAATATTACGCTCGGACCGCCGCCCGTACGGTTGACCAAACAAAGTACTGTGTTAAAATGAAAAAAATCTGTGAGCTTAGCTTAAAAGGGTAACCAGCCACAGGTTAGCGCAATTAACTCGAATTATTACGGTATTTTACATTTTTATATAAAAAAAAAAGATTATTTTTTTTAAATATATACATTATAACGTTATATATAATATGCTTTAAAAAAGTATGTTTATTTTAATTTTTATTTATATATTTAAATAATTTTATAATTATAACAATTATAACATTATAATTGGTATTATTTTATAATTTTAATTAAAGCGAAAATAATTATTTAAATTATATGTTTATACGATGTATTATTGTTAAAATATTTAAAATATTTTAAAAATAATCGTTTTAAAAAATATTAATTAAATAATTTTATATAATATAACTTTTTAATTAACTAATTAACCAACTTTATACATATAATATATACATATATTAAAGATTATTTAAAAAAACTTTGTTTTTAACTTTTTTACCTTAAAATGATTATATACAACCGTATAATCTTTAATTAATGTATGCGATTAAATAAAAGTAATATGTAAAAATAAATAACCATTATATTATTATTTAAATTAAATTAAATTAAATATAAAACTGTAATAAAAATGTAATGTAAAAATAAAAATAAAGATAAAAATAAAAATAAAGATATTATTAAACGGGCGGTGTAAAATTTAACCAATAAAAAAGCGCGTATTTTAAAAAAAAGTAAAAAGCCGCCCCGTACTTAAATACTTATTATCCCAAAGATTTGTACGTATACGTGATACCTTTTAAAACGATTGTTTTTAAAATACTTTAAATATTTTAACAATAATACATCGTATAAACATGTAATTTAAATAATTATTTTCGCTTTAATTAAAATTATAAAATGATATTAATTATAATGTTATAATTGTTAAAATTGTAAAATTATATAAATTTATAAATGTAATTAAATATAGTTAAAAATAAAATTAACAATAAAATTAACAATAAAATTAATAATTAAATTAACAATTAAATCTTTTAATTTAATTGGTTAATCCTTTACATTATATTAATTAAACCAATATTTCTATAACAATAAACCGTAATAAAGCTTAAAAGTATACATTTAATATTTTTTAAATTGTGGCAAGTGACCCTTTACCAACTTTAGTTTAATGTGCGATTATTTTTTTCATTTTGGCACAGTACTTTGTTTGGTCAACCGTAGCCCGACTTATGTGGATGGATCCAGTCCTGCAGCTTATCAGACTCACAACTCCTACACCATAAATATCCATCGTCACTCAGCCCGGGCTAGTGGCATATCTCTAAAATCAAGCAATTCTATTAGTATTAAAGTTCACCCCTCTATGTAAGCTTCCCCCAATCTCACCTGATCCTAAAAGTGGCACCTAGGCTCTCGGTGTAGTAGTTGGAAGGACCCTTAACCTCGGCGTTTGGGGCGATAAGAAAAGACTCGGCTATGACTGGTTTAATTCTATCATATGAACAGCTGTAGCCAACTGGCAGCAACTGTGTCACGTCGGCTCCTGAAAATACGCTATTTACAAGCTCAGACAAACAATTCCCCCCATTCACAGCGCTGCTCTATCAGTTAATATTAATAAAACGACAAACTTTGTCGTCTTACATCAAACCGGACGTTTCTCCACTAGAAACGACTCGAGCTACATTAGCACAAGGCTTTCTCTGTTCCAACGTCAGATGAGAATGTTTAAGCGAGTAGGATTTAGCATCTAGCATCGCCTCTAACACCATTAGCCACTCCGCCCCAATCAGCTCGTTAGTTGTTAGAGCTCTTCCCTAAAACCTGCCAATCAGTTATCAGCAGCAGCACACGTAGCTCACCTAGTTAGTTTCTTGTTAGAGATAACCAAGATATGGTCAGGTGCTGCTTGCATATCCGCTGTCCGCTTCATCAGCAGAGGTATAGCAAAGGAGACTGGCACGGAAATACGGCCCATGTCTCGGTGATCGGGGCTGAAGTACTAGAGTTGGGGAATCTGTTTTCAGCCCTACTATCTAAGCCGCCTAAGTTCCAAGGCAACTATGTAGCTAAGGAGTCTTTGTAGGTCGTCAGCTAGCAAGCTGGGATCACGTATCTTGGGAGGTAGGTAGCTTGACATCCCATCATGGCTCGAGGTTACCCCCAATATAGCTGCTCTCTTTATCTACCTACCTATTGTGTGTTTTCTTGCAAGATTGATATCACCTTGTTTTCTCCTTTCCATGCACACTCAGGGTGTTGTGTTACGGGGGCCGCATGAAAGCTACCAATCAAGCTCCAGAGCATAGAAAACGTGGGGAATTCTGCGGCTGAAGCAAGCTCACTGGCGACCTTCTCATGTTTTGCGATGACAATCTAGCAATTCATATCCTTCTGTTGGCCATTATAAGTTGTCAAGTCATACTTTATTTCCGCATGCTGATCATCGAGCCGACGTCCTCCGCGACGGAGGAACTCTCTGGTGCACCCGCCATCCTAGTACAGCATCCGATAGGGGAAGATGATGAATTTCCAAAATGGAAGGGGAAAGGGAAAGCTATCCTGGCAAACGTAAACGATGATTCCTTGTCGACAAGTTCGCCAAGTAACGAAGTCACCGTCGATTGGACCCAATATGAACCTCCCGAAGGCCTGAAAGACACAGCGAGTTCCAAATCAGACGTAGTCGTCCGGATCATCCAGGAATCCATTGAGAAGGTTAAGACTCGGATTTTTGAAGAGGAGCAGAGGCGGAAAGCGGAGGATGCTAAGAAATTAAGGCAATACGAGAAGCTTAGGAAGGAGAATGAAGAAGACAAGAGTACCGAAACGTCAGACGCGCCCTTAGATGAGAGGCCAGATGAAAGGCCAGATGAACAGGACGTAGTACTTCAGGCTCCAGTACCGGCCCTAGCCAGGGTAGAATCACTTACTCACGATGTTATCGCCCCAGCACAGCCCATCAAGTCAAAAAAGCACTCGTTTAAAAATCTCTTTCGACGTTTGAATAATGTTGGAGAAAGGGGTGAGTCTAGCACAACTGGAGCTGCTCGCCATAAGCGGGATATTTCTTGGAGCAGCTTAGAAATGGGCACTCATACAGCGAAGAAGCGATTCGTATCCGAGGTTTTAAAGAGGACGACGACGAACAGCAACAGCAGCCCTACTTCATCGGTCCATGAAGCTGAAGTGTAAGTACCTATAACAACTGAAAAGTCACTGGGATAGCACTAATATTAGGTACTCTAGCGAATGCGTCTCCTGCTTGGACGACTTTAACCCTAAGGAGATGATCAAGGTTCCTTGCCACAGCTATTGCAAGCCTTGTTTCATACGCCTTATACATACGACTTGTGACAATGAGCAGCAATGGCCACCCAAGTGCTGTCTGAATCCCATTCCAACCGCTACCATAATACTCAACGTCGATTCCGAGCTGAAAAGGATCTATCACGACAGAGCAGCAGAGTGGAACCTACCAATCAGTGAACGTGTGTACTGCAGCCAGCAAAGCTGTAGTCTCTGGCTTCGACCGGATCAAATCAACCGCGCCCGCAATATCGCAAGGTGCTCGACAGGTCACTGGACCTGCATCATCTGCCGCGGCCAGCAGCATGAAGGAGACAACTGTCCCGAGGACCGCGATATGATGAAAACTGATGAGCTCGCTGAAGAAGAGGGATGGAAGCGATGCTATGGTTGCCACGCATATGTTGAGCATAGGGAAGCATGTCAACATATGACTTGCCGATGCGGTGCCGAGTTCTGTTACGTTTGTGGTGCACGCTGGCGAACTTGCGCTTGTACGATGGAACAGTTAGCTGCTGTCAAAAGAGGTGCAGAAGCACGACGCCAGGCCCGTCAGGACAAGGAAGCTCAAGAGGAGGCCGAGATCGAAGAGGCTCTACGATTGGTAGCCGAATTCGAGCGCGAAGAAGCGCTTAAAGCTGAGCTGTTACGACAAGAGCAGGAACGGTTGGCTGAGGAGCGTCGGGCGAGGCTACTCGAGGAGCGCATTAGGCGTGAGGGCGAGAGACGGCGGGCGGTAGAAGTCAAATACCTGGAACTCCGTGAGATATTTGTAAACATACACGAACTTCAACGCATCATCGTACAGCGCGATCACGGCACTGAAGAAGCTAGACTGGGAAACCAAGGTGTTGCGGCACTGGAAGAACTACGGGAAAAACAAAAAGCAGAACGTGAGAAGCTGAGCGCCGTTACAAGGACCAAGTTAGCGAGGCGGGAAAAGGTGCTCAGACGGGAATATATAGCACGGGTAGCCGAGGAGCGCCAAATCGAAGAGCAGTACTATACCCAATTAACAGAATATTGGTCTCGTAAAAAAGATGGCGAAGCTAAAATAGAGGCTGCTATGAAACAACTAAAGCGTAAAATGGACGCCAGCTTCAGGAAATGGGAGAAATGGAGAGACAGCGAGTTGGACAACTACCGTTGGAGCGTCAGGGAAGAGCAGGGAATCAAAGAGGAGCTGATGCAGGAAGTAGAGCGAAGGCTGGTGGAGGACACACGGGAAGCACAGACTGCGTTCTCGTTACGCAAAACCGCCGAGCTTCGGTGGGTAGACGTCTTGATCGAGGAGCGCAACCGCATGCTCAATGATATGGAGATCGACGAGATTGAGAATGGCGAGAATGTCGATGCTTGGTTTGATGAAGGTGTACTTGACGAGGATGAGCCGGATGAAACGGATTGGCCAGAGGAGTTTCGGGTTCCGGGTGCGTACGAACAATATTTAGATATGTAGGGATTGAACTTGGTATATCATGTCTTTCGTGTATATTATATGTGGTTAATGTTAGGGTATTATCTGTTATAGTATAAAGAATTTACGTGATTTCTCTGTAAATTGAGTGTCAAAAACCTAGTTAGATGATGTTGGCTGTATGAGAATATCCCCGAAGAGTTGGAAATAGGGGGAGGGAGATAGGGGCAGGGGTGACGCAGATAAAATATATGGATGGAAACTATCACCCAAATGTAACTGACTTCACTTCTCTATTGTAGGTACCGCCCCTTAGCTTATATTATAGTTTCCTATATCGAATCTCGATAGCCTATATATACGGATAGATCGGATGGATGGATAATACTCAGTTCCATACACCGTAATTCTCTTTATCATAACGACGTCGAGCCAAGCTTCACCAAACACTCGCTTCAAAATAAATGACCACCCAACTCTTAGACTTTCAAACAGGTATAACTATCAGATATACTTCCGTAAGATTTCAATATGGACCGGACGAGGTACTTCGAATCGTACAGTCATTTCCTCCCGACGAACATGTCTCACTCCCTACCATCGAATTCTCGCCGATCCTCTTATTACCACGGTCCCGCCCCTCCACAACCACCGGCCGCTTCCTGTGCCACCGGAGGCCACCAGCACCATGGGGAGGACCCGCAGAAGATGGCTGCGGATCAGGCGTACAAAGCTATGTTGTAAGTCTCCTTTTTTGGACTCATCGCAGGAGTACACATACTTGCTCATATCCTACCTTTTCTTTGGTCCTAATTTCTATGGCTATAGTTTTATCCTTCTCTCTTCCATTCTAGGACTCTTAACTTAACTTACCTTACCCTTCCTCTCTCTAAACTATAATTAGGCCTAACAACCCTACTAACCCAACCTAACCAGCGCCTCCCACGAACGCGCCGTATTCCAAGACGAAGCGCGCGCGCGCGCCCGACGCCGCGATGCAGCTCGCAACCGCGCCTTATTCCGCGGCCGCTTCTTCAAGCGCCCCGAGTTCTACGCCATCTCGCTCGGTATTATCGGCCTACTGTACCCCGTCGTAAACGAGTATTTCATACAGCCGTGGGTCGACCGATTGAGTAAGGGGAACGGGGTGGATTCTTAGAGCAGGAGAAGGGATGCTAGTGCTGTGACTTGGCCTCCCTTGCGGCCGTAATGATAGTCGAGGTCTAAAGGTGTGATGTGTACTGGCGCTGACCGAGGTCGACTGTGGGCATGGAATCGAATTTGTCGTTTAGGACTCCTGTTGTTCGTGCTAAGGTGGACGGGTGGTGAAGTGGGTGTTGAGGCTAGGAAACGCTGGCATATTTATGTCTAAGGAAAAATGGTCATAGGCTAGTTCTTGTTTCCGGCTTGCTTGCGTATTTCCTCGCATGAAGCAAGATGGTGGGTATGGATATTATTACTTCTCGACTAACTACCTTCGTATCATATCATTACCAACTTAGTTCTTGAGATCTCGTAAATAGGAGTAAGGGGTAAAACCGGCCGAAATTAGAGGTCACACAAGCTCTTGAAATGACCAAGTTTTCTCTTTATACTTCAGAGCGTATAGAACCTCCGTCTTCGGCCAAGCTTGGGGTCGACTTAAGACATAGAGTGGGGCTATATCATGGATCGTACTACTAGACATGTGTACTGTACACATATGGAGCTATACACTGGAGCCCATGTATAGAAACAACCCCTCTTAATAGCAAGACGCTTTGTAGTTATGGGATAACTAGCAAGACTCCTTTGTAATGATATCAATGATCCCTAATGGGCCAAGAACAAGGTTAGGTAGGCATCGTTGATATCCTGACGACGATAGTGATTATTTAACACTGTTGTAAATTATGGCTCCCAACTCCACTTGGATCGTTCTTGATCCTCTGTTTAGGATCATGGGGTTTACTTACCTTATACGAATGTAGTAATCTATGCAGGAGCAGAACTAGTCTTTTGTCTAACGACCTTAGCATCTCTACTTGGCCGTATCTCCATGTGTTTCTATGTTACGATACTATGACCATGACCTGTCTATCAGGCGAGATGGATTCAAAACGGTCAACGGCGAAAAGCGAAGTAATTCGTAACTGCGGCCCTCGGGATCCACGAAAACCTAGTGTACGATGGACCGGCACCCACTTCTCATCATCTACCCCAAAATTCGAGACATACATTCATGATATGCAATAACATCATATGAAGGAGTCACGTGCGGTAGGCCTATACCTCAATCTGAATCGGTTGGCCGAACGAAGGGGACGGTGCTGTAAGTCGGCCTAAATGTGCGGTGAAGAGTGGCAAAAAGCCTGACTGGCTCTGGGATAAGCATCGGAAGATAGGAACAAATATGAGAACACGACGCGGACGCGAAAGGCACACCCGCGTTTGTGTGGATTCGACGCTGCGGAAGATATCCGATCTGATGCAAACCCGACGGGAGTGATGCGTACGAGCCCCATCTCCCCAACAAACGAAACGCTGGTAGTGCACCACATCGTATCGTGGGAGTCACCGATGCGATCTGTGGTGTCTTGCGTTGACTATCCCCGATTATCGTCAATAGAATGCCCTCGAAGGAGGGTACCTCGACCAAGCCAAGTGATTTATGCGACAATCCGTTGGTCAATTGGAGAAAAAAATTTACGTGCAGAACCAGTTAAGTCGAGTTCCATTGTTCCTTGCAAATCGCTTCCACTTTTTAGCGTCAGCGAAGCCCCGTTGGCATGAAAAGTCGATATGAATTCGAAGCGGTGAAGAACTCGCGATGCCGGTTTAGGTGGCTATTTGTGGGATGTATGCATGGGAGGATCCGCCGCAGGAGTGGACAGCGAACAGCGAACAACCACTACCCATTTAGATGGGGGCCGGCGTCGAGTAGAAAACGTGCAGCAACCTAAAACAGAGCTGGGAGTGTCGATAAACCCCTACATATGTAGTACAGTGGCTGCCGATGAGAATGGGCAACCAGGCGGGTGTTGCGGGAAGGCCAGGGTTCAGCGGCAAGATACAGTATGTACCCAATGTAGTAAATGTAGTATACCTAGGTGGGTAACCCTCTCTACGGTATATATTTTCGTTTAGATTTCTATAGCAACCGGATACGGCGACCGGGCGAATATGACTGCTAGATGTGGCAGATGCATCTGGCATGCTTTAGCAGTTGTCCCACTTCCGGATGGATCCCAACGACGTGGATGAATGGCGTTGTGCTAAGCATGGAGAGCAGATACAAAGCTAAGAGGCGCATGGCTGCCCATCCATCATGTATCGATACCTTGACCTTTTCCCACTGCAGCTGAGAGGTCATATTCCATGGGTATATGATCGTGCCGCTTTTTCTGCGAGTGAGCACATGTTTCGGTAATTGGACACTTTATCCAACTTTTCGCGTTTGCATTGTCGTCTATAGGCACGCGATATAATAATTCGCCGCACCCGTTGCGCAAAAGGGGCGAGGTCCGTCATGCAAGTAAACGTGCGAAATTTTCTCAAATTGGAGGCGCCATTTGCCAGACCGTAGATGATCGACCATGCCGTACGCGTCCTCAGCATCCATCAACGGTCAGCTAGTTGAGAACACCCAATTCGAAGCAGGATAAGGGAATACTAAGCTGCAGGGGCAGGATACACAAAAGAGATTTTAAAAGGTAGATGAAGAAGCGGAAGGCTGAAAAAAAAAAAGATTAATCGAATGAGGGGGTCCAGTCAAACAGTCAGGCGGGAAAAGGAAACGGGGGCCGAAAAAAAAATGAAAAATGAAAAATGAGAAGGCAGCGCAAGATTTCATGTGGCGGGGTTTCATCGTTGAGACGCGACTGGTGATAATCGTTCGCGCAGGTGTAATACACCGAACGCAGGGACCAAACGGGAAGTCAATGCAACCAAGTCTGTAAGAAGTCAATTGAGATTTATTATCAATTAGCAATTGTTACCCTTCGGTCTCTTCCTTTGTTCTTGTTTGCTGGACCCCATATAACTTTTATTTCGTATTAACTAGATATACCTTAGATATAGTGTATGTAACTATGTTAAGTGTATAATATACACAATCGAATTCAACCATATCACCCCACTCCAGGTCGAGAAGTCGGGGAAAGTCACCTGGCTTTATCGCGGTATGAAGGCCTGAAGTGGATAAGGAACGTTTGGAAAGAAGCAAGGACTTGCCATCAAGTGACACATTGGAGTAATGGAAGACGTCGTAGCCTATAAACAGGTACAAGAATGCGTATAATAAATTGTATGCGATCAAATGTACCGTGTAACGTATGTGAGGTCCCGGAGTAAGGTTACTATGTAAATTTAGGAAAGGATGGCGGGAGGGTGTTATTGTGTCAAGGCTGGCAGGGGTGTGCGATAAAATAAAAGTGGATATATCACATCAGTGACCATCCAATGATAATGATAGCCAGCCATCCCACAAACGCCGACTTCCCCTCTATCGTCTTTTAATGCACACCCTCTCTCCAAACAATTGCGACTATTTTTCTCCTTCGCCCACTCAGGTGCATGATGCTGCGTTATTGTTCATCTATTGGGTGGTCGCATCCGTACATGCATACATAATAGGCTCAGACGTCCAATCCGTTTACTGTTTTTGTGGTCTTTTGCTCCCTCTTGTACCTTTTGCTTCAAGCAGACAGGGAAAGGACTTCACGCTGCTTTGCTGCTTTGCCTTCTACTCGAGCGAGCTGTATTCAATTCTCGATACAATCAGATTGGAAGTCCTGTCGTCAAAAAGACGAGAGGTATCCGAATTCTGTCGGGGAATGTCTGCCACACACTGACCGCGAAGCAAAACCAATCAATAGCCGGCATCTCTCTTACACACCTTTAACATTTGCATTGCCGCATCGCAACATTATTGGTGCTTATCAGAAGTCGATTTTACTGCCTCTTGTACTACGCATTGTACTTTACCCCTTGCTTTTTATATCACCCATTGCATTGCCAGGGACGATTCTTTTCTTCCCAGGGCATTAGAGGGCTGTACGGGGAAGGAGACGATGATAATTAAGATTGCGACGTGTTACACATCAAGCTAGAAGCTCAGAATCTCTGCCTCGTTGACGTCTGACTGCGTCCTGTCAACCGACAACGATAAACGAGTGTAACATCCTCAAAAGACCCCAACCCGACTCATACTACCGCCTTCTCTCGCTTAGATATCCATAGACTTTCAACCCTAAAGCTGTAAGAATAGACAGGTTAAAGGCTCTGCCTTTGAATTTTAAACACCCCTCCTCGATTACCGAACTGATAGTACAGCTTACTACAACCCCTGACCTTCACCAGTCTGTCGAAGACAACATCTCAGCGTCCATGATTCTCTTATCCCGGCGCCACCAGTCGAGCTCCCAACCTCAATATGGCTGCGGCCGCGTTTATAGAATCATGCGCAAGCGCGACAAGAGACGGGTTTGGCCGGCCAAAGACCCGGCCTTCCATCACGACAACGACTCTGCAGTGGGATGAACTAGACCTGCAACCTCGACTGGAGCTTATTTCGAGAGCATGGCTTTTGGTGGCGACGGTATTGAAATCGGTATGTGCTCTCTATCTTGGGCGTCTCTAGTTCCTTAGCATTCTAGCTATTCTCTATGTTATGGATTGTTTCAATAGGCTGGTCGATGTATAGTATGGCGTGTCATTAGTCTAGATTTTGAGACTTGTATTCTACACCCGCCGCAGTGGCCATCGGAATTCGAAGCTGACAGACGCGATCCGGAATAGGAACTGCGCTGTAGGTATAATCAGAAGGTCATCCACCATGCTATTCCCAAGCCACTGGTGCTGCCTGACTCCACACCGAAACGATCGCGACGATTATCGAAGCATTGTGACGAAGATCCCCTCCTTTTTGAACCCCTAATTGATCCAGCTCGAACTGGTGAGGCTGCCCGTCAGCGAGACCACTCTAACTTAGTGAATAACTACCTCCCCCCACCGAACAACGCTCGGCGTCGTGCACAGCGAAGAGATTCACTAATCGGCGATCCGGCAACCGAGCCTTACTTAAATCTTTTATCAGAGGATGGCTTTATCCAACACTCCAAAAAGAACAAGAAGAAGGCACAGAACTTCGATTGGAACCAGGCAGTGAAAAAAAATGACGGCAGGGCAGGCGGTGCCGATGGAGGTGACGGCGATCAAAACGATGATTCAGGAAACACCGGTGGAGGTGCGAGTGGTGATGGCAATGGCAGTGGTAAGGGTAACGATGATGATAAGGACAAGGATAAGGGTAAGGATAGGAATGACAATGAAGACAAGGAGAAAGAAGAAAAAAAAGAGGAAGAAAAGGAGAAGGAGAAAGAGAAGGATAAAAAGGACGACACGGCCGACACAAAACTAGACGGTAGCATGGCTGCTGCTGAGACTGTTGGTAGCAAGAAAAAGAAGAAGGGGAAGACCCAGGTCGAAGAGAAGGTTGAGTCGTTTGAAGTACCAAGTAAGCCCGACGCCTTCCAGGACATCAAGTTGGATGAGCCCGTGAGGACGTCTTTGGACGTCAGTTTTAGGGGTAGTAGTACTACTACACCCGAGCCTAAGTCCAACTTGTTTGGTACGTGGCGTGGTGGCTGGGGTAGTGGTCTCGGGGGCCTATTTGGGTCCAAAGACGCTGACCACTCCAAAGATAAAGAAGAGAAGGAGGAGAAAAAGGAAGAGGCGAACGCCAGTGCGTGGAGCATTGATGGACCCAAGCCTAAGAAGAAGGATAAGACAGGATTCGGACTCGGATCTTTTGACCAAACAGAGGATAAAGCTGAAGCGCCCATCTCTAAGAGGAAGTCTGAGGAGAAGTCCGAGAATTTTGACCTCGGCCTAGGTTCAGCTAAGAAGGACAAGAACAAGAAGAAGAGCAGCGCCTGGGACCCCGAGCCCCTGCCCGAGGAGGAGATACCAGCCGCTCAAAGCAAGGAATTAGGGTCAACTGCGCTCGATGACAACTGGGGAAGCCCCTGGGAAACAACCACTACTGCTGCTAAGAAAAAGGGCAAGAAGGGTTCTGCTGTCGTAGCGCATGAGCCTGAGAAGACTGAGCCTATAGTCAATGCTGTTAATATCGCCCCTGCCGCCATCGACTTGCTTGTCCCACCATCTAAGAAAGATAAGAAAAAGAAGAAAGGTGCCATCGAGGAAAACCCCGAGCCCGAGCCCCCAGCACCGGAGCTAGAGCTAGAGCCGGAACCAGAGCCTGCGAAAGAGGAAAACCCCTGGAGCGACACAATTGGGACGTCCTCTAAGAAAAGCAAGAAGAAGGGAATTGAAACACCTAAGGGGTCTGACCCGCCTGTTCCTGGTCCAGAACATGAGACTTTGACTCTTGAGAGTGGCTGGGGCTGGGGCGTAAAGGACAAAAAGAAGGGTAAGATCGCAGAGGTTTCGAAGGTAGAAGAGTTAACCCCGCCGTCTGAACCTACAAACAAGGAGGAAGACAATTTTTGGGACTCCACGACTACGAAGAAAGACAAGAAAAAGAAAGGTAAAACTACAACTACCACGCCGGAGCCTGTCGTTGAGATAATAGAGGAGAAAGCCGAGCCCGAGTCCAAACCCAAGCCTAAGCACGATGATCCTTGGGAGGTTTTCGGAGTCACCAAGAAAGACAGGAAGAAGAAGACGAAAGACCCTGAACCTGAGCCTATTCCAGAGCCAGTAGTTGAGCCTGAGCATGAACCCGAGAAGGAGAACGACTGGGCGAATTCGGATGTACCTATAACCAAGAAGAAGAGCAAAAAGAGCAAAGGTGCCGAGGAAATTAAGGAGCCTGAGCCAGTGCCGGCACCAGAGCTCCCAACAGAGCCAGAGAAGAAGGAAGACGACCGGGGTATTTTCGGTAAATTGATCAAGAAGGACAAGAAAAAGAAGAACGTCGTTGCAGATGAGCTATTTGAAGAGATCCCCAAGGAGCCTGAACCTGAGCCGGAGCCCCCGAAGAAGGAAACTGACGATTTCCCATCTTTTACAACTACAACGAAGGAGAAGAAAAAGAAGAAGAAAGGTGCGACGGAGCCGGAACCCCCAGAGCCTATCCCAGAGCCAGCGCAAGAGCCGGAGCCGGAGCCGGAACTAGAACTAGAACAAGAGCCTATAAAAGAAACCAAACCTGCGGATGACGATCTTTGGGGGTTGTTTGGCGTTGCCTCAAAAAAGGACAAGAAAAAAAAGAAGAAAACTGCCGCAGAAGAACCCCCTAAAGAGCCGGAGTTTATTCCCGAACCTACACCAGAACCAGAACCAGAACGAGAAAAAGTCGAGCCTACTAACGACTGGGCTGTATGGGGCACCTCAAGTAAGGACCTAGGCAAGGGTAAAAAGAAAAAGAGCATCTTACTTGAGCTTGCTCTCAAAAAGTCAGAGTCGGAACTAAAGCCAGAAGTACTTCCCACTCAAAATGATGATGACGCGTGGGGCCTCGGCGCCTCTAAGGAGAAAAAGAAGAAGAGCAAAGCCACCACTATCCTGGAAAAGCCACCCAAGGAAGAGGAAGTGACACCACCAGCTTCATCTACCTCTGAGCCAGAACCCGAACGGGATCCCGCTTCTACTTCAGCTACTGAGCAACCGAGCGCTTGGAGCTTTTGGGGTGCTGCCAAGAAGCCCGCCAAGAAAGCGAAGGAGGAGTCTCCCATTGATGAAGGTAACGAAGGTTGGCTGGGCTGGGGTAAGAAGAAAATCCAGGCTTCAACGGCTCTTGTAGAAGCCAATACAGATCCAGAGTATGAAGACTCGGAACCACGGCCTGCCGTACCTGAAGCCGATGACTTCTGGGGTAGTTTCACAGCCGACAAGGATAAAAATGAAAATAATCTGATGCCGGACTCGATCGAAGAGCCTAAGAATGACGACCCCTGGACTAGCAGATTAAAGAAAGATAAAAAGAAGAAGGGCAGTAAGAACATTCCAGTCGAGATAGAGAATGAGCCTCACCTTAACAGTGTCAAACCCGACTCAGTAGAAGAGAGTAGGGGTGGCAATTTTGACGACGACGACTGGAATTGGGGACTAAGCAAAGGCAAGAAGACATCTCCACCCCCAGCACCCACACCACCTTCATTGGAAATGAGTATGTCAGGCCAGGAACTGGAAGAGAATGTCTGGGATGACGCCAAAACTGGAGAAAACGAGGAAGAAAAGAGAGCAGCCGCGGAATTGGCAAATCAGATTGCCGCCGAAGAAGATGAACTGGCAATGCTAACAACTAAGAGCAAGAAGAAGAAACTCTCTAAGTCTAGTCAGAGAAGATTCGATGAGCTCACTGCAAATGCCAAACGTCGTGCTAAGGAGAAGGCTGCCAAAGAAGCTGAAGAGCTGGCCCAACGAGAGGCTGAGGAGATGGCTTCGGCGGAAGCCCTAGAAGCAGAGCAAAATGCTGCGGCGAAAGCCCAAGAGGCCGAAGAGCAAGCTGCCGCAGCGCTTGCAGACGAAATCGCCGAAGAGGAAGCCGAGTTTGCTGCACTCGCAGCTAAGAGCAAGAAAAAGAAAAAGCTCAAGGCAGCAGATCAGATGAGACTTGATGAACTAACCGAGAGAGCCCAGGCCCGTGCGGAAGCGAAAGCGTCCAAAGAGGCACAAGACCAAGGGGCACTTGACGCAGAACGAGAGGCGCAAGAAGCCGAGGAGCAAGCAGCGCGAGAGGCTGAAGAGCAGAGGGAACGAGAAGCTCAGGAACAAGCGGCGCGTGAAGCAGAAGAAGAGGAAGCTCGCGAGGCTGAGGAGCTAGCTAGGCGCGAACGCGAGGAAGCCGAAGCAGCTGCTAAGAAGAAGTCGAAAAAGAGCTCTAAGTCCGAGGATAAAAAGTCTAAATCCAGCAGCGCCAAGGATAAATTGTCTAAAAAAGAGAGGGAGAAAGAGAAGGAGCGGGAAATAGAAAGAGAGAGGGAAGAGAGAGAGAGAGAGGAGAAAGAAAGGGAGGAGAGAGAGAGAGAAGAAGAGAAGGAAAAAGATAATAGCAGGGACGACGACGACGACCTGGATCTCGATAATATTGATCTTGCTCCCGAACAGATCGACGAGCTGTTGTCTGGCTTCTCAGCTCCCAAAATACAACCTCAGCCTAAACCTAAGACCGAGACGTATAAATCTGATGCATTTTCATTCTGGGGTGCTAGGGCGAAGAGCTCGTCACCCGAACCGGTAAGTAGCCTTAAGATGCCCAAAACTTCGGGAGCAGCCGAGATTATATGTGCTGAGTCATCAAAGCTTCCGGAAGAACCCCCCATTGAGGATGCACCATCGTCCTCGAAGGCTCCCATAACCGATGATGACTGGATGGAGCCAAGGAAAGCTAAGGCCAAGAACGGTAAGCTTGCCGAAAAACTTAGGAAATTCGAACCGGCCAAAGAGGAAGACGATGATCTGATTTACGGGCTGGCTGCGCCGCCGCCACGTGTTCGTGTCGCACCACCCGCCGAAGAAGATAACAAATTTAGGTCCTCTAGAGACATACTCCCCGGGGGGTTTCCTGATGAGGATGAGAACGAAATCATCGATATCGTTGATATGGCGCCGGTTCAGAAGAAAAAGAAGAGCAGTAAGAAGAGCAAAGCCAAGGCCGTCGAGGCGCCTCCTCCACCGCCTGAGGCTCCTATTCCACCACCTCCTCCCGAAGTGCCCATTCCCCCTCCAGCTGCCTCCGACGAGCCCCCGACACCGCCACCCGAGGTCAAGTCCTCTAGGAGAGACCGACCCAAGATCAGCCGTGAAGGTAGTGCATCATGGGGAGTGTGGTCGGCAACACCTCACAAAGAGGAGAGGAGATCCAAGCCGAGATCCGAAGAGAAGAGGGCCCGGAAAGAGAAGGAAAAATCATCTTCTTCCAAGGGATCGTCGTCAGAAAGGGACAATAAATACGAAGAGCACCCAGAGAAGAAACTGCCACCAGCTACCAATCTGCGAACGAACAGTATATTCCAGAGCACCCCCCCTATCTCGCGCTCCATGTCGACCCGCGATAAACGCTACAGTGCGAGCAAGTCGACTTCGCGTCGCCATTCGGACGATATGGCAAATGGACTAGTATCGCCACCGCCTGAGGAAACACCTATGATGTCCTCCAAGGCTGCCAAGATCTTCGGTGTTGACAAGAACGAAAAGAGTCGCGGCCGCAAGACCTCTATGGCACGCGCCTTGGATGATGAGGAAATCGTCATGGTTGGAGCCGGTCACGTCCCTTCGAGCCCTGAGAAGTCGGCTCGTAGACGGCCAAAGGTAGGAGCTCGCCGCTATACAAAATTTGTCCTGGCTAACCCAAAACAGCCCAAAACCGAGGACGATGCGGTCATGTTTGATATAGGAAACCCTGCCGATGCAGTACCTCTCAAGCGATCGAGCTCGAGTGCCAAGAAAGGCTTTGCTGGTCTTTTTGGGGGCCTTAGGTCCTCGAATCCGCGCTCCGAATCACGTCCCGAGCCGCGTCCCGAGCCACGTCGTCGCAGTACATACTACACTGCGGACGACGAAGTTCGGCCTGATAAGAGAGCTAGGCGGTCCACACGGGATTATCACGTTGTCGACGCAGATGCGATAGACGACGAGAGAGAGGCCCGCCGCGCAGCTCGCCGTGCCAGAAGGGCCGAAGAGAAGGCAGTAGAAGAAGCGCGTCTGGCGAAAGAAGAGGAAAGGCGCGAGAGGCGGAGAAGATATGAAGAGGATGCTGAAGCTCGTAAACAAGCTGAACGCGAGGCCCGACGAACTGAGCGTAGGGCTGCCCGAGAACGCGAAGCAGAGCGCCTCGCAGTCGAAGCTAAAGAAGCTGAGAGGGCCGAACGACGTCGGCTTCGTAGACTTGAAAAGGAGGCTGCCGCCGCCGAGGAGATGGAAGCAGAAGCTCGCCGCGCTGCCAGGGCTGAACGACGGCGACCACGCTACGCTGACGCTTCCGGGGACGAAGAAGAACGTCGACGGAGGAGACATGAAGCCAGGCGTGCCGAAGAAAAGGCCAGTCGAAGACGTACCATGCCGGTTGAGGATTATGTCTACCCTCAGGAAAGATCTTCACGACATGTTGTAGATGATCGTAATCGTGATCGTGATCGTGATCGTGATCGCAGACGAAATAAACCTGCGGTTTGGCCTCACTCGGGTACAGATTCCTGGGTGAAGGAGCATTCAGAGTCTGGACCACCCCCTGAGGATGGCCCCACTACCGATGCGCCTCCTGAGGACGACGAAGAAGCTCGCCGTGCTGCACGACGAGCACGCCGTCGCGCGAAGTATGGTGATGTTGATGCGGAAATGGAGGACGATCGACGGCGCCGCCGCGCGCGCCACGAGGAACGGGATCAACGAGACCAACGGGATCGTCGAGATCGTCGCGTGGGCGGTTCGGATGGCAGTGGTGATAAGAATGGTGTCAAAGGTGGCCCGCGCGAATCATTCTTCACAGACTCGACACCTCGAAGCAGTTGGTGGAGGAAGCTTACTGGCTCTTGAGGAGCAGAGCTGGAGACTTGATTGACAGAGTGAGACTGTACCGCCATTGGTCACGGAAATATTTTCTTGGGCGTGTTTTTTTTTTTTTTTTTTCGTAATATACTCCTCACAAAACAATTTTAAGATTCATGGGACATTTTTGGATTGGGTTGTGCCTCTCATATAGTTATGGGGATGATAGTTTCCTAGGGTTGGACATTCTCGTCTCTATGGCAGATGTGTAAGGGGACCCCACTAGCTTTGGAGCATTGGTTGTACTGTATGGCATGGGATAGCTGCGTTTGGATGTATCTTGGTGTGTACAAGTGACGTGGCAAGGCTGAGGGGATGGGAGGCAAGCAAGATGCAAGATTTGGGGAGCATGTGGACTGGGTCCATCCAGATGAGGCCCGACGCTGCCCGATTGGGCAATTTATATGATGTATCGTGATGAAAGTAATGTGGCAGTTTCTGATGTGAAGGATGCATATGGATATACCCCTTACAGCTTTGTATTCTATTAGTTAGTTAGATCTACACAGTATCATTCGTTATATGGCTAAAATGAAATGAACAATGAGGATCAAAGCAAATCGTGTTCAATATCCGTTTGGATTTATGCGTGTTTATGTGGATGGGGTTGATGTTATTTACGTACCTCATATTAGACAGACGACAGACTACTTACCCTCTAAGCAGGTAACCGAATAACCTTTTCCTTGCAGGTTGCGCCGTTTGTGTAGAGGCACTACTGGCCTACATATATGTATGTTAACTTATGCTAGAATATAGGGGACACTGAGATCTCGTTACGAAGTGATCATCAGGGCATAGGAGTGTGTGTGAATGTGTACCTAATATATTTAAGGTAGTAACATCTAAGCAATATCATACGAATTATTGGATTTCTCTTGAAAGCGTGCTGCTATTCCAACTAAGTTGGCCTTTACATTATGGTATAACTACATATGTTGGAGGTAGGTACCAAAAATATACGCATATGAATTGAATGGCGTAAGAAACATTAGGTACTTCATAGGTATGCACAAGACATACATGTATGCAGTAAACTCCATTTATAAGTAGGTACCTACCTCTTTAGCTTTGAGTGAGAATAGCCTTCCTTCCAAGACGCGTCTCTCACTTCCAAACGCGTTCCTTCCCTTTAGGAGGTACCTACCTACGTAGTTCCCACCATCACGGCAGCAACTCCCTCCTTACCCACCACCTACGCACCTGCCGGCCTACCTTCCTACATACCTCCCAAGTAAACAAGTAGGTAGGTACCTACCCAAGTAAGAACCCTTATAATGTCTAATAAGCAACACACTTTCCAACGCACAAACGACAAACGCATCCGTGGAGTAGTAGTTAACTTATTCCTCTCCCATTTCCCCTGGTGGTCTAATGGTTAAGGAAAGACCCGGGTGCAAATCCCGGCGGATGCAAATCTTTTTGGCTTTCTCTCACGAGAGAGGTCTTGGGTTCGTGCCCGGCTCGGGGCCATTTACTTTTTGCTTTTTAAATTTACTCAAGTAGGTACTTAGGTTGAGTATTTAGGTATTGAGTCTTTATGTTTTTTCCTACTTCACGTTTCTATTAACTACTACCTGTTTATAATATTAATTTCGAAAATTCAGATATGATTATGTTTATAAACATAGTTAACTGCCTAATGTGGTAAATATACAGAGTTTTATTGTAATATTATTGTAATATAATGATATATGCTGCCACATTTCTTGAAGACTATAGGTACCACCTACCTAGGTATGTATGATGCCCCTGATAGATGTATATCGAGGAGCACTGATAACTTGATGGATATCACGTATGTTCAATAAGACGGGATAAATGTAAAATCAACTGAGTTATACACTGACAATAGCCAAACTAACCCATACCTGGTGATGAGCGGTCCGCCTACCACCTACTTGATGTGGCTTCCTTGACGTGTGTATCGGGTAGACGATGCCAGCCAGCAGCCGTACGTACCCGTTACATGTATTTGCGTGATAGTGTGTGTGAGGGTCGACACGACGCCCGCTCGCCAACCACGAACGGGAAAATATTTAAAAAAACGAGGGAATATATCCTCCCATCTCTCCCCACTCCCCCCTGGTACCCTCCGTAGAAACGCCCATTCGCAGCGTCTGCGCGATAGCAACGACGGCGTAGCTAATTATGTCCGTTAATAAAGTATCCCAATGCCATGCCCCAAGCAATAATAATAATAATAATAATAACGAGGTTTACATCCAAACCTGAACTTTTCTTTTTCGAATATTCCGAAAACGCACATTCTCACACTCCAGTAGTTATTCGTCGGCGTCTGAACGCCAATGGTAGTCTCCGTTTAAGCCATCGGCTGCTCGCAGGATGCCGTCGCCCACGTTTCAGTCAACCACCCGAACATGACTTGTAAACAAACAGCCTCGCCTCCCCAGAAGTAGTCATAAGAGATATCTTCGTCATAGCACATTAAAGGTAGGTATTGTATATAGGGTGGAACTGCACATCCCTTTTCAGTTGCGTGGAAAAAAAGAACGCAAGGTAGTAGTACGGTTAAAGACGTGGGCCGGTGGGATCTTAGCATGATATACTATATGGAAATGGAGGTCAGGATTTGAAGATAGTCAAAAACGAAGGTTATCAGTCGTCAGACTCTTGGTCAGTAGTGAGTGCCTCGCCCTCACTGTCAGTAGTAGTAAGGTCGCCATATCTAGCCTTGTATCGCTCAAGTTCAGCCATCTGGGCAGCAAGATTGTCGAGGACGACAGACATCGGTGTTCGGAGATCATCTAGCGAGGTGATCGGGCCGCCACCCATGGCGATATGACGCATCGCGAGTGTGGAGACGCAAGTCTATAATGAAGAACGGTTAGTAAATACAAGAAAACAGAAAAGGAAAAAGAAAAAGAAAAATGATAATGATAGGGCCCAAGACACGTACCTCTATACGGCTCACTTGATGTTCCATAAAGTTGAATAAGAACTGTTCCGTCATTTCACCACCACGTTGCTTCATACGCTCCAATAGTTCGGTCTCGGGAGGCTGCAGCCTGCCGCCTGACATATCTTCCAAAGAACTACAAAGCATCTCCAGGCGCAAACTAACTTTCCATAGAGACCAGATAAGATCCGGATCGAACCCGAGATCACTTCCGGGCTGAAGTGTGGCAGGCTTCTCGGCAGAATCGTTCGTTATCAACGCATTATTATGATGTTCGATGCGACCAGCAAGAGCGTGTGGATACAGGGAATAAATACCCTCAGGGTTTTCGAGGCCTTTGAGCTTTCGCTCACCCATATCCTTGACTTCAAACCCTTGTGAGCTGAGCGACTTTAGCTCCCTTCTAATTGCCGCCGACGTCGCATCATCATCGAAAGTGTCTTCGGCGCCAGCAGTTCCATTTCGCTCATTTTCCTGGTAGGTCTCAAGACAACGCTGAATTTCGGAGATAAAATCCGTGGACACGGTAATCTGACCTCCATCGGCTACAGAAGAAATACGAGACGCTTTATTCACCATCGGACCAAAATAGTCCATGCGACGCGTAACGGGGTCAATTTCGGCTACTGGTTCGCCAAAATGGATACCCATCCTGACCGATAAGCCTCTGAAGATGAGGTTGTTATCATTATCGTACACCTCTTGGCAAGAAGCCGAGTTCAAAATTTCCGAGGGCCAATCTGCCGTCAGTAGGTGGGTTTGGACGGCAAAGCACCACAAGAGCGCCGAGGTAGCGGTGGGGAAAGAGACCATGAAGGCATCGCCTTCAGTCTTGACTTCGTACCCGCCGATTCTGCGAAGTTGCCGTCGCATAATTTCATTGTGAACTTTTATAGCGGATCTCATGGCCGAAGGATACGTTTCCCACAGATTAGTTGAATTCTTGATATCAGTGAAAACAATAGAAGGCTTTTCTGTAGGGGCGGGAACTTCAGGATCGAGCCTGTGTAATGTGGAGTCCTGGACCTCGCCTTTGGCTTTTCTGCCTCGCTTGGGCGGATACTGGAAATCGTCTGGGACGCCAGAGGGATACAGTGACATGCTCTGCCCTCTATGCAAACGAGCTGATCGCTCCTGGCGCCGCTTGAGATCAGAGACGCTGATCATCATGACCATGATTTTCCCAGTTGCACCGTACGCGATAGCAAGATCTCGTAGCTTGTGTGCAGCGCGCATCAGATCGCCCCGCTCCGATCGAGTAACGTCAACCACTAAGCCAGGAGTAAGATACTGCCATAACTCTTTTGTTGCAATTAGAATCGTTTCGTCCTGCGGCGCGATAGGTATCTGGAGAACATGGGGAGCTGCCTGTACAGCCGGCATTAAGTCGATGTAGCCGAAGGCACGAGAGACTTCGAGTACATCATTCAGCTTCCCCTGGCGCGATACCCAACCCCCAGCATCGCGTATTCGTTGACGCTCACCCGGCTCTGCGGGGTCGTGTTTCCTCGTGAGGATTTTATGTTGGCCGTCGGATTGGATGAGTACTGCCTGCGCATCGCCGACATTGGCAATGTACAGTTCTTGACCTTGCAGGTACGCCACTGTGGCAACGCCCCCAGAATTGAGATCTTCCTTGCTAAGGACTACCGACGCCGACGAACCACGATGTGACATCAACGGCCTCTTTTCACTATGCTCAACCGCTACAGTGACAAGGTCTTTGTTGAGGGCGAGGAATGCACGTCTAAGCGCATCTACAGGCGTCTCGTTTTGGCGTGTCTTCAGAGCCTTCAGTTCCATTGAGAAGATATGCCCGAAATTCTCATGAAGATACTTGGCGATCTTAGAGCCACCGCTAGACAATGCCTGTCCGTCAAACAAGCCTAAGAGCGTCTCTGAGTCTGAGGAATTGAACCTCGGGACGACCAGGTCGATGGTTGATAGGTGCTCGCCTCTACCTAGTGTATCAGCCATACCATATGGCAGATGGCCAGCTAATGAACCTGAGGTTCTGACACGACGATCTTCGCTCTGGTCTGGGATACTTGGCTGAGTAAGGGTGACATCCATCAATCCAAGCACACGAAGGTTCAACAACCGACTGAAGTCGGTATATTGCTCGCGGTTCTGGGACACTAGGCCAGCATTTGTCTGTTTGATTTCCAGTCGTTTGTTTCCTGACAAGTTGAGGAACCGCAAATTTGGGTTTAGATTCCAATTCCAATCGTATGGCACGTTTGAGATATTGTACTTGAGGGAATTGTTTCCACAATCCAATACAGCCAGCTTTTTGGCTCGGGAAATATCTGCGGGAAGGTTCGTGAATTTGTTATTATTAATGTGAAGTACCTGAAGCAAGCTGTATTCTTCCAGATCATCAACTGGCAGACTTGTGAGGTCGTTGCCCGACAGATAAAGCTCTACGAGCTGGGGCCAATTCTTGATACACCGCTGCGGCATGTCGTTCAAATCGTTGTACGATAAATTGAGAACGCGCAATTCGGCCAGCAGCGTGATCTGCTCGAACACATCGTCGTCGAGCTGGTTATCAGCAAGACATAAGTTTCTCAACGAACCGGAAAATGTGTTAGTTAACCGGGTAGAAAGTCCCGAGTCTTTTCTCGACCCTACGGCAGGAGTCATAGTCCCGTTAGCACTACTACTAGCTGTTGTCGTTCGCGAAAGGACCGAAGTTTTGCGCCCTCCTTTTCCGTAGACTGAAACAACAGAACTTTTTCTGTCTGAGCTAGAAGGAACAGGAGAAGGTCCGACGCTCAGCAATGTGCTTGATGCTTGACTTGGCTGGCGCGATCTATCAGCGAGAAGATCTTCGGAGCTAGACGCTTGAGATAGAGGTCCGGTAAGCAGCTTATTGCTAGGAGCAGGCGAGCCTGAAGATTCCCCGGGCATCTGGGGTGGACGTGAAGCGGGCTTTGGGAAATTCTCTAGCACATTTGAAGAGGCATTGAGCGTCTCCAACTTGTTTGCCCACCACAAGTCCATTGGCAACTTTCTAATATTGTTCCCTCTGACATCCAGTATTCTCAGTTCGCTTAAACAACCAATTTCCGGAGGTAGCTCGCCCACAGAGTTGTGGGCTATGCTAAAATGCTCCAGCCTTCTCAAAGTACCAATGGTACTAGGAAGAGAGACAAAGTAATTACGGTCTAGCACAAGCCTCTCTAAATTAACCATGTTGTTAAACGAGCCGTCGATGCTGGCAAGCTGAGCGTTTGACAAGTTGAGCATCTTGAGGGTTGGCACAGGGCTCGTAATTTCAAATTTGGTGATGGGGTTAGAATTCAACTTCAAACTGCGGACTCGCTCGAAGCTACCGACGACTTGGGAAATCATGTTGTGATCTGCAGATAGAATCTCCAACTTAGGAAGTTCGTATACGACATCTATCGCAGTGAGCCCATTGTATTTTATATCCAACTCGCGGAGGTTCAGAAGCTCCCTCAATGTAGACGGTAAGGACCCGACAAGCCGGTTATTGGTCATGACAAACTTTTCGAGACTTTGTAGCCCCCCAAGTTCGTCCGGGAGAGATGCGATTGAATTGAAACTAACGTCGATGTCTACCAGGCTTTCCAGGTCGCATAAGAAAACTGGAAACTTGTCCAGGAAATTCGAAGACAGATTTAAAGAGCGAAGCGCCCTGAAAGCGCCAAACTCCTGAGGTAGGTGGTTCAGACGATTATTTGCCAAGCTCAGCTTCAACAAACCAGTAAGGTGGCCAAGCCCAGCATGTTCCAGTTCCTCCAGTCGATTATTCGATACGTCAAGATATGTTAAACTGTTCGCCCTCCCGATGCTTATGGGCAATTTTCGAGCTTCGTTGTTAGAGAACTTGATATCACGCAACTGGTGACACGCCTGGATAAAGTCCCGGGGAAGGTCAAGAGAAAGGTTCCTGGATAGATTCAAAGATATAATATCTGAGGTTTTGGAGTAGAGCGTGATAGGAATTGTAATTAGGTTTCGTCCGGAAAGGTCAACATGGTTGAACTTCGTGGCCCTACCGAGCCCGAGGTCCTGGGGACTCATTGTGAAATGGTTGTCCCTCGCTGACAGGAATAAGAAACGGCACAAGTAGCCATTGTCTTCTCGGCCGATATCTTCTAGGCGATCTTTTTCCTCATAACCTACCTGCTGAAGCAGTCTCTTCTGTATTAGAAGCGGTTTCTCCGGAGCAGCTAAAACCCGAGATAAATTATGCTTTCTCAACACGATATGGTAGTTCTCGAGACCTTCGGTGACGAATGTCTTCTTAACGACTTGGGTCATAACGTCGGCAACGGTGGAGTTCAGCGGCATCTGTACGGTAGCAAAAGTACCATCGGCGCGGAATACCCGTATGCAGTGAGGATTCTGCTTCTCCTCAGGTTTTGGTGGGGCCCCGACTTCCTCAACTTCAGGGACATGAGTCTCTTTTTCCTCTGCATTACGACGGACAGCCCAGCTGTCTGGCGCGTTCCATGCCCCGGTTCCTTTGGCTTGAACTGGTTCCAACGGCTCGGTATCTGTCGGTAAGAACAAAGGCTCCATAGGTGTCAAAGGCGGAGGTTGTGCCAATATGCCCTCCATATCGTTCAGATTTGTATCAAGGACGAACACATTGCCCTTGTCATTCCTATCAGTTGGACCGATGTGTTCATCGGGATCGTCATAGATCTTATGCGGACGCCCCTTCTTCGAGAAGGGGAATTTATTATTGAAGGTCGCTTGTCGGGGGTTGGATGGGCGAGCCTGAGGGGTTGTAGTTTCCATAGGAAGGGGAGCTTTGTCATAAGGCGACTGATTCCCTTTCGATAAATCTTGCCGAGATGACGATGGCGCAAGCGAGCGAGAAGAGCCGGGCATGCTTCTTAAACGGGATGCTTGGCTATCTTCCTTGTGCTTGTGTCGTCGTAGCCGATCAAAGATACCCCGTTTTCCAGGAGCCCCAGGGGATGTTTGGCCATCGATAGATGCGAGTCTGCTGCCATTGCTATTGCTGCTTGGCGTGGGGCTTTGGGCCCGCGACCGCGGCGCAGTCACTGTAGAGCCGCCTCTTTCCTTCATATTTTGAATGTTTAGAGCCGAGTCTTCGCGACTGATAACCGGGCGCAATGTATTGGAGTCGTCGTTGCTCTTGTGGTGACGGTGATGACTAGACAAATGGACAATCGAGTGTCCAGAGCGAGAGGACGACGAAGTTTTCGGCGGTATCTGTGTAGAACTTTCCCCCGTGTAGCGTTCCCTGTCTGGCCCGGTCAGTATATCGCGAACCGGAGCTTCGCCGTATTTGGCGATGTCATTGGCCTCTTGGTATAAAAATGGCACTACATCGCTTGAAGGTACCGGCGTACGCGGTCGTGAGGAAGACGGTGAAGGCTCTCTGGTATGATCGGTAGCGTTCGAGTCGTTCCTCCCACGACGCGGTCGGTTGAAAGAGTAGGAACGTTGGTCTTTTTGATTTTGAGAGGGCGGAGGTGGTGCTGGCAGGCTAGTTTCGGATGAATCGCGACCTGGGAAATCCTCTCCGAAGAACCCCTGTAGTTTCTTAAGCCCCCCTCTACTGCCACTGTTTTTAGAGCCTTGACTGCTTGCTGTTGTTATACTAGCTGCTGAAGGTCGCCTATCGTCCGTGAAGTAGGCCGCATCGGGGGACTCATTGCTCGATGCCTGGGCAGGTCGCGAAGGGCCTAATCTAAAAGCAGGCGAAAGTTGAGAGGTAGTGGATACATTGTCGCTCGAATCATTGTAGAAGCTCGTCCCGAAACCAGTCGGAGACGTAGCCGCCCCACCGTTGACAGACATCCAAGGCGTGATATTATGCTGGGAATTCGGACTGGTTGGAGGATCTCGTTGGATTTGGGGAATACGACCGTTAGCTGGGTTAAGAACGGCAAGGTCGCGACGGTAGTCGGCAAGGTCGCTCATGCGGCGATTGTCGAGTAGTGAACTGCTAGATGCGGTCGAAGTCGGTGATAAAGCAAGGCGATGGCCAGAAGTTGTCGGTGAGACTTGAGAGTCTTCAGCATACGGTCTATATAATGTTTGAAACGCATACATGGTTAGCTTTCAGAAACTTTGCTGTTAATGACATGTTTGTAGACAAAGCGACTATTTCGCTACAGAGACAACAGTTGACTTGTTCCTCGGGACTTAATTTATCCTAACCAGGGACACTCGAGATATGCTTCGGATGAGATGTAACAAGGCCGATAGCTCCGCACATGATTCACTGTACCCAATCCGTATAGCGAAGAAAGAACCTAGTCATGACGTACCTGATTTTGCCATATTCGCTCGTCTTGATGGGTTTCGGCGTAGCTTTGGTCGAGGCTGAGGAGACCGAGGCTGAAGAGACCGAGACTGAGCGACTAGGAACGGATGGCTTCAACGTGATATTTGAGTGACCACTGCTGGAACTCGCGAAGGAGGTGATGCGGCCGTCATCTCGCGTCATTGTCATTGTCGCTCTCGCGCTGGTCCTCGCAGCTTTTCATCAATAGGACGGCGCCATCAAAGAGGGGTAGAGCAGAACATTTCCCTCTAGAGAGTTATGAGGTTTAAGTCGGCTTTGTATCGTGAAGCTAGGTAGGCATGTATGTATGTATGTATGAGGTTAGGTTAGGTAGGTATGTATGTATGAATGTATGTATATTCGTATCTAGGTAGGTATATGGAGATGGTAATCCAGAGTGCACGGAGAAGCGCAGCGTCTCCAAGTGCGCTAGAAAAAGCTGGCTGGTATTCAAGAAAAAGGATCTTGGTAAGAGGTAGGCGGACAAGCAAAGTAGAGGCGGGCTACTACATAGAGATGAAGAATGCGGTAAAGCCCAGAGCCAAGATTGAGGGCTGAAAAGGTTTTGGTTTTAGCAGATGCAGACTGGACGCAGACTGGACGCAGACTGAATGCAACAAGGTCTTGCACAGGGCGAAGTTGAAGGCAGGGCAGGTGCTACTACAACTTACAAGTGGGGAGAATACCTACCTAAACCAGGGTACTAATTGCTGCTACTGTCGGGTAAGTTTGTCAGTGTCAGAATTGAACTAAAAGTAGGTTCGGGTGGTACGTGCAGTGCAACAGCGGGCACAACCTTCGGTATAAAGCCGGTGTATGAGGGAGCAGCTACGCCTCTGAACCACTGAACGTCTTGCCCGCTCAAGGTCCGCTCAAGGGAGGCCTATCGATTAAACCAGTGGGGTAAGATCTTTTTTTGGTAATTAAAGAATTCCCAGGCTCAACATTGCCAGTTCCTAATCCGTGCTTGTCGCGCATATTCAACCCTCAATAGTCGTCTTAGTCTTATTATTGTTAATTATTAAATCTTATTATTAAATGGCTTCGATTCAAGGACAGGTTCCTACCACGTAAGGCAATACTGAAATTGAAACTACACTAGGCGAAGTCATGGATTCCATGATAATGATTGCGCTAGTCACGTAGGACTTCAATGGCTGAATATACCTAATACGATCTATCAGTATGCATACGATAGATGCTGGGATTCCGTCTCTACTATTGAGACAATCCGTCCGATTCCCTTTCTTTCCTGTTTTTTTTTTTTTTTTTTTTTTTTTTTTTTCCTCGTATTTCGTATTTCTATTTAAGTCGGCCTCCTCGAAGTGTAAACAAGTTCATCTGAAATGTATACACTGCGTAATCGAGCCCGTAATGTCCAATAATTTGTAAATACGCCCAACGTTTATTAGTTAGCCCCCGATCACACCATTTTACATACATGTACATTGGAAGTAAGCCTGCGTTGAGAACTCAATACCACTTACGGATACCGAATCTCACCATATACATATAAGCAGGTATACATAATTCGCCTCTGCCTCTATGTGTATATATATATATATATATACCTACCTAAGGTATATATATATGTCAACAAATCAGATAAACCTGTTTCCGAACCGATTTATTTTCGACTTGGCAACAGAGTCATACCTTAGTGTTACCGCTCTTCCGTAGATCAGGCTACGATGATTATTTCATTACTATGTAAGTATGACTCGAGCAGAGAAGCCCGTGACTCGAGATATGAGGCTCATTGCTTATTTAAATTTACGGGTATCAATGTTAAATATATACTTGCAAATAAGATCTCCACCTTAACAGAGGTACTGAATAGTATATGTTAAGTTAGAGTACCGCTACATCTTGCTGCCCTGTCCTAAGGCGTCGGTGAGGTGAAAAGCCAAAAATGCGGGTTTAAATGGCTTTGACTATTATATGATCTCTGCGCCATCTGCTAACATCCGCAAAACCGGGTTAGTTCAACTCCACAGACGTCGGCATCCCTTGACCCCCAGACGAAGTTTTAGCGCCGCTCCAGAACATTATCCTTGTACGGAATAATAAGCGCCAGATGCAGTCAAATATCGGATGAAGATGCTCACTTCATCGAGTACCGTAATATTTCCACGCCAATATCAGCAGTTAAATATTTCCGTTCTGATATAGTTTAAATCGAAGCGAGCTTGATATATTAAGATAAGTGTTTAGGATAATGTTCAGGATGAAAAGTCGACTTGTCACTCCACGCTATAATCTAAGATGGGAGAAAGGAAATTGGATTCGTCTTTGTGCTCTGTCTTCCATGGGGCACTACCCCCCAGGGACTGGACCGGCATCTCCCCCACGACCCGGACCAACTCGCAGGAGGCTTGTCAAGTCACAAGCGATGCTCGAGTCAACGTGTATCAACGTGTATTAATTGATAGGTTACTCGGTACGCAACAATGTCACTTACATATGTACAATAACCAAGCCGGACCGACAGTCTGCATGTTGTATGCTGCCGCAAGTTCCCGCGCTCGCACATGCATGCATGTATGTACTTGATCTCAATGCGTATATATTTGATCAGTCTTCTATATCATCAATTTGGTCTACTTGATCCACTATAATAACAAATGGTTGATAAAGTTTATTAGAATGCCATGGTATTGCCTAACTAGATGTATGGACATACTATGCGCTTAGCACCAATACGTATCATAATATTATGTTCTATGTTCTATCCCAAGACGATCTCACAATCAATGGGTTAAAGGGGTGTTCAAAAAGCTATGAACTACCTATCACTCTAAAAAGATGAGCTTACCAAAAGTCTGTAAACCGATAATTTGCACGCGTATTTGATTTTGGGACACCGGGATAACGATCTATACAATTAAATTTGACAAACGACAGAATGATTTCTTTAGCATTTGCTGCACGATCTACATATGCTAACATGTAGTGCCTAAAGAGCTAATGCGCATAATAACATTAGCCCAATCAGAGCTTTTGATATATAGAAGATCGGGCTGCAGTGTGACAGCCCTAATCGTCTACATTTAGATGAACGCATATGCTTATTTATCGTACTGTGATTACCTCTTCTCAACGTAGGTTTTCCAGTTCTTTGGATCCTACTATCATATTTCCTCTTCATCACTAATGCCGGCAATAACATCACCAGTGTCTTCATATAAGAGCTCTCCGACATCGATACTTTCCAGCATGATATCCCGCGCCTTTTCCTCCGCAATGTCCAGGTCCTCCATGATCAGGCGGACTGCTAACTCGGGCACCAACACTGCCTGGACATATCCTGTATAACCTCTGGCGGAAACGAGTCTGTCTTCAACTGCACGCTTTCGAATAACTGACGATAAAGTCCGCAGGATATACTCAGTCATAACGCGGAGCCCATGCGGCCCATAGTAGCCTGGTGTAAGGCTGTCGTCGGTCTTGAGCAACGTTCGATTCTTTCCCGCTTCGACGTTCTCTCGTAATAGCTCGCGATAGTGTGATTGTCGAGTACCTTCCAAGATTTCTTTCAATAAACCTTGGTACATGTCTAATCGTGTATTAAGCTTCTCCCAATTAATCTTGGGATATCCTTTCCGAGCTCCAGAATCCAACGCTGCCCGCCGCTTGTGCAATCTGCAGAATGCTGCCTGTTTCTTTATGTTCATTCTGCCGTGATCTGAATGCTTCGCCAGAAGCTCGGCGTCGACTACTTCATGACACATAGGACACCTCGCCGTGATAGCTAGTGGGCTTTGTATACTGACATCGCCTGCTTCGTCATCGGAACCTTTACTCCCAAACACGTCAGGGACCATATCGTCGCTGTCGGCTAGGTCGTCAAGATCATCTAAAGCATGCAGCTTAAAAGCTGGTCTCTGAGAGAATTCATCTACCGCAGGTTCGTGGAGGGATTTTCGTTTTTTATTTTTAGATCTCATCGACTTTTTTATCCTACCAGGCGGCAAAGTTGGCTTTGCTTCTACTGCTGCATTTGATTCTTCTGGACCAAGCTTTTTGGGTTTGCTCTTCGATAGTGATTCATCTGACGATAAACTGCCACGTCTAAATATGGGTTTCTTGGTGTCTCGACTTGGACTAGAACCTGACAAGGATGAAGGTTTGATGAAAGCTTTAGAGGGCTTTGTCTTCTCTGGGCTGATACTCTCGGGTTTTATAAACCGCCTCGCTGGAGGTGACCGAATACCTTCGGGGCTTGGACTGGTTTTAAACGGCCTAAATGATTTGCGTGAGTCATCTAGTAGTTTAAGAAAACCTTTCGTTAGTAATAGATATGGCGAGCGAGGTGCATAGACTGACTCTCAAGTTGTGATACTGAAGATTTAGGTCCGGATTTTTGTGATGCTCTCCTCTGTGAAGGTCCAGGCTGAGAAGATCTACTGCCATAAGTTTTGACACGCCTGGCGATAGTTGGCTTATTCTTCTTATTTCTCAAAATGTCATACTCATTCGTGAAGTGATTGCCCGCCTCTAGAGCAACATCTTCAGATGATCTCTTTGAACCAGCCGAGCTAGAAGGCCCACCCTTTTGCGAGCTACTAAAAATCGTGGGCTTTATATCTTTGTATCGGCTATCATTGTTGTCAGAATCAGAGTCGTGCAAGCTATTGTGATCGCTTTGGCGTTGTCGATAATCCTCCTCTTCATCACTACTTTGAGGTGGTGCAGTGATGGATTCTGGTTCTCGATTCTTTCCAAGTCTATTCATGTTTGAAGCGGGTATTTTGCTTCTGACATTGTTAGATTCAGGTCTAGGAGGTCTAGTTTCTTGATTTCCAATAATGCTCAAAAGACGAGCCGTGTTCTGGGTGCGGCTTAGTCCGACACGCCGTGTTGGTATAATAATCGGCATTGAAACTTCTTTGACTTTTATTACCGGAACCAAGCAGGGTGCGGATATACCAAGCACAAACAAGATGCAATATGACTGATTGTCTTGCGCCAAGGAACATGTACCCAGACGATTGTTGAGGCAATGATTGAGGGTGAAGAGTAAGAGTCTTACTTAGTAAGGTGAGAAAAGCACAGCTGAAGAGAAAGTGTGCTTGATGTGCCTCATGCATTAGATGCCTAAGGAATTGCTTTAATAAGGCAAATAAGCTGTTAGTAACTTTAGGTAAGGAAACAAGATAACCATAAGGAGTACTTGGAATAAACGCACTGGTAATTAATCACGGACGCTTCTGTATCTCCATGCGTCATGTGTGTTTTAATGGATTAACATTTTAATTGATTAGCATGAGCTGGAGACGTTACCCATACATAGCAATTTTGGTGACGGTTATGTACCTCAAAGTACATACCGGTAGTGCAAGAACGACGCGTTGCAAGACGCGTTGGAGGGCAGGAACCTTTATGCAGGTGGTAATACATAAGCCACAAATCCAGCCACATGTCCTTTACCTGAAGGTACATCTACCTCTAAGAGCCCTGAGTTCATGTATGCCTTACCGCTCCAGGGGGGTCCCTGAATATGCTTACAGCGATTATATCATATCCCGGAAATCCTTTCAAATGAGCATGTTAAAAAAACATTAATTAATTAAATATATATTTGTTTTATACATAATTTTAAAAATTAAACATGGGTTTATATACATAATATGTTTTTAAATTATAATTATTTTAAATTAAAATCATTTTAAAAATGTAATATATTTAAATAATGTTTACGTAAACGGGGATAAAATAAAAAAAATAAAAAATAAAAATAAAAAATTTAACCGAAATTAACTGTTTTTATAAAAACTTAAACGTATAATTTTAAAGTTTATTATTAAAATTAACATATAAATCATTTTAATTAAAATAAATAATTAAACCATTTAATTAAATTAATTAAATAAATGATTATATAAAAATTTTCGATTTTTTTTTATATAAACTTTATTTACATATATAATATTTTTTTAACGAAAATTAAGTTTAAAATGATTTTAAATTTTAAAATAATTTTAAATTTTAAAATAATTTTAAAAATTAAAATAATTATATATATATAATTATTATATTATATAAAATAATTACATAATAATATAATTTTATATTTAAATATAATTTTATATTTAATATAATAATAATAATTATTTTTAAATAATAAAATATTTTTATTTTTTTAAATTTTTATATATATATTTTCATCAATAAAATTATTGCCGTAAGCATTTTCGGGGACCCCCCCAGCGCGCTAAGGTGTACTTATGGGTACGTATCCGTACTCCCATCCCAATTCAGGTACCTAGGTACCTGTAACCTTCTTTCACATTGGCTTTCGTTGTTTGTATTTGAACTATGTTCTACAGCTCTCCTTAACAACAAGCTACATAGGAAACTTGGCCTCTTGGAATCTGCGAAAAATCCCAACTTTCGATATGGCATTAAATCGAAAGTATGCCGCATTACCAGATCTAGTATGTTCAAGTACTTGAGATTTGCCTATGCATTGTACTAACCAACATCTAGGACTCTGCGCCTGATATTTATGAGACTCCCGAGTTGACGGACGACAATTCTACTGTACCTGTAAGGATATATTGATACTCCTAGTAGAACGCATATCATTCTAAACGCCCCCCTCAGACTACTGCAGGTCGGTCGCAGTCGGACAACGAATTCGACGAAGATGACGACGACGATATCCACGAAATCTCGCATTCGCGACTCCGAATAGATCAAGCTCGATCTCGATTCTTACCTGCACAGGTTGACGCTCGAGACGTGGATTTCTCTGATCGGCTGAATGGAAAGCGGAAATCATATAAGACCTCCAGTCGAAGACAACGAATCCTCGAAGACGGTACTAAACAGATCGGCGATTTGAGTGACGAAGAGGGAGGTGAGGATCTACAGAGAAAGATCGCACGGCTAAAGCGCGAGATTGAGGAAGCTAAGGAAGAGTATGGTAAACGAAAGTCCGAGTCGGCGGAGGCAATACCAGACCAAGATATAGACCTCGTCTCACTAAGCCAAGCATTGGAGGAGATTTCGACTGTTCCAGAAAGAGCAATAGCGACTAGAGATCACCCAACAACGGTCACCAGCAAGCAATCGAAGGGCGAGAGTCAAATATCAACCCAGTCACCATTAGACGAGGCAACATACACCGTCACCTACGCGCCGAGTTATGAACAGAGCCACGCCCTCGCCAAAGCTGCTGACTTCGATCGGCGACTGGTATTACTCGAGAAAGCTATTGGTATTACTTCCTCGGCTATGCCCGAACTAGAAGGCAAAGGCCTACACCGAGCTATCGTGCCTACTCTAGAAACGCTCCAGAACCAGATTTTGACGTTATCGGAAGCGTCTACTTCATCCCTCGACAGCATTAGTCGCCGGGTACGAACGTTGACTCAAGAAGCTGAGCAATTGGAGAAGTCGAGGAAGGCAGCTAAGGCTGCCCAGGATTCCCTTGCCTCTTCGGGTGGTTCTCCGATTGAAGCAGATGATTCAGAACAAATAGCCAAGATAAACGCTCTCTATGGGACACTACCAACTATCGAAAGCTTAGCGCCTCTTCTACCTCCACTACTAGACAGACTCCGCTCACTGAGAGCTATCCATGCCGATGCAGCGACAGCTAATGAGACGCTCGAGCGTATCGAAAGATCGCAGAGCGAAATGGCTGCCGACATCAAGCAGTGGAGAGAAGGTCTAGAGAAGATAGAAACAGTTATGGGTGAAGGGGGCGCAACTATGACGGCTAATATGAAAGTGGTAGAAGGGTGGGTAAAGGATCTAGAAGCCAAAGTAGCTGGGTTGTCGTGATAGTGGTGATACTATCGTATCTACTTGTGATTTACGTCAGCCCTGATACCCTATTGCGAAGCATAACACCTTTAACCTTCTGAGAGAAGGACAAGTAAAGAGTGGAGTGATACAATAATATACCTATGAATATCATGCTACGATCTCATGTCAAAAAGTCCCCTATTTCTCATGCAACAGGTAGAGTTAACTTTTATTATGCATCTAAAAGAGGAACGATATATGATAAAAAAGGATACGCATTTATGAGAGAGTTGTGCCATTATCGATAATACGAGTACGTACCAACATGGTCCATGCGTTATGAAAAAAAGCCCTACCCACAACTAAGAACGGCTTAAGCGAGACTACAACTTCTTGAACTAATCAAAATTCCTACCAACTTTTGACAAATTTCCATATCCCGCGACCAGGCAGCAAACCCCTTGCAAAACTTCAATCACAAGTACGAAAAGCATTCCCGAACCCATTTGCGAAACCTCAGCCCTAATCAAACCACTCAGATTGCAAATATGGAGTCCTCTAAGCAGCCCGTCAAGCTTGTCAAGGTCACCCGCGTCCTGGGCCGAACCGGTACGATCCCCTCATCGCATTCTCGCAGCCCGGAATATGCGACATTGCAGATTGAAACGAGCAGGAGCTGACGGATATAGGTTCTCGTGGTGGCGTTACCCAAGTTCGTGTCGAATTCATGGACGACCAGACCCGAAGCATCATCCGAAACGTCAAGGGACCAGGTGCGAACCCACGAAATTTCCTTGATTTCTACAGCCGCGCGATTCGACGGTAACTAACTAGATGACTATTTAGTTCGTGAGGACGACATTCTCTGCCTACTCGAGTCTGAGCGTGAAGCCCGACGATTACGATAAGAATGGAATTTCCTTTGGGAGGAGTTGCGAGTATGAAGGGACAGGGTTTTACTGCTAGCTTACGATCAGACTACGGTCGAAGATCAGTAGCATCATACAGGATTCGCGGTCAAGATTCCTTTTGTTACAGGAGTCGTCGCCGGACTATGATGGGCATTCTGCATTGCGAATAAAGCACGATTCATACCCCGACCAATACACTTCGCGTGATACGGCTACATGATTGTCTTTGAATTGATATTCCTCATTTCTGCAATCTAAATATCCTATTTTAAGCTTAGGGACTTCAAGGTCGCCAACCAGTACCGATAACAGAAGCTATCGCATGAAGAAAACTGATAAACTTACATGTACAGGACACTAACTATATCGCTTACTAATCCATGACACTAGCGTCCAAAACTTTTTATTTTTCCTGCGACTAGCTTCAAAAGCTGCAATTCTTTTTCTCCTCTCTCTTCCTTCTTCAACTTCACTTTCTCAACTCGGGTAACCAAAGATTAGCCCATTCCATTGACATATGGTAAGCCATTTCCTTTTTCAAGCTTTACTCACGTTGTATGATGCATACAAATAGCATGTATTAACTGATCATCACTGATGTTCTACCATATCACCAAGATCTCTGAATCAACACCCATTCACTCCTTCTTGTTACAATCTCTATTAGAAATATAGTAACTAACAAGAATCTCAAAGATAGTCGATGTTTCGTCCTAGACCCAATTAGATTTCGCAATGGGTGCCGTTCCCAAACCGCCGAAAGGCCATTTCAACATCCTCTACTTCGCAAGTGCAAGTTCTTTCACCTCGAAAGAATTCGATACATTACCTGCACCACTTTCTCTGCAGAAATTGTTCGATGTGTTAGAAGAGAAATATAGTGGTATCAAAGACAAAGTTCTTAGTTCGTGCTTGGTGACAGTCAATCTTAATTACGTCGACATCCCAGAGTCTGGCGATGAATCTGCCGAAACTCTGATCAAGGAGGGTGACGAGGTCGCTATTATTCCCCCAGTCAGCTCTGGTTGAAAAGTGCAAGTGAAGACCAAATTCGATATCAGATCATTATCTATAGATTTTGTTTCCCTGTGACCTAGCTATGCTCTTGTATACACACTCAGGACGGTAGCAATGGCTCCTGCTCGCGACTTGATTCCCGAACTTCCGTACCGGGTTGATCTCCAATCCTCATACGAAGCCACTGTTGCCGAAGTTCGTTCCAACACCTCCAGTCGTATTTCCATATCTTCCACCAGCTCGGGTTCTTCTTACTATATCCCTTAAGCCTCCGGATCCCAAACACCACCAATGTGACGAGTAGCACGAAGACAAGCGTTGATGCGATAGAAACAAGCGAAGTCAGCGTGGTGATAGTCGAGACCCGGCAGCCGAGCGGCCGAGTGCGAATTTCCCACCGCTCAGCCCAGTGCGGACATACGTTCTTGTCCCATGCCGGCGCGAGCAATTGGATCCGGTTCGAGTTGGGAACGCATGTCCAGGACTACGGGTATATATGTATATACGTTAGACAAGATTTAGTCCTACTGAAATATCTAAACCGCCCATGGACTTCCTACATATGAAGAACAGCACACGTACGAATGGACACCAACTGCAGTCCGACTCCTTCTTTAGACAGTCCTTGCAGTTCTGGATCCTCCAGCACCGCTGTAGATGCGCATCATCCGTTGGGTTACCCGCGCTTAAAGAGACGTTCATAGTAGACGATGCGGTCAATTAGTTACCCAAAGGTAGTTGTGCCTATAAGGAACTAAATTACTACCTAATGTTAAAGATAGCATTTGGCTGATAAGAGAAACGAATCATTACATCGAATCAAGGTTCTCTTTTGCGCTGTAAAGTACATATAAATGCATACAATACCTAGAGTTTTGTTTGAGATGCGATCATCCATTTGAACAGTCTGTCTGCATTAATCCAATGCGGGGAAGTATTTAACAGCCCACCTTCGGCGGCACGGCCAGTCTTTCGAAGCGTTAGATAGAGAGAAGATGCAGATATCTAAAATATAGGTAGAGACAAATAGACAACGTACTCTCGTAGATTCCTGACCGAATACCACTATGAATTAGATAGATACCTCTACCTTACATACAGATACTCAAGTAGGTAAGAAGTCACACGAGCAGTAGCGTGGACCTATATTCTGGCATCTAGCATCTAGCATCTGGTATCTAGTATCGAGTATCTTGTCTCATTCTCTACCTAAGTAGTATGCCGCGTCTATGCTATAGAACTCTCGAGATGCAAAATCTCGCACCATATCGTATCGTGTCGTTATCGCAGAAAGTGGTACGTCGCTTCATACGAACGTTATTTACCAACCGAATCACCCGCACTCTTCTTCCCGTGCGTCGTGAGCTGATTCCCCTTAGTCAAATCTCAAAACGAAAACGCCTCGTGCCAACTCCTCAATTTCAGGATATCCATTTGCGGTGTGTACGAGGCTGTATTATGGGGTGTTCTTTTCCCTTCTCCTTCCGTACTGCTCGCCGTCCTAGGCTAGTTGTATAGAAGATCTGACCGATACTCAATCCAGGATTAATGCCTCAGACATATCAGCCTTCAACGGCTACCATCGTCGTGCAATATGATGGCGAGGCGCACTCTATGCGACATTCGCAAGCTGCATCAATCGCTCTCCGGCTTTCTGATTGGAATACTCGTATGCCTTGGAGCCGGGCGGGAAGGTACCGTTGGCCGCCCATAGGTCAATCAACGGTTGCATGGGCTCTAACTCTTGGGGCTTCAGCATGTCCAGCGCGCAGGCTGTCAGCACAAAGTGGCTGAAGCAGCTGTTCAACTGCTTTTCGAGGTTCAAGTGGTAGAACGGGTCGATGAAGTGCGCCCAATACAGATGAGCATATACCCGGAACATCTGTCTAAAGATGGTCTGGCAAACTTCCAAGAAGTTCTCGGGGAACCCACTGGGCTTTCCAAGCCAATCTTTGTCTTCAGGGTTGGATAGTTGCGAGAGCGGCGTCGTGGTGATGGATGGGTTATGCGCATAAGAGACGCCGTTGGTATCAGTAGGGAAAATATTCGTGTCGTCGATCTTTCCAGATATCCACCGCTGCATAAGCGTGATATACTCGTAGGCCGGCAACTCGACGGGCTCCCGCTTGTAGTTCAGCCATGTGAAAGAATGGTTCCTATATCCCGAGTTAGATACGCCAAACCATTGACCACTTTTATGGATGTTCTACTCACGCGCCAGCGGACATCCGAGGGCAAGTTTGGGGATTACAGATCGTATTGCCATCTTCTTCTTTTTCATGGATCACTCGTACGAAGTTCCAAAGGTTGCGGTAATGCTCGACCACTGCAATACGTTAAAATCTTTCCGGCCAAGTTCATGAAGGACATAACATCAAAGCTATTATTTACCTTGATGAGCAATCCACTCCCCCTGTTCCACGGTCTTCGGGCGGGCACTCAAGGTCATGAAGTTACCCTTCACGATATGCTTCGCGTATTGTGCATTGAGCCATAGGGGCAGGGGTCGAGGCAGGTGATAAACACCAAGAACATCGTCGCCATTGGCTCCTGCGTTGCCGGAATCATCCATGCCGATATTCTGAGCTAAGGATGGTGAGCTAGGAAGTGGAGGGATCTTTGGTGCTAGGCTAATGGGTGACTGGCTGCCTTGGGAGAGACTGGTGGGAGAGATGGGTTGACCGCTGCTGGTTTGAACGGGGCTCTTATTCTGACCTTGGGCTTTGCCCGAAGTCCCTCTCAATCGAGCGTTTCTGAAGGTGGGAAGTTAGCAACTATCAACTATTCCTTTGTTGTGCGTCCGGTGCCCTTATATGGAGCTGACAAGAGACAGTGGGGAAGAACCAATGAGCAGCGTGAGGCGCCCCGGCCTTATATATATAAATTTTGGTGGGTTAGGTAGGGGAAGGCCAGCTTTGACTTCATGATTCTCAGTCACTTATCCAACCTGAGAACCCGATAAGCCGACAAGCAAATATGAAACCGAGACAACGGTAATAGTAAGGATAGTAAGGATAGTAAGGATAGTAAGGATAGTAAGGATAGTAAGGATAATAAAGGGTACCGGTAGTAGAAGAATAGCACTTGCATATAATAGACCCATAGTAAGAGTCCAGGCTGCTACTTGCTCCATTCTGAAATGGTTTTGTATTGGGAACCAACATCCCAGGATGCTTTGCTGGCGCCTTTAGTCTTTCCCCATCTACCCATCTAAGGGGGGAAAGGGAATAGGGAATAGGGAATAGGTGAAGACATAGGTCAAGATTCTTTTTTTGGAGCAGGGGCTAAATTACCCACGATAGCTTTTTGGCTCTTTGGCTCTTTGGCTCGTACGAGCTTTAAAAGTCCGTCTCACAAAACAACTTTGTGTGGGTTTTTTTTATGAATAAAAAGTTGCGCTGCTTGTACCCAACTTTGCACTGTGTTGGATGCTTTCAATATTCCCAGAACCATGGCTTCACGTTATGAACCAACCCCCCGTTGTTGGGTATGCATCATACCGACTCTTGTCTTACAAGATGTTAAGATTTGCATGGGTGATAGGTGATAGGTTGGTTTCTGGGGAGTCGACGTGCAGCATAGAAAGACCATCATAAACAGCTGGCTTAGGTATGTCCAAGTGACGTATGCGAGGCTGTACAAGCCGAGCTGAATATGTACATTGTGATAAGAGACAGCCAATTTCTTTTGGCCAGGGTACATTCATAATAATAATAAATGAATAACACCCTAGAAAATGTCCCTAAAATCAAAATGGCTGGGCCTCTGCACGTGGCCTTCTTGTTTGGTAGCTCATAAGTTGCCATACGTGAGTTTGGAGATAGTATGGTCCTTAAAGGGATGATCCTTAAAGGGGGTAGGGTATTTAAAGAAATAAAAAGACAGAAAAGAGATAGAAAAATAAAATATTATACACTTACATCCCAGAAAATAGATTAGACATGATCACTTGAGAACCGCCACGTCAGGTACCGGTATATCGCAAGTATAATAGAGGCAACGGGGCCTGTCGGCGACACACGAGAAGATGAAAATAGTGAACAGCAGAGTTTCTAGTTTGGATAGAAAAATAAGGGAATCGCCGACCGAGGACGCAATAAAAGAATCGACGAGGCTTCGCGAGGAAAAGGGGCGGAAGGGATGTAACAGTGACTTTGCGATGTGTGGAAGTTTGTTCAATTCACCCAATGATATTTTAACGTCTCGAGCTGTTTCAGGAGGCGCTCGTCTACATACCGCCCAACGCTAGTCTCTTTTAGCTGCATCATCTTTATCGATATCAAAATCTCTTATCGACTCTGGAAGGTAAAGCACGGACTGAGGTACCACTTGGCAGCTACATACCAAGTACGGATTATTGTGTGTATCTTTACAGTGCGGGTGAGCAACCTATAGAAGTCTTGTCTTAGGTACCTTACTTTTAGGTACTTCACTTTATGTAACTACTTCAATTTCATCCATCTTATTATCAAATCGCGACTCCATCAAACACCCTTCGTACCTCGACGTGATTCTCCCAAGTCTTCCAATTGCATTATTCCACATCCAAAGAACCTCCTCACACCCTTCAGACAAACCCATACTACCGCCAAGTACACCAACCCTTACCATGTCCGATTCCGAGGATGGGGGTGACCTCTTCGGCGACGAGGGCGAAGTTCCGTTTATAGATCAAGTGCTTAGTGATCAAGATCTTGCTTCGGAACAAGATGAAGGTGATGAACGCGATGACGACCGCGACCATGACCGTAGCCGCGACCGAGATGACGATGCGGATGAGGATCAAGAGGTCAAGGTAAAACGCATCATGGGTGTCACACTTCATCGACACAGGATTCCACGAACCTCTAAGGATGGTACTGGTTCTGTATGTCTACTTCATCTTGATTGCAATTGTAGAGCAACCCTAACCAATTCTAGCTACAAACGATGAAAGTTCCCTCCTTCATCAAGCTACAAGCTGAAGAATACAAGCCCGACGCGTTCGAGCCGACCGAATGGGACATACAGAATGCGCGCTCCGAACAGCGCAAGAATGCTGTCCGCTTCCAACGGGACCCCGAGACCGGCGAGCTTAAGAGCAACGCTGTTATATATCGTTGGAGTGATGGATCCCTCACCATGTCTGTTGGGGCAGACCACTACGAGATACAGAAGAAGGCAATGGCGCCCGCGGCTGACAAGCCATATTACGAAGAGCGCGACGACGCCCACTACTACGTCGCAGCAGCACATTTTACGAGCGAGCTGTTCATGACTGTGGGCCACGTTTCCGAACAATACTCCGTGAAGCTTCCCTCGAACCTGAAGGACGAGGCTCTACTCAAGTTCAGCCGTGACATGGAAGCCGCCCAGCGCGCCAGAAGACAAGGTAGTGATATGATTATCACAACTACGAAAGATCCCGAGCTTCAGAAGAAAGAAGCAGAGCTGGCCGAGAAAGAGCGCATGAAAGCACAGCGACGACGGGAGAATGCAGCCGCGCGACTTGATGGACGAGCTGGAGGCTACAGGAGCGGAGGACTTTCGATTGGCGACCTAGAGGGTGGCCGCAGAACTGGTGGCTCTCGAAAGAGAGGTGCGCCGGGCTCAGGAAAGGGCAAGCGACGCCGACCAGAATATGATTCCGATGATGACTTCCCGTCAGGTGGAGGTCGCCAGAATGAGTATGATCGCGAGGATGACTTCATCGCCCCTAGTGATGACGAGGAAGAAGCAAACGAGGATGACGAAGATGAGGAAGATCTTTTAGATGATGAGGAGGAGGAAGAGGCTCCCCGAAAGAAGCGCCAGAGGACGGCTGATGCTGAAGATGCTGATGCCGACGCGGATGCTGACCTGGATGACGTGGATGCGCCAGCCGAGTCTTCCCACCGGCGAAGACGCCATATCATTGCCGAGGACGAGGATGACGAATAGATTCAGGTTTAAGAGTTTAATGCGTTGGACATGATGAGTCCCTACGTTTGTATGATACTCGGTGTTCTTATACACCTATAGTACTTTCTTGCACGCGACAGTTGCGATTTTAGCACGTGCAGAAGAACTCGATAGCTCAGAAACTTAATTAAGGTCATGGAATAGCCTATTCTATACTAATGCAATATCACAATGCTTCGTGGGCTAAGATAGCTAGACAGCATACGGTATCGTAGTCACAGCAGGGTTACTCTGCCGTATATATTACACTACCTAACTCACTATGCACTTTATACCTCACTATACATACTTATGAAGATCATATCCCCCACCTACTTCTTTCAACGTAGTATATATCATATACAGTTATATCTTCTCTACGAAGAGCTCATCCAACATCTCAGGTATGGCAATAGCTGCAGAGCCAATTCCATAATTCAACTATTATAAGCGAGCCAAGGCCATAGTCCAATAAGCTTCACTAAAAGAAGCAACCCCTAAGCGGTGGTAATCCCGAGTTGTAGTAGCGTCCTAGTTATAAATTGAGAAAACTAGCATTCATATAGAGCCCTAAAGAGGAATATATGTATCTATAAGGCATAGCAGACTAACTACAGCTGAAAACTCAGCGGCAAACGATACATCGCAGCCATTAGAGTCACTATCCGCATGCTGTCGTAACCCAGTCATCATGTTGAAGGTATTACGATCTAGCTTGTTTGCTACATGCTACTACTCCGGCATGGTCAAAGTTAGACAAACCTATAGCTATCGTGTAGCGACTGGTCCTGTTGCCGCCACCACTCCTTTATAGCCGTCGACATACCTAAACCAAGATTTACAGATATGGTATCAAACCGGGCTGGTCGTTATGATATTGAGTGTATTCGTAGCTTGCATAGTGTAGTACACCTGTCAAACCAACCTACCAAAGACAGTCATTGTAGGAAATCAATTTCGCTACGTAAGGTCAAAGGTAAATATAGGTCAACCCTAATAGCATCCGATGTTAGTTCGTCTAAGAGGAATACAGAAACTACTAATTTATATTGCTACGTCTACGCCGCAGCTTTAGACTAATTAGTAGGCTTTCAGCGTAGGTACAAATCTCTTTGGTATATTGGGATAGCTACCTACCAAATTTAAGAACCACTTACCATTGGAAGGATAACGTAGGTCACCACCTGCCTCAGCTATAGGCGCTGTAGGTTACTGATAGTGGTCTTCTTTACTATAATAGAGAAAACTACGACGTCGAAAACAATTAGCTCTTCGTTGAGGATGTGGTCCATAGTACTAGTTACGAAGGCTAATATAGGGAAAGAGAATGAGGTGGGAAATGTAGTGGACCGCGCTTGGTTTCTTACCTAAAACATATCATCATGCAACAAAATAACCATAACAACGTTATGAGACTATCTCACCCTTATTTTATATTATTTCCCTAGGGAATCTTAAAGTATGCTTATAGATTAGTTACACCTTTAGCCTAACACTAGTAAGAAGACATAAGCCGATTATAGTAGTGGAAGCTTTTAGACGTTAGGATGCATAAGCAGTGTTAAAAATGAAGGTTTTATACGACCAGTAGTATACCTAAACTATACTACGGTAAGGCATGAAACAAGCGATACTGATACCTCTAGGTTTAAAAGAGTTTTCTTTTTCTTTTTCTTTTTCTTTATAACTTAGTACCACTGAAATTTATCCACTGATACTATCTTAAAGATTTAGCCAACCTGAATCTCCTTTAACTTTACGAAGCTTTACTGGTAATAATCTTGCAAATTTCATATCTGGTATATGTCTTCAACAACTTTTACAAAGAATGAGACAACGCCTCACTAATGCTTTCCTTCTTACCTTGGGTTAGGTACATTAAGGGTGACTTATACCCCGTTGGCCTGAAATGATGACCAAAATAAAAGGGGCTTTATTGAGAGACTAGAAAGTGTTATTGGGATACTAATGCCTTGTGTTCATTGATTTTAGAATATTATAAGATGGCTAAGTTTCTAAATTGTTAACATTAACTTTTGGTTGTCTATTGTCTAAGTGAGAATAAGGAAGCCATTTCTAAAAGCTTGACAGGTGACACCAGCTGTAAGAGTACATATAGCGGGAGCTCGGAGCTTTCTCTTTCACATGCAAGTTTATAAGCACCGGTTCCCCGATTTAAAGCATATGAACTTTAGTCCTACCTCTAGCTCGGCCCCGGCGCGTTGTACATTAGGTACCTTGTGTATCTACATATACATAACCTATGCTGATATGTAAAACCTTAGAAGTCAATTAGATGCGCAACATTTATTCCAACTGCAAATGTTGGTCACTCTCGTCCATTTCTCAGCTTTTACGGACCTGATCTACGCGCCTGCGCTCTCGCCCTTGCTGACGCCGTCGATTTTCCCCTACCGATGATTCCGGCCGACGCGAATGGTATGAGAGGATGCAGCCAATTTTCGGGGTGTCCCTAGCTGTGTTTTCCCTATTGCTGGAGGTCTTTTTATTTTGGTATAGAGTGAGTATCTAGTTGTGATAGCGATAATACGAGGTGAACTGCACTTAAGCTTACATAGTTCCTCTTATGCTAGAAACTCTGGGGAAGATGGACGTCGAAAAGCCCGATGGACGAACGACTCGATGCTCTGCGCAATGCTGTGACATACGAAGATTGGGAACACGCAGCATTGCAGTTGGATAATCTTAAGGAATTGAATATTTGGTATGGTATAGCAATCTGAAGTATATCCGAGGAATACTAACAAGGAGGACGTCCTCTTGTAGGCGCAACAACCCCCCGTCGCATTACTACGATTGGATGCTCATCAACGATCGTCTCGATACTATCGCCGAGGCTCGTGATAATAATGACTTACAGTCTCTCCTCGATCTCGTACGATCTGGCCTGGTTCGAAACCTCGGAAATATCACAGCCCCAAGGTTGTATAACCGCGCCTTTGCCGGAACCAAATATCTGATTGAAGAATACATTGCGCAAGTCGCTGGTGCCATTGACGACATCAATCATCGTGTCGCTACGCCACTGCACGACAGCTATACTCATACGTACACCCTCTCGACCCAGCGAAAGCTCGACTTCCTACATGATTCGAGACAGGCTTTTGGACGGAGCACTCTAGTGCTACAGGGTGGTGCCATGTTCGGATTGTGTCATCTAGGTGTTGTCAAGGCCTTGTTTCTACGAGGTCTACTGCCGCGTATTATTACAGGCACGGCGACCGGTGCGCTCATTGCTAGTCTAGTAGCTATCCATACAGAGGACGAGCTTCCTCGTGTGTTGAGAGGAGACGGCATTGATCTATCAGCCTTCGAGGCACACGAGCAACAAGTGCATAGTGACAAATGCAATTGGGCACCCTTTCTCAGTACTTTGTTGCGTAGGATCGCGAGGTTCTGGCACGAAGGCTACTTTCTCGATGTCAAGGTTCTAGAAGATTGCGTTAGGGACAACCTCGGCGACTTGACGTTTGAGGAAGCATATCACAGGAGTAAGCGCGTCTTAAATATCACCGTGGCTACAGCGGAACAAGAGGGAATTCCCACATTACTGAACTATATTACCGCCCCTAACGTGGTATGTTTCTAAAACCTTGGCCCCTACCTATAAGCCCTTGGCGTGGCTTGAGAGAAAAATTGGATGTGTGTGCTGACGAGGCATTTAAGCTAATTCGGACCGCGGCTGTCGCTTCTAACGCGTCAACTCCGTCACTCTATGGAAGCAGACGGACGACGGTGCTATGCAAAAATGTAGACGGTAAGATTGTACCCTGGGCGCCAGCGAATACCTTCCGTCCGTGGACACATGCATCAGCCAAGGACCGCAAATCGCCGCTGTCGCGTGTCGCTCAGCTCTTCAACGTCAATCACTTCATAGTTAGTCAAGCTCGGCCTTATTTGATTCCCTTCCTCGAATCGGACATGCACGGCCCATCACTCTTCACGGCGCGGCACAAGCGGGCACAGATGACGAGCCACCTGTTCAGGGTGGTCGGACTAGAGATTCGCCACCGGCTACGTCAGCTAGACACACTTGGTCTGCTGCCGACTGGCATCCGCAAGTTCTTGGTAGACGAGGAGGTTCCGTCGGGATCGAGTATGACGCTCGTGCCTAAAGTAACGACACGCGACTTCGTGCGCCTGCTCGACACCCCAACACGCGAGACCCTAGACTACTGGATTCTACGCGGCGAGCGGAGCGTGTGGCCAGCCGTGTGTGCACTAACCGTCAGATGTGCGGTCGAGTACGAAATTGAGAGTGCATATCAGCGCGCGCGTAGCTTGAAAGCCGGGGGTCTAAGGCGAAAGGCGAGCACTGGGGGAGTAGTGCCGCCGGCAGGCCTGGTTGACGCGAGGACAATCGCGCCTGGTGGGTTACCACCCGAAGGAGTTTCACAGAGCGTGGCAGCGAACTAACAACTTCGTGCGCTTCCTGCAGCCACCGTGGTAGAGGAAGAGCACGAGCTAGCTGAGACTTGGGTGCGCAACAGTCTAGTTGACCGAGAAAGCAAGGGAAGGACAGGGAGATCCAAGTCAGCCTTGAGGCCAATGCAGCTGGTTTCCGGTCATCTGAAAACATGCTGGTGGAATACAATATGCGTTCAAGCGGCGCAGGATGGCGGTACCAGAAATAAAGGGGGTTACTCGGGCAGCAGCCTTGGCCGTAGATAAATGAATGAGCAGAAGAAAAACTACGGGAAACGGAAATATAGCGGTATCCATTGGTAGACTAGGTGTTGATTACCCAGCGTGCGTAAGTACGCAGGACCGGAAGGGACCAATAGGATGAGTTCGTTGCGTTTTCGAGATGTACATGTAGCTGCATACCCTCATGCATGGAAACAAGGCCCGATGACTTCGAGAAGCCTGCCGTTTCTGACGTGGCTCGGCCTTGGGAATAGACGTAGGTACGTATGTATGTATATTGCGTACCCCATGTATGTATATGTATGTGTATGTGTGTATGCGCGTAGTGAGTACTTAGGAAAGGGAAGGGGAGAGAAGAACAAGATTGGTGCGAGGTCAAGCAGCCATCTGCCCCAAAGCGGATAGCTAGAAGGCTCAGGTTTCCTGGTCGTGGGCCGCGAATTTTTTTTGCGACGCGCGCCGCACGCCGCACAGGTGCGAGTGAAAGCGGATTGGGTTGCGTGACACAACCCCCGGAACCCAGAGATCGAAGGATGTGGACGTGGTCTCTGCCGCGATATGCTACTGGTCCGCGCAGAGCCTCATGGCATTGTCTTGGAATTTTGTTGTAGCGGTGAGTGGCAATAATTACGAGACAAGGCGAGATGGTATGGGCACCTATGGACGCGACGGATATCTTGGATGTTGGTAGTGGTGGTGATGGCTATGTAGCTGGGGTTGGTCCAGTAGTCGCCGTCACGATGATAATTCTAAGACATGCATGCATGCATACATACATACCGCCCAGATAGATAGCTGCTATAACATGGATAAGTATAGTGTAAGTACATAGAGTGGGAGTCTTCGATATGTACATGTATCTAGCGGGTGAGCAACAGCCAGCTTTATGTTTTACTTAAATTGTTTACTTGCACAGATGTGATGGATGGTGGGTGTTTCTCGCCGTTGCAACTTGGCGTTGCATCATACCTAGGCTAGTGTTCTCGATTTGGGCTTGACCCTGTCGAGGAAGGGTTGCATGGAATCGCGGCGTCGCCTGGCGTTTCTCTCTTGGTGTCTGCCGGGGCGTCCAGCCCCAGCTGAAGGAAGCTTTCGAGAAGGATGCCCTTTTTGGAAGGGCGTGCATTGTCCCCATGTCCCAATGTCCCATTACATTACATTACATTACATTACATTACATTACTTGCGCGGATAAGGTGAGTAATGGGATGCGAGAAGAGGGCTGGGCAGGGTAGTGTAAAACCTGGGATCCATACATTACATTACATACGATCTAACACGGCCAACCATCCGCTCACCCGTCCATGACTTGTTTACCTTACCTTGCTGCTGGCTACCTAATATATTTGTCCTGTTCGGCATGCCCCTCGCGGAGCCGGATGGTCTAATTGGGAAGCTGGGGGGAGCCAGGGGAGGATAGCGTCGATAGAGAATCTTACCTTAGGTAAGGACGGTTCGGACATGACGATGCTTTATGTGGTAGCATTGGATCAACCTTGGTCCTTAAGAGGCCCGCGAGGTTATTCTTCGGCAGGTTTTAGGTACGTGCATCGCAGATGCGCAATTAATTTTTCGATCAGGGTCTCCTAATAAGACGGGCCTTGCAGACCAGACCCTCTTCTGCAGGACTGTGGATTCTCGGAATCGATCAGCTGCACGTCTTAAGGTGCGTCTATGTACACCATGTACGCATTCGTCTACACTATACATAACGTCAAGCGGGTGTGTGGGGATGTTTACAAGAGTCTACGCAGGGGGTAATCTAGCCGCCGTTGCAATGGACGCCTTGATGGCTGGTAGTGTAGGACGGTCCCTTGAAGCCAAGGATCTTTAGGCGTAACTAGTGTATGTAACTAATGTATGTATGTATGTGTATGTGTGTGTGGGTAGCATACTTGAAGGGTAGAAGAAGTGCAACAAGTGGAAAAAGGGGTTCGAAGGAGAACGTGGATTGCCCGCCCTAAATTTATTCACGTTGCAAAGAAGACCATTATGTATCTCCTCAAGCATAAGAGATATACATAGGTAGTTATATAGATACGTAAGTATATGTCGTAGCACTTTAACAAGCCATTAGCCTCTGATCAGCGAGCCGAAATGGATGTTTCCTTAGGTTGGGTAGTTTAAAGGAATTCGTTTCCTTCGGGTTGCTGTTAAATATGAAGTATGTCCTTAAGTGCCAGATGGACACAATGAATACATTACTCTTAAAAATGGCAAGTCCAATTAGAACAGCCTAGATTATATTGTGGGATTTCGGGGATTTTCTAAACCAACCATACCGCCTGTATTCTGGAGTGGAATCCATCGTGTTCTTCTGGTAATTGGGGAGACCATACTACCCGCCTTCAAGGTCAAGTTACTAAATCATAAGCAAAAGCTATGAGATTAGGAGGCGAATGGTGACAAGAGTCGATAAATGATCACTGTCAGGGTATTAGGGTAGCCCTGACATATGGGAGGAGATCGACAAATGGTCTAATCTATCCCTGCAGGATCAAATACTATGTAATCTTCTGGAAACGTTCCAGAAGGACATCAGACATCAGACATCAGACATCAGGAAATGACGGTGTGGGCTACAGCAACCGTACCTAGCTTAGGTAGCCAAGGCACAAACGCACCTGTCTTTCTTTTAAGGCTGATAAGCGAAGGCGGAAGTGTGCCGAGCTGGCCACACACACTTACACGGCCGACGGCCTCGGATGGAGACCATCTGCACTACCGATTCGTATGCCCAACGTGCTCGTTAAAAATGCAGTCTGCAGTCTGCAGGCTCCATGGCGAAATTAAATTAATTGTTCCTCCTTGTGATTTACCCTCCATGCCGTGACTACGACGATCCCTATACTAGTATAGCGAGATTACGTATGTTCCGTAGGACGTAGATTTCGGCGTACAGATAAGGCACCTGTCCTTAAAGGTCTACCTGCATACTAGGTTAGAGATGTTCGCATACTACCGTCATGTCCCTGCTCCCCTAGAAAAAAAAAAATAAGATGAAAAGTCCTACGTATGCAAGTACCTATATGCAGGTCTGTCTGTCTACCAGAGGCGCCAGTTGACCATTACAGAAACGGCAATCGAATGCCACAATACTACCTCAGCTGGATGTTTCGTGTACCTTGCTTCTAGGCGTATTCTTAGCTACAGGCTTGGATGTTTAATATCTCGGGCTTTCCCAATTATGCTGTTTTTGGCGACTTACATAGGTATCTACCCCTAAAGCATGTAGTGCAGTGTAGCCTCCCACTTTTGGGCAGTATGGCTGTGCGAAGAATCGCCCGCGTAAAGCCATTAAGCCATTAAGCCATTCAAAGATTCGGATGATTGTTTTCATGTATGATGCCCACGTCCCTGGAATCTGGATCCGTCATGAACGAGTCCCCCACTTCCCGTGTTAGTTTACTCTTCCACCATTTTAATCCCTGATCCTCGTCCTTGATTGCGTAACTTGGTACTGTAGTCGATTTGGAACTGTCTTACTTATTTCATATTGTCCCTGTTCTAAATATTATTTGTGCTGAAGGCTGGCACTTATTAAAAGCAGATGGGTGTCAGGAGACGTAAGCACGAAATGGTCTTCACTTGTCTCCGCGACAATTGAATACCTAGCTGAGAAAACGCCACGCAAACAGCGCTGGATTTCAGATATAGGATAAGATCAACCACCGCCGACCGGTCCAAGATTTAAAAGTAGATAGCTAGCCGAGAATAAGGATTGCAAATCTCAGTAATCAGATAGCGTCAGGAAAGGCGCGCGCTTATAGAGTAACACAGCGCGGGGGGGAAGGATTAGGATGGTGCGGATGTATGTTGGTAGGTATGTTAGGCCTTGTTGATACTCGAGCCGATGTGAGGCAAGGATAAGCGCATGGGGGGTGGTGGTAAGCATTCTATCGGAGTACCTAGTGTAGCTATTCTGGGGCAGCGTATCCTAGTTGTGTCGAGACCATCTCCCCGAGACCGTAGGCAAAGAGTTTGCCTTAGAATAATGGTATTCTAGTAGTAGCAGTAGTAGCAATAGTACGTATATGTTGATTACTGAGTTTTGGAAGCGGTGTGCTCTCCACGAATACAACATGATTGCATACCTGACATAGTCTTCCCGTATGCTCTATGTATGGCCAATTCTTTATGGCACCCTGCCATCCAAGTTCGAATTTGTCACCTCGGTATCGCAAATAGATTGAAAAAAAAATTCGGGCCTAAGCAGCCTCGGCGGCCATCGACGAAGAGTTTGCAAAGTGATTAACTAGGCACGGTAACTATGTGTTTCTGAAACTTGGCTCGTATTGTCGTACTGCTGCTACTATTATTATTTTTGCCGTCGCCGTTTATTCTGCAATGTCGCGTCACGGGATTGTAGTACCCCAGCTCCAACAAGCTAGCAAGCGACGAACAAAGAAACGTGTCTAAGGTTGTACGGATATAGATTCGTCGGTGAGCAGTTTAGCAATGTCTTTCCTCCTCCATCGTCATGACCACTCGGAACTTTTACGGTCAAGTAGTGAAACAATACGTCAGCTTGTAAGGCAATGGCTAGATTAAACTACGATGCATATGCTAAATTTTAAGTCTAGATTCCCAAGTAGAAGGTATTGTAAACGTACCGCTTAGCAAAAGTATTAAAAGAGGGAAATAATATTAATATTAAGGCGCCGATACGATGGGTCGGGGACCAGGACTCTGGGGATACCTAGTGTGCTAATCCTTGTCATCCCGGCTCCAATGGTTTCCTAGGACCCCTTGTCCGGGACTAGGATCCCAGGATCCATGATCACCCTGAAGAATCACCCTTGACCAGCGTCGAGCTGCTATGGTTGGCTAACAAACGGTAGGGTATACACTATTGTTGGTTGCCCTGCCTAGGTATTTCGCGATTTTCATTAACAAGCTGTCGGCTAAAACCTGACGGGGTCGAGAGAGAACAATAGTTCTCCTAGAATGTTCTGATCCCGAGAAGCAGGGCGAATGAGAAGGTCTTGGATGTCTTGGGTGTGATGCCGGGACGTGTTTCTCCTTATGCCAGCAAGTGAGACATACATACATACCTCATACCTACATACATACCTCCTATGTGGTATACCACACATACTAACATGAACCTTTTGCTCTATCGGACCATATGAGGAGGAGTGTACATGTATGTAGGTCCTAGTCGAGTTCTATTTCCTTATGTTCCTGAAACGTACCTACTTTTCGTAGGAACACAACGCCCTCGTGTGTGACTAAGGTCGTGTATCATAGTGTTGGCGTACCTATTTGAAGATTCTCGGACGAGATGTGCGATTCTCACCACATCTCCGCCTATGCTTGGTAGCCTAGGCTGCATTGCATACACTGTTCACACCCTCCTACTATGTACACCACTACTCTATTCTAATGTGGGAGGGGCCCTAGTTGTTCCTGACATTAATCATTAATTCTATCGCATCTTTACAAACTTGTCTTACTATTGTACATTTTCTGACGGTACCTTAATTGAATATACCACACTTGTGTGATGGCAATCCGTACAGCATACAGCATACCGCATACTGCATACTGCATACTTGATGCAGATATACATACATTCAATGCAAAGCAGTACCAGATGATTCAGTCATAGGAAATTTTCATGCAGATGCACGCAGACCTGGAACCAATCCATCGGTTGGATATAGAACTGAATACATACATACATCACATCTTCCCCCACGTCCCACTCTTCGGAATCTTCCTTTGTAATTCACCGGCATCGTTTTTTTATTTACTAATTAAAAGCTTGACGCTTCGCAGGATACCCCTCGTACTTTTAGCGTCCGTTTCGATCAGAAGACCCCATGCACATATGTACATTAAGGCAAGGGGGGCCATCCCAGCCCACATCAGACCCAGGACTTAACCTGACTCGGCCTGGGGTTGGCATAGTACACATAATGTAGTTATGAACTGTATGTTTAAGGTATTAGCTTTGAGCTGGGCAACTTGGTTTAACGAAACCTATGCTTGGCCATTGGCCATGTCATGGAAGGGAAGGGAAAAAAAAACCTCACTCATCTGATCACCGATGCAGAAGACGAAATAACTTCCTATGGATACCTACATACCGTAGACAAACCACAGGATAGCCTAAGAAAGAGTGAGGCGGATGATTGGCACTAGAGCTCTGGTATACTAGGCACATCTTAGCCATTTACCATCGTTTCTGGTTCCTCGTCCCAGCTGCCCAGCAGTCCCATTCTAGGAATATATGCAGGTATGTATGTATGTATGTATGTTGGGTACATATAGGTATACATGTGCAGTACCTAAAGACCCCAGGTTAAAGATAGATGCAGTGTTAGTATGGCATAAGAACTTTTCTCATATTGGACATGTACATATGTCATATGTCAAATACCTACCTACCTCTGTCTTTGCCGGGAACCCTGTAACAGGTACCTACCTACCCATGTACCTAACATGCGAGAGCTCCGTGAGTTGCTCGTAGTACTTATTACATAGTACACAGCCCGTGATTCAGATGCTAGCTTCAATGATAAATACAACATCCGGCTTGCCAGTCACTAGTACACGCATTCATAATTCCGGGTTGAATCACTGAGAGAGCCTTGGGACTAGCAAGATCCTATTGGGCTTGGTATCTTTACAACATTTAAACAAAATATAAAACCCAACGGGCCCCACGACTTTGATCCCCTCCATATTCTTTCCTCTTTCCCTCTCGACATAAGTATACTTAAAGAGAACCTAAAGGGTATAACGGAGGCGGCAGCGACTCTAAATAGTTGTTTGCCGTACTATCCTTCGGTCCACACCAACCTATACCCTATACCCTATACCCTATACCCTATAATACATATATATTGTATCTATCTCGATAGCGGATGTGTGTCGAAGATATCGTCTAAGCGTAACCATCGTTCTCCCTAAAGCATATGCTAACAGCCGAAACTCCTGTAACGCAAAGTAAGTTTGTCAATCCCGAACAAGACGTCGCCGAATACTAATAACAGGCAGCACCCAGCTATTCCTCCTTGCCTTAACTAATAACGACCATCCTTCTTAACCTATACTTAACCTACACGACCTTATTACCTTTTACTAAACATGTCTCCTAAAACGTCAGGCTCTACCAATGCCGTCCTCGCCGACCGAAGCTCCGAACCGGACCGGGAGTGCGATGGCGGAGAGGCCTCTGACTCCTTTTATATCGACAACTTCACCGAGTACCGCCCCCCTCACCTCAACGACGGAAACTTCCCTTGTACACGACCTAACGGCTCTGCCACTCAACCTAGGCGGTGCCTCCTAATTAAAAACATGCATCGTATCAACAACGACACTGAGCACGTGATGACTGATGGCGACGCGAACTACACCTTCATGCAATACGCATCGTCATCCTCTAACACGGACACCACCTTAAAGCATGGTGACCCTTTCGTGTCTCGGCCCGACTTGGGCTACTACATCAACCACAACTATATCGGTGATGATAGTGCCCAACCCTTGACCACGGCAGCCATCGCCGCGCTCGACTACACCAACGAAACCCAGTCTTTTGACGGTAATGTCTATGGCTGGCTTCCCCGAGTCGGACGTGCTGAGCAGGTCGACCCAGTCGACTACTGGAGCACCACCCACTTGATGACCAAAGCTCCCAAGAGCCGCACCTCGATGGCGACTAGCATGTCGTGGTGCGTTGTCCCCTCGGCCCATGAGCACTATGATGCCGAGATGCTTCGCGACGTCGGACGCTGGTCCGATATCCCTACCGACCCTGTTACCGCCAAGGCGAGGAACATTCGAGACGAAGACGTGTCCGAAGCTTAGGGGCGATGATGTTGATGACGATGACGATGAATAATAACATGGGCGGTGTTGTATACTATACTTGGACCGGCGTTCGGGGGGGGTAAACTCGAGAGAAAAGGTTTCTTTTGGTAAATAATGTTTGGAACTAATAGGGTTATGATCTCTTCGTCCTCATATCTATCGAACCATCATATAGTTTGGTTCTCATCCATCTATAAGCGACCACACAAGACTTGTGTAGATGGGGTGGTTAGGCGGAGGTTCATGTTTTCTAGACAAGCTTTGCGGCGTCCGGGGAGTTCGCCTTGGGTATTAATATAACGAATGATAATGTCGACGTGACCCGAATCTTTTCTTGATCTTCCACAGTGCCCTCGATCTCGATCCTCGGTCATACTTATGGTGCCTGCTCGTATACCGCTTAGCAACTTGCCTCTGGGTATGTAATACCCGTCATCTTTCTGTTCAACTTTGAACGTAGTCCAAGGTGACGCTGTCACATACAAGCCTTGTCGTCATGTAGCCCCTTCGCCCCTTCTAGATCTCAAGCCCCCTGGCTGCGAGCCTACATCATCTGACATTGCATCGCGCAACCACTATCACCGTCGCCGTGCTCCATCACACCGCATATAGAAACGAAAAGGAAGGTTCACTTACCGTTCCCCAAATTGCGGCCCGAGACAACATCTTCACCCTTTCTGATTCTCCGCACCGCCACACATTTCTTCTTTTTATCTCACTCAGATCCACGTAACCCAATATGAGACTGTCAAATGCGGGGATGTCTTCTGCAAAGAAGTTCTTTTTCACCTTTTTTGGACCATTGTCTAACTGCGCCGAATACCCGCCACTATCGCTAACACCGCTATGCCCCTGGCTCCGGACTTCGACCCGAATGAATGGCTACTAGCCGTGGTAGTCGGTCTGTCGGAATTGATCGTACAGCTATGTAGTCGCAGTCTCCGCAGCTAATAAAAATAAAATAAACCAAAAAATAAAAAGAAGAAAATACAGACTGGACAAGGCTTCCTGTACATAGAGTAAGAAAATGCCAATTGAAAGTTCGTGACCTGTGATAGAACATTTCCAAATTGAAATGTCCATGCAGCTTTCATTGACCACATTTAGAATATTAACTAAAAGAAAGGGAGAAGTAGAATGAACAATAAAGATGACATTAAAAAGAATTTAGAGAAGAATAAGGGGTGCAAACTGACTGATAAATGGTAACCCTACTCGACCTCTTCCTCCCTTGCATCGCCGTTATTCACCTAGTGCCAAAATAGGACTAAATAAGCGAGAATAAAAAATCTTCATACCACTCTTCTCTTCGAGACTCTATGCTGATCGGACCGCCTTGAAGGTGTGTAAAATCCGTATCGTATAGGTCCATGTCGACACCAAATAATGCGCAGGCTGACAAATCCATTTTTCCATCTTCAACCTTTTACTCTGGATGAAAAGCTATTGTTGTGTTTGCCTCTGTAGAGTAATGGATGTTGGTGATGTATTAGATAGATCGATCGCGGGATACAACGAGGTATTGCAGAGTGCTATAACTCTGATCGTTGCGGAAAGAATACCGGTACGATCTTGGTTCGAGCGATTATCTCGTCACATACAAGTAGCATATGTAAAGGTGTAGGCATGTATTATTTTTGCTTTGCCCCTAATCGACGTCGGCTGCGTGGAATGATGTCTAGTCGGACCGGCGAACCGACTTTCGGAATCGGGGTTATTGAGAAAAAGACGTCGAAAGAATAGCTTCCAGCAGCCAGCAGCTTTGGTTAGATAGGAAAAGAGTGTGAGTTAAGAGCATTAGCTGATTGCTGTCGACAAAATCGTTGATGTGATCTCGTTAGCGGAAAATTCGACAGCGAGGTAGATCGTGGAGTAGCGAGTATTATTCGAAGGCCGAGATTCTATTCGTAAGAATGCCAACGCGTTCGAATTTAGGCGTGGTTGCTCTAGCTCCATCTTAACGGGCGATCGACTGATGGATCGATCCGCGGATATGCCTCGCCCGACTCAGACCAAAGTACTATTAGTCTCTTTGATGTTTTCTGATAGTAGTACCTCTCAAACCGACCACACCCATTCTGAGTAACAGTTCACGATATCCAGATATTCCTAGGCCGTTCTTAGGAGGTCGATTTCTGTTTCCTTGCTGTCAGGTATGTATTAACATTTCTTGTCGTACCCATCTCAGTGGGTCTTTAGAACTGGGCCCCCTTGAGTAGCCTGGAAACTTGGACGTGGATTCATCGTGACTTAGCTAGATGTCCTATCTTTTACTGACCGTGTCCGTAGGCCAAGTATATTTACCCTCTTGACATCGTATCGATCGTTAAGTCGTAAATAGACTGTGTCTTAAGTCGTTAAATTGGTAATAAATAGTGAGATCTCGTTAAGATTACTTACCAATGTACAAATAGCGCTACTACCCCGTACAAATATAACACAGATAACTAGTTCTAATTAGCATGTGACTTGCTACGCTGCCACAAGAGGGGCCCTGAGCAACGCCAACGTCATCCTTCCGTTGTCCCGGTACCAAGACTACGGTACGGGAATATCACTATGTTTAGTCTTGGCAGTACCTGTAGAAGAGTTATTACTTATACCAACGTATATACTCGTCCTTGGCTGTGTTAGGGAGATGGTATCGTAATTTGCTAATCGACCATAGATCCACCATCCTGATTAATCTCCGAGAAATGTGAAATCTGTATAGATGGTTGAGTGTTCGAGGAGGTGATATAGAGCACCATCGTTATTATATTTATCTCCTTCCCTCTTTAGCTGATAACGATGACATATACAGCAATGATAGGCGGTCGGGATGTAAATATTGAAGCTGAAAAATTGCTCTTTGCTAGCATGGGGAGAAACATATCTTGTCAAAAAGGGGTCAGCTCTGCATTATATTGCGTTAATAAACAGATGTAGACAAAGTAGATAGATGATGATGATGATGATGATGATGATGATGATTACATACTCTAGGATGACAATAATAATAATAATAAGTATTCTAGGCAGAGAGATATAAAGGAAGATGAGGATCGGATCATTGGGCAGTAATGGTTGGACGGGCAATGCCTTGTTAGCCCAGTCCAACACCACCGTGTGTATCATGTAGCCGGGCTAGCCATTCACGATCTTAGAATGTGATTTGCAGAGGACACGGCGAATCACTAGACGGGAGACTAAGATGACATACCTCTTTGATTGGGCGCCATGGTGGTGAAACGAGTGGAGTCAAGGACCAATAGGCTATAGCTCGTTTGAATATAACCAGGCGATAGCATGTAAGGCTAATCCTAGGAATATATAAGACAAGAGTTCTTAAATGTATAGAAGGTAGGTATATTTCTCTAAACGCCGTCGCTACAAGACTCTTTATAATGGAAGTCTGGTGAACCGTGCTCTGCTACTAGGCACCCACCCGTCCCCTTCCATAAAAGCCGAGCTTATGTCCATAATCTACATGTTCCGTCGGCGCCCGCACTTACACACCATGGATGTTGGGGATGCCAATCAATATCTGTCACACCAAGTCTGTTGACCACCTTATGTCCTTTGAGCATCTTTACAGGCACAATAGTCGGTCCTTCCATCAGATCGCTCACAACTTTGCTATGGAATATTTGTAGAGTACCGTCGTCGCTGCAATCCGCAAATAGTGGATGGGTACGATGAAACTTCACAGCCCTGATTGCCTGAGGATGGAATCGCATCGTCTTATACGGCCTGTTTGACATCTCAAGATCATGCCAGAGTAAACGACGGTCGTATGATCCAACAACCAAGTTGTCACCGCCAGGATGCACATCAAATGATGAGATCCAGCGGGCGCCAGGCTGAATGGTCTTGACTAATTCTTGTTTTTGGAGATCGTAACACCGTATCGACCTTTGGGTCGCGACGAAAAACATAGGTCGCGAAGGGTGGAATGATGCCGTCTGTGCCAACCCGGGAAGCTTTCGGAAGGGGATTTGAGTAAGATGCTTGGATAAGGTATGAATAGCCACGGAACTTCTTTGTCCGCTAGGGGATACCGTACAGAAGAAGTCTCCTCGTCGGTGCCAATTGATTGACTTGATAGGTGAGCGAACTGTAGCTTTCAGTAGAACACCCTCATCCTCTAGGCGTGTCCCTGGTCGTGACCACTTCGCCGGGGGATCTTTTCGTGCTGCTCCGTTAGCTGTTGTTAGTTGCTTGCCGTTGGTAGCATAACCAAATCCTGCATCCAATATATCCCGGCTAGTCTGTTCTAGCTCCGGGCTCCCAAATGATGGGATCATGAAGAAAATATCTTCGGCCACAGCAGCCGATATGATTGAAGCTTCTTGACCCGGTCGCCATCGCACTACATCCACCGGGTCCTCGCTGCTAAGTTTGACTTTCCACTGCTGTTTACCGTCCGCGAGGCCCCACACTCTCACAGTGCCATCATCACCACCACTGGCTAACCATTGCCCGGATGGGTCAATAGCAACAGATCGTACCCTACCCTCGTGACCAGCGTATTCAATTGACGCGATGGTCGGGAAGGGTCTCAACTCCTCCGGTCGCGGAAGCTTAGGGAGTAATGATGTAGGATCGATATTCAACTTATTCTTCCGTATTCGAGGCGCAAGGTAGAGATCAAGGCACCTTTCAAAGCGTTCTTTGACAAATTGATCGTATGCAGGAGTTTTCCGTAAAGAGTCGTATTTTTGGGGCAAGTACTCCTTTTCTCGCTCTTCCGGTTCGGTCTCAGCCCAAGCCTTCTTTTCGTCCTCAGTAGGGAGATACTCTGGAGGTGGATTGTAACTGAGATCATAGCCAGGAGGAGCAGGCTTGGGGGCGGGAATGTGCATTACGTTAGGGGGCCGAGGCGTCTCGTCGGCCCACAAATCATAATGAACTTCTTCCTCTTCTTCCTCTTCCCTCTGCTTTTCCTCTGGAGGTTTATACGGTAGTATTCGGCCTTCTCGAATTGCCTTGACTAGCTTCATTATTCGTTTCGCTTCATGTTTTGAAGGCAAGAAGCGTCGCTTTGGCTCTGGGGCGGCGCTCAAAGGCATCGTCTCCTCAAAACTTGTAAACCATTCGACAGTATCCTGAGCCTATATTAGAACTAGAAAAACATATGGAAATCATAAAACTTACCGGATACGGATCATATCCTTCTTCGGGGATTTCGTTCATCTGGACTCGTCGTAATAACTCTAACTCGTCCTGGCTCAGGTTTAATGGCTTGCCGGTTGCAGGATCCGTGAGGCCAGTCCATCCCTTCGGCACCTCAATACTATCTAATAAAGCGTCCAAAGCCTCGCCAGTAGCGGGACGCATAATCCTCTTCCCATTGATGTCATATCCTATGTGAGGGTATGAGTCGTAGAACGAAAGAGGTATGTTTCCGATCGTGTTTACGGGTTCTTGGGCGTCTGAATCGTCTGAATCGTATACGGGGTCAACCTCATCGTAAACGTATCTGGTTCCCCCATTGGCATCTGTTTCAATTTTGTAGTGAGGGCCAATGTCTTCTTCGTCAGACTCGACTCCGTTTGATAATTGTTTTTTCCCTGGCCCCTCATCATCTGTTGGTATATCGTCACTGTCCAATTCATCATCATCGGCATCGAGCGTGTCCCCCTCAATGTCGTTGTCGTCATCTTCTACTTCGGACTCCTCATCGTCGGATTCGTCTTCTAGCACACCCTCTAGAAGACCATCTCCGAACTCATCATCGGATTGAGGCTGATTTGGGTGATCTGCCTCGACCACGGAAGCCTTGCGCTTCAAGCTTGGTTTTGTTGAGACCATTTGCGCCGATTACGAAGTTTTGCGCTTCAAGGCGGAAATTTTCTTGTATCGCAAGACAAGCTCGAATTGAGATTCGGGACAGGTCCAAATTATTTTTTCGGGAGTGGGGCTTTTCTGCCGCCGGATGGAGCTAAAAAATCATACCGCCTTCCTGCTTGGCTGCTAGCTAGGTACGGAATACATCGGTACCGAAATACCTACATTTTGAGACTTGGAAGGTAACTCCGACTAGAATTTCTTTGGCTCTCATAGATTTTTACTCGGTTTCTTTAACTCGTTTCTAATATGAATTATATGTTAAAAATATTCACATCATGTACGAATCAGGTCTATATGTAGGTATATGTATATGCATCGTTGCAGCTCAAATCTGCCCCCAAATATGCCTCTCTTTCTGCCTGACCCAGCCTTATAAAAAGATATCTACCTCTTAAGATGGACCTAAGCACACAGAACAATGATACAATCTGACATGAGTTCTCGTTATATCGGAAATAACTATAAGATTAAGAGTTCTAGATCAACGATATGGAGCCTTTATCTGCTATAGCGCTTGCAGGAAATGTTCTTCAGTTCATTGAGTTTACAAGTAAATTACTTTCTACCAGTGCCGAGGTTTATAAGTCTACCACGGGTACTTCGAATTCCAACCCAACCTTAGAGGGAATATGTAAACAGCTCTCTGATTTGAGTTGTCGTCTGCGCGCCGATGGCGTAAGTACTCGGGGTTCAGCCAGCCAAATGGCTCCAAAGCATAAACCAGAAATTACAAAACCTCGAAGAACAAAGCAAACATCTTCAGCTCCAAAATTCAGACAGACCAGAAGATGTCTCATCTCATCTTCGAGAGATAAAACTTCTACTTCATAATTCAAAGCTTCCTAAATCCGACTACATATTCTCGGCTGCCGAAATTGATGACTTAACGGCCAAAGTATCTCACATATCCATGGTGGAGCGTAATTTTGTGAAGGAGCAGATGATTCTAAGTAGCCTAGATTATTGGTCCAGATCAGCAAGACACGAGAACATCACCGAAGCTCATAAACGTACTTTCAGTTGGATATTCGAAACATCTGACCAAGAGGCAACAGATGGCCAAAAGTTTTTTACATGGCTCCGCAGTTCCGATGGTGTCTTTTGGATATCAGGCAAGCCGGGCAGTGGAAAGTCGACACTGATGAAGTTTCTGGTAGATCATGCAAAGACAAAAGAGGCTGCAAAGCTTTGGGCAGCCCCTGAAAAAGTTATCGTTGCTAGCCACTTCTTTTGGTCTGCGGGCATCTCTATGCAGAAATCGGCCAAAGGCCTATTCCAGTCTCTTCTCTACGATATTTTCAGACAGTGTCCGGAGCTGATTGCTGAAGTTTGCCCATCTCGATGGGAAGTTGCTTACTTACCCGACGCGGCTGGACAGGATTGGAAGTTTAAGGAATTTGTTGAATGCCTACAGGCAATCAATGCGAACAATACATCAACTGTTCGGTTTTGCTTCTTTGTTGATGGACTGGACGAATTCGATGGGGATTACACCGAGATCTCCCAAACTCTTACAGAAATCGCAAATTCATCGAGGATTAGGCTCTGTGTCGCTAGTCGACCCTTAAATGAATTCCTAGATCAGTTCGGCACTACAAAATATTCTGTTCTTTCCATACATGAGTTGACTAGAGATGATATTGTGAGCTATGCTCAAAGTCGCTTGGTGACTCATCCTCGATGGTCAGCCCTGGGTCTAGATGTACAAACAGCCCAGTCGTTCCTCAAAAGATTGCCGATACTGCTAGAGGTGTATTCCTATAGGTTACTTTGGTTACCCAATCGCTTCGGAATGGCCTAACAAACTACGATACGATGGAAGATTTAAACGCTAGGCTCGACACTCTACCTAAAAGTCTTGAAGCGTTTTACAGGCAAATGCTGGACTCCGTGGATCCAATATACCATCGCAAGTCGGCTCGCTTGTTGCAAATGCAAGTGCAAGTGCAGAAGTATAACATTCTATCTGATTCAACTTCATGGTTGATGCCTTGGGTAGTAACCCTGTTACATGAGTGCGAGCACGACAATCCAGATTATGCAATTACTATGCAAAAAGAGGCGCTTATTTGTACCGATCTCAAATCCCGTCACGAGCAAGCAAGCAACCCGCAGATTTAATGCAAAGTGCCATGGTATACTTGAGATTAAAGGAAAGGTACTACAGTTCATCCATCGGATTGCTTTAGACTATCTCAAGACTCCTGAAATGGTCGAGTACATCCATATCAGAAGTGGCAAAGGGTTTAACACAAGCCTATCCATACTAAGAGCATGCGTGGCTTGTCTTAAGATGGGTGTATGGAAGACGCTCGATAGGGGTAGTTCAACTCGCGAGCATGTCAGCGTTTCCCAGCTCAATTCTCTTATACCACTAGTATATGCAGAAAGTGCGAAGAAAGAGGGGGTAGATGAAGCGGTAGTTTATACACTTGTCGACTGCCTTGAGAGATTATCTACGTCGATAGTATATCCTAAGAATGGAAACGAGATCATCAGTCACACTGAGCTATGGAAAATACCTGTTGGATATCTACCTAACTCCTCAAGGCTATCGGTCTTTCTCCTTACTATAACCTTCCCGGGCCTGGGCGAGTATGCAGTCAAATATATCAGCAAGAAGCTTTCCAGCGATGTGGATTATTTTCGAACGAAATATCCAGATGCTTCGTTGAACCTGGTAAACTTGGGTATCAGATTTTCTTTTTCCCCAAGTGCGGTAAGAGTCTTGCACCTGCTGCTCCGGAATAGGTATGATCCAAACGATGCTATATTGTTACCGCCTCGTGTACTCTTACGTATTCATAATCCGTGTGTTTGGATGGGAGATGAGTATAGTATAGATAGTTTGAAGCGGAAACGTGGGGGTTTGTCTTATGTTCGAGACCGATCAGTCTCGATGTCATGTTGGGCTAATCTCTTTATTTCTATTGGCATATGCGATTTTTTCGAGCCAAGGCGGAGGGTAGAGAGTGCGATCCATTGGTATTGCAAGAGTCCCGAATATGATATGCAGGTGGATGACAGGGTCCAATCCTTCAATAATGCATTGAAGTGTGGTGTCTATTCACTATTACTTCAACACGGTGCCGATCCTAATGCGCACCTTACTCCTTTGGCGACGGTTTGGACCGACTTTGTTCGTCTCGCCGTCAGAAATCCATGAAAAACCACAGCTGTCGATGCGTATCTCAACACGTTGGATGATTTCTTTAAATACGGAGCGGACCTAGGCGCTTGTACATTCGGCTTGACTCTACGACCCGGCGATGTCTCAAGCCATCTACCCCTCCGCATGGTCACCGGCTGGGATACATTCTGCGAGGCTTTAGAAGGCCTCACTGGGTCTGAGACCGAGAGAGAGCTCAATTTCACCTCAAAGATTACCATGAGGATGATCAAACAGGCAATCAATACTCGATGGCCTGTAGGAAGGTTGCCTTGGATTGTGAGGAATGCCTTCCCTGAGTCATTACATAGACCGATGCTTGATATGATCACTGAGAACCGAGATAATAGAGAAGACTCGGGAACTCAGGGAAAACGACTGCTCGAAGACGTCACGGAGATGGAAGGGAATAGTAAGCGCTCGAAGTTGTATACGGCTGATATAACGATGTCTTAGTCTGGTTTATTTTCTATATGAAAATTGTCAATCCAATCTGACATTAGTTTCTTTATCTTCAATCTCCTATAACAATTATGAGCCAGTGTGTCCTCGTGCTTCTCGTCCAAATTCAATCCTCCCATATCGCATAGACCAGATATCCATTTAGCGCCTCGGTAATCATTGTCCCGATTATTATCCAACACTGACTAGACGTCGTCTAGCTAAGCTCATGCCCTGCCGTAAATTAATTATGGCCTATATGAGTATACAATAAGGAAAATGGTGTCCACCGGCGTAAACACATGCCTTTGGAAACAATGCCCATGTCGTACGGTGATAGTGATACATCGAGGAGATGAAAGGAGCTATAGCTCCAAACCGAAACATACAACTACCACCTGAATCGCCGTTCAGGTTTAAGCAGCAGTGTTATAAACGCGTGTTGAATTCGATTATGGCAACTCCGTCCCAAATACAATTATAACGTCCGTTGCAAGTGAGCCTCGCGGCTCGGTTTGATTTTTTCTAGACCCTAGATAACCCAATCGAAAAAGCGAAGAAGTTGGATTAAAATTAGAGCTCTCCTTTGATTCTACTGACGATAGTCTCGCTCGTCACCACAATCTTTTGTAAAGAGCTGTTATCGTCGTCATCGCGGAATGTAGGCCGTTTGCCTACTGTAATGAACGTATCTCGCTTGGCTCGATGCGCTCCCATATTACCTAGCTCGAGCTCCTCTCGCGACTCAGTACCCATCCGAGTGAATCCGCTTGATTTTGTGCTTTTACGCGTCCTGGATAGTGTGAGAATCGTGCCTTTGCCTCTCCATGTTGTGTCTCTGGATGAACGCATTGAGAGCACTGTGTCGAATACAGGTCGAAGGAGGGGGCAGCTGGACACTATGATAGCGATGCCGGCCTCACATGTTCCATAAAGGGTTGTGTGTACTATTGTGTATGGTACATCGGTAAAGTCGACCCATATAATCGTAGAAAGGTGAATGCCGCCAAATATTAATGTACTATGTGGTGAAGAATGTATTAGCTTAGATGCTGGCTGTTCGGGAGACGAGTCTTTCTCACAGTATACCAATACTAAATATGCAAATGGTGACAACTTTGTACCGCCATTCCATCTGAAGTTTCAAGATCATAGGTAGAGGTAGGGCTAAGATCATGAGTTGATTTATGATATTGATGACGCTCATTGCTGCGAAAGCCGCTTTCTGATCTCCGCAGGTACCGGCCATTCGAATGTGCCAGTTCATTTCAATTGGCTGGCATATTAGAAACTCGATGAGCATACTCACAACCATCCAAATGACGGTGAAAACTAAGGTAGCTATAGCAGCAAGCTTGAACCGGTGGTCGAAGAAGATACGTATCAGCATCAGGATAGCACTGATTTTTATCAGGCCGAGCGAAGCCGCATATAGGAATTGGCCAGCATAAATAGTCTGTAGTGATTATACTTGTTAGTGCTTGCATTTTGTTCCCCATAGCAAGGGGCTAGGAACTAGAAGGTCGTCGTGGAGTCGCCTTGTGGCATTTAATTGATAGACTGACGAACCTTCATAAGTCGCACCACGTGCCAATCCTGTAGCTCTCCGACATGATGGCCCATACCGCCTGCTAGCACCATAGAGAAATCCATCGCTATGAGGCCATAGAACAGGACCACCGCTCCTAGGTTCAATCCATCATCCACCATGAATGCTCGACCACTTCGTCGAAGGCTCCAAAATCGTAGGGCGGTCCATAACGCGGTGAGGAGAAACAGAATCACACCCGAGGCAATGATCTTAGATCCTTCGCTGGTGAGCGGTACGAGGTCGGTCTGGATACGATCGGCTACTGGTGTCGCGAGGTCATCACTGCTTCCTATGATCGAGAGCCGGGCATGGACGATAGACATATCGGGACCGGAGTCTTAAGCCTTCACCCCCGAAGCAATACCGGTTGGCTTGTCGCTGAGGTGAGAAGCCCTCTTCGCTTGCCGGCGAGGGAATACATATACCGGCTCCGAATCCGAAGTTGGAATTGAAGCTTATACTGGACTTACGCAGTCACCAATCGACGGTGAACGGGTGCGGAAGACTTAAGCGAGAATTCTTCTCGAAATTCGTTCCCAGCTAAGAAAACAAGAGGGTAGCGCAAGGGCCCAAGGCCCATTTTGTTTGTTATGCAGTAGCAGGGGTTGACACTTGGGGTTATGAACATCCCTGACTTTAATAATTAAATCTGCAGCTGAGGATACCTACTATGGTATATAATATGCTAGATATAGGGATAAGGATAAGGGCGAACCGAAGCGATAATGGCCTTGTCTTAACTCAAGAATGTCTCAACTGTCGTCACCGTGCCATGTACGTACTTAAGCTGGGGGGTTCATGGGTTCCTCATTTTGGAAATATTGGTTTTTGTTCCTATCGAGATCCTTGCTATCTCCCTCCGAGCATGAACCCGGCATGAACTGGTACCTACTCGACGACGAATTTTGTTTCGCTACCCGTTTACGGTAATACCCGGGTACCATTCGTTATCTTCACCCCGTATGTACTCAAAAGAGCGGTACCTACTCATCTCCAGGGAAGTGAGCCAGGGGTCTAATATGACATGTCAGCCCATATCCACGTGCACCAGCTTTATACCCATCGGACAACCCGGGGGGATTTAATTTTGAATGCGGCTAAGATCGACTAGGCAAATTTGGTATTACCGAAAAGGTGAAATGTCATAGCGTTACCCTATTTACGTGCATATATGGTATGATTGAACTGTTGCCGAATTTCCTACGCAAGGGCAACGAGCAAGCAGATCTGAGACCTACGCACGAAACAGACCTTCATCCGTTTCGTGAGCGTTTCTCCCGAGTCCTTGTGACCTGCGCACGGCTATCTGCACTGGGGCTTACACCTTGTAATCTTGGTAGAGACTATATTTGAATACGGGTAGTTAATACCAAAGTTCTTCTAAGATAGTCAACGTTAATAGTTTTGAATGTTATCAACAAGTCGTGGATCTATTTCGTGTTAGCAACCATGAATGTGAGATCGAGACATCTGAGTTCGCTAAGAGAGAAAACCTACATTCTCCAAGGGCTAGCTCTAAAGGCATCATGGAATGGGCTTGGCAGACGTATCTTTCATGATACGGTACTTCCGACTTGTTGGTTATATGTTAGTTTAAACCAATAACAGGTAGTTACCTATAAGCTTTAAGAACCACGAACAGGCACATATGAGGTACTTTTGGTAGCGTAGTCCCACGATATGACGAGTATCTACTCCCAATCTGGACATGTCTCATGCAGCCGGATGCTTCTAACGATGGACAGATAAATTAGGTTGGTATGATGATCTTCTCTGCAGCGTCACTCTTTCGTCAAGTACTCAATTGATTACGCCACAGCACCTGATTACGTGTTTCTTGACGACTCAAGAAGGTAGTACGCTCACTGTAGAACAATGACAACTTTACTGAAAGAAGCACATTGTAACCGCCTCTTCTAACTTGCTTCTTTCGTATCACCGCACAATACAACGCCCCTAAAATCTTCATAGCCGCCATGGTCTCAGACGAATTTCTCATAAGACCGACCCGATCCTATACACACATCTGCTTCGCATTGCTTTTAGTTTTAGTTTGATTCCTTACATAATAGTCCTCGGTGTAATCCCGTAACACCGAGCTGACATCGGCGACCATTTCTTTTAAGAGAGATGATTAATCTGCTACTAATCTGTTCTATTTATTCTGGCTGTGCTGGCCACCCGTAAGTAACATGCTACCTAGTAGGAACTTTCGTTAAGCATTTAATAGTTGCATGGGAATATATTTGATAGTTCAATGATATTGCATCATTAGCGGTCATTTATTGAAAGTTATCCATATCAGATCAAGGTGGTATTTTGGAATCTTGATGAAACGAAGGTAGTCACAAATAGAACCACTTTCTAATGTTAGCTTGGTAAGATTTATATATTATCTTATCCTTTATCTTAAGGAACACGAAACTATTCAAATACTTTAACATAGCTTATGTCTCAACTCTAAAACGAGCTCCCTTTAATAAGACATACTCAGCACTCCTATCAAGGTGAACTTTGTCGGGCTACTACATCCTGTAAGATAATCTAAGAGTATTACCAATAGCTAGTTTAACTCATAGTAAAGAAATAGGCATTGGTCGAGAGAGATTTCTGCTACATTTATTTATACTTAGCATAAATTATTAAAGTAGATGAGCGCTTGTCTTGTTGTTATAGAAATAATTATAGTGTGTGCATCACGTGGTTAAAGTCTACTGTAGGCTAGTTGTTGCTTTCAGGCGAACGCATATTAACGTGATATATGTTGTATGCTATTTCTAAAATTGAGTTAAAGGTAAGAGATGGCATATGAGTATCTTTTAGGTATGAACTATGAAATATTTGCCTGGAAACTTTCGTGACAGCGTACTTTCAAGTCGGAAGTTATCTTATACGGACTAATCTTTGAATGAATTATATGATGATGTGGGGTTGTTTGAGTTACGCACGAAAGATGACGACCTATGATGCTTGTTTGTCGGGATTGTCGGGATTGGTCCACATTCAAACCCGTCGATCTGATGACGGCAGCTACTAGCCAGAATTAAATCCTAAATGCATCATGAAATATGAATAATTGAGGCTTAAACACTTTCTTATACTTGAGAACTTCTCACAAAATTCAAGTTCGACAATATACCTACTTCTTATGTATCAATAAGAGAATAAGAGAAAGGGGTAAAGCAGTTTCGGAAGTAGTGGAAAAGCAGAAACTGCCCAGGTAAAGTCCGTCATAGGTTAGGTACCTCCTACCTCAAAGGTAGTTAAAAGAGTGGAACCGGAACGGGTTGCCCCAGTTCTTTGTAACACCAAGTAAAGACCCAAGGCCCCAAAGTCCAGCCACTCGTCGACGAAATTCCTACCCGTTGATTTCCCTCCCATGTACATCTCATACCGTCGGCCGCCGGGTGTTATGTTGACCGTTACAACCGCCGAGTCGGTCATCTACTACTGCGACATTGTACGCAATTGTACGTGTGAGCCTCTAGCACCAAGCCGGTAAGCGGGCATCTCGATCTTTTTTTTTTCGGGGGGCGGAGAAAAAGAAAAAAGTTCGAGATGGATCCAGCTTCACTTGACCCACGTCTTCGTGATGCCGGTGAGGACTCAATTATCGTCAACGGTCCAAAGAATACGCTATCATCTCAAGTGGCCGCCGTAGGAATCCCCGCTTCAACATTAACTTCAACTTCAACTTCAACATCATCGTCATTATCATTATCAATATCATCAGGACCTGCACCAGTCCAAGCATCAACACAACCAGAACTCCCCGATTCACCACTTCAACAGCAGCTTCAAGCTCAAGCAGCTGGTCCATCACCGCCAGCTTCCACGACCGGCTTCACCCCCCAAACCCCGAACGGTCATTCGCATTCGGCTAACAGCGATACCCCCAATGCGGCGCATGATCCGAACGATCCTAAGCGGCCGCGAGCCTGCGAAGCTTGTCGTGGGTTAAAGGTGAAGTGTGAACCCGATCCCGCGAACCCGGACGGACCATGCAAGCGATGCGCGAAGGCAGGGAGGAACTGCATCGTGACGCAGCCCACACGTAAGAGGCAGAAAAAGACGGATAGCCGTGTTGCGGAACTGGAGAAGAAAATAGATGCTTTGACTGCAAGCCTCCAGGCGAGTAGAGGAACACCTAACAATGTCGTCCATCCGCCCCCATCGGAGGACCATACCTTCGGATACAATCATACTGCACCCGCAAGAGATTGGGGCGCTCCGCCTCGAGACACTCAAACTCAACATCAACATCAACATCAACACCAACACCAACCTCAACCTCAGCCTCAACCTCAATCTCATCCTGTTGCCTCGCCCGAGAAGCGTCCATTAGCACCACCGACAACTATGGCGGGTCAGAAACGAAAGTTCACCGAACCGATATCCGGCTCCCCTGGTGTGACCAGCGCTTCGCCAGCACCACCTAAGTCTAGCGTTGGATTAGAGCAGCAGCCGCCAGATATAATCGATCGTGGGTTAATAACCATGAGCGAAGCTACCGCCCTCTTCACTCGGTATGTGGAGGATATGGTACCTCATCTACCGGCGGTCGTCTTTCCCGAAGGTACGACTGCCACCGAAGTCCGTAAGACGAAGCCGATCCTATTTCTCGCTGTTATCGCGGCTGCCTCATCTGAGACGCCGAAGCTTCAACGCCAGTTAGTTAAGGAGATCATGCAGATATTCGCCGATCACATCATCATCTCAGGCAAGAAATCCTTGGAATTGGTTCAGTCGATCCTCGTTAGCGTCATCTGGTACTATCCACCTGAGCATTTTGAGGAGTTGAAGTTTTACCAGTTTGTACATTTGGCGGCTGTCATGTCAATCGATATTGGCTTGGGTCGGAGGAAGTATAATCCAAAGTCGCGACTCGTACCGTATACTTGGCGTGACCATCCTTTCAGGAAACAACCTCTCCCAGACCCTACCTCGATCGAAGCACGACGGACGTGGCTCGCAGTTTACTTCCTTTCTTCGAATGTATCCATGGCTTTGCACCGTCCGAACCTAATTAGATGGCAGTCATTTATGACCGAGTGTATGGATATCCTAGAATCTTCTCCAGATGCGGCACCCACGGATAGGTACCTTTGCCACCTTGTCTGGACGCACCGACTCGCTGAGGACGTAGGCATCCAGTTCTCCATGGACGATCCCAGTGTTTTCATCAATGTCTCCGAGCAAAAAGTACAGTATGCCCTTCGCGGGTTCGAACGTGACCTTTCCAAGTATAGCGAATCTATCCCCAAATCAGATAAAAGGCGTACGTTAGTATCAATTCCAACTGGGTTATCGTGTTAGCTAACCTTCAGCAGCATCCCTTGTACTTGGCTTCCATGTACTGAATTTGTATATGCACGAAATTGCATTACACGTTGATAAGAGTGCAGAGGAATATCGACCTCCGTGTAATGCTGACTCTCTTCGGGATCCCATTCCAGGTTTAGATGACTCTCTGACCCCGTCGCATATCAGCGCTCTGTCGTCATGTCTTACCGCCATTGATGGCATCTTCGAGACCTTTCTGTCTATGGACGTCCATAGTATCCGTTGCATCCCGATCTTTAGTTTCGTTCGGGTTGCTTATGCCGTGGTCGTGTTGATAAAAATGTATTTCAGCGCCAGCAACTCGGATTCCGAATTAGGTAAAGTCATTAACAAGGACAATATGAAGGTTGCCGAGTATCTTGAGAAACTGCTGGAGAAATTTCGAGAGGTTGCCGCATCGGATAAGTCGCGGCCTGCCAGCAAATTCCTCCTCGTTTTGGCCATGTTGCGTAATTGGTTTTATAGGCAGGGCCAGGCTCAAGGCAAGGCAGGTCAAAGCGATGAAGAGTCAGAGCTTGTGGCAGCCCATCACGCTAAGAGATCGGTATCCCCAAGTGACGATAATAGCAACGTAGGCGCACATTTACAACAGCAACAGCAACAGCAACAGCAACAACAACAGCAACAACAACAGCAACAACAACAGCAACAACAACAGCAACAACATCAACCTCAGTCAAATCCCGAACCAACAAACACCCCACTCCAACTACTTTCAGAAATAGCAACCGGAAACGGCCCACCACGTACCAGCGGCTCAAATCCGCCTCCGCCCGGTGTGGATAGTAATAACACACAGGCGTTTCAAGCGTGGCTGCGCACAGCACCGCAGCCTCACCAGCCCTTTATGTACGACCCGACGGGTGGTCCGACACCAAGGGGGAATTTACAAATGGGACCGGGACCTGAACAATCGTTAATGCCCTGGATGGCCTCACCATTCGGGCCCAACGATTTCGATTACGGTAGTCTCGGAGACGGGTTTGAGCAGGCTCTCGGGCTCACACTAACCGGATTTGGCGGTGGCAGCCCCGGCGACCCGGTCTCGTACGAGGACACTATGCGCTATATGATGCAGAACGACATGCTCGGGCCCCCTCCAGTATCCGAGGGCTTTGCCACAGGCCCCCCGCCCCCAAACGGACCTAATGGGAATTTCTTCCAGTTCTGAAACCACATTGATGAGAACCCATTCCTACGAAGAGGGACCGAATTACTTGTACTACTACCACTACTACTACGATATTATACCTACCCGCTCTCTAAATATGCGTTGAGAAGAGAAGAAGAAGAAGAAGATGAATATAAGAAAAAGATGGAAAAGAGATATGTCGAGAAAAGAACGAAAAGGGAAAAATGCATGTTTGGGCGACTCTCCACTTCACTGTCGCTACTCCGCCTCTATGGGTTATTTCATCGATCGCTACTTCAGTGCTGCACGCATTGTGCCTACATATCTACGCGCTACATACACTGACAGATACACAGCTTGCTTGCTAGGGCGTCGGAGCTAGGATTTGCTTTCGGGAGCCGGATATATACTCGCGTGACGGGATTGCTTACGGTGAACTGGCGTAATGCTTTTCTCTTTTCTATCGGCTTAGGTCCTGGCACGTCGCGGGCAGGAGGTGTTTGGGTCGGGCGTATGGGGACGTTTGAACGAGTCCAAATGATTGCGTGTTCTTATGGTATGTTTTAAGAGGTAGCGTAAAATACTCACTCATCAGTAGAAAAATCGAATTGCCACTATTGTTAATCTATCGAGCAGTCATTGCCAATCAGCTCCAATTTGAATTTGTTTGATTTATTTTCAGTCTGAATAATGCAGCTTATCTTGCTTTGTAAAACCCGCGCAGAGACAATGTGTAGGAACTGGCTTCCAAAAATCTCCCCGTCAAATGATCCTATTGCTAATATCTACGTACATACCTAAGGCATGCCTAACCCTCTCTGATGCCTGTAATGATATAACTTAGACTGTTTTAATCCATCGCCATATCATACAAATGCAACTGGGCTGTAGAGCTCTGGTAACTGTTCACACAAGCCATTTGAAGTCCGAACAATGCTGATCATAGGCCGCAAAGGGCAAACAAAATCATTTGGAAAAACGCCGTCGGTTCTCCCAATGTCACGTCATCCCCACAAGCGATACTGCCTTCCTTCGGCTGAGCTTAGGTACGCGTTGAGAAGACAATTTACCCGGTTATCCCCCGCATTTCCCCATCTCAACGCCATAGAAACAAATCGTCGAAACGAACGACGTAGGTTGACGAGACGGCGTGCAATGGAAATACAGCAGATAGAGCGCATGGCCCGTGGTCCTGTCAGTGACCACGAACCTGTAAGGGTTAGCTTGGGAAGATTGGCTCCCAAAACACATCAAATCAATGAATGTGGGAATTCCCCTATACAACACACAATCATAATCAATCCATATAGAAGTCGCCCTTGAGAATGCGCTCTTGCATATAATCTGGCTTAGGTCTTTCTGGCTGCTTCGGCTTTACGGTAGCAGCTTGTTGAGGAGGAGCTGGCATTTCGGAAATGGATTTTGAGCGATCATGTTGACCGTTGCCGTGAGGTGGCGAGCCGTATCTATGAGGTCCAAAACTCGGTCGATGACCTTGTACACTGCTTTCGGCACGGGATCTAAGCTGCTCGGGCCAGTTGTATCCATTATCTGCCCGAACAGAAAACATGTCAGAAGGGGCTCTGTTAGGTAATGCATTGCTTGCCTGAGGGGTGCTTGCCCGTCTCGCAGCAGCTGAGGCGGACGAGGCACTGGAGGGTGGAGCACGTGTATTTGCATTAGAAATACGTCTCGGCTGCTGGGGAGTCCTACCAGTTGATCCAGGGCTTCCGGGTCCAGTGCGCAGATTACGCATAGCCTGGGCGCCGAAGCTGATGCGACGAGCGAAAGGAGAGGTAGCTCCTGTCTTGGAGGATTCCTCATCATCGATGGCGCTCTCATCGATCAATTCCGAGTTGTTGGTGGAAATACTGCCTCTGCGCATTCCAAACGTGGCATTTCCAGAGTTGGGTGACGTGCCAGACAGCCCTACCGTAGTAACGGATAGCCGTCGACGTTGGTCTCTAGCCGCCGCGAATGTGACCGATTCGCGGCTATTGCCATTGCCAGCAGAGGTCGAATTGCTTCGCTGGAAGAGACTAGAGAACGTAGCGGAAGTAATAGAGCCGCGGCGGTCGTTAGAGGGGCCACTGGTGTTATCGTTCGACATGTTGATACTTGTAAATGATCTAGTTCTAATTGCTTAGGTTGTGATGACGAGGATGACGAGGATGACTAGCTGAAGAGCGTTGAGAATTCTCGGGTTTATGTAGTTGACTAGTACCTAGTTGGTTTAATCGCACGATGTAGATTGGACAATGCGTGTTTCAACTGGAGCGGTGGTATGATGTGGCGTTATAGAAGTAGCAGAAGTGAAACCTTGAGTTTGCTGTGTGTGGGATGATCGACTTGGCGATTGGTACACAGAATCGAGGTGGGAAAGAGACAGAAGGCAGCAGAATAGTCAAAGAAATGAAACAAGATGTGGTAGTAATATGTTCCTTTGTGGTAGGCAATATCACGAATAATATGGATGGTTAGAAAGTGACAAGCATAGTACGGCAGAGGTCAAATAAGGAAGTTGATAGGTTGATTAGGTTGATAGGTTGATTAGGTTGATAGGTTGATAGGTTGATAGGTTGATGGGTGTGGCGATGACAATACGATCAACCGTTTCTTTTCCTCTTTGACGCAATAAGACGCCAATGCGCACTATCAAAGAAAGTGTCTTGCTGATTGACGTGACGATGCTCACCCGTGTAGCATCGACTGACTCGATCCTCTTTGAAGATGCTCTAAGCGGGGTACCTAACCAAAGCTTCTGGGCTTCTAGATGGCGTCGATTTTCAACAGTTGTTATTCTTTCCGAAAGTAGGATAACTAACGGAAATGCAACGCCGGATAGGGTGCCAGCTTGGTCAGGACTTTGGAGCTGGGCAAAAAGGTGGTTTATCGAAGTGGATATGGAAATATAAAGAGGTGTGAAGAAGGCGAATTAAATGAAAGCTAACGTTTGTTAGAATCTCAGATATGGTAGGATCGATATAGAGCTAGGCAGTCGCGATGGATGGATATTGCAGATAATTGTAGACAATTGCAGCAATTGCAGCAATTGTAGCAATTGTAGCATGGGGTAGCTCAGTTAATACAGATTCCTGGAACATGCTACGAATAGACCCAAAGATCAACGACACTAGCTTGAAGGGGGTGGAAGCCTACTGGCCAGCTAGCTAAAACAACTCTACGCTAGCGCGCCTAGAAAGACTGGCGCATATTGCTAATGATAGGTACCCCACTACTTCGTACATGTAGAGAACATTAAGCTACAAATGCAAAAAGGGACAGCTGCTAAGGCGAGATTAGAGTTTCGCGAGGGCAGCAGGTATGAAACGACTGATAACGCTAACAGATTCATAGGTATGTTCCACTTCTGATTTGCTTAGGTAGGTACTTACGTCACCTGCAATCCAGAACTTAAAAGGAATTGCGGGGTAAAGGGGCGCATCCCTACCGGCTTCTAGCATTTAATAGCCTCGATCAACACACCTTTGATGTAATTTCCTTATACTGAAGAATTAACTTACATCATAAGATCCCTAAGCATACTTTTACTTTCCATCTACATCGCACCTCTGTCGGGATGAACTCAAAAGGTTCCCGGTGATTTGATCTCTGATAGGTAAATCGTTAACTTACCTTACAGGTTAGGATCATCACGTCCTCTTTAGACTTACGCACGATATATGGACCATGGTATACTACAAGTGTTTGTAAGTCCGGTTGTGATACCGCGTTTCATTGCAGTCTTAGCAAATCTGCCAATCACATTTGCAGATACTATATTATATATTCAACTTACATTCATCGTCCGATGTACAAACGTTCGATTTATCTAAATGCCTGTAATGGTATCCAGCATTCTCCTAGCTCGACCTCGGCCCCAGCGTTCCAAACCATATACGTTGAAGATGGACAGGAGGTGGACATAGCAACGTGTCATGCATATTATCTGTGGATATTAGAAGAAAGTTCTATTCACTCCTTCTGCTCTTGGTCTATGCTTTTCTGAGCAACTCGGGGCATTGGACGTTGATCTAACATAATCCTTACATACTATGTAGCCCGTTTGAGCAGTCAGTCGTGGTCATGTCGGCGCCAAGTCAGCGCCCCCTTGGGGTCGATGCTTAACTATATATATGATAGGCCATGTGGGCAGCAAGCAATCAGTAAGCAATCCCCAGATTGCTTTCGGACAGGACGGCTACGCACCACTACGTGGTAGCATGCATGTTAACATACCCTGTCCACACCACCAACTATCTAGGGGTTGATACGATTGGTAATGACTTTTCAAAGCCGACGCCAATGAACTTGGCGTGTGGCCCCAGAAACGGCTAGCGAATTACCCATGCAGCATATCATACTATATAAAACGAACAAAGGCTGAGTTAAAACTATTGTTTTCCGGAAGTGTCTTACCTCGCTTGGAGGTCCTGTAGGAGTGGGCCGACACACATATAGAGGTATGTATGTAAGGACAGTTGTTATTGCCATGTTCCTAAATGGCGTTCTGTTTTGCGAACCGGTCAGCGTATAGAGCTTCGAAGTATATAGACATGTCGTTAGGTCGAGTGAGGTCAGTGTTATATGTAAAATTGACCACATGAAGGGTATATCTACTGCTTAGCACGCTATTGTATGGTGGTAACAACTCGCCCGCTGGAGTTGCATATAGTACAATAGTCAACTATAGAGTACAGTGCTTCGTTACAGATACAGCAGAAAGACCATAATTCGATACATGTGGAGGGCTGGAGTCTTCGAAAACCATGAACGAAGCGTGACTGTAAAGCTAACCCCCTCAGGTTATTTACTTACTAGTCATGCTACAACCATGTCCATCATATCATATGTATGACATATTCTTCCCCATATATCTACCTTTATGGTTCTTTCTTTAAAGAGAAGGAATTGATGGTTATAAACGAATAACTTCTTGTGCCTTTCTCAGTCCTTTGGGGGAACTCATTTCTAGACTTGGCGACCTAAGCTAAAACTCCTTTCAGGGTTAATTAACGTATCACTGGGGCCAAACAACTAAGAGGGGCTTATTATCTATAACTAACTATTCTAGGTACCTCCAAGAAAGATAATCTATTCAAGGCTACTCCTAAATATCCAATGCTTTACGAGCGACAGAGCCTGCTCAAGCCAAATGTTTACGCCAAAAGGCTTCTACCGTACTCGCAATACGAGAACTCGCCGAGATAGGTATCTCATGCCCTCCAGGTAAAACAGCAATTTCCACTCCGTCATATCCGAGTATATTCTGGGCATCTTCTATCGTCTCATCCTTGACGACAACAGGGTCGTCCTCCCCGAGTATCATCAGAATTTTCCCGGCACGGAGTCCCGAAATCGGGCCGGCTTCTTTGTCATGCTCGGATCGTCTCCTAGACTCAAGAATCTTATGTAAAGCCACCCAGTCTTGCTGGGGGGCATAAATAGGGGCGTTCCGAATTGTGCTGAGGAACGCCATGACGAACCCGTCGTGATGATCAACCTGCCATCCCACAATTGAGGACACAGTGACTTTCGGCCGAAATTTAGAGATGGATGTACTGTCAAATCCGGCGCCGCCATTAGCATCGCTATCTCCATTTGGTAAGTGCTTCTTAGTTTCGACAGACGCGATATCGGCGCTACCTGCAACACCAGCCGGCTGCTCAGCCTTCGGCCGTATCCTCCTTCGAACTAGTATTTTCACTAGGAACTCCGGGAGTAATCCTGAGTTATAGAGCAACCGGCTCTTCCAGCCAACATGGTATGGCCGGATCAAGCCACAGCTGGCTACCAGTGTGAGCGAGCTAACTAAATGCGGGAAATATCTCGTGAATAAGACACAAAGGCCTCCGCCGAGAGAGTATCCTACAAGGTTGAACGTTGTCCATGATAACTTGGATGATGCTAGGACCAACAGAAACTGCGCTACGTAAAGTCGCTCATCGTAAACGAGGTCACTAGGCGCGTCCGAGTACCCGCGGCCAAAAAGATCTGATAGGGAAAATAGTAAGAAAACAGTTTTCTTCCTTGACCTAGGTAATATATCCACAATACGACGGTCAAGAAGAGGGAGAGGCTATAACTTACCGAAGAGCATAACACGGCACCCTTTACCAACAAATTCATGTCCAAGATCACCTAACGATACTGTAGGCGTACTAATGCCGTGAACAAAAAGGACCCTTTCCCCATCTTCGGGACCCCACTCATAGACCCGTATTGAACCGTACGGAGTCTCTACATCTCTCCCCCCGGGAAGGGCGTCGGGCGGATATGGGAGGGTTAAGGTCTCCTCTTCTGAGAGTGTCGGGAGAGTTCTTGTCCGCGGAGACGGCGTAATGAGCTGTTTCTTGACCCCTTTAGGCTGCAGAACGAGTCCGGCTGCTAAGTATGTCGCGGTAGCTACGGTAGCTGTCAACAGCACACTTCGGAAGATTCCCGCTCGTGTTCCGAGCAGATCGGATGGGATAGACGTGATCCCCATTGCGTTTATGATGTTTGCTGGGTCTGTATTTACACATAGACAGAGGGGCAGCGAGAATTTTAATATCCAATGGGATTAGATCCGACGGACGAACGGGACAAACCCCGCGACCTGTTGTATTTATATTCGTTCTGGACAAGCACCAGGCCCGTCACAATCACGCTCCCTTCTTTTTCCGCGGAGCCGCAAACTTGTCGGCTTATCGCAGCCTGTGCGAGGTTGTGAGTAGAACAGAATTTTGCGCCTAGCTGCCAAAGCTTTGCCCAGTCACATACTGCAAAAAGCCGGTCGATTTTCGGTAGCATTGGGGACGGAGCTCCACTAAATAAGCACTAGATATACCCGATGACGCCGGCGAGGCCCGGTATGATTAATATCTGCTGAAAATGTGTATGTAAGTCTGTGGTTTAAGAAAACGTAGGATTAGGAGGTTACTCACAATATAAATTAGGAGGTACCTATTTAACTTGGATAGTCCATTCACTAAAACTTGACAGTCACACATAGACTGGGAGGTAAAGAGGTATAGTTATACATGATAAATCCTATAATTATAACTACCTAGGATACAGCTATCTACTTCGATCTGAGTACATAAGCGGCATTACCTAGGTACCCATTTTGTCGTGTATAATTATCTTCGATCAACATTTAAATTCATGTAGACTGACGTAATAAGCAGCCTCCTTGCTGAGGCAAAGTCACACCAACTGGTGAAATCAGTAACGGTCAAGCTAGAATCAGCATCAAAACTTTCAATTCATCACCCTTTCGTATTCTGCCCTAGTATTGGCTGAAGAGAGTAGTAAATCATGCGGTAGAACCTACCTAAAAGTATAAGATCTTTTTAGCGGCATCAAATTAGCAAGCCACAAATACAATTTTACCGCATAGAATAGGATGATACGAGCCTTCAATGGACTTTATACTGACTATCTCGAAGTTTAACTAAAGATAAGCGTAATTAATATCACGAGGTGGAACTAGAAGGCACGAAAAAAACTTCGTTGCCTCTCAAGGAATTGTAAACTATATAACGGTCAAACTTAAACCTCCCATGTAATGACTCCCTAATGTTGTATATACGAGACTTGTGGCTTACTATAGACACGGAATTCTGCATATGCGAGGTGATCTGCCAAACGTGACCACTTAAGAAGCCACTTACTACACAAACTTTGAAGCAAAGACGGGACCGAAACATGTTAAGTTGGTGAGACATACTCGGCTAATTATTCCTATGGGAGATGCAAAAACTTAGACCCTGTACTACACTATGGTCGGCGAATACGCGATGTCATAATTTTCCCCAGACGCGGGAAAACAGAGACGGGAAGAAAGAAACGCCATTGATTTCTCAGTATGATTACCAATCTGACACTGCGAATAGCCCTGCGTAGTATATACTACCTATACAATCAAACAGAATATGCACAACTTCGTTGTAGAATAGTTATAAAGAGATTGAAGTTATCATTTGCGTCAAAGCCCTGATGCTATTCGGATATGGAGACAGGAAGCAGAGCATCTGCTATACGAGTTTAACTAGGGGTTTATCTCTTTCTAAAGTCTTTCGTTTAATATTTTTACTGTGTTCTAAAGCCTCTTTAACATATTTCATTGGGTATTAACTAACGGATTTTATATTTTATACTAGCCCACTTTATTATTTTCTACTAATTTGGTTTGGGGATGCTTCCAAGTTACATGGTGGGTGAGCAGGTTGTTATAACGAACAAGCTTTCTTAAGCCCGTCTCGCTATCTCCAGTCTTGCACGCTACGCCCTTTTCGTCCAGTGAGAATCTCCATGAGCAGATGGAGACCGCGGATTCCGAGCCCTACCTACATAACGATAACTATGCTATGTACCTGCCTTCTTCGGGTCTCATGTGCATTAGCTCTGGGGTTTCCGACCAAAGTTCCACAATGAATCCCGGTCAAAAAGGCTTATCAGATGGCGCTAATAGACCGCCGGTGTTACTGGCTGATGCCAAGGGAATTTATCAGATCCTCTGATGTAGTTCTATTGGATGGATGGCCTGGGGCTGGCTGGCCCCTGTCTAGCGTACCATCGTTAAGCCTTCGGGAAGGAATTCCGAAGTCTCTTGATTTCCCCTTATTTTCCCCATATATAGTAGAACCGAGCAAGGTATGATAAAACTAGCGACCTCGGGACACTATTATCACTTTTAGGCAGCTACTATAGAGAAGCATAATGTGTCGGGCTGCTTATCCTGGGATGGCTTAATAATTTCTCCTATAGAAACAATCCCCGGTCACGGAGGTGAGATGGTATGCCGTACGGTTCTTCGGGAGCGGCTATATCTGTGGATATTTCATATGCTATTAAGCTAGGCCCTTGTCGAGAGTAAGAGTCACCCGGAAAGCAGGGTACAGTATTGGAGTCATTGCATCGTTTTGTAGATGATGGTGCGATTTCCTCCTCGGATTCGTGTAGGAATATCGATATAGGTACCTATTTAGGAATATATAAGAGCTTACGAACGCATGAACCGAGTTGTCCAGCATCCTAAACTATATTGCCTATCTTGTTGGCCAGATCCTGTCTACCTACGGCTGTAGTTAGCATGTCCTCCGGCGAAAAGAAAGAAGCCGGTCTGATGACCAACCCGGAGCCTCTAATCGAGAGCTTGCCGGGGCAGCTAGAAGCGCAAGTTGCGAACCGAGATGCCGAAGCTGAAAAGCGTCTCGCACGGTTACACGAGCTATACGGAGCAACGTGGGACGGGCCCGACGACCCTAACGATCCATACAACTGGCCCGAGTGGCGGAAGGTCTCAATCGGTATTATCTTCTCTGTCGGCCAGCTCGTGACTTTAATGTCAGCCAGCATAATGGCAGCAGCCCTCGGTAGCATATCTCACGATCTAAACATCGACGCGTCGACTTCGCAGATCACCCTCTCCATCTACTTCCTCGGTTTGGGGATTGGCCCATTCTTTATAGCTGCTCTCGCGGAGATGAATGGTCGGAAGAACATCTGGATCGTCAGCAACGCCTGGTATATCCTATGGAATGCGCTTTGCCCGGTGGGAAAATCCACAGGTTTGATGATTACCGGTAGGTTTCTCGCTGCGACGGGCGCGGGAGCCGGCATTATAGTACGTATGAATATGATTGTTGCTCGTTAGCTTCGAAAATACGTTTGAAGTCTTATTCTCTTGGTTTATTAGCTTACGGGCCCCGTTATGGCGGATATGTACCACGCGAAGGATCGTGGTAAGTCACTTGCCATCGCCTCTTTTCTTCCGTATCTGGGTCCGGCTCTGGGTCCTATCGTTGGCGGGGTCGTTGTGCAGCTTGTCTACTGGCCGTGGCTTTTCTGGATCGTGAGCATCTTCGACGCATTTATAACTATATTGGGGGTCTTTATCATCAAAGAGTCGTACACTCCGGTTCTGCTACGTCGAAAGGCGGTCGCGAGATCCGAGTCGGTCGTGCCAGTTTTATCTCCACAGCAATGGGCGTTCTGGAAAGACCTTTTCTCCCGGCTAGCGATCTATCTTCGACGACCGCTTCGGCTCCTTATCCGGCGTCCAATCATTCAGGTTATATCTCTCGTCCTTGCTTTGAACTTTGGTATCTATACATTAATGCTCTCAACTTTCGCAACGCTCTGGATCGATTGGTATGGGCAGTCCGCCCTCATTGGTAGTTTACACTACCTATCTTTCTCGATTGGTTTTTGTATGACGGCGCAGATAGGGGCAAGAATTAGTATGTTGGGTTATTCCGCGAAAGCTCTCTATTAGGGGCAATTTCTGACTTTGGCTACTGCAGTGGACATTATATATAGGCGGTTACGAGATCGACCAAAGAATAAGGGTGAGGATCGGCCTGAGTTTCGCGTTCCGTATATGCTTCCTGGAGTTCTCTTTATTCCTGTGGGGCTCTTTTGGTACGGATGGGCAGCAGAATACCGCATTTATTGGGTCATGGTTGACATCGGTGCTATCATATTCACGTGCGGGAGCTCAATTATAGCTCAAGCTCTGCTAGCATACACTCTTGACATGTTTGGCGAGCTGGGTGCCTCGGCGAATGCTGCCACGAGATTTCTATCCAACATACTAGGATTCGTCTTTCCAATATTTGCCCCTCAACTGTACGATAGCTTGGGTTACGGCTGGGGAAACAGTCTCCTGGCATTCATTTTCGTAGCCCTAGGTCTCCCCATGCCGTTACTTTTGTGGGTTTGGGGGGAGAGGTTGAGAGCGCTGGGGAAAAAACAGCACGAGTAGAATTGAAATGGCTGCTGTTATTCCTATTGTTTTTTTCGTAATGTTACTCTCTTACATTAGCCATACGGATGTATGAGACAATATCGTATGATTTTAGTCTATGTCGTGCGGTTTACCTATGAAAATGTCATGGGTGTCGCGTCCGCGTCGTGATGACATATTCTGATACCCAGCTAATATACCTATCCAAGCGGATCCACACTATAGACTGCTTCCTGTCTACATAGTGTACAGAGCCAATCATTGTCAAATAAGACATCTCGACCGGGCAGCAGCTCTCATACATATAGATAACTTACCCTCGCGAACATGATAGCGTATCGGTCTAGACCTCGAGAATCGAGATTGGAAGCTGTCTGTCGCAGCGATTACAGTAGGACTTCACGATGCATGGGCTTGTTGACCCGGTGTAAGCTTGCCAAGTTAAGCAACCGGATCCGTTCGTGAGGTAACGATATGTATTAGACGGGAACTACTTATAGAACACCTGACCTATACTCTATGCAAATTGATATTACATTGATGGTTAATTATGATTGAGTTATGTTCAAGTGGCTACGTAGGATCCCTTAGAACTATTTCGTGACAGTATAGAATTGATTTTAAATTTCTTTTTCTTGAACTGAAAGACTCGCGGGTGCTCGACACGGTTCCAGAAGAGGCAATTGTGACGTATATAATGCTCATTCTACCTATAAATAGCTGTACCATAAGGGGCGGAAGAGCTTAACTAGGGTAAACAATCGTGATAATTCTCAATAGTTTTCATCTAGTAGACGGAAACTAGCAAAATGGCTTCAATAACTACCGATTCTAAGTCAAGTCTTATTTAAATACTCCTTTTCATAAGCATATTTATTAACGATTACAACAGTAGAGAAATAAAATAAAAATAGAATTTAATTATAAAAGATATCAAGGAATTTATAAAAGGACAGTAAAGTTATGTATACTATAGCATATAGTGTCACTTATTAAGAGATTAAGAAAGGGCACCTTTTTTATAACGTTATTATGACTAGTCAGAAGTAAGGGGAACAATCTAGAGTCTTTAGTCAGTCCACCCCCTTTACATTACCTCATCGTGTACCCTGTCAACCGTTTCTGTGGATTGTCGAAAGAAAAGGGAAGTAATCGGCAAGTGATCGGGGGCGAATGTACAGCTGACGGCGTAATGGAAACGGGGGGGACGCATACTGTAGTAAGATGCGAGGTCGTGTTCGCTAGCTCCCCCGGCTGCTTAGTCGCGATTCCATGGGAGCTGAGTATTTGGGAGTGGTTGTTTTTCGCGAAGCTTTCCTATACGTCTGATACTGACATCCCCTGCTAGGACTGGGGGGCCGGGTGGGTACCCTGACGATATGTTGACAGGTGAGATCTGTATATATTATGCATGCTTCCAATCTATCATACATACATAGTCACTTCCTAGCAGCGCTCGCATATATAAAGCTCTTATCCCCTCGGAGAATTCCTCAACATAGTTGACTATGGACTCTCATTCTTGCATATTTGTTGGTATTTCCGTATCAACTAAACTGTATCTACTTAATCCTACGACACGAGTCTGGAAATATCGACCATGACTCCTCATCGAGTTTTATCAAGCCGTCTTGGTACTACATTTTATAATTCCCCAAATTTTGAAGATTCAACATATTGATTATGGCATGTCGCCTTGTTGTTTGAGTTGAACAAACGTGTCGCCGGCCACCGATTCAGTGCTATATCGCAGTCAACTACTATGACATGACTCCATACGTCCACCTCCCATAAGGACAAAACTTCCTCTCCAGGGCCCCTTGTGAGAAAAGAAAGACGAAGCGCCAGATAAACCCCATGTCATGCCAGCCTTCAAGAGCCACTTGGAAGTACTTGGCGAACTAGGGTCCAGCAGGCCCAATTGACGCCCCAGACGAAACCGCCGTCATTATTAGACCTAATGGTCTAGGTGAGATACTTGGAAAAAATTCCCTTTGGGAAAAAATGGCCCTAGTCGTAATCTTACCATTTACGTCCGTTCTTTTAGTAAACTCATTGATATCCTCGCTCAAACAAGAACCCCCCCTCAAAATATCAAGACGATGAGAAGAACCTCGCCCACCACCCAGTCGTGAGTCGCCGCGAAGTCGAGTTCCAATATACATTAGTGTACCTCGCGAGCCGCCCGCGAGATGTAATTCTGGATAATATCGCTATCGCAATTACTGTGCTTGAGGATCTCATTCTTGAGATCCAGAATCTCGTCCCGTAAGCTACCCGCATGCTCCAGAAGTATCCGATTCTGCTGGCTTAGCTCCCGTTCCCGTGTCTGCAGTTCCGACATGCTCTGCTTCGCCTTCTGCCGACATTTGTGTGCCGCAACGCGATTCCGTTCGCGGTTACGCCTGTTCTTGATCGGGGGCATGTGGTCGATGCCAGCATTGATGCTACATGCTGGAGACGGAGGAGAGGGTGGGTCACCTCCGTCCGCCATCCAGTTCATCGAAGAGGCGGACGCCGGGGATATTCCCAATGCTGATTGAGGCGAAAGTTTATTCGTCTCGGAACTATTCGAAGAAAATCGATTGCGGTTTGTTGATGGTGATATTATAGTTGCCGGTATGGTGCTATCGTCGAATATTGCTCCATCACCGGCATTTGGTTGGGTATTTTCCGATCGTCTTGTGTGCTCAGCAAAAGGGTCATCTAAATCATGGTGAGTAGATTGTCCAGATACATTTGTGCCTGTATATTGGTCGTAAAGAAACGTGCCTGCTGCCACGGCGGCGTTGTCAATTGTATAACCAGCATCAAACTGAACCCGCCAGTTAGTTAGTAACTTGGTGACGTTTAGAAAAGAAGAAGAAACAGTCCAGCACGAAAATGGGCAACTATGCAAGGTACCTATAATTATAATATTTGAAGAAAATAAATATTTGCTTACGTTGTCGCTTGTATCTATATCATGTACTAATTCCTCCCGCGCGGATTGGTGATTTGGCCTATAATAGTCGTCTAGATTGTTACCCGGGCTAGCCCAAAGTTGAGAATCGTGAGCTGTGATGCTCTCACCGAAAGGTGATGTGAACATTGTTGGAGTCCATGAAGTTGGAATCTCCTCTGACCAATTGTCAAATTTCCGCGCAGTGTCCACGGCTGCGTTCATGCTTGCAGCGAGCTTTTGTAGGTTTCTGATAGTTCTTGTGATGGGTGACAGCTTAGTAGCTTAGTTTCACCGAGTACACAGAGTCCTTCGAGTTGATTTGTTATTGTTGGGGTACAAATATGGCAACGTCAAGTCGTCGATATATTCTACGTTTCTCGAAATTGATCAAGGAGTTTCGAAAAAGTAATAATTTATGGAAAATGTAATAATTTATGATGTAAAACGATTCCTGAGAGAGAAAGAGAGAAAGCGTATGTGTGTGTGTGTGAAAGATCGCGCGAACTATCTAGATTCTTTTTGTCTTCCTATTGAGGCAAACTTCGACCGGTCGTGCTGGTAAACTTCGACGGAGCAATTGTATTAGACTGGGTCTGGTCCCTGAATGCTGGGATCATGGGACGTCATAACGGGATACTGAGTTGGGCGGAAGAAGGCTTTTAGATGGAAGAATGGGATTTGCTCGGTATTAAAGTGTGTTTGCACTAGACATACAGACCATACAGACCATACAGGTATATTATACATGATCGTGATAAGGTTTGGGGTTACTTTGAAGGACCAGGACCGGTCTACTATGTATAAGAGACGAGAGTTCGGATTAAGCTATCACGTCAATTCAAGATGCTCTGGGTTCTGGGTTCTGGGTTCTGGGCTCTGGGCTCTGGGCTATGGGCTATGGGCAGTCTAGGGCCTGTGTACAGTACTTGTCAAGGGCTATGTTATTAAAATGCAAGTTTTATATCGCTTGTAGTTTTTATATGCACGTTACTGTCGGACTAGATTCCGCGAGTGGTGAGTGGCCAGTCTTTATGCAGCAGTACACCTTGAGGCCGTTATCAAGCGAGCTTGTAATACACCTCGGACGGTGGCTTGTGCAATAAGAGCTGGATGCATGAGTACATCAAACGTTGCTAGGACTAGCCTATGATTTCGCATTGTACTTATTAGTAACAGGAGGCACGCGAGGCACGCGAGGCGATGTGGCAAATGAAGTGTGGGGGGAGAAAAGTGAAGATATTTAAAAAGCAAGGTTTTTTTTTTTTAAAGACTTATTACCATTATATTAGGTCAGTTGTAATTTTTAAAAAATCATTAGCATATTATTTCTCTCCGCTGTATAAAAATAGGCCTGTAGAAATTTAAATCTATATAACAGGGATAAAAAAGAATCTAAGCCTGGTAATCAACGATGCCGCTCCAGTGCTCAGTGCTCTTAAGCTACCTCCTAGGTATTCCGTATACCTCCTAAGGATCATTTACCCCCACATTCGTGGACGAACACAGCTCGGCTGACTCATGGAGACATATTGACAGCTATCATTCTCCAATTAGCTAAAATTAGTCGCCACTCTAAGGTTCATGTTCATATAAACGAGAAGTCCTCGGCAGCTAGCTAGGTAGGAGGTAGTTAAGCTCGCGTATATCACCAATACCTTGCTAACCTACCCAAGCCCACAAAGTACCCTAGGCATGTTAGGTATCTGGCTATCTGAATGACCGCATTGACCCAAATGCAGTTAGAGTTTTATGAGACTTGACAGGTCTATCTGCTCTTCGACAGTTCCCCCTGAAAAAACTATTGCCTCCGATAAAAGCCCGCCCTCTTGATTGGCTCGGCGCCGACTCCGAGAGATCACCTCTTACCCCGTGCACCTTGCAGGCAGGGCAACATACGTATGTAGAGAAAGAAAAAAAAAAGAAAAACATTCTGGAGGAAGGGCGCTAAGTCACGGAGAGCCTCCGGTCCAGATAATAGGCACAATACTAACAAACTCCGACGCTCCTTGACGATCGAATACCTCTTGGAAATCTTCTATCTGCAGCCGCGGTCGATCATCTATTATAAATCGTCCCATAGACATCAATACAACGCCCAGCTGATGAAGAATACGACAGAAATCATCCCAACAAAAAAAAAGACAAGTCTCATTTCTCTCGGCCCGGCTTAAGGAGGTCTTTGATCCAAATTCTCCTATTGAATACCATGAATTGTGCCCCGCGTCTGCTACTTAATTTGCTAGTTAATTCGACTCCTCAACATAGACACCAGGAATGTACGAGATCTAGATCTCAGGGTTCAGGGTTTGGGGGGTTGAATTCTAACTTTCAATCTAACGTATGGGGCTAAATTGTGGTATTCGAAGGAACACGCACAAGACGTCTTTTCCTACTCCTATTACCCTGCCTTATGACTTGGCAACTTAATTCGTGGACATGGACCGCGCAAAACGAATAGGCAGATCATGGTTGACAGGCATAATTGTTCACCGATAATTCGACCGTCTGGAGCTACGGGCTACGGTCAGTTTATATTACTCGACCAGAACATATGAAGCTTTTCGAATGACTCTTACCATATTTTTACCTCGCACTGAAATGGCCTAGTCGCAATACGTATCGCGGGGATCGAGGATCGAAGATCTATGAGGTATCCGTCGAAGTTAATTTTCGGCAGATGTATACTCGTGTAGCCCGATCCTGATCGTACTCTTGTGCTCTCACGTTCAAGCCGAGGATGGCGTAATGGATATATTGATACCGTGCGAGAATATAGCCCCGTTAATGCCTGGGATGGAATAGGAGTATCTAGATACCTATGGTGGCTTGCTGTCAGCACATAGTATTGTGTCTTGTTTGTGGATGCTATTGGTAGGTGTGCTGGCCTTTCTCCCTTGGGTCGTGGCGTATGCCGTCGTTTCATTGCTTTAGCCCTGCTTATTCGCGACGATCAATATGTCCATGGCAACGGAGAGGGAAGTAGGTAGGTAGGTCCTTACCCCCGGGAGATGTGTCCCCAGGATACCGAGCATCGGATCCGAACGTCCCTTGCTGCAGCTTAGGGTAGTAATATCATATATCGGATCGAAAAGCAGGAATCCGCGGGGGGTTCTACGGTAGAGTCTAGGCCTGACCTAAGGCGCGCACTAGGATGCATCCTTCTCAAAGCAGAAACTCGACCAAACAACCTGCGTTGACACGGTTGCGAGCCGGTAATCACATGCGGCCCGGGGCAACACTTGAACCCCGTACCAGTGACCTTGGGTTGCTAAATATACTAAATATATAAATATACAACTATACAAATGTAGAAGAACCAACTGTCATAGGCGGATCTGCGGGTGCTTGCTTGCATCGGCAGCCGATCGATCGGACTGAGTATACTACAAGTAAGAGAAGAGCTAGGTGGGTGGGTTATTAATGTAAAATGCCTGTTGGTGAACCATCATCCTATGATGGTATGACTAAATAAAAGGGGTAGCAGCTAATACGAGGTTTATTTCATGTCTTAGTCCATTCGGATTTGAAGTCACTTCCAAGGGTCTACATAAGCGCGGTTGGCGTCCTATGGGTTGTCAGGTCTATGGCGGAGAGAAAGCTACAATTTCGTCGAGGCGTTAGCCAAAAAAGATGGCGATGGTGTTGAGTGGCTCTCTATCTCTAATAGGCATATAAAGCAGCGGAACATGCCGAGAATGAAGGCTGGATAATCACAATATGTGCTCCTCGAATTCTGTTTATTGAAAAACTAAAAACATCTATTCAGTTGCATTTTTACTACGAAATCCTACCGAGCCGGAAGATGAGGCTCTAAGTAGGCCAATGTTCTAATGGTAAGTTAATCGTGGCACAAATTAGTATCACCATCTCACAAATGTACATGGATGGAACACAGGAAAACACCCTGGGGCCAATGGTAAGCACCTATACATATACGCATGCAAGATTTTTGTCGCACTGGGCAGCTGCAGAGTCGGTTCACATGACTGTTTTATGCAAGACTCGTATTGTCTATCGTCTACGGTCAGAAATTTCTCACCGCAAAGACTTGACTCCAAAGTGTCAAAGACAGCTTCTAACAAAATCGAATTTTCGTGCTTCATTCGCTAAATGCTAAATTTGGGGTTCATGCCCTCACGAGAGCCATCAACGCCACGATATCTCTTCCCCATTCCGTTATCCAAGATATTTCACCTGTAGAAGCCAATAAGACGCGAACTGCCTCCCGCACGCAGCTGCAGCTTGGTTGTATGATTTTGCTAAAACCGGCTCTAAGATTTGGGGTAACCAAATGGCAACCTCCTTCGCGTTTTAAACCTTTATTCTGCTCTAGCCTCACATCTTGAGACTATCTGAAATAGTATCATTAGAGTATTATGTTTGCTAGGGCTCCAGTCCGTAGCTATTGTACCAATGGAACAGTGCTTGGTTCAAGACATTGAAGTGCGATGAGGTTATAGAGTAGATTATGGTCCTCTGCCGCTTGCTGGAACATGCGGAAAATATCAAAATCGTCTCAAGACGAAGGAACCGAATAGGAATTTTTAACGAGACGCTAGAATCGGCGCTAGCCATGTAAAACAGTAATAAATCGTGACTTATATATGTGGAATCATCAAAAATTGCTATGTCATAAAGACGGCCGCGGGTTCCGACGCTAGATGTGATGCTAGATGTGATTACATCCTGGTTTCCTCCCTTAGATGGCTCTTGGAACCTTGTTGATTAAGGCCTTGCTGATTAAGCATCATGTTCCCCATAAACATTGTGCTCTCTCTCCTTTTGTTCTTATTGTAAGATTGATCGTATGCCGATAACGAATTGTCGCTGTGGTTCTGTTCGTAAGATGATGCATAATGTGGGCGGTCATAACTGGGCTGCCTCGAGTTTGGATCATAACCTGGCGGTACAACAAAGCTGTTTTCATAAGCTGGGCGAAGCGAGGATTGTGATCCCGGTTGAGCTAAGTAATGTGGCTCATATGAGGTCTGGCGAGGAGGAGGTGTCGCAGCCGGACGAAGCCCTCCACCGAATACACCGGGCGGCGGAGTAGGTGTTGATCGCTGCTGTGTCTGTTCGATTAGCCGCCTTTGAGGCGAATCCGTCGCTGTGGGCGGCCGAGGTGGCTGTGTCTCTATTGTGCCCGAGTCCGTATCAATCGGAGACGGGAGTTCGTACTCCTCTGGATCTATACCAAAGATACCCTCATAGTTCTGCAGGAGTAGTGCAAATACCGGAGCTGGGATATTTAACGTCGGAGAGAAAACAATACCAACGTTACGTACAGTCATCTTGTTCGTATCTGAGTGATTGATGATCTTAATCAGGAAAGCAATGAGGTATCTCAATAGTGTCCCGTTCGCCAATGGAAGTTGCTGTACGAGCTCTGCCAATGACGCAATCTTTTCTCGCTGATTAGACATCTCGGTTACCTCGACAAATTTCATATGGAGATCCCTGGTGAGAATGGTCGTGGGTAGTTCACGAAGGTAAAGCTTTAGCAAGGAAGCCACAGCATGAATGTCGTAATATGTATCGTCGGTGAGGAGGTTAACGTCGCCTTCAGTATTGAAACGCTCGCGTAGTTGTTTGATTACTACGTTAGAACCGCTCAGTCGGAAAATACCCTCTTCTCGAATCGCGCCCTTCGCATCGAGATACTGGATGCACCGGTATACTACTGCTGGAAGAGGGACGTTGGCATCAAAGGGGCCACTAAATCTCACCGCTTCGGCGAGAGGCGCACCAAAGGCTTGTCGTATCGGTCCTCGTTGCTCGACTTGATTTTGAGGAGCATTGCCGGCATTGGAACCATAAGACGCATCTTGGTCATCCACCGACGACCGGGTTTTAGGGCCAAATCCGAAGAAACTACGCTTCCTCTGCTTCTTTTCTTCGATCGTAGGACCAGGCGGGGCTAGACCCATCTTGCCGCCCCATGAGGCTCCATCCGGGATTAGCTGTGGATCTTTCGGGGCTGAAATGGTGTAAGCTGAACCGTTTACTCTATCTTGTGATTCTGGTGTGCCAGTCTTTTGATTTCTGGAGGGAGCACCATCCGGAATATTACCTTGCCTAGCTGTGTCGTAGCTCATCCCGATCAATCCTTCTTGGTTACCACTCTGCTGCCCTTGATGTTTCACATGCCCCTTTTTCTTCGCATTCACATTCGCATTGCCGGGGTGAGAATTGTTGCTCACAGTTTGATTCCGGCCATGGCTAGCAGCTAAATGTGCCTCTTCATCGTTGTCATCCCGATAGTCGATCCAGCGGAGCAGAGCCTCTACCCATTGATCACGCTCGATGTCACTTTCAGCACATAACACGTGCTTCACATGACTGCTAGAATCCTTCTTTTTCGGTTCGAGAACTAAGAACGCATGGCGGTATTGGTTATCTAACTCCTCGCCATTCGGACCACTTGCTGGAGACCCATCATTAGTATGCTGAGATTGCTTCCCGATTTGCGCATTCTGAAGTTTGATAGTCCCTAAATGCGCACCACCGGGTGTCTCGTAGTATCTTAGGTGAGGCCCATCTAGGACGAAGAATCGTGCTTTCCACCCGCCGAAGTTCTTGCCTCGCTTTGTTAAATAGCCATTCTTAAATGGCCTACCTCCAGGGCCTGTCTTCTGGGGAATTCCTTCATTGCTGGGTTCATTAGAGGGGGAAGGTTCGTCTGCATTAGGCCGAACAGTGTTGGTTGACAAGTATTTACAGAGTTCTAGGGCAGTCGGTGTATCAAGAGGAGTGTTCAGGAGCTCGTCGAGATAATGGTCCAGAACGGTACGGCGAGCATCGAGCTTGGCGGGTGAGTGACCGCTAAACAGAGACCTATCTGGCGTCTTGGCCGTAAAAGATGCGCATTGCTTCATTTTTTGGTCAAGCTTGACAAGAGATGCGGTGTCCTTTTCTACCCTCCATAATTCGGTACTTTCAGACCGCAAACGAATAGCTAATGTGAAAACGGGGTCCTCCTCCAGTTGTGTTAGCGACAGGAGGCTAGCCCTGGATGGCTTCATGCGAGACGACGCAACCCTGACATCGATAGACGGGAGAGCATTTGGCGGCAGCAACAAGTCGGGATATTCTTCCGTGGCGAATCCTCTATAGATCTTTGATCTTTCGACAGGGCTTTCGCGATTTGTATGGGGGCTTGGCTGTGAGCCTTCGGTTATCTGTTTAGTGCTGCCAGGTTGCTTTATAGAGCCCTGGCTCAAGGGACTGGATATCTGCTGCGCATTAGAGGGGAGCGGAATCGGTTGTCTAGGAGCTCGTGGTGAAAGGGGGATTGCCATTGCTATTCCTATGCCGCGGGGAGACGATGGAGTTGAGTGCATCATCGGCCTTGGACTCGCAGGAAGCCCAGGGCTTTTCAAGAAAGCAGGAACTATGGTTTCTCGGATATCGTTATCGTTTAAGAGACCAGCGAGTGATACAGGAACATTATCGGGCGATAGCGAGTCCTGAGCGCTAACTGCCCGGGGGTTTGCGGGAACGCTATATTGAGAAGACTCCGTATCCTTGGCAAGAGGCATGCCATTCTGACTACCGTTTTTGCTCTTCTTAGACAGACTTCGAACTTCAGCCTCTTTCTGTGCGAGGATTTCTCTTTCTCTATCATCTTCCTCTCTCGTCTTTCTCCGGCCACGTTTCTCGATGATCGGGAGCTCATCTACTTCCAACAATGAATCGTAATCGGAATCAGAATCAAAATTGTCCTCTGGAGAGATCGAGGCAGGCACTTTTGACTCTTTCTTCAGTTGCAATGGAGCAGGCGGAGGTTTCCGTGGTGGAGGGGCAGATGGAGGCGGAAATTGAGAGATGCCCTGGTCAACGAGCGGTGTCGCCTCGATAACCGAAACTGCAGGAGTGTCTGCTGTTGGGCGTTTGGGAGGCGGTACTCGAGGCGGAATGCTTGGAAGGCTTCGGGATGGAGGGATTGAGAGGTTAATCGGGATTTCTTTAATTGGTTCTGATGATTTCTTAGCTTCTTCGGCAGCACGATCTTCCTCTTCAAGATCGAAATGGTCTAGCGCATGCTCAGAGGCCTTTGGCATCGCATGCGACGGGTCTAAGAGTTCCCCAACTGCTGACGGCAGCCCATTGGAAATGTGGTCAGCTGGAGGTGTAATCGGATAGGGTGCTAGAGATACATCGATAGGTGAATGTTTGACGCTATCGGAATCGAGGTTTGACGGCGACCCTGGCATGTCAGCTTCCTGTTCCCTGGGCACGTTGACGTTAAGCTGAGGAATGTTAGGCGCTCTCGACTGCACAAGATCAGGCCTCAAACGCTCATCATGGACAGCCATGACATCCTTTAGCTTCTTTCTATATTTCTCCTTATCTTTCAAGGCACGCTCGAGATCTTTGTTAAGGCCCAAGATCATAGCTCTCTGTTTATCCACAAGCCTCCACAACTGTGCGTTCTGTTGCGATTGTGACTGCTTCTCCTTCAACAAATACTGTATGACAGCCTCGGGACTGCCTGCTGCCCGAACCAAATTAGATATATCTGCAGTTCCAGACTGAGCATCCTGAGAACCTTGATGGGAGTGGGGTATCGAGGAAATTGCAGATATAGCAGAATCTATAGACGATGTCCTAGGAGCACCTGATGCATCAGGTGTGAATGAGGAACCGCCAGCCATCTTTTTGGCAAAGCACCATACCCTAAAAACAACTCGGTTATCTTCGAACTCTGGCTGCCCGCTGCCGAGAAGTATAACGGTAGATTCCTAGTCGTAGGAAATGGTGGCATGGCGGGTGTCATCGCCGAGAGCGATATGATAGGCAACCTTAACGAAGGATACGCAGTTGCAGGCGGCAATTCAGGTCACTTGGCTTCCGAAAATAACGGCGGGAATGGAGCACCTGGTGTGTATCTGCCATATTTGCACGACAAGGGGCAGGTCCGAGCATGGATACACAACTCGATTGCACAGTTTACCCCGGCTGCGAGAACTATAACGACTGCGTTCTACCGCAAAGCTCCGAAGTATAGCTATTACGAAGGCTGCTCTACTGGTGGTGCTCAAGGTTTTGCTCTGGCACAATTCCACCCGGACTTGTTTGACGGTATTGTAGCGGGATGTCCAGGGAATTGGTATTCCCACCTGGCCTTGTCTTTCCTATGGAATGCCCAGGCGACTCAGGTAAGCCGCAAATGCAGTTTTCAGAAGAAGTACCACGAAGCTAATCGTCATAGGGCTCGAAATCATTGCCGCAAACTGCCCTTGATCTCGTAACGCGGGCTGTTATAGCGAAATGCGATGCCCTTGACGGCGTCGAGAACGGAGTCCTTGAAAATCCCCTGGTGTGTGACTTCGACGTCTCGACACTGGAATGCAAATCCTCAGAAACAAACTCGACTGCCTGTTTGACCCCGGCACAGATATCAGCAGTGCAGAAGATCTACACAGGCCCTATTGACTCTCGAACCAACACCTCTTTGTATCCAGGATTCTCATTTGGAAGCGAAATAGAATGGGTGGGGCAGGAAGGGATCCTTGCAGAGGCATTCTCAATCCCGATTTTACAGAATATGGTTTTCGGCGACTTATCATATGACGCCTCAGCTTTCAACTGGGCGGCGGACGTAGATGCGGTAGACGAAAGAGTAGGTACATTTATCGACGAGATTAGCCCGGATCTATCGAAATTTAAGGCAGTCGGCTCTAAGATGATTGTGTATCAGGGTTGGACTGATCCGCTCAATGCAGCCATGTGGCCGATTCAGCATCTCCACCAGATCGAAGACTTCTTTGGCGGTGATGTGAGCGATTGGTTTCGGGTGTTCATGGTACCCGGTGGCGGACATTGTACTTCGGCTCCAAATTATCCACAGGTCCCAGGGACTTGGCATGCACTTGAAGCTATCGTGGAATGGGTTGAGACAGGAAAGCCGCCATCTGAAATGTTGGGGACCGACCCTCAGGATGAGAACTTGAAGGGGAAGACGAGTAAGCTCTGTCCTTGGCCTCAGATTGCTCATTTTCAAGGTGGCGATTCAAATGATTGGAATTCATATGAGTGCAAAGAGTGAATAATCAACAAACCTACAGTTAGCCAAGGTTGTATACATCAATATCTTACTTCCGCTTCATATATCAATCGCGGGGCTTAATCTACCGTCACATAGATATACGTGTACGACAGACTTTTAAAGATATCTAAGCTAAGAGGTTTCCTTCACGGTTCATTTTCATTGAATTCTAAGAGAGAACGATTATCCTCCGCTACTCTCACCGCGACCGTAATAAGACCTCCCGAGGTATTCCCCCTGGATCAAGCTCAGGATAGCCAATCGAGAGAGTCTAGGAATTTCAACGGAACAGGGCCTTCTTGCGGATAGATTGAACTGATCCGATCCCTGTATACATAGGTAGGTAGGTACTGAAGGTATCCTTTGTTCCAGATGTCTCTTCTAGAATCATAACGAAATATGCTGAGTTTGTTCTTTGCTATAAGGGTTTACTGGTATTACGTCGAATTGTACAGTAAGACTTCGTCCAGACTTTTGACCCCTTGTGCGCAGTGCTATCTTTAGATGGCGTATGCCAGGCCTCCCTAGTTGCTCGCCGGATATCTCAATACTCGACACCCCGTATAGCCTACTTCGTACTGCAGCCAACCATCCTGCTATACTTGTACGCTTAAATAGAATGCTACCTTGAGGTAATAGATGATATTTCATGTCAGATATGCTTATTTCTCCAATTAGCGCACCTGCTGCTAGCTTGTACTGGGATCGGTCATTAATAAGAAACCCCAAGGGTAGGTTATTAGGCCCTTCAAAGATGAACAGACGTTTTTTGTATTGCGTGCCATGCAGTACATATAATATCAGATCATTCCCGACAGTAGTATCTCGCGGCGGGTAGACGCTTTTCAGTCCGAAGCCATTATCAAGCAATACTTGTATGTCGATTGGAAATAACAAATTGAATCGTATTTCGGATGCACTCGATCTCATCTGAGAGCTCGCGGCTTTAAGACACGCTCTCTTCCATTCAGCTTTCATGCATGAATCTTCCGGTATGAGGAAAGGCGGCCATAATAAAATACGCTCATACACGTCAAATCCGACCCGAGATTCTGCCTGACAGTATTTCAATGGTACTGCGATTATAGGTTTCCGTACGCGACTCCTTGCGTCATTCGCAGGTTGCCACGTAGAAAGACGTCTCAGTAGCGAGAGCTTGGGAGTTTTCCGATAACAGCTGTAGAAATCATGATCCAATCCAAAAAGAGCAAGCTGTACGTTGTCTTCGAGGGTTAATAGAAGAAGCTCGACTTCAATCCCGTTGTTTGTGCGTGTAAAAGGAAAGGGTACCTTGTTCTTCTCAAATCTTCTGGTGAGAGAATTGAAGCCAGCGAAGAGCGAGGGAGACGGTGCCAGCGGGAACTCGGCCATACGGGCCTGAAATGCATCGGTGCATGGTATTCCAAAACCCCATATTAGCAAGCTGGGATCATTGTGCTGTTTGATATATTCTTCTTGGAGCCGAATAAATGCCCTGTTGCCCTCTCCATATAGGAGTGGCATATTGACATCAAGTATACCCTTGTCGGAGATTAGTAGGTTAAAAAGGCTTGGCTACACAACGATACGTACTAATAAGCAGTATGCCATGTCTTCCTTTCTTGTGGTCTGGCGGCGGGATGCCCATGATAGCTTCTCAGCTGCAGTAGTATCTTTCATCTGATCTCTATAATATAGGATCTCCTTGTTTATGTGCGTTATGGAAGGCAGCATTTCAATAATGTCAGGTAGATGCAATGCCATATCATAGCATCTGAATGTTCCAAAGGCATTCCAATTTCGATCAAAGAAAATGACGCGCTTGGGGGCAAGTAACTCTTGAAGCGTCCAGCCTCTAGTCCACCAGCGACTGTTTCCTAGCACGGAACTCCCGACGTATCCCCTTTCGTCGGCTTCGACGTCAGCTAGATAGACGTAACAAACAGATGATTCTTGGTACCACCGGAACATTAAATTGATTGCCTCTGAAAGCTCTGTTGGGTCCTTTTTATCAATGCAGCAAGTATCGATCCAAGCATGATTGAAACCGTCTTTGATAGCTTGACGACAGAAACATTCAATCTTTCGATAGCCAGATGTAAACTTGGTCTCTTCGTCGTGCAAATTCTGAAATGATACTTCATCCTCACCCCACGTATGCGAGAGTATAGCGTAACCAGAGGCGTCTTCCACGTCGAGAATTTCCTCCAATTGCATCGTATGCACATTAAGAAGACGCATTGTTGCGGTATTTCAAAGGCCGCGCTGGTGCTCAAAGATATTATTGGTCTAGTGACATTAACTCTTACGACCAACAAATCTAGAAGGTAAGACTTTTGCAGAAATATCTTCCAAGTCAAAGTGATTATCAAGCTTTAAGTCATATGTGCTCATTAGGGAACTAGTCGTGGTAGTTATCCCATTGAGTCCCAGACATGGGTCCTAAAATATATCCACACTTCATCTATTACTTTGTCCAATAACTTTAAAGAATTAAGCTCCTACCATAAAAATACCTACAATTTAATCCACAACAACCAAGATAAGATCGCAAATAGACTTCATTTCTCTTTTTTTATTTGTCAAAAACGTGGAGTATTTTAGGACCCATGTTCGATTTTCAATGAAATATTTGGGAAAGGTGTGGATATATTTTAGGACCCATGTCTGGGACTCAATGGGATAACAAGACATTGTGGCTGCGGCCCCGGCCCCGTCAGCCCAGGTACCTATCCAATCAAATCTATGGATAACAAGCCTCAAAATGTAACACTGTATGTTAAATATAGCTAAAGATAGTAAGCAGAATAAAGGGGTCTAGTTTCAGCTGTATACATCACCGGTATCTTGAGTCTTGTCAACATTTCCATGCTTGCACCTCTATACCTAAATCTGGTAAAGTAGCTGGGAACTTCTATTTACTTTGTCATCTAATTCCTGGTGTTATATCCCTTATATCCCTTACTGACAGCCAATCATCTAGGTACCTAATGTCGATAACACCAGGGTTAGGGTTAATATTATGATTTCATCTATCAACCATCCCAGAAGGTTGGCCTGCTTTTTGACAAAGCTTATCGCCCAGTAGAATATTTCCATATTATACATTTAGAATTACCCTACTCTGGCATACGTGTTGTGCATCTTCATCTCCTTGAGAAACCAGTCGTCACCTTTCCGCACATAGCGTTCGTGGTAATAGCCTCCACCATTGTCGTGTCCTTCAGTGAGCGAATCCTTTGGACCGGAGGCATATTGAACGCCGAATACTGCTTTAACCTCGTCGGGGCTGATCTGCTCCAGATGCGGCGGTGCGATATGGTGGATTACTTGTGAGTTCTTAAGTCTGTTTTCGAAGTACTTCGCCCATTCTGCAGCCGACGACCAGTTAAACTCGACTCCTTTGTCATTTATAATTTTGCCATCTGAGTAAAAGGTGAAGGTTGCGTCGGGTAGGGTAACCTCTTCTTGGAGCTTTTGGAATTGGTCGGTATCGACAAGTCGGCAGTATAGGTGCTTTTTGTTGATGATTTTTTGCGCAACTTCGTAGGAAACAGCCATCTTAAATAGAAATTCTCTTATGATAGAGTTTAGTGTTGGCTGTGTAGTTGTACAGGATGTTTGTCTTTATCGAACTCCAGTAAATATTGCTGCAGAGGTATGGGTTCCTTATATATTCGATTGTGGATGAAAAGCCTCGCCATCATAAACCTCCATGGCCTTCTTTTTGTACCACGGGGTTAAAATGCCACCATACTGGGATTGGCAAATACCGTCAGAGGGACGTTATGATTCGTCAATGAGATGCATCGGACCATCGGTCGTCAGATCTTAGATCAATACCCTTTGCAGCATTGTTAGAAGCAAAAGCCCCTTTCGGAATCAAGCATATCATTTAAGGGTCTTTTGCACGGGATATTTCCACGGAGCTTCTCCACGTCATCCGAAGCGGGTTCGTAGATCAAAAAATCCCACTGGTGGGGGGTAACTTCAAGCGGTAAGACGAGGTCAAGGCATTGGTAGCCCTGTTTTTAGTCATGCCATCGCTGCTATGATGCGGCACAGAGATAAAATCGGGGTTTTATGCTTTGATAAAGGGGCATACTGGTTACTGACTGCATGAAGCCCTTGCAAGCTGATTGGCATAGACTACGAGCAAGAATGTTGGAGTGTACATTTGTTGGAATGACAAGGGTTCTGTACAGAGTACATAATATCGCGATTGGTGATGATGTACGAAGTAGGTGGTGTTGATCGATGATCGAGCTAAGGGAAAGTCTACGAGAATTGAGGAATATCTATCTACACATGTGTAGATGGGTCCAATCCTAGTCACATAACCATTGAAGTGACATTTCCTTTTCCTTTTTAAGCCTTCAAAGTTGATGGATAATAAGCTAACTGGATGACCAAACACAGAATAGGAAACATTCTGGAGGTATTAAAGAAGCATAGCATCGGAATGTTAATCTTTATTCTCGGAACAGATAGCGGCATCTAACAGATATATGGTGGATTATTCTTTTATCAAATAGGTACGCATCGGGATTATAAGCTTATTACTACAAATCCTCATCTGTTGGGTAACTAATATCGACGTTATACATGGCTTGATACACACGCTCTTAATTATATTATTATAATTGCCATAAAAGCTTTTGTGCGTGAGACTACCTAGCGTCGGCGATGATGAGAAGATCTATGACCCCCTCCGCTCCGAGAGCTTCGTGATACCCGAGTCCGCGTTAGGAGGTGATACGAATAGCCACGCTACTCCTTTGGGAGGGCACATTTATGGGAGTCAAATAGACGTTACCAAACGATAGTAAATAGTCTTTTATACACAGATACAGTTGTTATTTTACTTGTAAAAGAATTAGCACAGCCTCGGTCAGAGGTACTGGATACTCAGGGCTTCTTGTTTGCTTGATGGGGTTTATCGCGTTTCTTGTATCGACTTCCTAAGAATCATGTATGGAACGCTAATTCAAAACGAAGAATTCGTTAGGTACCAAATGATTACGAAAATACTGTTCATTGTGAATGAGATTATCATCGAATGGTAATTCGTCTCTCTCAAGATATCACATGTCAGATGTCAAAGGACTTATTGGACCTACCTAAGGTAGGTATAAATTTGATGGGTACCCAAGTCCCTTAAGCGAAAGAGAGACAGCGCCGTTTTACGCTCCTTTGAAGTATTTCCCCTGAGTTAATGCAACCGAGTTTGCGGGACTTATTCTGCGACAAGGGGGTTCAGACTATGCGTCAGCCGCAATCCTTACTATTGAACACAACTATAGCTTAATACTTTGCTTGTTTGTAAGAACTATCCCGACATGGGAAAAGCACCTTCGGAAATGTCTTCCTCGAGAGCTAAATATTTTTTTAGGCGCCGGAATTGTACCGACTGAGTGAAGTGTATATGGTTACTACAGACTGTATGATCGAAAGCGATCGTGTCCTCATCGCGCATCGCTGAATTTAATTTGCAGTTACGACTTCGCTAGAATCGGGAGCTGGTATATAATATTCCATTGGGAATTCACTAATCAAAAGATCTACAACTATTATCAACTTATTATTGGCCTCACATAGACTAGCGAAATATTTAAAGGTGAATACCCACAGAACTTGCCATATTTAGCAAGCCGACGAAATAGAGGCACATAGATGCCACACTTCAACTCAAAATTTTCTAGACTATTTAGCAACTCGCACGCTATCTAACAGTAGTTGGACGTAGATGTTAAAGTGCCGAGCCCATCCCTGCGTCTTCGAGTTTTTCATTCTTAGCTCATACATGGCGATAGACTGCTTTCTTCCTGAGCCAACCTTGATATAGTTGAACCGTTCCTGATCTTTTTTACCGAGGACCTTTTGTAGTTTGACCTAGCCCAGACTAGTGACATGGCAAGCTGAGGAAATGTACGCACTGACATTGATCAGGACAGGGCTGAGCTGAATGGTCTGACTCGTCTGGATCTTGGTACGGTAACAGGGGACATTCACGGCCACATGGGTTCCTTACTACGGGCTTTTCTAGATCGGTACGATTTCCGGGCGATCAGGTACAAGCGATGTTAATGCAGGCTACTAACAAAGGACTATCGACGGCCTCGAAGCGAAGAAGAAGCACCGAACGCTTGGTCCATTTAGTAACCCCTAGTTCGACGCCATCTTCGATCAACTGTGACGTACCCCGTATTTCGCACTCATCGATGTGCAGATCAGGTCGTAGCGGGAATTAAAAGTAGACCAGATATTAAAGAGAATCTGCGCAATGGCTTCTTGACGTCGTTATTTGATTGTGGTTTCTTATCGCTCTAATAGAATAACAGCACACTATAATATAGTCTCTTACAACAAATCGAGCCCTCATAAGGCTGATAAGCCCGAATATTATCCTCATCGTCATTGTAATCGAATAACGACACTTTTAGGTACTGCTCTATTAAACAGAGCTCCACGTGTTGTACGATGGAAGCCACTGAGCCGATCGATCACACTCAAATAACGATTCTCCTTACGGTATCGACAGTGTTAACGGGTATTTCGGGTAAGGATTACATCGATACCTTCGTTTATTTCGCTATCTAAATATGTTACGTCCGACTAACATGGCGAGGAATAGCCGTTGTAGTAGTCACTCGATCATGGATTCGGTTTTGGGTCATGAAGAAAGCGGGTATGGATGATTGGATGTCTATTGGCGCTCTGGTAATATGCTTCACATTTTGCCGTAACACTAGTTAGGTACCTTTATACTGACAACCGGCAGACCTTTACCATTGGCTACCTCGCGGTTCTTTACACTGGAAAGACCAAGGGGATGGGTTCTCCTATGGGGACTATATCTACGGAGAATAAGGAGGCGCTCCTCCAGGTAAGTTTTATATGCCTCCTGTAACTGTATATGTTGTGACATAGCGCTAATAACTGAAAGATAGCTTTCGCCATCGAACTTTTATACTACTTGGTTTTAGCCTGCGTCAAATCTTCAATCGTGTTCATGTACGATAGATTCGGTATGTGCTTCGCGTTACATCGTTAATATTATTACACAGCGTTAATCTTGGGTTGCAGCTATATTAAACACCTTTAAAAATTTGTGTAAGGGCACAAATAGCCTCTTAGCTATATTTTTCATTATATGCGTTGGGGTAGTAGTTGGACAGTGTACACCTCTTCAGAAGGCCTGGGACCTCTCACGATATATACCAGGAAGTTGCATAGACACCACAGCCTTCTTTTACTGTTAGTACTAAGTATTTATTGATAGAGCTACTCGGGGAACTAACTCACTGTTTTCTAGTCACATCTATTTTCGGAATCATTTTAGACATTTGGATCCTCATGATACCTCTACCCACATTAAAGCATCTGCAGATATCGAAGCGCAGCAGGCATGTTCTATACGGTCTCTTTGGTGCGGGTGGCCTCGCAACGGCCTTCTCTTGTGCTCGACTCTACTCTATACACACTTACACACTAGCTGCTGACCCCTTCCGGGATAGTATTCTTGTACGTACTCACATACTCCCCTAAGAGTCTTCATCTAACCCCATCGTAGGTTAATGTTTGGTCAATGGTCGAAATCAACGTAGCGATCTGGTGCGCAAGCGCCCCAGCGCTAAAACCCCTATTCTCTCCCCGCCGTTTTCTCGACAGCGGAAAGTCATCGTCGAGTCGCAACTATCACAACCTAAACCATCCAGGCATTTCGAAAAAGGTTATCGACGGGTCGACATCACAATCCATTGTTCCTATACATAGTGATAATTACTCTGCCTCGCCAAGGGGATCCTTGCACGGCCCTGAGGATATTGAGCTGCAACGGCCTGGACAGGCCCATGTTTGAGGATCTTTTTTTGTTATTAATAATGTAGAGAGTCGTGGGGGATTTAAGATGCCCAAGGTTGGCTACCACTCTACAAAGTACGAGTAATTAGATATGTCAGGAATATACTAATCTAATTAAACCTTTGAAATTTTGCTTAGATCTTATCACATCGTACAGCCCCTCGTATATTAGGTACCTAAGGTACCTAGGAATTGCTTTAAGCCAGCCTCCTGAAGAACATGTCTCCGTTCTTGCCATCCTGAGTCCTTGACCTAAAGCGCATCATCGTCTTGTCTTCTAACAACGTATAGTTCTTCTTTAGCTCTATCCCAACCCACGTAGGTAACCAGGCGATCTTTGTCGGCCCATGTGTAATCTGTCCCACTTCGACGTCGTCCGTCGTCTCGCTGACGTACCAAGGCCCAGAATATGCCAGCGTGTGTTTGCCAATGAGTGCCCACTCAGCATCTGTGCCAACGTCCGGGGCCCACGTATTTATATCCCCGGGACGGTCCTCCGGCCTAGAAGACATGAAATTGGCGGACATCCAGCCAGCAGTATTGTAAGTCAACATGCCGACAGGAAACTGTCCCAACGCGGGGTCCGAGTCGTGCGAGATCGTGCCATTGTCGAAGTAGCTTCGCTAATTGTAAGTAAAGAACGTCTTATGATAGGCGGCTCAAACTTACGACGTTACATTTAGGTAGAGCCAAGTGCCGGTGATGGCCTTCATCACCGCGTCGGGTTTCACCATCGTCGTTGCTTTTTTAACTACGGACTTGTCTGTTGCGCTATTAAGTATGAGAATGAGAAATATCCAAACAGTCCATCTGTCACGGCCGTTATTCAATCTACTTTTATAGCAATAGGGGTATCTTATCGGCCCGTCACCACTGGTGTAGTCTTCATCTGTCACTCGTTCACATGCCGGTTACCGGTTAAATTGCGATTTGACTTATTACTGGTGTCAGATAGGCATTCTGACCCGACCAATCAATTTAGCTGGCGAACTGAATAATATCCCCGTGTGATGGCATTAATGCCACGGTATATACGAGTGGGGGTACCCTTTCGCTGGTGATCAGATATTGCTTTACCCAAACATTACCCTCTCTTACCGCTCCATTCAATATGGATAGTCTGAGCAGAGCGCCGTATAGCCTGCATAAGGTGAGAGAACCCGAGAGTAAAGTCCCACTTCCTACCGAGGGCTCGGTATTATTCTTAAGGCCTGTAGTAAAGTGATAGATTCGCATTCTACTGCCGATCCTCATCCTTTATTCAACTGCATGAATATAGATGAGATACCCAATTCTTGGAATTAGTTATAAGATGCCAAGAGTAAAAGTGAAATTGATCTTTGAATTTGGAGTCGTTCTTGGTGGGATGGCTGTTGCAAGTGTGTGTAAAGGTAGCATTTCAGGCTGGTTAGTTTCTATAACATTAGCCCAAGAAGTTAATGCATAGATCTCTTTGCCATAACAATGAAGAGAACTATGATCCTTTGAACTATAACAATGGATTGATAGATCATTGATTCAATGGCATTACAATAAACTAATCACTACGCAAGACAAGAATCAACGAGTTACAAGCTTAGAGACTGTCTCGATACTAAAAGCGTTAAATATACCCGACAAAGTTTCTCCTTTATATGATAAGTGATTGAGCCCATAAGGATAGTAGCGATTTCCTTTAAATACAGTGTTATATAAGATCTACCATATATACAGAACTCGACCTACCACACAAGTAGAGATTCTCTCCCAAACCAGGTGACAGGCTCTACTACCTTGAAAGCTGATATTGGAGATAATTTCGGACTTGAACAGTGAGTCGAAAAAATCCACGTAACCGTGCGACAACTTCGCGAGTGTATGGCTACTTGTATAATAGTGAATGAAACATTGTTACTTCCAAAAACAAAGAAAATAGCGGTCAAGCGCAATTACAAAACGATTGTTGTCCAACAACAAAACACTGACACACCTTTTGGACACAGAGATAAAGATTTTATTGGGCATAAGGAGACTCTTCATCTTTCCTATCGATTTAAATGAGTTGATTCAATTCATTTTTGACAAATATCCACATCCCAATATTAAAAAATAAAAGCGATTCAAGCTGCCGAAAATGGGACGAGGAGGCTACAGACGAGGTCGATATAATGGCAACCGCCAACCACGTCCTCCTCCTGGGCCTTTAGAATACGATGAGTCCAGCGGGGATAGGCAGGATTTCGACGATAGCTATACGACCCCTATCCCATCAAAATATGGTAGCTATAACACTAAGTATTATCCTAATTCGCGATACCCGCCTGCGCCTAAAAAAGCACACCCCTTCCAAAAGCAGCTTGCCCAAACAAATCCTTTTCAACAATCTTCCTCACACACTCATCACAAGGAACAGCAGCAATCAGGACAGCAGCCCCAAGAAGAGGGGATCCATCATTACCACCACCACAATCACTACTATCACAATCCCGACGGCGCCTCACCCCTCCCAACGCAAACCGCAACGGGGACGAATAACGACATAATGATGACTGACTTCAGCGCGATACAAGTCCTCGAGGGACGTCTCTCTAAGCTCGGGGGCGAGATACTGGACTTTCTGAATGCCATGGCGAGCCAGAATAACGAAACAAAACAATTTGTCGGGAGCTTCGTTGACTACTTGAAACAGTCAAATCCCAATTCCGAGCTTAGTAAAATTCTGGGTGGTAATCCTTCTCAGCAAAATGGACCGCAAGCTCCCGTCACTCCTTCCATCACTCCTTCTGTTACTCCTTCTGTCACTCCCTCTGTCACTCCTCCCACTGCCCCGGCCAACGCACCAGTTGGCCCAGCGGCCGGGTCCGGTCCATCCCCTCCTGGCCTAAGCGCGTTTGGGAGACGCAGAAACGCGGGCAGTTCGGTTGACTCGAATGACGGTAGAAACATGACCCCGATAGTTAAGAAAAGTACTCGTTTTATGGGGTACTCGATACCTACCTAGGTAGTAGCGGATTAGGGGGAAAAGAGTTTCTCCTTGTCGAAAACGAGCCTAATCCTAGGTAAGAGCCTAGTTTGTAGATGGCCACACAGGCCCAGGTTGCACGATAAAGCACATGTGATTGTGTTATGCAAAGGCAGTGCTTCAAATGGACGAGCTGTATATGTAAGCTGTAGCTGATTAGGCTTTTGGTGCGAGGGCGGATCGTGTTTTTATCATAGAATGCCGTTGCGGTTTATTATGTTTTTGGTTATCTATTTAGTTAAAATTCATAAAAGAATAGTAAAAGAAAGGGGTCATTATGCAGAGCTCTATTAGGGGCTGCTGGATGTTCTGTCTAATATAAGTCCACCTGTTTAAAGTATTTCCGTTGCCGCTATAGATTTATTGATATACGGATTTCCAAAGCCTAAACAATACTCTTCTCTTTAACGCTTTGCTCTTCACCACATTCCTCTTCTTCGCAGTGATTACTTAGGGGTCCAGCCTCTCGAATGTCTGTCTGGTGAGTCGTTCGCTTGGATCTAGGACTGTTCAGAGGTAGATGTCGACGAGTCTCTCCTGGACTAAGATAGTGGATGAATGAAGGAAGAGAAGTTGAACAGCAACTGATGATACCAAGAAGCGCTCCTAGGGTAGACAGTAGTCCTAAGTAACCTTGATCATAGCTGAAATCAGTACTAGTGACTCGATGCAACGCGGCGATGCGGAAGCTCGTGATGATAGTAACCCTACGGTTTATTATATTAGTAACTGGCAAGCCTTTTTGCTGTTTTGATGTCGGTGAGTAGTAGTGCTAACTTACAAGGAACCCGCTGAAAATATCAAGATAATACCGAACTTGCGTCTTATGTTGAGTGTGAGCTTGAGAACAATAATAATCGGCATGACTAGAATAGCTATATCAATGACGAGACCGCCGACCTCCAGCGCAACATATGCTGTAGTTTGGTTCCCGCACGTGCCTTGAACCCGTGTATCCCATGATGCCTGGATGGGATGGCATATGAGGACACCGGTCAATATAGCAGCAATTCCATGCACAATCGAGATACCTATGAAAGCCCATGTCCACATCATCATAATCCGATTTATTTTAAATAGTGTATAAATCAAGCTTAGGGCAGAAAGCCGAATAAACATGTTTATAACTGCCCATAGAGCTTCATTGACAAGTAGAGACTGCACGGTTGCACATGAGATTATATTAGCAAATGTTCAACCTAATACAGCCTTATTCGCCATATTTTCAAATATAGGTACTCAATAACATACCTTGGCCGTCAATTCAAACTGGCTTCGCGTCACATCCGAGACGTGTTGGCCTTGGCCTTCGTCGATGACTGCCCAGGTAGTTTGACACACCAGGCCTAATGTCATAGCAAATGCGATGAAGGTCGAGATATCATCCCATGAAAGTCTGCTCTTCTTAATACACAGGAATACGTGTATAGCGAAAGACACTAAGGCAAGGAAAGTAAAAACATATGTGCATACGATAGTGGCTAGAGCCACACTAGATGTAGTAAAAGACATTGGGGATAGGAAAGGCGGGACATCTAAGAATATTGGCTGAGATGCTAAGCAGGGAACGTATGCGCTTTATGGCTGTCAATTTGGTCGACCCCCCTTTCCGAGTTTCCCTATGGTGATACCGGTGCTCAGCCTGCTTCTAAAGCATAGCCTCATATATTCAACTTTATATCCAATAAAACAAGAGAATATAAGGCTTTGAAGATAAGGTGTAGCGGGTTGAATGTAAAAAGTCTACCATGCAATTCGCCGTGGATATGCAGGCTGAGATGCCAACTCAGATGGGGGCAGTACGGCCAACAGGTACCTAACCAACCAGACGAACTCTTGTGTCTGGCTTACACATTAAGTTGCAATAGAGCAATCATATCAGCTTCGGCGATAACTATTTTGTCATTAGTAGAGGTATCTGATTAGCCTTTAATTTCGGGTCAAGATAGATGTCACAACTGCCGATTTCAAACATGTTATAAACTGTGAACTCTTAATACTACCTATCTCAACTGTCAGTAGCAAGTAATAGCTAAGATGGGTATCATACTATAGCATCAATGCCAACATCTACAGACGTCGGCTGCACGCCGAAGTTTGAGGACTAATATACTCCTAGAAACTGCCCCCCAAGTCACCAGGTTCTGTAAACTAAATCACTTTTTCTTTGACGACGACGTAGTCTTGCTCGCAACCTTGTTCGCAACTTTGCCCCTTATGGCAAAAGCGTGATCGATATCCTTCACAGCAACCCAGATCGCATATACTGGGATGAAGACCCACAGCATATTGAAGAAGACCAGATATACCCACTTATACATGAAGTTGCTCGTGTCGAGGTTGTAGTTCGAGGTTAACCACTCGGGGCAGAAGGTGATAAATCCTCCGTACAGCTCCATGGTCGCGATTATGATCAGCAGGATGTTGGTACGCGGGTCTTTCTTGGCGATGCCGTAGCAGATGAGACAAGCGAGGGGGCCGGCGATGAAGACGGTCAGGAGCTCGAGACTAATAACGGTCTAGGGGAAAGGGTTAATGTTAGCGACAAAAGGCTAAAGAAGGAGTCGGTGTAAAGCAACGAGATTGTCCTTACCAGATCCGCGCCAGCCCATCTCCGATCCGCCTTCGCATACACCATCCAAAGCTGAGCAAACGGGTTACTGCCGCCGGCCTGCGAGCCGTACGCGCGATCAGAGTGACCGAGGAAATTATGGGCGGTGGGCGCCAACCAGTGTGGATTAGCGACTTTGGAAAGGGGTATCCACGAGAAGAAGCAATGGTAGAGGAAGCTCCCCTCGAGGATGAAGTGTACCAGGGCGTCGAACGCGTGCCATATAAACAAGAAGCGATGGCTTCCGGGCGTCTTCTGGTCGAGCGCTTGTAGAGATATAAGGTAGGCGACTGCTAGGATGGCGAGGGTCGAGGCGAGGGACACGAGCGTGGTCCGGTCGAAGAGATCTGGTGGTAGGGAGTTCTTGAAAGAAGCCATTGTGACTTAATTGTATAGGTAGCTTATTGCCAATGCGGAAAAACTGGAAAACGAGCGTTGTTAAAAACAATGAGGGGGATGTATGTATCTAAAAACTAACCATTTGATGTTTAAACTGCGGTGTTCCGAAAAGTTCGTGTGTCGCGTGGGGACATTTGATAAAGGGGCTCGTGCGTTGCTGACAGCTTGAAAATTTACTGCCACATAAGAGGTAAACAGAGGACTGAAGTAAACAGTAACTATTTCAACGTAGTGAGGATGTAAGTTTAAAATTAAAAAGGTAAAATTTATTATGACTATAGGGAGTAAAGTTTATATAATTTCATTTTATATTATATTTTTAATTCAACTGTCATTCATACATGTCATTCGTATAAGTTAACATAAATGAACTAACTCATATAAAAACGATAACTGCTTATCGTCTGTATCTCACCCCTTTGAACCCACTACGATCCTGAGCAATGGCAACAACGTTTTCACATCTGTTTCGAAATACCCCTGGCAATATGATCCGCAATAGCCATGACGGTAATCATAGGATTCACACCAGAACCCGAGGGGAACACGCTCGCGTCTGCAACATATAAGTTTTCGGTATCCCACACTTTACCGTCTTCATTTACGACACCAGTAGTCGGGCTCGTACTCATGCAGCACGTCCCCATTTGGTGAGCCGAGCCGAAAGTGTCAGACGAAGAGCTCAGGTCTGCCGCTTCCAGGCGATTTAACCACTCTGCAAAGTCCGCATCGTCAAGGGTTCGTTCGTGGACGGGCAACTCGCTCCGGTAGCAGGGCAAACCAGATACCATTGGCAGCAGCTCTACGGCGCCTTGCATATAACAAATTTTAGCGATGGCTACCAGTCCCACCATCAGATTTGCACGATCAAACGATGACGTCGTGTAGGCTATGACAGGACTTCCATCGTCTGGATTTGGAGTGACTCTGCCACTATCCCGATCCCTGATGAGGGCCATGAAACAATTCATATGTCGGTACTTGAGCGCATCTAATTTGAACTGCAACCCGCCGTGCCATGGAATTTGGAATATGGCCGCGGGAGGCTATCAAGGGTGTTAGTTAGTCGATAGGACAGACAAGGCTTCCACTCACGAGCATAGAGGTCGTTTCGATTCTAGGCCCGTGGCCTTTCCCGTCAAGATCTTCGAATTCCGTCACGACGGAGCTTATAATATCACCTACAGATCCCATGTCAATACACTTATCTATATTTCCACCTATGACCTGAGCACGTCGCTTAACCTACCTTCCCATCCGCGGATATCTTCATCAAACACAGCGCTTATGCTGTTAGCGGGATGGAGATGCAAGTTTTTACCTATGTTAGGATTCTACCAACGTGTTAGCACCATGTCCTGAGAGACTGAGTATCATCGGTAGCGGTTTTACCTTCAAGTTGCTTCTTAGCAATATCAATGGAGTGTTTAGTGTACCGCCCGCTATGATCACCTTCTTCGCTCTGACATGAACCTGTCGCTGCCGAACCTCGGACTTAGGTACGCTTTTGAAGTTGCCGTTTTTGTCCCGCGAAGTCCATTTACCTATAATTCCGACAGCCTTCTTTGATCCGCCGTTGTCTTCAAAGAGCACTTTAGACACTTCGAATCCTTCAATACACCGAGCACCAGCTTTTACCGCCGCCGGTAGCCAACTAACAGCCGGACCTTGTTTCTTTGATTGTCTACACCCCCCTCCGCATCTACTCCCGCAGTTATGCCCTGGGGCCGCGTTTGCCAAGCAAGTTTTGGCACTCCATCCAAGCTTTTTAGAGCCTTCAATCAAGACTCTATTAGCATGGGTATGTTGCATTACCCGAGTCTCATCCACTCCAACGAAGTCGCAAACGCGATCAATTGAATTCTGGAAGTCCGACGTAGAGAAGAATTTCAAACCCTTCTCTTCCGCCCACTGTTTGCGCAACCAGTCCGGTGGCGGCAGACTCACGGCCCAGTTTACGGTGCCACCGCCTCCCCAGCAGCTCCCTGCCGCGATTACGAACGAGCCATCTACGGTTGATAGACCGCCGCTTTCCCCTTCAAATAATAATTCCGTAGAATCGGCTCCGACGGGAAGCTGGTTTGGAGGCATATAGTACCCTTTGTCGACTACAAGAACCCTGTGTCCAGCTTCAGCTAGGACTTTCGCACATACTCCACCTCCACATCCCGAACCAACAATCACAATATCGGTTTCTGTATGTATCGGCTCGGGGGTAGCATCGAAATTCATAAAGTTGAAGTCGATAGTAGGCCCGGGTTCTGAATGCGGATCGGCCACGTAGTCGCTCAGTCCGTGGAATAACGGATCTGTTTGACTCCAAGTCATTGTTCCCAGTTGGACAAATGTTCTCCCAAGCATAGTCCAGATGAATAACCAGGAACTTCGCCATGAGCGTAGAATTGCTTCCCGCACGGTAACTGATTGGCGGTTGAAAGGGGTGAAATAGCCCGTGCTAATCAAGCTTCCAAGCCGAGTCCTATAAAATATTGCTTAAAAAGATCCAGCAGAAATATAGCTCAATGTGCCCACTTACATCATCAGACTCAAAGCACGGTACAGCTGCATCCTTGGGCCCGGAGAAAGTGCACCTATAGTTTTTCTGATGCACTTAACGAACGTCGGATTATCAGAGGGCCGTGCTGCCAGATACTCCTGGTACGCCGTCTTACTCGGCGGGTGCTTCAATCTCCGCCGGATATCATAATAGTGCCTATCGAACTCTTCTTGAGAGATATAAAGGTAGTCATCATGAGTGGTTGAGTCAGATACTAGAATAGGTGGGACAGTGGCGTCAAGTAGTGACAGCAATGCGTGCCATTGTGGCCTAGGAAAGTCTTTATCTAGTTCCATGACAATAGAAATAAATGTAAGTCGCCCGTCATCTAGAAGGGCAATTTTCTGATCTGTCTCGCTAAGATAAAAATGGACGGATGGAAATAGGATGTTTTGTCACTGCTACAATTCATGTTATCCCTCTCTTCTTTTTCATAGAGGGGGTTAGTAAAGTGAGCGTTACACATAGCAGTAGGTCTTAGAAAGTCTCACTTACACTTTGCTTTTCGCTTTATAGAGACAAGTTATTTATTTTATATCTTAGGTACATTTCAACCGCCATAGAAAAGACTTACCACTTCCTTTTCTTAAATATATGCAGGGGGATAGTATATTTTTATGTACTCTACCTAATGAGGTATAATAATTTGAATGTACACCACGAGGCTCTGCCTGCTGACTCGTTGTGGCTGTGCGTCGACCGGGTCTGCTTCTTTGAGCTTTATTAGTTCCGGCCCCGTCTTGTCTCTAAACTTTCGGCTTTAGTTTTCCTAAACGGATCCGTAGAATATCCATCTGCACCGATCTACGGGAGTATCGCAGACTCCCTGTTTACTTCCCTCCGGATCTGCTTCCACGCCTTCTATAACCGGTTGTGACCATGGCCGTACCGCCTGCATTCGTGCCAAGGACCAAGCAATAATGGGCTGACCGGGCAATCATGAAACGTGGTTCACATCTTTTTTTGGCCTTAGTCAATGTAACAGTCCAGCATATCTGAGACTGACTTCGCCAGCTAATATAAAACGTTGGGTTTTCTTCGAGTTCTCTATACTTTTCGTTATTTGGATCTATACATTGGTGCTAAATGTTTTGCCTAGGTTTAATGATCGTTAAGGCGAATAATTAGGACGGTTTTCAATAAACGCTGGGGGGATGGCGCGATGTAAAACTTGTGCTGCCTTAACTGTGAAGGAACTAAGAAACCATATGACCTTTTTCCATCCTAACTTACGGTCACTCCGGGACTCTGCGACGGCGGGTTGCGATCTGTGTCTGCTATGTTGGATTTCCATCCAGCGTAAATACACAGCCGGTGAAATCAATTCCGTACTAGACGGTGTATTCCCTACCAGCTATGAGAACGCAGGGCAGCCACTGGGCGACGAGCGGGTCTGGTTAACGGGGATGTTCTTGGATCTGTTCCGCAACTCGAAACAGAGGATAGCAGCTGGTACCGTCAACACTACCGTTGTAGACCAGCATCGTGCTCAAGCTGGCAGTAGGGTATGGGTGGAGTGCGGGAACAAAGAGAATGCGGAGGAGAGCTTCGGAAAGGAAATTTTACATAGTGAGCTCGGCATATTTGCGGATCCAGGTATATATATTTCGAGTTCGTTTATATCCTATTATTCCTACTAACCGATATAGGCACACCTGCTGCAACTTGCTTCGACGAACGCCTTTATACAGCATTCAGAAATAACGCTGGGGAAATTAGCTTTGCCCATACACTCCTGGATGGATGCCAGAAGAGACACCCAGAATGCAGAGCGACAGATGATAATGTGCCACCGAAGATGCCTACTCGCGTTCTAGATATTGGTATCTCGCCAGGATGGACAAGGCTAGTCCAAACACAACACTTGGGGCTACGTGAGCCGTATCTAGCTCTATCTTACTGCTGGGGACAAGGCGTCCGACACGCAACAGAATTAAACGATGGAAACTTCACATCTTTCCTAGAACTTATTGACGAAAATAATTTAACAACGACACACCAAGAGTGCATCGCTATTGCTCGCCACTTAGGTATCCGCTATGTCTGGATCGATTCTCTTTGTATCATCCAAGGAAACCTTGAAGACTGGCTTTACGAGTCTGGAAGAATGGCTGAGGTATACGGCAATGCGGTGTTGACTGTCATTGCCGGACGAGCCGCAGATAGTCGTACCGGCTTCAGGGTAAACAACATGGAGGAAGTAGTGCCGCCCTGTCCAATACCATTTGGCGAGGATTTGGGCAGCATCTATTTATGGCTCCCCCGGAACAAGAGAGAAGGGCCTGTTAGTACCCGGGGATGGTGCTTTCAGGAAAAAGTACTGAGCAGAAGGACACTCGTCTACGCAATGGAGCAAGTATACTTCTCGTGCCAGCGGTCGCAGCTCTGGGAAGATGGCACTCTAAACATGCAAGATTCATCACAGCTACGAATTGGGTCATTCCCAAACCCTGTGGAAGATGCTAATATGAAGTCTAATACAAGTGAGCAGAAACAGCTACGCACCCAGATGCTACACCTGTGGTACAAAGAAATTCTTCCAGATTATACGCTCCGCCAATTGTCCAATCCAGATGACATATTTGCTGCCTGCAGCAGTATTGTCCAGCTAACACAGAAAGGCATCAGGTCTCGCTATCTAGCCGGTATATGGGAGGCAGATATTCCTCGCGGTTTACTATGGTGCACCTCGTATTTGGTTAAATGGATCCTTAGAAAGGTTTCCTGGCCTAAACCCAAAAGACCCGTTAATAGAAACGGTGAGACGGTAGCTCGAGCACCATCATGGTCGGTAAGTCACCCATCTCAAGTACCTTGGTAGGCGTGTTATCTCTGCCACCCCCTATTCCTATTTGGTGGGATAAAAGGAGGAGTGAGGAATAAAAGTAAACAGAATTCTCTCAACCACTAATCTACATTTCAAATGCTACCCTTTTCTTATATCATGTCACTATCATATAGCTACATACCTGTTAAACCATAAGCTTACCCTAACTCTGCCAGTGGGCATCCGTCCAAGGCCAAATCTACACTCGCCCAGAATTTCTGCGACGAGACGAGTCCTTCCAGAATCCCACCAATATCCTTATACGGCCTCTATCTTCATCAACCACGTCGCATTCATTACCGCAGGATTCTACTCCAAGATGGACCTTCCTCGAAAATCCCAACTGCGACGCCAACATACTCCACATGCCTACCTGCGAACTCGCCTTCTTTGGCCGTCCTAAGCCCGTCCACTGCACAGTCCCCTCGCAGTCTGAACTCTCTACTTTCCCAAAGTTCGGCTGGCCGCAGCGCCGCCTTGCTCTCGCCGAACAGGGGTTCTTGGCACTCCTACAACCCGCAGATACGGAATACGCCACGCTGGACGAGCTCAAGTTGCCTTCTACCGAAGGTTTCGCTATTGCCTGTTTCGATATAGCTGAGGATCGTGCAGGGGTTCGGGACTGCTGGTTTTTGCCCATTATTAAGAGCGAGCGCGTCGGTTTACTGCTTCGTAAGGATGTGTCGGATAGGAAGTTCCGGCGTCTCGGTCTTGTGGCGCTAGTGAAAGAACAGGTTCGTCTTCTTTATTCTTATTCTTCCTCTTATACCCCTATGCATGCGTGCATGAGAATACGAGTAGGCTCATATGCGAAACGCTTTTGTCCGTCTTTCAGTTGCTGGCTCTTACTTCAAGCATATAATAGCTAACTCGTGCCTATAAGTTTCTACCATGGCTGGTTTCTGGACCGGAGGAGGAAGTTCATCTTGTCTAATAGAAGATTACCCCGCTAGCTTTCTCACCAACCCTCAAACTTCAAGGACTAGAAGGTTGCTACGTCTCACTAATATTAAGAGGTTAGTCAACGTCATGGTATTAATCGAAATATATGCAAGCATACGATGTTTTATCACCTATATTCTGTTTACAGTCCACTGTCTGCCTGGCCCGTCCTTGAATCCCAGTAACCTATGCCGGCCTTGTGCACCCCCCATCTCGTATAATCGCACCAGACGTCATCGCCGGCGACACGCCCACCAATTTCAAATGGGGACATTGAGTCATCCGCGACAATAGGGAAGAGGGAGTCGAGTAGTGTTTCGACAGCTACATTGAAAAATCCTCGCCACGGGGCTCCCTCAATATCCCCGTTGATTGTATTGTAGTGTTGTTGACTGACATCTCTAGAAACAGCAATCACGAAAGGAATTCTATTTCTATATTTTCTCTTACAGGACGAAGGGGAGGGAGAGTTTAAGATTGAATCCATTGAAGCCGGCGTAATATACAGACATAAACTATGGTTCAAACCTGGCAGTATAGGAGATGACGAGTATGCTCTGAAAAAGGTCAGCCTAGATGAGACAAGGACAATAGGGGGTCACCCACCGTGATATAGACCCCATGCTCCCATCCGCTTCTCCGACGTCTTCTACCCATTGAAACTTCATTTTTCGGATACAATCGTCAAGTCCGGCATATCCGCGATAGGGATCAATAGAATGGTCTATAATTTCTGAAACCCGTTTCTTGCAGGCCATCCATTGTTCCGCATCAACGATCTCTGGACTTTTAAAAACGACGAATCCCCACTGATCCCGGCGGACACCGCGGTCTTCGCCCAGGCGCATAACTTCCATGAAAGGAGGCTCCTTAATAGTCTTAGTAGAATTCCCTGATAACTCCACCATTAGAACATGAGCTACATGATAGGCATTCTATGTGCGCAATATGTATCGCCCTACCTGACGCCTCTTGCTCCCGCCTAAACATCTCATCGAAGAATTCATCGAACCCCTGCTGCCCCAGGTCGGCCCGCAGACCTTCGCGAAATACTCCCCTCTGTTCTTCGGTTAGGTCGTTGATCTCATTAACAGTGACGTTGAGCATCCGCTCACGGTCCCAGCCTGCGGGGTAGTAAGAAGGAGTTGGGGCAGGCATTTAGTTTACTTTCTTACAAGGTGTTATTGTCAAGAAGAAACGAATATCGGATGACGGGAAATGGAAAAGAAGGGGATTGAAGTTGAATAGCCCGAGGTTTGACCGAGCGTCTAACTCGGTGCTGATGTAATTTCTAGAATACCTCCTGAGGTGGTGAGTGAGAAACGTTTACTCTAGAGCATGAAACAGACTGTTGACTTTTTAAGCTACTATAATCTATAGAAGATATAACAATATGTTTAACTCCATTTATACTTTAACAAAGTCTCTTTCATAGTCTTACATCAACTTTAGTCAATAAGCCTCTCCTAGTTCTACTTTGCCTACCCCAAATTACAAGCAATAACTACGACCGGCTATATGGCCCAGCCCAGGTTCGTATTGCGCATTCTAATTCTGGAGTATATTTCTTTCACTTCCCACAGCCTACTATCATAAACTATACATAGCCCTTAGTATAGTTTCACCCATAACAGGGGTAAATCTCATAATATACACGTAGATATTCCTAAATGTGACAGAGGTACCGTGTGTTACGCAGTAAGAATTTTTAGGAGTGACTGTGGATGAAACCGTTGCACAGCCTGGCACTAGGTAATATTGCCACTATACTAAGTAGAAAATCCCGAACAGTACACTCTCCAGAGCCTCCTCAGACGTTACCGTGACGAGTCGGGATGAAGAAGAGGCAAACCCCGCAAAGCAACTTTCAGATTAGAAAAGGTGACTTGAGAATGCTAATTCCCCTAAGTGAGTGACTAGGTCTGGTTTCACGAGACTCATCCCAATCACTTGGAGCATTAAAATATCACCAAAAAGTGGCAATAAAGACGTGGCAGCAATTCCGCCATCTCTTTCCAGGCTGGAATGAGCCCTCGATGGGCCCTCCATCCATTAGGTAGGTACGACTCTATATAGCGCAGTTCAAGACACACAGAGCATCTATTATAGCAAAATTAAGACGAAAAGTCCATTCATTATGTTTTTGGAAGCTTTGGACGGCCACACACATATGTATGAGCCAATCCCCGCCTATGGAAAGCACTTCCGTCTTCCCACAGGTGTCATTTCATCTGTCGTTAAAATTACAGTGAATCACAGCCGAGTCGTAGATGCTTTTTCCCTGACTCTTTATGACATGGACCGTGACCTCAGAACAGCTCAGAGGAAGATGAATAATGAATAAGGACCTGATATGTAGGGTTTAGTGAAGGAACTCACGTTCAAGTATTTAAATTCCTCTCCCATGCCATGTCCTCCTTCCGGAGACATCCAAAGAGAATTATCTCCGCCTTGAACAGAAACTCCCATGAGAAGAATTTCAACCCATTAGAAGACGAGATTCGGGTAACAATACGGAAATTCAGCGAGAGGTCGCGCACGTCGCGGAAGATCGAATTCGTGGTATTAAGGATAAAGTCGACCAGGTCCGTTACCTACTCTCAGACCTCAAAATGGCTGAGAATGACAGCCCTGGCAATGATGGGGAGCCATCTAAAGAGGAATATCACTCCGAGGGAAGTAGCTGGGAGACAGAAACTGACGACGATTCGACCTTGGAATATGAGTTCGATTACGAGTCCGGTAAGTGTTTCTACTTCAACTAACACATCCTCTTAGCAATAAATATACTGATAATAATTTTAGAAGGACTGTTACTTTGCAATCGGTACGAATTCATGGCATATGCCAAGGATTTAACCCCATACTTCGACTACGGGAGTAACGAGTTATCCAATAAAGACAATTCCAAAGTCCTGCTGCCAGATGAGGTTATTACAGAATTGCAGAACTGGCTCGGCGAAGTGAATTCACGGATGATTTGGATCCAAGGCCTACCAACCAAATCGTACGGCTCCGACCTCTCGCTAGCAGCACTTCAGATCGCCTCGATGTTGCAAGACGAAGATATCCCCTGCATATCGTTCTTCGTCAAGCCAGGAGACAACTTCGCGCCGTCGGTCCCGCAACACCAAGCCGCCGTCATAGCCCTCCTGTACTCCACCATCGCGCAACTAATCTATCTCCTACCAGTCGAGTTCGAGGACGAAGACGAGCTCGATGAAGCGAAGTTCCGGAAGCTAGATGGGAGCTTCGGAAGCGTACCGCTTGCCTTACAGATAATACAGGCTTTGCTGAAACACGCGCCGCCGTCTTTGGTCTGGGTCTTGGACGGATTCCATCTGGCAGAAAATCAAGATACGATTCCTCATCTGGAGGCACTGGTTGACATTCTTCGCGCCCAAGAGTCAATGCGGATTTCCCTGGTTTGTTTCACCACTGATAGTATCAGCGCGGTTCTACACAGTAGGGTGAACGTGCTTGAGAAAGTTTGTGTGTCGAAAACGGGTGGTTCTGATATCAACGGATTGAGTATTCCTCCAAGTGAGTTCTATTAGAGAACAATTTACTTGTATGTCCACGCTAGCGTATTAGTGTTCTTTCTTTTCGAGGGAAAAGGAAAACCTTTCATGTACGATTCTGAAGGTTGCAGAAGCTGCTTTGCCCTTAAGCGTATATGATATTTACGTAACTTACGTCTAAATGATTTCTATATTATTGTAAGTTCAAGATATTTGCAAGATCAATTGTGCCGTGAGACTTTCATATTTCAGAAGGACATTTGACTGATTTAGCGATCATGTTATCTGCGAATTACCAAATTTCTAATACGTGAAAATACACAATGTCCATATCACGCAATGTCCATATCACGCGGTCAATGTGGAAAAATAGTTGGCGATGAATAGAGGCTTTAATTATAAGCTATCATAGGGGTATTAAAAAGCCAGCCGAAGATCTTTGAATCTTTCAAGTGAATCAAATCCATCTCTCCATGCCAATGTTGACAAAGGAAACAGCCATGTCTGTTCCAAAGACGCCTAATAATCACATTACTCCATTTATCCCATCGTACAAATCGTATAGAGGTGGAGTTAACCAGGAGGATATAGCAGTTTAGTGCTTGGCAGCCTCCTTGTTGACGTCGGCAGAAGTGTTGTGCTTCTTCTCATCGACCTTGTCACCGACTGCGTCTTTGGCGGCGGATGCGCTGGGAGTATGTTAGCAGGCGATCTTTGCGATTGATCGTTGATGTGGATGAACCTTACCGAGTGGTGAAGTCTGCGTTGCTGTCCTTGGCGACATCCTTGTTGGCCTCCTTGGAAGCAGTGCTGGTAGCACCCTTGACGGTGTCAGAGACGTAGTTGGCGGCGTTCTGAATCTTGTCCATTTTGAAGGTTTGGTGGTTTGTAGTTTGTAGTGGTTGCGTTGTTGATTGTTGTTGGAGATTGAAGATGATGAATGAAGATGATGAATGATGATGGAAAGGAGTTGGGACTGAGGGGGAATTGGAAGCACCTTATATAGAAAGTTGGAGCAGATCATTCGACGGCTCGCTGATCTAGTTTCCCTTACCTTACCGGCAATCTATCCCCAAGGATCGACCTTGGTAAGCTAGAGTGTGTATCATATGAACGAGTAAAATACGTCATCATCTACAGTTCGATCATTGTCCCATGTCCGGGTATGTAGCCTGCCTGTCTTAGCCCGCATTCCAGCTATATTTTCTTGCCGCCCCTAGTTCTCCCGCCGGTCAGAAAGCCGCATTAAGCTATTTAGCTATTGGACTGAGGAATTCCCCTGATGACCTGACGTCACCACTTACGCCAAATAGATGAAAACCCAAAGCCCTCCTGGAAGATGCACGTTTTGAACGGGATCACACATGCGAATTGTCATTTATGCCTAGGTTATTCCCATGTATCTGACTCAATAGTTTGTACTTTTAAGTATTTCATCATGATCAACGGTTAGAATACTCTTTCTTTCGACTTGGTCTGTACTTACAAGTTACCGTGGATGAACCGTGGATAGTGACGATGGAAGAGGCGAATAGTTGACATGCATGATGTCTTATTCCTTTTCGGGAACAGTTGACCAATCAGATTTCATTCTACTGGGGAGCTTCCGCTTTAGAAACTTAGATCGCTGCAGGGGAAATATTATATGAAGCATTCTATTGGTCACTTTAAACAAAAGGTCTCCGCAATGACAGCATGACTTTTCGGAGCGTTATTTTGTGGAGTGGCCAAAGTCTAGAACGTCGCCCCGAATTACAGTAAATACTGTCGTAATCTGGTCTCTTACATGATAAGCAAACCGGGTTAGATGGAGATGGGAAAGCCATGGGTAATTACGATTTCGGTACTACGGCTGATCTCGATTAACTCCCCTGCTAGTCTCTCTACACTTAGAGCCCCTTCGCCCTCCCTTTCTCATCTTGCTTCATGATTGGAGTTAAGCTACATCATTCGGGCCAGAAAGCTTTGCATAAGCCTCATGTACAACACACTTCTGACTTATCTTATTGCGTGCTATGTAAAGTATAAGCCACGTAATTAATTGCCTCTACGCTATTACCCTTTTATATAGATATTCATTGTAATCAGCGGAGGAAATAGTACGGAAAGTCAAAGAATCCATACACCTTTCCCATTCTGACCTATCAATTATCTGTTATCACTAAGGTATTTCTAGTCGTTAATGATGTATTTCCTTTTTAGTATGACTTATGACTCTATCGTCGTCCATGCTTATTTGAGAATCTGTTCTCTACCGGCAGAATTTGACTTAAACATGGAACATACCTATATATGGATGACGTCAACCAGCAGTTCGATCTTAGTTGAGTCTAAAGCCTCCAAGTTTGCCAAGACAGCCTATCTACATACAACCTATCTTATAAACTGGAAGCTTACATGGAGGGTAGGTTATGCACTTTATTATGTCATACATCTATATTAGGATCGTGATATGACCAGAGCTTGTTCGGTCCCGCACACTCACCCAAAGCCATAGGTGCATAATGCCCGTCCCGGCTTGCGGCTTAAATAGCAGCTCGTCACAAGATTGCCGAGGCTCCTAGCTCCAATCCTTAGAAGGACCCAAACCTAGCAAGATCGGGGTTGATTAGATGATCAGCATAAGAGCCTATCGCAAGGCGGGAGTACCCGACGCCCCTCAAACTAAGCGAATGTTTTGCTGCTTGGTGTTTACCCCCTTGTCTACTCTAGGAAAGTGATGAGCATACGTCACTAGGAGGCTTAGTATCAGTGCTGGCCTTTGCCTCCTCCTAGGTGCAAGGAGGCAAAAGCCAGCACTAATACTTTGAGAAGAAATGCCAATAGCGTTTATAGGAATCGCACCTAAACTCAACTCAACAGCCCAACACGGTAAACTATCATGTAACCTAAACATAGACATCTCGGTTTTCGAAGCGATATGCATTTGGCAAAGTTTAATAGCAAGTTCCCGAAAGTGACCTTCGGCGACCGAGCTCGAGAACTTACCTCCATGCAACCATTATAATTGTCTTTAAGTTCACACATTTTTACATTTCGCTACACTTATCTAGTAGTATTAGATGGAGGCTACTTTCTAAGATGATGATGATGATATTTGTTAACGCCCATAGCGTGTACGGCTATCCAAGATAAGTATATCAGCACGTATGTCAATGAAGAAACCCACGCATGCTTCTCCTGATTATGGAGCAGGGCGGATAGTCACGGATGTTTGAATACCCGATCTGATTAGTGAGGTTTTTGAGCAATCAACCTCGTGAAGATTTAATACCAAAGAATTTGATGGATATCATCGGCTTGCTATACCATAAAAACAGTGCAAAATCCTTTTACCTAACATCCACCCTACCTGTGAGTCAAGCTTGCAAATATGCACAGCGGATCAAAGCCAACCGTAGCCACATACATTGCCGCCAGCATATAGCCACCCACCTAATTCCCACGCTTGCACCAACTAGGTAGCAGTCTTCCATCCCCTAGCCCTTCCAACCCCCAGCCATAATAAAGGTATCAAAGAAGCCAAAAAATGATCCCAAATGCCCCTGAAAGCTTCAGCGCCTCTAACATGATCTCATTCCAAAGTGGAGGCCGCCCCAGCTGCGCTACCATGGCGGCTACGCTAAGTGGAATTAACATGGACGAGAGAGCCAACGCCATACGCCTCTTAGCGACGTCTTCTGGGATCTCCTGCGCCATCATGTCCGCTATCATGTCCGTGTCTGGCGAATGTTCCCGAGAGGAGCAGCACTCAAAGTCAAAATCTATCATTGTCGTTATGTCTGCGTCTGAGAGATGTCAGCCCTTTTCTCGATCGTGTATCGGGTGATGGGTTACCTCAAGTAGACTGACTATATTGGGGAGGTACTTTTTGAATTGGTTTCCGCTTCCTTGGAGTGCTTGAGGAAGTTCTGCGTGGTCAGAAAGAGGTATGCGACGAGAAGATACGTTGCGATTCGCTTTTTGTTAAATGTCGAGAAAATAGACGGAGCGCCTTGGAAATAACAGTGGCACCAATCCTCATTTATAGACGAAGAGAAGCACGGCCAGTAGATCAGATAATTATGTAGAGTTAGTTTATGACTAATATCAGTTTCATGTTAGTAGTAATTACTGAAAGTTAACTATCCAATATCTTGCGCTCGATGGCGGAAGAAACTCTAACGGACGATAGCTCCAATAGGAAGCACTGGATATGGATTTGACGGTATTAGTTCGGTATTAGTTTAGGGTGCTAGCATCTACGTAACGACCAAGCGCAGAACATTAGTGGTTAGGAGAGTACGAAGTTGCTTGGACCTGGAAAGGCGCGCTCGAACGATAATAAGAGTTGAAACCTCACCGAAATCATAAGCTCGCGATACCTACAGCTAAGGCTACCCGTGCTGCCAATACAAGAACCGATTGGCTACCTAAAATTGTTGAGCTACCTAGTAGGTCTAGGTAAGGGGTCGGATACCGTAGCTAAGAGTCAAATTCACGCCTCACTCATTTGAAAGCATACCCGTCAATGCTAAAAATACCATAATTACCTGGTATATATCATTAAGCCCGGTGCCTTAGTATGCTATCTACCATTCCCATATCATAAAATAGGGAGTAATTGTCTTTTCCCCCCTAACTCCTAACTGTAATGCAAGGCAAAGATGAATAAGTATACATTAGGTACCTGAAATTCGAGAATCGTCGTAGCAAAATACTATAATACTCTCCAGCGTAGAGACTTGAACCAGTTCCATCCCTACTTGGATTTGCCCGCATCGATTATCTTCTTATTGGCCCTTTCAAGTTTCAACCTCGCTTTCTCATCCAGTAGGTTATACCACGCCCGCATGTGCGCTACATAAGTGGTCTCTCTCTCGCCGTATTCGACGGGAGGTCCCTTGATCTGAGGCGGCTCACTATCTTGGTCAAAAATGGCCCAGCTCGACTCGTCATTTGTGCGTAAGCCGAAGCCCTTGCCTTGAAGTGAGATGACCGTGAAGTTGCGAAGGAGCACAACATCGCCGGCCTTGACGATTGGCAGCGTTTCTTTGTGCGGTCGATATAGTTGTGCTTCCACAACCAAATAGGGGCCGATCGAGTGATCGGTTATAGTAAACGACATCATGAACTCGCGCGGGCCTCCCTTAGCTCTTTGTGGGTCCGGCGGGTGCATCATGGCGACGGCAATTACGTCTAGCTTCTTCTGAAGATGCTGTCGCAAAACCTTGAGAGGCGTACAGTCAGGCAATTCATCCCGAAGATGACGCACAAGTTTTAGTTTCGCCGCCGTCATCGAATAGCTTTCTTCCTCACCCTGTGAGGATCTAGTTAAAGAAGCTCGAGCTAGTTGCACGCTTGAATCTTCCACACCAGGCGACGAACGTTCAACAGCAGACATATTTATCTCGTCTGCGGGAGTAATCTTGTTTGCATCATGGTTCTTCACCCTTCGCTTAAAAGCATATGCAATACGTGCAAGCTGCACGCTCGGGTCCGTTTGTGACGCTTGCTCAGGAGAGTCAGCTTCTATGTCGGCTGAATTGGTCCGCCCAGTGTCCCGTTGCTCTTGTATCTGCGTTCCAAGATCTGGAGACGGATCTCTCGATACGGGACTTTGGCTTTCAAGCTCTGTGCGAACATCGTCCTCACTTTGAGCGGGACTACCCTCATATTCATATTCTTCGACCTGGTACCGAATTCCACGTTCCTCTACCACCTCAGTATCCGTATCATCATCGAACTCCGAATTTTCCATGATACTGGCTTGCAGTTCTTCATCGACCTCCATCTGAGATATAAATGACAGGCTAGCACGAGAAATACTAGTCTCAATGTCAGGTCGGGTATCAGTTCCTGTCTCAAGTTCGATCGTAATCTCAGGAATAGGCTCAACGAAACTTGCTGGGACCATTTCCTCAGCAGCAACCTGAGTCTGGAAGGATAAACTTGGCGAAGCAAGCAAGTTGTTCCGTTGTGTGGTATCCTGGGAGATTTCTTCAAGGTGAGTCTTTTCTGATTGAACTGTGCTACGTTCAGTAGGCTGTTCCTCGACATTTGTAATGATATCTTCAGCAGCTACCGAAGGTGGTTTTCTACTGGCCAATTGCTCAGCCACGGGTGAAAGCCCTGTCGTATCGTCTATCACGTCTGGCTCATCAACATCCATAGAAACAACTGCAACAGAGTCTAATACCGTGATATCACCCGTTAATTGTGTATCTCGAGGTGTCGGCAGCTGGTCGGCCGGAAGCCGGGGTCCCGTAACAGCAATATTTTCTCGCAACACAACATCCATCTTTTTGTCATCCGCAGATAGCGATATGAACGAATGTGTTAACGGAGGGGACGAGGGTGCTGTGGTTTCGACTTGCCTCTCTTCGTCTACTGCTACAGGCTGCGGGGTTGAAGAAGTAGCTGGTAAAATAGGTACCATATCGACCATTTCCTCATCCTCCTGAGAATTTAGGGATTCATGTCCTTCTACTTGTTCCTCTGGCACTTCTATACGTTCCGCTAGGGGTTCGTCACCTTTAGCTGGCATGGTGTCAATAGCGTCTTCATCTTGTATCTCCCTAGGAGAAGTGACATGATTGTCGTTCCATTCGCTTTCGACTACTCGACCTAGAAGGTCGAGTCCGTCGGCCGCGGATTGTCGATCATTGCCATCTTTATATTCCTCCTTGGTTTTCGTGCCCATTAACCCTGTATGGCTAGGCTCAGGCGATGTTTTTTTATGTACGGTAAACTCGTTAGGACGCGAGGTTCCGGATACAGCGGGCAGTTGCTGAGAACCCATATCAATAGACTCCGCCACATCATCGTCTCCAGGACTAAGCGCTGCTTCTTCAAGTTCTTCCTCAAGCATTCTCTCAACATCTTCATTCTCGCCTCCCGAGGACTCGGAATCTGGTTTGTCAATTGAATCGACTGAGCTGATGACGTCCTCCCTTTCAATATCTTTGCCACCCTCCTCGTCTTCTTCATCGTTCTTCTCCTCGTTATCCAGGCTATCCTCGCTATCTTCTTCACTTTCACTTCCACTTTCGGCAGGCTGTACAAGTGCTTGTTTTGATATAATTCCTGGCGATGTTGCTGGTTGACTTTGTGATATACTACCAGCGACTGGTCGAGCCGCTTGTCGCGGCTGGGTAGCTTCGTCATCCTCCCCTTCATCCTCCGAGGATGAAATGAGATCAATGACCTGAGGGATAGACTGTGAAACTGGCCGCACAGGTTTTCGATTCTCCTCATTGTTGTCATCAGTTTCGTACTCGCTTTCATACTCAAGATTTTCGGCGTCCTCGTCCTCTTCGTCCCAGCTTTCGCCGTCGTCAAACTCGGGTTCTAGTTCGCGTGGTCCCAAGTCTTCATCGTGACTATCATCTTCATCATCATCTGGTGCGGTATAATTCCTTGTATCGTAGTCACCGCCCATTTCGTCGGCATCATATTCAGGTTCATCATCATCCGAATACTCAGCATCCACGTCATCTTCAACTTCTGCTTCTTCATACATTTCGAGAGCATCAGCTTGACCGGTCATGACTGTGTCCTCTGTAGCAGTCGGCGGTGGTGGTTCGTCGTCCGAATCACTTTCGTCTATGACAACTGCAGTATCGGGAGATTCCCCCTCTGCACTACCCAACCGGCCAGTATGAGGCATCGAAGTCGCTTGAGATGGGTTATTGACCGTAGCCCAAGACGATGATCCTACAATTTCAGCTGCAGGGACGCTAGAATCGAATGAGTCTCGTTCAATATCCATAGTCTCCTCTTGGGAGAAGGGGTGATTGCTATCTAGATAGGAAGGAGGATAGTCCATATGTGCCACTTGAGGTACCGTGGTACTTTCCTCTTCATCTTCAAGACCCAGCGGCGGGTAGTCCGTGCTATGTAATGTAGCGTGAATTGGGTAGCCTTGCTCATCAGTGGCCGGGCCCTCATTAAGATGATGCTCATCATGTTCAACAGCAAGGTGATTAGGTTCGTTTGGCGAGTGTGTACGGCTTCCAGGTCTCATTATATCATGGCCCACGGATGTTTCGATCTCGAAAGTATTTGAGAACCCGTTAGCTGATGGAGGTTCAGTAGTATGTAAGTAGCCTTCAGGCGGAAGGTTTAGAGGTGGAGCGTTCCATCGCTGAAGGTCGTCAGTGACTATGTTAAATCCATCGGCGGCCTGGAACGCAGACAATTCAGGTCCACTACTGGGAAGTTCACTGCTAGGCCCGGGTGGTGGGAGTGGTGTAGGTGTCGCGACTGGCCATTCGCTGTGAAGATCCCCTTGAACACCGTGATCCACCATTCCTTGTTGGGGATGAGTAGCATCTTCTACTCTTGATGTCGACTCCAAGATCAGCTGTGCTTCGTTTTTACTGTTTTCTTGCGTAGGCAAAGGCATTGGTAGATCGATTTCCATGGTTTGACATCCTTCATCAGTCATATCAGGTCTTGGCGGAGAGCTCACGATGGCCTGAGGTGAGGTAGGTTCAGGGCTAGGAGACTGGCTAGTATATTTCCACGCACCGCTTTCGCGACCAAATCTTGACCTTTTCCGGCCTCTCCCTTTGACTCCACCATCGTCCTCGAATATGTCGTATCCATCTTCGAATAGGGATCCGTATGACATCCGAGCTCTCTTAACGAAAGCCGGGGATTCGAATTCGCCATCTTTGAGCTTCGCAATATACGTTTTACTAGGTGGCGTGAGAGTTTCGAGTATTTGAGCGGGAAGGTCTTCTTCGTGAGATATTTCGGTCGGCGGCGTTTCAGCCCGAGGTTGGGGCTCTGCGGGAGGAGGACGGTCGACATTGACGAGCTTGGTCTCTCCAGTCTCGGTCAGGATAACCTAGAAAAGATGTGAGCAATTGCTAAACCATGAGATGTACACACATATATATAATCACCTGAAGTATGAGCTTATCTGAGAATTTCAACTGCCAATCAATCCCCGCGCCTGGTAAACTCTGCCGCTTCTTGGTTTGTTCAGGTTCCCACTCAGCTCCATCCAAGCTGACGAGAACTTCATCGCCGCTACTTAGCCCGCTCTCTCCAGCGGCCTTAGCAGATGCACCGTTCAGATTTATACGAACCTGCCCCTTGCTTCTACGAAGACGGTAGTCAGGTTCAGCGAGGATAAAAGCAAACGTGCCTTTAACAGAATTATAGGGCCATGTGATAGTAACCACACCACGCACAGCACGAGATGCCGAGTCTTGAATTTCGGGGGTTAAGTCTGCGATAGCAATCCTGTTCGCTGCGCCGAGCTGCTGAAGCGGATTTGACGCGTTCGTAGTGTCCATGACGTCGGCATAGTTCCGTGGAATCGCGGTCGCGTTGAATGTTTGTGCTATGACGTGGGATGGGAAATCCGAGTGCGGCGCATTTGTATGAAGGGCACAGTTATGATATAAGTAAGGACTATAATCTAGTGTACTTTCTGGCTTGTTATTCCCAAGGCTATAAGTACCAACCTTCCCTAAAATAAGAAGGTGAGTGTTGTGGATGAGTGTTGTAGATGGTATTAAACTTGAGCTTGCACAGCTGAAAACGTTAAGTTGAAGCTTCCAAATTCACCTCCAGGAGGTAGCTGTAGCTGCCAAGAGTCCTCTACGCGCCTCGTTACTAGCCACAGATAATGATAAAGTGGGGTTTACGATAAGAGGCTGCCCCTGCTTATCATTCTAGCAATTCAAAAGATTCTTTTCGCATTCCATCCACCAACGCTATGATGTCACCCAAACGGGCGAACTTTACCTTGCAAGAACCTTCATAGAAGCATCTACACCAATCTCAAGAATTATCTATATCCAATCCACATTACATTATCTCATTTTCAGTCTAGCTGTAAGTGATAGTCCAATTACCAGGGAGCTGGTTGAGCCCTATTCATACACGGTCAATACACCCACATCAAGTATATCGAGAATTATAATAATCGACTTACATCCATCGTACTTCTCTGGAACGGCCTGGTTAAGTGTGCACCGCATCGCATCATCGGAAGTCTGCGATTTAAGCTGTGCGCAACGATCGTTGCTACAACGAGCATCCAATGCTCTCTGGAGGGCATCGTCCTTCCAGCCGAAGAGGTAGTCACCACGTTGGCCGTAACCGGAACTAGAGGCTATCAGCCATCATTCCAACTACTCTTCGTCACATTCTCTCGGAAGAGTTCAGAAACTCACCCATCTCCCATATTATAAACCAGGGGCTGAGACCCGTCCTCGGGTCACAAATCCGGGTCATTGAAGGGTCGCGTCTATGAATCATCCGGATTAGCAAACGAGCAAGGTCACCGTGGCTCTAAATATCGATCCCGTCTGAAACTTGCAGCCCCCGAAAGCATCCAGATAGAAACCATAGTACTTACGTCCCATATAACTTCATACCTAGCTCATGTTTTTTACGTTAGCAGCCAATCTTAACCCTAGAGAAAAAAGGGAGAAAGCTACATCAACTGTGGGAGCTTGACGGGATGACTGGCCGGACAAGGGCCGCCGCTCTCGGAAGATCCGGTCTCAGGGTATGCGACGTGACTCTTGTGATCAGGCGAGTCGACATTGACCCCGTACCATCATGTAGGGAAGGTAATCGTGGTGCGAATACCGCCGTTGCACATCCCAGGAGGAAGGGATGCTGTATCGTCGCCCGTGCAAGGTGCGCCGCCGAACGGCACCTGGTTAATCGTGCTGAAGCACCGGTGGCAAATCTGTCGCTGCTGGCCTTCAGCTTGTCGTAGCATCGGGTCCCCAACCAGCATACGGAACCCCTATGTAAAACACTCCTGTCAGCAAGTTTTAATCCAAGACAGAGGGGTACATGAGTGTTCTCAGATATCATGGCTTGGATACTCACCGGTTTGAATGCGGTAACATTAGTCTTGCCATCATACGGTGGGATATAATACACGGTTAAACCCCCGTCGGCTTTCAGGCCCATATTCACCAGTTGTGGTACGCGTTTCAAGGTCCCATTACGAGCCCTGAAGAACAAGTTGGCAGTCCAGTAGTTCGAGAAGTCCTCGGCAAAGGTACACGAAGTACAGGTCGACTCCTTCACAGGATCGAAATCAACGGGTGGCATAGACGCTCGAAACGAGTTTCCGCCGCCGACCTGATGCATATGCGGTGACTGTTCCATACCTGGCGAGACCAGCGGGTCTAAACGCTCGATGGTTAGCTTCGGGCACGAGAAGCGCATCATCTGTTGCGCATATGCGACGTCATGCGCTAACTGGAGTGCTGCCAGGGCAGCAAGAGAACGCCACTGCATCTTTTCTTTCTCTTTCTTTTTACTATTAAATTTAAGTAGAGAGGAAACTAGATAGTGCAGGACACAGGAGGAAGTTTTCGACGGTCCTTAAACCTCACCAGCTAAGATATAGTCGTACACAGATCACAGTTCAATACGTCGATATATCAAACCCGTGGCGACTAGGGGGTGCACCTCAAAGACGATTACGCCCCCTACCTCCATAATGATCTCGGTCAAGTCGCGGCAGCAGCGTGGGAACCTAGTAGTCTTGAGGAACTGCCGTGGATGAAGAATTACCGGGTAATCTGCTTGATAAGCTAGGGGAAGGGTTATATTCCTCAAAATCGTTGCCTACGGTCTTCTTATTGGATAATGAGTTTTCATTTAAAGGTGAGATTCGGCATGCTCATATACTCCGCAGGCTCAGCAGTTGTGTAGGTAAGGGCCATGTCATATTATCCGTGGCTTGGTTGTAGGTAAGCCACCTTGCCCTTAGTATAGGGGCTAGGTTTCTCTGGATGAGAACAGTGCCATCTCGCATACATCCCTTAGTAAGATAGCCATTAACTAAACTTACGACTTAATAGCCAATATCTTGCCTCACATGTCGGAAACCAGACTTTTTCTACCCTTACTAATCGGGTTGTTAAACGTCTTGAGTTTCTTCACACTATATTCAACGCTCAATTTTATATCAAGATCAAACCATCATGGTCTATAAACTTAAGGAGCATTATTAATACTACTAGAGTTCCGTACCTAACTTTTTCCAAGTCAATTTATGATATCAGGTGGCTCGAACTGCATGTCACAATCACACCAAAGCACAGCCACGATCATGATATAGAAGGTAGTATACGATTCGGAGCTGAAAACGAACATGTCCCCAACGGGGCGATGCTACGCTAATTGCGCGTATGTACCAGGTCGGCGCCTACACTATCCTGGGTAGTGTAATGCGGCTGAGACTTGGCAACATCATATAGTCGTTACACGTCTAAATATGTAAGACCACTTGCGATATTGTAGCTTTCTACTAATTAAAGAGCTAATATTTAAACTAAGACTGCGCTTTGAAATATAGTTATAGCCTTTCTACATTGGCCCGTCAACGTCGTTGCGTTTCTAACGCATGATGATATGACTACGTCGGACTAGATTACTACTTTAGTGTTGCTATCTACAACTCCAAAATGCTGAGTCTATTCAGTTCCGCCAAGGATATTACTAAGGGAGTGCGATTAGCAGCCGACACCGCGGTTTGGGCTGGGAACGCCGTCTCGCGGCATATAAAAGGAGGCAAGACGGGTATTTGTCTCGTCTGCAACAACCTACAGCCTTATGGGCACGAAGATACATTCGGTCGACCCAGCGCCGCATGGAATCAGCTTAGAGACCCTCAGCGGGCTACTCGCAAAAAGGAGCTTGCCTCCGTTCCTACTCTTGTCCTAGAAAAGGTATCAACGAAGAAGATTTTAGAGAGTCGTGAAGTCGATCCTCAGACCGGTCGTCCTAAGAACGATTGCAAGTACTGTCGGCTCCTTTGCGAAATATTTGACGCGTATTTCATCGACGAATGGATGAGCTGGATTACGGAGACCAAAAATGCCATGCCGATACAGGTTGGTCTGATGATCAGAGAAGGGGCACCTTTGATAGTTAACTGCTGGAACTTCACGTACGATAAATGGTTTCAGAATCCGAGGGTAGATCTAGAGTTGTACATGGACCCTATGCCTCCATCCCCTATACCAGGAGCCCCTACAATGGGGCCCGTAGGTCCTCGTGCAGCAGATGTCCGGTCTGAGGAATGCATGAGGTTTATGAAGGAAAGCATTAATGAATGCTGTAGAGCACATCCCGGATGTGCTGCACACCCTAATGGCTTCGTTCCGACAAGGTTAATATACGTCGGTGGAGGGAAGAACGCGCTCAGACTCTGCGATAATATTTCTTCAGGGGGTAATATTACGTGGGCAGCGTTAAGTCATTGTTGGGGTGGTGGCAAGCCGCTATCATTGACAAAGTCGACTCTGGGTACCCTGAAAGAGCGTATTGATTTCTCAGAGTTACCGCTCACATTTCAAGATGCAATCACTGTTGCTCAAGAGCTTGGATTAGTATATGTTTGGATAGATTCCCTTTGTATCGTCCAAGACGACAAGACAGACTGGGAGAAGGAGGCAGCTCTCATGGGTGAGGTGTATAGCCGCGCGTTTATTGTTATCAGTGGTGCCTCTTCGCCCAATCCTAGTACGCCGTACTTACGACCTCGAGAAGAAGAATGGCTTCCGAAGCGTTTTAATTTTCCTATCGCACCCGGTGCTAATATATCGATTATGGTCCGACAGCGACATCTCCTAGCAGCGCCGCTTGACCAAGGGCTACTCGAGCCGCCTTTCACGGGTTCATGGGCCGTGTTGAAGAAAGTTGGTCCCCTTTATGCGCGTGGATGGTGCTTTCAAGAATCGTTCCTCGCGCCACGGATCCTCAACTTCGCCCCAGGTGCTATCATATACGAATGCCGGACGCATCGGAAGAGCGAGGATCAACTGCCTCCTTATCCGTCCACAGTCCCTGGCTCGTTGGGCGAAGTAACCCCCTTGGAACAGTGGCACATGATTGTCAAATCATACACTTCGCGCCAATTAACGTTCACTAGTGACAAGCTCCCGGCCATAGCCGGCGCTGCTACTATCATGCCGCAGGTGAGGACTAGTAAATATCTTGCCGGCCTATGGAGCGAGTCTCTGCTTTTAGATCTTCTTGTACGTACTTCCAAAAACTTCCCAACAAAGCAGGGAAATGTCGCTTCGGTGAAATATCCGATGCCCCTAAGCTACTTATTAAAAGGGACAATTACTAACCTATTATCAAATAATGCCGGGCCGCGCACATCTACCGTTAATGACGAAGGAACACGAAGAGAATGCGCCAACGTGGTCATGGGCGTCGATGAACTGGGGTGTGACTTGGAACCCGATGCAGGATCCACAGCTTCTTGCCTCTGTGGTCGATGCCCGGACAGATGTAGTAGGGGCCAACTCTTACGGGCAAGTATCAGGGGGCACCATCACTCTCCGAGGCCGAATCAAGTATTGTCGGCTTTCGGCCGACTACCATAAGAACGAGCACTGGGTTTACTACCGAAAAGGCGATGGCTCTTACAGCCGAAAGCAGCACTTCCGAACTGATGGCGCTTTGGAGTCATGGACTGTGCCTGGACATACTGACTCCTCTGCTCGCCGGTCGCGAGTCACAACATCTGGAATTGCGTTGGAGACAGGGGCAGCGTTTTTCTGTGTTGCAAAGTGCCATTGGATGAAGAGTGATCACATGGGTTTGATATTGGGCAGGTCACCAAGGTTTCCTGGGTATATGGAGAGGGTAGGGAGCATCTCCAATGTGCCCAAGGATTGGTACGACACTGGCGTAGACGCCACAATAACTATAATATAGATAGTGAGAGTGTAGGTAATAGGCCAGCCCATGACGGGTATAACGTTGCCGGGTGGAAGTGTACTTAGACTATGAGGAGATAGAGGCTGAAATGTTCTGAAACTGGGATTCATGCTCAAATCTTCACCATAGCCGGCCGTAGCAAGCCGTCAGATGATTATATATACTAGCAAACAGGGCAAGAAGCAAAGGAGAAGATATCCATCAACCTCAATACAGCACTCCTATACCATTGCAGAATAGTTGGCAAGTTCTGTTTCTACACTGGTATTCTGGTAACAATCAGTTCCAAATCTAAATAAACTAACGGCAGAGGAAAGTCGCCTGTATCCGAGTGGCTTCTAGTTGCGTAACTTCACCTAGTGTATGCCGTCTTGGCAATATATAATAGAACGTGGCGGCCTATTAGAGAATCTCGATCGAAAGCCTTCAAGACGTGATTCAGGATTCACACACGTCGGTTTTTCGTCTTCTGTTCACTTAACGCCAGCAGGGTTTCACATTAGCCCTTACTTAGGCTAACCTACCTACTACCTACCTAGGTAGGTATGGAGTCTCACTCTTCTCGGCCTTCGGTATCTACAGTCCCTCATGCGAGTATTAAAAAGCGGGCAGCCGTCTATGATATGACAGCCTTCATCACGTCTTTACGAGTATTCTATATCTCTCAACCGTCCAAGTTCCGGAATCTTCGTACATATCTCTCATTCATAGACCATTCTACGCAATCTTAACCAAGACCACGTTGCGTTCTTTCCGACATAGTATCATGGCTAGCAACGTATGGTTTATCGTAGGAGCAAGCAATGGCTTTGGCCGTGCTATCGGCTTCGAAGCTCTAAGGCGGGGTGACAATGTAGTTGCCACGTCGCGCAACCCGGCCAAGATGGCAGACCTCAAGGAAGCCGGTGCCCTAGTCCTGGCTCTGGATGTGACTTCCAATGATGCGTCCATCCAAGCCGTGTTCCAGAAGGCTATCGATGCCTACGGCAAGATCACACACTGCATCAATGCGGCAGGATATATCTTAGAAGGTTCTGCTGAAGAAAGTTCGTAAGTTGAGGTTCCTCTCTATGTGGCGATTTATGAGAGGTAAGATACTGATCTGCTGATATTCGGATATAGGACTCAGGAAGTATTCAACCAGTTCAACACCAACGTCCTCGGCATCATGAACATGACGCGCCACGCGCTCCAACACATGCGCCCTCGCCGGCAGGGAGTAATCGCCAACTTCGGCAGCCTGGTCAGCTGGCAAGGACTCCCCGGAGCAAGCTACTACTCCTCGACCAAATATGCCGTGACCGGGTTCACAGAGACGGTGCATCAGGAGGTCAGCGCGTTCGGGATATCCGCCGTCGTCATCGAGCCTGGATACTTCCGGACGGGATTTCTTAACGAGGGCGGTAGCAACCGCATCCGGGCTGCGAAGCCCTTGATGGAGGAGTACAAGAACACGCCTGTGAATGTGACGCGGGACCGACTCAATAGTGTCGACAACTACCAGCCCGGCGACGTTGTTAAGGGCGCCAAGGTCATTGTTGATGTGTTGACGCAGACGGGGGTCGCGGAGGGCAAGAAGATCCCTGTGAGACTCGTGCTCGGCCGCGATGCATTCGAAGCTATCAAGGATAAGATTCAGAGCACCGAGGCGCTGATTAAGGAGTGGGAAGATATAATTGTTAGCACGGATCACGACGATGTCAAGAAATGAAAATGACGTTGTGATCCTATAACTACCTACCTACCTAGTCTACTAACCAACCCTACTTTGGGTAGTCTACAAACATAAAGAGTTGCCAAGACTCGGATTCAATTAGCAATTCTTATACTCACCTTCAACCTGAATCTAGAATATCCTGCCGTGTATCCCTTGTGCATATGCCGAATGACACATCATTATCGCCCCCGCAGTCTAGATGCAGAATAAACCCCGGACCGTGGTTTTGGTATTACATAGTGCAGGCACCTACAGTATCACTCTACCCGACCTGCCGGGATGTGGCAGCAAAAGCTTAGCTTCCAGAAACGGCAAAACTTGTCTCCACACGGACCCGACAGAGTGCCGGGTATTCCCCGATTATGCAGATGCTAATTCCCGTGCCTGCCTACCTAAAGCATGATGTTGCCGAATACTACTAGTTTGATATCGTACGGAGCCTAAACAATAGCATGGAACACTTAAATATTGATTCGGTATTAACAGAGCCTCCCCAAACTTATCAATCTCCTAAACATAAACTATTATACTAGCCAAGAGAGCTCTCCGCTGTCAGACAAAGCGAAGAAGACAAAATATGGGATTGATATCATTATATTTCGCCTCTCTAGAGCGTAACATACCACTCCTTTATACAGCATTCCATGAAGCTATCTGAGTGTATCCTTAGGATCCACGCTACCAATGCTATAAACGCGCGAGCAACAACACCGAGCCTCGAGCCAGTGAATGAGGCTGCTCCTACACGTGATGGGAGCCTCCATACCACGAATGATGCCCCAAAGTCAATCCCATACCAGAGGTTCCTTCTGCCTAATTTTTGTACACGCCCACCTCTTCGATAGGTATTCTGGAGTTATATCTTTCGAAATATATAATCCATCATCCCCCGTCGCGGAACTCTAGTCTACACACCTCTGCTATGGCTTCCTCACCGTCTATGCTGTAATTGTTCGACTTTTCTTCTGTAGAAAATGATGGCCTGGTCCTACTCTGGTACCGTTTCGCCCGCTACAGGCTCGCCAGACTGTACAACGTTAGAGCTTGAAGCTCGACCTAGCGTAGGTGGTTGCCCGTCAATATGCGGACGTTTGCTGTCTCGTTGTGACTCGTGGGTTGACGGCGGCCGTTTCTTATCTTTATCACGGCTGCTACCTTCTTTAGCAGCACGCCGTGCGTCTCGCTCCTGCTTCTCCTTCTCCCGACGCAGTGCCTTCGACTCAAACTCGTGCCATTCACCCTCCAGATCACGCAGTCTATGAAAAGTTAGCATACTTGCGATAAATGAGCGAGGCGAATGAATACGTACTCAATAGCTTGCCTTGCGGGCGGCTGCTCCGTCGTGAAGTAGGGATGTTCCAAAACTTCTGCCGCAGACGGACGTTTCACTGGATCATACTGAAACATGGCAGCGAGAAGTTCGAAGGCAGCTGCTGGCACTCGTTCCTTGTATTTTTCAGCGAATACATTAGGCCGTCGAAACCCAGGCCTCAGTAACTCAAACCAGGGCATGTCGATAAGCGCAGGCCAATCGTTCTTATTCGGCGTACCGAGCACGGCATATATCTTCTCCAGCTGGTTGATCTCACCACCATCTCCAGGGAAGATGGCATGACGTGTGAAAATTTCCATCATGACACAGGCTGCGCTCCAGATATCCACGGCAGCACCATACTGTGTCTCGCCAAGTAATAGCTCGGGAGATCTGTACCAAATAGTGATAACTCGGTTCGTGTAGTCGAGTTGGTGACGTTTTGCATAGAAACGTGCTAGGCCAAAGTCTGCTAGCTTTAAGACACCGTCACTACTAACAAGGATATTAGCTGCCTTTATGTCGCGGTGTAATACTCCTCGTTTGTGTAGATAGTCTAGGCCTTCAAATATCTGTAGAGCAAGGTGCTTCTTCTGTGCCGCATCAAGTTTATACGACGGATGGTTTAACAAGCCCGTAAGGTCGTGAGACATGTATTCAAAAACCATGAAACAATCGTTCTTCTCAACCATAACTTCCTGCAAGGTGACAATATTTCGATGTTTCAAGGATTGGAGAAGCTTGATTTCCCGCACCGCGGTAACCGGGAACCCATCTCTTTCTCCTTCCATGCGTATCTTTTTCAGAGCAACAAGCCTCTTAGTATATACGTGGAGGCCCTTGAAGACTTTGCCATATGTACCCGATCCCACAACTGACTCGTTGCCAGGTTTTCTAAAGAATACCGAATCTGACGCAGCGAGGTCGGTTGGTAATTCAGGCTTCAGTTTCAATCTTCGTTGTATTCTCTTTACCTTCCGTGTCCTTGGTAACTCGGGAGGAGCTCTATTAGCATGATAATCCGACCTTGCTCTTGCAGAAGCAGGCTCCCTTGGAGTATCTCGAGGTAAGTCCCGGTCCCGGTCACGATCGCGCTCACGCTGCCTCTCACGCTCCCTCTCCCGTTCACGTTCCCGTTCACGTTCACGTTCGCGCTCTCTATCGCGCTCTCGCTCTCGCTCGCGGTCACGGTCTCGATCTCGATCTCGATCATCAGCGAGTGGGGGTGGCTCCTTTTTAGGGGCCGTGTTGAACTTTTGAGAGATTTCTGGCTTTGGGGTCGCGACCGGTGTTTTATTCGTTGCCTTAAAGGCAAAGCTGAATTTCGAACTTGCAGGACCCGTCGGAGCTGAGGGAGGGGGTCGAGGCGGAGGCATCTGCTCATTAGTATTCTTCTCCGATAACAAATCTTCATTGTGGGTTTTCGATGCTCTGGATGCATCATTGTCATCATCTCTCTCTTCCTTTGCTCCAGCTAGGTCTGGATGGTTTGATATAGAATGCTGTGGACTATGATGATGTTGAGGAGTATTCTCTCTGGAATAGCTAGGGATGCCTCTACCAACGCCTGGTCGCTGAGCATTTTGAGCACCCCCCATATTCCGATAATTACCTCGAGCGGGGTGTGAGCTACCCCGAAAGCCCCCTCTAGAAAAATTACGGTTGTGAGGGTAAGATTGGGACATAGGCCCGGTAGGCGGCTGAGGTGATTGGCCTGAGGCGTGGTGACCTGAGGGGCCGGTAGGAGGTCCATGACTACTTCGAGGACGCTGCGCAGAATACTGACTAGATTTGTGATGGTGAGTAAATGATTTGAACCTATAGGAATTCAGTTGAGCATACCTATGGGGTGAGCCTTGGCGTTGGTTACTCCAAGCCGCTCTACCACTGCCATACGGTGATTGCGATGTCGGGGAATCATGGAATGATGAACCCGAATTGGGGCGTAGCGGCGAACGGGCTGAGTGAGCAGGTCGGCGATCGTTATATTGAGAATTTCCGGGGCGAGTAGGAGGCGCTTGTGTATTAGAAGGACCTCGGTGCTCTAACCGCCTAGACATATTGACTTCGATACTGTTCGCACCGGACGCTAACTGACCACCAAGAGGGAATTTAGGATCTTCACGATGCTTGCCCTTCTTGCGAGAACGACGAGACCCGCGCTCTCTAGGCGACCTAGGCGGAAAATCAGGCCTAGGGGGTTCAAAAGCAGGAGATGACCGACGTGATCGTGAGCCGGCTTCCGATGAACCGTGGTGCTGTCGATCAAGTGGACGGGGTGGTGAACGTGTGTGAGAGAAAGATGACTGCCGGGAACTGGAATGCTGAGAACGACTGCGACCTCGACTTTGGGAGTCTCCCCGTGGATGACGTAGAGGAAGAGAAGGGTCCTGCTCAGAATTATCTTCACGAGCCGGCGAACGACTGCGATGGTGATTTCGACGCGGCTCGAGTAGTTCGCTACGGTCGGCACGCCTAGAATGAGACTCGTTGTCGTAAGGGGGCGAAAGAGAACGTCTACGAGAGGATGCAGGGATTGAACTTTTCGGCTGATCCTTCTCTACCCTCTCCGCCCGTTCAGCGCGACGTCGGCGGTCACGTTCACGCTCGCGCCGAGATTTCTTGGGCCGCGAAGGTGGGAAAGGGAGCGGGCTCCGGCTCCTCCGTCTTTTTCTGGACGTTGGCGAAAAGGATCGGCCTCTAGCACCGTGACTCGCGTAATCGTTGCTTCTCGGACCGTGTCTAGGAGACGTAGGTATATTGCGGTGCCTGCTGTGGTCCCGCAAAGGGCGATCCTTGACCTCACGAGAGCCGTCGTCCTCTAGGTTCCTACTTCGATCTTGCGATCGACCACGTTGATTTACATCGGACTTGTAAGACCTGTCGTTCTGCCGCGAAAATGGCTCGTCGCGAGTATTCCCGGTCCTGACACTGTAGCCTTCTCGGCGTCGGGAAGCAGGCGACTGAGATCGCGATGCAGGTGGCCTAGAGTGGGAATTGATAACTGAGACTCGACGGTCCGAATCAAATCTATCTCGATCCCTGCGATCGCGGACGCGGTCGTGGTCGTTGTTGTCGTAACCTTTGTTGCTCTGATCGTGTTTCATCGCAACATCTCGAGAATGGACCTTAGATCCAAATTTGTTGTTTGGAGCTGAAGCTGGCGGTGGTGATTGAGGACCAGGCCTGCTAGGGTGTCGATGCATTACTGGATCCATGTCGGCATCTCTCATTTTAGCACTAACTGACTGCATTGATTAGTGCCAATGCCAGTGACAGAGTACCGCTAAACCAATGCCAGCCCGCTGAAGTCAGAAGAGAGAGGACGGTAAAATTATGTCGCCGAAAGACATGGGTCAGGCCACCTCAGCAGCCTCAGTCACTGAGAAAGATGACTGATAAGTGGTCGATAAACATGCGCTGGTACCTTTTTTTTCTTCTTCTTCTTCTTCTTACCCTTGTCTGCCCCGCAAAGCCAATATTGGATGCGATCTTTGGGGAATACCTAGATGATAGAGATGAGGGTAAAAACGGAGGTATTGAGGAATGTCGGGGTTTGGGTGGTATGACAGATTCGATAATAAAAAAATGATTGCAAGTGGCCTAGTCTTCGCTAGTTTCAATGTCGGGAAGAGTGTAATGTTGTAAATGAGCCGCGGTGCTTTGAAGGTTTTCCCCGTCCAAGATTTCTGGGTCGCGAAGCTTTGACATTTCCGCCCCGGGAGCCTTGCGGCACAAATTGTCATCCAGCCTAACCCCCGGGGGCACAGGTGCAGATAGGGTACTTGTTAGTACTGTTGAGCGTACCTTCTATCACCACTATTACCACCGCCACTCAGACCGCTGATGTTCGAGGGGTAGAACTTTGTCAACTTTTGAATCAAAGATCCAATTTTAGTCCAGCCCCAATTTTAAGCACTGCTCGCACCACCGAGACAGTGGACAAAGGATATCAGCGTGCAGGTCGCCGCAAGAGCAGCACACTCGAGTAAAAAAAGGTCTCGAGTGTTTTGATCGAGACTGATCAAACACCTGGAAATGTCTCAGCACTTCCAGGCTTTAGCGACGAGCCTAGTAAGAGTGACCAGGCGAGTCAAGCAGCAAGATAAACCAGGACATGCTATCTACGATGATGTGTGCACTCTAAATATCATCCCGCCCTTCAAACCCATAGTTATCCTTTTTTTTGTCGCTATTCCAATTCTCCACCTAGCATAAACAACTAATATATTGTCAGACGCAACACAACCCATATAACCTAGCTGTCTGTATATACCAGATCCCAGCGATATCCTGAGGACAGCCTTTGCGTCTTTGTCGTTCGCCGATTCTGTTGCCTCCAAGGTTCCGTCGTAACTTGACGTCATCTTAGAACGGAACTAAAGCTAGATCCCTTTCCAGTGAAATTAACAGTGATGAATTATTGGGAAGTCGTTTATTGGGCTGCTTAAACAGATGGCTGACCACGGGTTTCGTCGACATCTGCTTGAGCAAGACGTAGTTGGAATCAAATCGAAAGGCCCCGAATCATACCGCAGGATGACTTTCTTCTCTGGGCCATTATTTGCTTTGTCAATATGCAAATACCACACAAAGGGGAATTACCAGAGAGCCCAGTTCTTTCCATGTAATATGCAAGTCTGATATAGACCTCGACACAAGAATCCAGACGCGAAGAAATATAGAACTATCTGATACTTCTGGAAAGTAGTAGCAAACCCAAATTAGGTTACGGGATAATGTATATCTTGATATCTTGGTCTCTCATCTCTAAATGAAGACTATTAGTTAGATGACTTCATTGAAATATAGAGCTGCCACGACAAAGGTCGGTAGAGCCAGATGTTGGCGACAAAGCATGGCATCATTACGCCTGCAAATAATTTGACTACATCCGGTTAAAGTAGTAGAGAGCCTTCAATTTCTTAGAGGGTTTAGGGGTGTTATAATCTGGCGGACTGGTGGGTATTATTCCCTCTGCCGGGTATCGATGGTCAAGACATAAAAGGCTTGTGGCAACCTGCATTGCGCAGAGCCCCATGGAAATGTCCACCATGCTGAATAGGAGGTAGATATTTTCCCCTTCATCTAGACAGACATGGGTCCGACGCTGATAAAGATCGTGAATTGAACTAGCTGCGTAGTTGAATGGGAACAACTGTGGGAGACGAAAACTCTCAAGCGAATTTCGATAGGTATGGTAGAAAGATGCTAGAAAGGAAATTCAGTATTCCGAATTTCCGGCAACGGTTTCTATCTCAGGACATGTTGCGAGAGAGGCAAGTGTCGAGAGAAGGGGCGTAATGGTAGGTCCGTGGTTGGCGATTCGGTCGGACCCACGGTCGCGTACGGACATTCATGAGGTCAAAACGTTGCTGATAATCAGCAAACGATGGCGGGATGTTTCATCCATGGCTAAGAAGATACAGTGAGACAAGATTCGACAAGATTCAACAAATAAATGCTATAGGCGCAGTGATGATTGATTTCTAGGTAGAACATCGTCATTTGAAAAGGTGTGGTGTGTTGTCAACTTGGAACACTGGGTTTGGAGAAAGCGGGATTCGGTAAAGAAAGCCAAATGCACCGTGTTAGTTTCTAGCCTGTAGAGCTTATCATACTGTATGAGCACATTATGTAATCCACACAGCGAAGTCTAATTGTGTACTTCGTAAGGTACATGTACGATGTTAATTCTTTACATCATAATTCACATGCACCTAACATCGTCCCAATAGCATATTGTGATAATGACATAGTAGGAAACAATTACACTAGACGTCTGTGTAAAGAGCAAACCTAGGGCATCCTTTCTCCAGCCTCTCTCCTATTCAACCTCCGAAACTATACCATGCTCATCGGTCTAGATACGATTGGTCCCTCTAGCTGGACAATGCGCTATCGAGGAGATGCCACCATTCCCGTGTTTTCCGTACAACATTAATAAGCTTGGTAATTCACATCTAGTCGTGATCCTCATCATCTCGGATCGACATTACTCCTACCAACCAAGTCCAGTCTCAAGAGCCCAGCCCAAGGTTCACCTGCTTAAATCTGCTTGGACACATGGAAGCTACCCCGCGACTTACCCAGGCGTGATAGGAGTCCGGATGGCATCCTATTCTCCCGGTACCCATGCAATCACTAGTACTATCACTAAACACGGCAGTATACTATGCCTTGATAGTTTTCATGCCATAAACCTACCTAGACTTTGGATATATTATTGCATAAAATCGAGTTTTCTTAAGCCGAGTCTATACTCATATCATTAATGAATCTGGTAAAAATAGTTCCATGTTTCATTACTAACTATATCGTTGGTAGGGATTGGATTTCACCGAGTCAGCTATATTCTTCTAGAGATGGGCGACACGCCGACTAATCAACTTCATAAGTTCTCGTCGAAGTTGGGTCTCTGGTCTTAATATAGATCTGGAAGTTTCCTCTCGCAGAATTTTCAACTCATGTTAGTTCGTCTGAACAATTATCAGCAGAACCTCACGCGTCAGCCGTTTCTTGTATCACACCCGCAGCGATTCGCACAAGGGGTTCCCATCGCCCCCATAGTCCAAGCTGACTATCTCTTACGAACAGCGCTTCAAACTCCAGCCAGCCTCTGAGGAAAAGGGGGGGGGGGGGGGGGGGGGTATAGGGTTAGATTATACTTTAAGTTGGATCTTGATGTTACCGTTATGATCGACCATTAAGTCGGACACGATCATTATCACCTCTATTTCCGTCGGGGTATAGATCAGTATGTATAAACGTAGGTACACTACAAGCTACCAAAGCAAACTAGCACCTACTTACGACATGATGAAGTTAGCCAAGAAGAAGCTGCGAGGGTGAGATACCATTTCCCTCTCATGCTACTGATAGGCCCTAGATTTACGTATGTATGGACCATGGGTCTGCTTTGTCAGATTGTAACACGATCTTTCGATTTCACCCTCACCAGTAGAATCTATTCAGAAATCCGCAGACCCGCCATGGTAAGCTTATCTATCACGGCCAGAAACGGGCGCAGAAACATCCAGCAGCGCGTACTTCAGGAGTCTTTTGGATATATGAAAGCTCCAAGTAAGATTAATGGGCGATACGAGGAGTTTAGAACCTAAAGGCATCTACGTGGTATCAAATCCTTCGATAGTCCACCGATATGGTCCAGAAGTTGAAGTTGAAGTCAGAAAACATGTTACAGGGGTACGTCTGGCTTATGTTCTGAAGGGTTGACCCCTGACCGCGGCAACTCCCAGACTAATCTTGATTGGGCTTCAGTCTTCCCTAATGAGGCTTAAGCGACCCTCAAGTGGCCCGAGCCCCAACCTCATTGCGATAATTTAGCGAGACAACAAGGGACGCCGAAACCACTACGCGTTCCATCTCTGCCTCATCTACTCTTACTACTCAATGCTTTCTGACATCTGACAGCAGCGCCTTGGTCCCAGCCATGGCGGGTCCTCCCTCTCTACCTGGGTACATACGGATTACTATGTACACCATTATCATGGCAGCATGGTTGCGGATTCTTCGAGAACGGGCCAACCTAGCTCGAATTGGTATTGCCCGTGTACTCGGACCCTAGAAGTTCATAGGATCTCGTCCGAAAGGTACTTACTTGGATTGTTCATTTTGGATGAATCGATATGGCCAGTAGGCAGCCTCACCAGTGTGGGCTCTCGCCGCCATCGGTCAGTTGTAGCCAATTGCGAGTGTTTCTATTTCCCAGCTTAGACTGTGCAAGCACTAAGATGGTGACGGTACCCTTGAACGATCTTGCAGAACGAGCCGTTAGTCGAACACGGACCTGGGCTGGCCCGCGCGGAACTGCTACCCTCGGAGTAGTCCTCGAGGTGCCTGTCTCTTATTATCGATTTCTTCTATGTATTCTTCTCTTTTTGCCATCTCCTCTGGAGGAGACTTGTGGCTAGGTGCACGCTCTTCACTTCACCGGCCTACGCTCGTCTGTGGCCGTCACCATCTTTTCGTTTCCCTTCGTTCAGGCTTGACCTGATAACTGCTGGTTCAGGATTTTTTTCCTAATTTCACGAGCTGGCTCTTTGTATAGCATATTTCTATGTTTGCTTTGCATCCCGTTGTCTTTTCATCCTCCTGTTCGTTAACGAACGTCACACTGTAATATCGAGCACGATCCGGGCACATTTTCTAGTTAGATGACTTGGCTACAACGACAGGCGACTCTTTGGCCCAAAGCCCTCGCCTGATATCGACCAAACTTGGGCATAAGCCGTGTTAGACAACATGGATAACTTTCACGGGTTCAGTAATATGGGCAACAACTGGCAGGGAAATATGAGCTCATTAGGCTATCCAAATGGATTCTCACAAGCTGCTTTTAACAGCAACTCGACATTTAGTGTCATTAATCAGTTCAAGGTCATGGCCGCAAGTTCGATACGGCAATCAACAATCATCCTCGCCGCTTTCAATACCGTATCGGCTTTTGCGACGGCAGCCGGCATCTACTATGACTGCTACACAACAGCGAAACGATCAAATCTAGAAAGCAAGCAGAGGTGAGTTATCATAGCCCCAAAAACAAACTATAAATGTAGTGCTTACGACGATTATAAGAGTCAATATTTTCCGCTGTGTTCAAGGGCCCGTGACGTACCCCTTTATGTTATCTTTAGGAATCACAATCCAAGGCATTATATTTGCCGTCTCTCAATCATATGGCTTGAACGATATATTCCTACGCGGGTGCTCTTTGATATCGCAATTTATGTGGCCTGGTATGTAGTACTCGATATGATCGGAACATCGATAAGACACCATACTAAACAATTCTTCAGCGATTTTCATCGTACCTTATATGCAGCTAGTCTTCGGATTAGAAGTCACCATTCGAGCTCTCGGAAGCAGACCGTTTCTCCCGAGACGCAAGTGGAATGTTCCGATCTGTCTCGCCGTGGTCGGGGTCCTCTTATTAACCACCGGTTTGGTCGGCTACTTCATTCGGCCTCCCACTTTCTGTTTTGCTTCACTTTTCTGGTTTGTAGCAAGATGGGCCGAAGGCGGCTTTGTGGTACTGCTCATTATCGCGGTCACTTTAGCGATCTGCGCCATCATCATCTCCTTGAAATTAACACGGTACTCGACAATCGAGGATTCCGAGCGGATCAGCGCTTCTAGGATGGTGTACTTCCTTGCTTTAGCATTCGTAACTAATGTAAGCACTTGTCGCTTTACCATCAAGGTATACACGTACTAACTATACACAGGCTTTAATCGTCCCGTTCTTCGTGTCCCTCACTTTTGCGAATCCTATGGAGGATAGTGGTGGTTCCGGGTTAACATTATCCATGATTGCAACTGTCGTGGCTAACGTTTCGGGGCTCACAACCGGATGCCTTCATCTGTTTCTTCGATCTAACGCCATTGCTACGATCGGTTCTAGCAGCAAACTGGCCGAATACGAGCGCCAGAAGTTGAAAAATCAATATGAAACCGGAGCGGCAACCAGTATGGACTTTAACGGTCACATACTCAAGCCAGTGTCGGGCCCTGGATCTTTCTCGAAGGCAGAAAGTCAGGAGCACCTTGTGGATGAGAAGAGCGATGCTATGGAACGTGGTGAGAGCACGTATTCTATAGATTCCCCGATGTACAGTCCGATGAAACCAAATCCCCTAAGGTCCAATGCGGTATTCGAGACCCCGAACTTTTCTTTTCCGCGAGTCCCAGAGCCCGTTCAAGTACCTACCACTCCTTCAGCCAATTCACACAACCGAAAACCATCAGCATCTTACACACTCTTTCCCAACAAAAACCAAGACATCACCTCAGTTGCATTATTACCACCAACTGCCTACAATCCTAACCCCCAGCCAAGTTTGGCCGTGAATGGGCTTCCTGACGATTTGGATGACCTACTTCGACCACCCCCGTCAATCCGAACTTCCTGGGGTGGCCATACTCGAAACTCATCCATGAGCTCATCCACAACGGTTCAAATAGGTATACGTATCTCAAATATCGCAGATATCGGACCGATAAATAGCAATGTTTCTACGGAGGCTGAAAGAGTATATTCTCTAGACTGTGTCCGGGACGAAGAGTTGAATATTTATCAGCCGAGCCCTCTTGCATTCAACGTATCAAATGTTACACCGCCACAGAGTTCTTATTCGAGGGATTCGAGGATGAAACATCTCCCAGCAACGCCTGCCAGGTCCGAAGACGAGAGAAGTGACTGTACCTTAAATCCGACAGTCTACGATCCGAACAGCCCTACGAAATCGAAGACGCCGAGTCCAAGGGGGGTTGGGTTCAATATCCCCCGTAGGACAAATACCACGCCCGTACAGGGCACGTCAACACAGTTACCACCTCGAAGTCGTGGCAATTCAAGCAGCGCTGCAAATAGCAGGCCTAATTGGATCTAAGGTCTATCGGACAAGCGGACACTATATCGCCCGCTTTTGAGGTTATAGACAAAGATGAATCGACATGTACTATTAGAACCCGTGTTTCTTACCCAAGAGACTCCCACCCCCTCGTTAACTTTCCTTCAACAGTATCCTTTCTTCTTTACAGAAGCACGATGAACTCCATCGTTCTCTTGTGCCTCTTTTCTTTCCTCTGATTCGATTCTTCTACTGAAAGGCGTTGTGTGGTTGGTACGATACCAAAACAGACACTAGGCCAATATACTAGTTCTAATTCTACAGCAGGATAAGGATTGGTGGGTCAAATATCATGCATATACAGGCGTCCATCAGAAAGACGGGAGTCGCCTCCCGTCTTTTTATTCATTCTCGGGTGGTTTTGCGATGGCACGACCAGCGCCTGTAGTCACTATCCTGTGTGAACTAGTAGGGAATATTGTACAATGTTGGGAGAGGGTGTTGCATTTTCCGATGACTGGATGACAAACCAAGATCATGACGGCGGCGGAATACCACGGAATAAGGGCCTTAGAAAGGTCCTGCGGTATAGACGGTGATGGCTGCCGTAGATGATTTAGCTAGAAAGACGCGAATATACTAAATTTTTCTACACCTCTATAACTTGATTTGGTATAATACATTCTCGTGATTTGTTCTGTGACGTTATCGAACATCTTTCCGGGCTGACCTAGAAACGTAGCCGAGACAGGGGACTTCAAACCGAATCGTCAGTTTTATTCACATCAGAAACATTGATATGCAATCAAGCCGCCATCCATTCCGACCATTTTACAAAACAAGTTCCAGTACGCCATTAGTGCAGGACTGTGATAGATACCGTGAAAATATATAATCGGATATGGAATCAAGTGAAATTTCCGTTCAGCTGCTAATACCGATTGAGGGATGACATATATTTGTTCCATAAATTCAAGAACTACGCCACTTGTGGAGAGATACTAACAAAATAGGGGTATTATAAACATTATATGCGTTACTATTGACAAGATAATAGTAATTTTTCCTAACCCGGAGGATCCGCTAAAGGGGACATTCCTCTTTTTCATGACGGGTCTCCGTTAGACAAGGGGCTAGGGATTATGTCAGTGCTTTGCAGTGCTATGTTGTCATAATTCCAAGTAAGAGTCCATCCAAAATAGCTATATATAAGATAATAAGGTCATAATGCGGAAGATACTGTAGAGGGACTGGGTTTTTTTTTATTACCTCGTATAATATCCTTGCCTTCAACGGTCGTTAGATGAGAAACATCAAGATCCTTCTATCGACCTATGGATTAGACGGATATCATCTCTTATTTTACTTAGAGTACTCATAATGCCTGGAAATTGTTCAGCATAGATTCTATTGGTTCTAACTTAGAACTTCCGAGAGAAACGGGAGCACAATACCCGTACGGATATTGGCCGTTTAACACCCCATACAATCAAATGAATGTAAGCTTTTACGCCGTAGCTGGTATTTGCCGATCGGACAGTGTCAGAAAGGTGATACTCCCGAAGTCAGTCATACGAGGCCCACATCTCCTTAAACAAGGGGCGGATACGCTCTTGGTCACGACAGCAGGTTATTTACATGGTACTTATGGCTGCACTTCAAAGCTTGTAAGATGATAGCATTAACTAAATGGCACTTTAGGGGTGTAATATGAGGCTTCGGTAGCGGATATAAGCCTGGTAACAATATGTATTTAACTTGATGGAAACCTGTAGGTTATACTAGATCGCTATCGCCTGGGACTAGTATATTTAAACAATATAATTCATAACTAAAAGTACTGAAAATATCCTGAGCGAAGAACATTTTCATAAGTAGGCCTCTGCCTCCTGAACTTTTAACCTGGTTAATTACACTACGACTCATTATTCAAAATCTAATATGAATACGTACGTACGTTAGGTACCTAGGAAGATAAATATAATTTTATATCCTATTTCCATTATTTTATTTCATTATTTTAGCCTCATCTTCAACACCAATTTGATCTTATTGGTGTTAGACTTCTAGGTACGCCCATAGGTACCTAAGATACCTAAAATAAGATAGAATTCAGAGGGAAACTACGTCAGCCACAATGTGGCGGGAGCTTGGATCTACGTACTTCGTACCCTCAATTTTTTGTGCTCTTTAGAACCAGTGACGTCTCAACTTCACTCTCACTTAGCACTATCCAAAATTTATAGAAGTGGTAATCAAAGGATAGGGCTAGGATGAGAGCATGAGGTAGATATCTGCTTGGCAAAAAAGTCGCCCCTATGAGGTTCGCGGATATTATTATCGACTTGGCCGCTGTCGTCCAAGCATCTCGGTCTGTTGCATCGAGACATATAGAGCTCCGAGCTCGACAGATCGACCGCTATGGCCGAACCTCAAGTATTGTGCGGTCCTTGAGAGAGAAGAAGCCGGGCACTTATCCTATCCATCCGGAAACATCCAGCGTTACCGATGCTTCAGTTAGTGGTGGTAAAGAGCCAACTCTTGATGCAATTGCTCAGTCCGACTTAACTGCAACTCAAGCCGAAAGTATAGAACCTGATGCGAGGGATCCTCCATTAAGGAATATACAAAAGGATGCCGATGATATTAGAGCCTCACCCTTAGACCAGCAAGATGTCTATAGGAACCCTTTTCGACACGGCTCACCAAATGACGTGGCATCCTCACAGCACTCCTCAGTGGTCCAGTCGGATCAAAGTGCAATTCTAGCTCAACTAAGGAAAAAAGCCGAGGAAGCTGAAAAAAGCACCAAGGTCGAATTAAATCGTACTTCTCAACCCCATTTAGCAACATCGGGCGCCGCTTCGAGCTCCGCAGTTGGGGAGGATGTTCCTTCAGATGTGGATGTAAACGTATTTCACACGAATCGAGGCTCGCAGATATTAAAGGGACAAAAAGATATGCTACGTGCAAATCGGCCTAATATTGCGGCTCCGTCTCCTGGGTGGTTTAAGGATTACGGCCATGGACAGGTGAAACCCCACAAAGAGGAGACCCAGACATCGCCTCCTATTGCTGAAAGTTCGGCAACACCGGGGGACTCGGCGGCGAATGAGAAGATGACACATACGGAAGTCAATACTGATGTCCCATTTGCTAGAGGAGAACCTATAAGCCAGGAGGCCGAGAAGGAACACACTCAGATGGTTGATGAAATCTTGTCCAGAACAGAAATAGAGACACCACCGGACGCAACAGCCGAAACAGAAGCCATGTTCAATGACGGGTCGACAAGACCGGCCTATGTTCTCCGGGAATCTAAAGTACCGTCCACCCGCTTGGGCCGATTATGGAACTACGGGGGGTTAGCCGCCGGAATGCTAGGCGGTGCTATCACCGAGGGGCTTAGCAGAAGCCTCGGCGGCGGCGGCAAGGGCTCGGTGTTGCTCAGCTCTGGGAATATGGAGCGGCTCGTTGCCAAGCTCTCCCGGATGCGAGGCGCTGCGCTGAAGATGGGCCAGTTGATGAGTTTCCAGGACTCCAAGATGCTTCCCGCGCCCATTCAGGAGGTCCTCCAGAGAGTCCAGGATCGAGCCGATTACATGCCCGCGTGGCAGCGTGACCGCGTGCTCACGGCCAACCTCGGACCCAAATGGCGGGAGTTATTTGACGAGTTCGAAGACAAGCCGATCGCAGCGGCGTCGATCGGCCAAGTGCACCGCGCGACGCTTAAATCTACAGGCGAAAAGGTGGCTGTTAAGATTCAATTCCCAGGCGTTGCCGACTCAATCAACTCGGACTTAGACAACATATCTATGCTTCTAACCGCCTCTAAGATGCTACCTAAGGGACTATATCTTAACAAGACGATCGACAACGCACGGACAGAACTGGGTTGGGAGTGCGACTACGAGCGAGAGGCCCAGTGCGGGCAGCGGTATCGGAAGCTTCTAGCTGACGAGCCGGACGTCTTCCTTGTGCCTAAGATCTACGCAGAGGCCTCGGGGAAACACGTTCTAACGATGGAGTTTATGGAGGGAGTAGGTGTGACACGGAATAAATCCTTCACGCAGGAGCAGAAGGACTGGATCGGCACACAGATCCTGCGGCTTTGCTTGCGGGAGATCACCGAGTTCCGCTTCATGCAGACGGATCCTAACTGGACCAACTTCCTATACAACGCTGATTCCCAGAAATTCGAGCTCCTCGACTTCGGTGCTTCGCGCGAATTCCCAGAGCACTTCGTCACCCAGTACGTCGGTCTGCTCGCTGCTGCCGCACGCTCCGACCGCCACACCGTCCTCGAACTATCGCGCAGCCTAGGATATCTTACAGGCCACGAGAGCAAAACCATGCTTGACGCACATGTGACCTCGATCCTGACACTAGCCGAGCCGTTCCTACACTCCGCGCCTCAAGTGTACGACTTCAGCGACCAGACCATTACCGAGCGCGTCAAGGCGCTCATCCCCACCATGATCCGCGAGCGTCTGAGTCCCCCACCCGAGGAAACATATAGTCTACACCGCAAACTAAGCGGTGCCTTCCTGCTCTGCGCTAAGCTGGGCGCCCGCGTGCGGTGCCGCGAGCTGTTCGAGAGAGCGGTAAAGAAGATGGATGTGGATGTTGTTGTATGATAGGGGATATAAATGTATCGATCGGATTATACCCACCACTCACCTTTGTATTAACAATCTACCTTAGGTACCTAAGGTTATATGTCATATGGAATAGGGACAACGGAGCATTAAGGGGGTGGATAGAATTGCGGGAAAATGGTATCATTTTGTTTGTTGTCATAATAATTGCTATAGACCGCAAGTCGCGGGCCATGTACCTAACCTTAGGTACCTACCTATGTATATGTATATGCCAGACCAGACCATCCTGCTCGTAACATCAAACCCCCTTTCGTCATCATCACCACCATCGCCTGGTATATCCATCCATCCATCATGACCTCTCCCGCCTCTCCATCGGCATATCCCTCCTCTCCTTCGAAGCCAGCTTCTTCCTGCGCCGCTCAATCACCCGATCGACCTGCTTGCCCTTCAGGCCCGCAAACCGGTCGACGAGCAACTGCTTCTTCTGCTCGCTGCGCTTGAGGTAGAAGGGCTTCTTGCCCTGCTTGACGAGCTCCTTCTCCCGCCGGCGGTGCTCCTCGAGCAGCTTGCGCTCGGCCTCGCGCGCCTGCTGCGCCTTCTTCTTGCCCTCCATCGAGGCTAGCGCGCGCTTGAGTTCTTCCTTGGCGGCCGCGTCTTTGGTCTTCTTGGCCGCGGCCCGTAGCTGGGCTATCTCCGAGTCTCGGTACTCGTCGAGGAAGCCGTAGGCGCGGTGGAGCCGCTCCTCGTCTATGGGCCGCCCCTGGACTGCGGCGGAGAAGCGTGGGTCTCGCGCTATGGGCTTGTGTGTTGCGATGACTTCTCGTCGGCGGGTGACTTGGCGTTTGCTGGTTTGCTCGGTGGGGGCGTGTTTGTTGGTACGGTGCGGCATGGGCGGTTTTGCTTTGGATTCGGATCGTGGGTCTTTGTGTCGCTTGTCGTTGTCTGTGTCATCTTCCTCTTCCTCGTCTTGGCCTTTGCGCCCTTTCCCTCGCCGTGTACCGGGGAGAGATGCTTGAGCTTTGGCTAAGGCGCCGAATGAGATCTGTGAGGCGGCTGTTGATGGGTCTTCTGCTTCGTCTTCGTCTTCCTCAGATGAGGAACCTGACTATGAGGTTTATTAGAGTTTTGCTCATCGGTTTCCATTTGCAAATTTGGTTTCTATACCTCATCGTCATCTTCTTCCTCATCGCTCTGTCCTTCGGAACTCTCATCCTCATTGCTCTCCTCTCCTTGGGATTGGTCACTGGGGATCTCTTCCGGTTCATCTCTTCTCGCCCTTACACGACGTTGTAGGTTTGCAAGTGGCGCCTTGCGCTTGGAGGCCGCTATTCGTTCCATCTTGATAGGGAGGGTTGTTTGATCTGTTGAGCTTTTGATGTTGTATGTATGTATGTACTTGTGAATGATAGGTGCATTAAGGTAGCGCAACGTACAAAAAAAGTGGCGGCAATAAGACGATAACATGATAAGACGATACTAATTCGTTATCTAATTCGTTATCTAACTTGTTATCGATAAATATTTTAGGCCCCACCAAGCCTTGGGTCGCATTCGACTTGGTGCTTGCCTGCGCGTCGTTTTTAATTCACAAACATCTTCACTTTGTCGCTTTGTGAAGAAACATTTGCTACGACGTTTCCTTCATGTGGCACGTTTCTCACGGTAATGTGCTGCATAGTGTAGCAAAAGTGTCTACTGGGCTCTTGAAGCCGTCCTTTAAATACCTAGGCGTCTCAGCTTGCCGATCATCAACCGTCGCAACACATTCGGCATTCTCCCAACCTGGACACAATTCACTACACCAGAACAAAGGAACTCGCATCATGAGTGCAGGAGACTGGGGATACCAATGGGGATATCCACCCCCTCTCCCCTATGGAAATTTTAACCCGGAAGCCTCCCAGTATGTCCCTGTATACTATCAAGGACAAATACCACTACAACCACAACCACAACCGCAACCTCATCCCCAACCTCAACCTCAACCTCAACCTCAACCTCAACTTCAACTTCAACCTCAATTTCAACCGCAGGCTTCCACGCCCTTCACACCATTCACGCCCATCGCCAATATACCTATGAACACTCCTACACCACCACCCGAAACTGACTCTCCTCCCTACTCACCACCTTCCTTCATAGGATCTCAGGCATCTCGCTCACAAAGCCCAGCAATCATTAACGGCAATGGCGCAAGGCCGGGCAAACATCCCAAATCCAAGAAATCAAAGAAGGGTAGGGACGATAAAGTCCAACCATCTGCGGCGTCAGGTGGTGTCCCAGATCCATCTCCAGAGTATCTGAGACTGGCGGCGTATCCGCCCTTCCAGTTGCCATACGCGCGCAAGATCCTCGTGGTTATCGACCTCAACGGAACGCTGCTGTACCGACCCAGCCGACACAACCCTACGGCCTTCATAGAGCGCCCCCATGCCCGCACCTTCCTGCGATACTGCATTGATACCTTCAAAGTAGTTATCTGGTCTTCAGCAAAGCCAAACAATGTGACCAGAATGTGTGAGCAACTCCTCACGCCTGAGCAGCGCTCACGTGTTGTTGCTGTCTGGGGACGTGACCACTTTGGTTTGACACAAGAAGACTACTACCTGCGAGTTCTCTGTTATAAGCGTCTAAGTGCACTATGGGCTGACCCCGAAGTTGCAGCCAGCCATCCAGAGTTTGCAGAAGGAAAGCGCTGGAGCCAGGCTGATACGGTACTAGTGGACGACTCAGCCGAGAAAGCGCGTACTGAACCATACAATATCATCCAAATACCCGAGTTCAAGGGTAATGCAACTGAACAAGGCTTTGTCCTACCCCAGGTGCACGACTACGTCAATGAATGTGCGCGCCAGGCTGACATTAGCACCTATATCCGTAATCAGCCCTTCAAGACGGTTCCGGGTTGGCAGCTTCTCCCTCCTAACCCGGTTGAATGAAGAGAGAAGGAAGGGAAAACAAAAGGAGAGAAGTTAAGCAGAGAACTTTCACTCTATAATCGGAGGCTAACTCCCCATATGAGCCTCTTCCGAGTGGGTGGGTGGCTAGAAGTTTAGTCTCAGAAGCCTTGCAAAAAAGGCATTAGGAGAGGAGAGGAGAGGAGAAACGAGTGTTACTCTGAGGTCTATCTTGCTTTGCTACAAATGCACTGCGATAACTCTTGTTTAATAAATGAACTTTCGACCTCGCACGACGAGTGTCTGCCGTCTCGTTCTTCTGGAAAAAGGGTCTTGCCTTGATACCCCTTCTTGCTATGGCTAGATTTTCTATTGCAATGCAGGATAGTGATGGATACCATCAAATCGAATTTCCGAAAACTATGAAGTCGCTTACCTAAGTCGTTATAATAATACGTGAACCTTTCTATTAATAATGGCTGTCTTCGTCTCCTCGTCGAGAAAACAAGGTGGATAAAGACTAGTCGAGCAATACCTGTTAGTCTTCAAATTCAGAAAGCTACTAAACAGTTAACTTGTCTAGTAAATATTGCGTAACTAGCACATCCAGTTACTGTAACCTAAGATATGACCAGGACCTCTCTTTGGCTATCTTTATTCGCCTATCTAAGTCTATATCTATCCTTGATATCTATGACTGGAGGTTATATAACACCAAGCAATCTACGCTATAGAGAGGTAGGTATACATGGAACACGACACTAATCTAGACACATCTAGGAGTTTGAAGTTACCCAAACACATTCTTCAACAACTTAAGCGCTTGCTCATTCGCCGTAAACAATATCCCACCCGCCATAACAGTGCGCCCAAGCCTCATCACAGTCCCACGCCAAAACCCCCTAACGCCATCTTCGGCATAAATAGCACGCACGCAATCCATTGTGCGCACCGCACGTGCCTGCTGCGCTTTCGTCTTCACGGTATCGAAAGGCTGCGTGGCAAGCGTAGTCAGCGTGCCAGCAAACGCGCCGTTCGCAAAACTAGCGACCGCGCTATCGACCTGGATCCCGTGGCCGCGCTCCCAGTCCTTCAGCGCGGCGTACGAGCCTAGCCGGAACCCGGTTGTGCCGACTTGCTTGAGCGTCGTGGTGGTGTACCCGCTGTATAGGGCACGCACGGGGCCTTGCTCTCGCCATAGGGACGCGATGCAATGCGCTGGCGACCGGAAGCGCTGTGTCGTCCGAGCGTCGTCTATCAGAGCGGTTTTTATGCGCTCCGAGGGCGTGACGATGGCGGTCGAGGCTACGATGCCGGTTAGCATGCCGGCCGCGATGGATTGCGCTGTGGTGGACCGGTGCGTCTCCGGGTCTTCGAAGAGAGACCGGATGCTGTCGAAGGCGACGAAGCGCACTGCGTCTTTGCCGATGGAGCCCTACATGTTGGACGAGTAAGTTGCCTATAGATCAACGGATGGGTCTACCGGTACGTATGTGTATGTGTATGTGTGTAATAGGAGGTGGTTGAGAAAGTATTGATACATGTAAGTCGGAGGTATTGCTCCGCCTAGCGAATGTACCTTAAAGCATGTGAATGTCTATCTCAAACTAAGATGAAAAAACATAGACCCCCTCCTCAAGTGCATTAATATTCCCTCTCTATCATAAGATATCGTGTAAGTCTCATGTCTACTGCTACAAGTAGAAAGGGGTTAGAGCAGACAATGTTTCGTAGACTTTAAGCCTCCTATTACAACCGTATGATTGTGCAGGAAATACGAAGCCGTTGAAACAAGCCTCGTTCGGCACTTCTATCAACACCTACCCTTCATAGCTACGCAAACAACCCCTGAACTACCGGGAAGTTTCAGTGCCAGCATAGCCATCTCCAGTAAGAGGTTGGCAGCTAGTCCTGGAGCAATAAAAGAAAGAAAAAAGGGGGGGCGGGCAACCCTCCTAAACAGGTAGATAAACGCGAGCGGATAGATAGGTAGACAAGAAACAAATATCAGGTACATACCACTATCATAGTCGAGCAGCCTTTATACAGCGCGCGCAGGCCCTCGTCCCGAGCCACCTTAGCAACGACCATGAACGGGTTTCTGATGCCCTCATGGCCGTATAGCTGCACGCGGGTCTTTGCGAACTCGAAGGGGTATCTGTGATGATGATTGATGATGTTGTTAGATTGTCTATCTATCTAGTTCACATGCTGGATTGCCTAACTCGGATATGTATAGTAGGTATACATAGTAGTATGAGGTGATACAATATATGGGTATAGGTAAGTAAGTTAGGTACCTACATATGTAAGTACCTAACCTACCTACACAGGAATCGATAGTTAAAAAGAAGAAGGGAGGGGAAAACCCACGTGCAGGCCGACTCGACACCCCCCGCGATGCCGCCGGCGACTAGGGACAAGACCGGGGAGGTCTTGCCGTCCGCATCCGCTACCATCTTTGACCAGCCTGCCAGCCTATCCAGATCGGTATCTAGTCTCTCTTCTTTTTCTGTTATTTTATTTTTCCCGCTCTTCCAGCGCTTAACATCGATTTGCGTTCGCGCGAGTATATAAGTAAGTGTCTGTCTGTGATTTGCGCGCAAGCGATGTGATGATGATGATGATGATGTGATAGCAGACAAGACAACTGACGTATTGGAAACCCGCAGCTAGGTAGCGGCGGGTCTATAGCATGTAGTCTGCATATATTAGGTAGGTATAGGTAGTGTATGTAGACAGGCATCGGCGACTTACATACATCTTCCCCGGTCAATAGTCGCCCCTTAGCGAGAAGCCGAGGATGGATCGAGACGGGGGTTTTTTGTTTTGTTTCTTGTTTTTACTATGGAGTTCCTAATTGCATGATGATGATAATGCATCACGGGCTAACGGCTACTAATCACTACCTAATAACTCTCCAATTCTCTTTGTTATGTTATGTACCCGAGTACATTCATCCCTACCTACATGTATGCATGCATTTCCAATCCATTGAGCTCTTGTACGGAATACCAGGTTAGATGTCGGCCCGGGGCCCTACACATGCATCGTGGGGGTCAAGCTTGCGGCGCCTATCTTACATACCTATGTACCTTGGTATTTGTATCTATGGAAAGAATCGGGGACTTCGTCGGAGTTATGATACAATATGCTGGCGCCAACGAGCACTCCGCATCGCGATATTCATTGGACATGTATAAGACAGAATCAAGTATTACCTAGCCCCAAGGAACACGACAGGTAGACTAACCCTTACCCATACTCGCTTAAGCTTCTATATCGCATCCAACTATTAACCAGCACCAGAAGTTGGCTAAGCCACCTACGCACATTCTGCATAGGTATTATACGATCATGAATAGTAGGTACATATATATAAGGTCGATCCAACGGGGCTATTTGACATGCCGTTTCGGTACATGTACATGCTAGGCCTGCAAGTCCGCTTGAGTGCGGAATGCAGATTTATGTACTGCCGGGTCCAACGTAGCCCATTAGCCCTGAATCTATTCCGTACAGTATAATAGTTTATACCTACGTCCTTAAAAAAGTACCTAAACTACCTATCTAGGCAACTATGATATCCAGCCGGGGACCCAACATACATATATCCATGATAGAACCCTAGTCGCATCTAAACAGGATGTACTGTAGTCAAATACGGTAAGTAGGCAAGCAGCGAAAGCTTCACGAATAGGGATAATCCTTCGGTCCTAAGAGACGTGCCGAATACTCCGGCAAGCTCAACCATATGCAGAGCCGTGTCCAGCGTGATCCCACTCGGCGTTCATATTGTCTAATTGCCCGACATCGGCCCACACGTCCAGCTTCTCGAGTTCGCGCTTGAAGAAGTCTTGCTCGTTTCGCAACGCCTCTCTAATATCCGCCGCCATCTGATCCGGGTATCTCCGGACGTTGAACCAGTGCGTCAAGCTCCGGAGGGCTTGCTCGAGCGGCAGGGCTTCTTCAACTTCCGCGTCTACATCGCTACCAGCCAGCCACTCGTCGCGAAGCTCTGGACGGCAATGCAAATATATCGCAGTGATAACACGCATATTGCCTTGCCGCCATTTACGACCACAGTACGGCACCTGGTTTTTGAAGAGCTTGAGCGTGTACAGTCGCAACTCGGTCTGCGGTACCTTGAGTGATTTCCTTATGATATTTGACGATTTGTACTGTACGAGTAGTAAATTACGGTGCGCTTTGTTCTTGCAGATCTTCTGCATGATTCGTAGGTAATTGATGAGGGCGAAGAAATTTCGGCGCGAAAAATCGGTGATAGGCTCCTTAGGCAGGGGGTTTACGGGATAGCCTAATTCGTCTACTTCAGGGCGAGTGGAGAGCTGCCCTTCTGTCTTGTTCGCGAGCTCGCTGCTTTCGGCCACTTGTTCGTGCGGCGATCGTCGCCGTTTTATGGGTGGAGGCGCCGCATCGTCCTCGCTTTCCTCCTCTGGCCCGTCGATCTCTGTCGGCTCTTGCGGTACCTTTTCTGAAGGATGAGCACGATCGTTGCAGAACTGAAAGAAACTAAGATTTGTGAGACATGTCGAAATGTGTAGTAGTTCTAGGGCTTTTACCTGTGTTCAAGGCGGTCGGTTTTACTATCGACCACCTGTTGAATATCTTGATGTGCGAACAACTTGAGAACCAAAGGAAGATAATTAGAATCCAGTAGTAGTTGGGCCAAGTATTCAAACTTCAAAACATCTAGGCGAGCAATTAGTATACTAAACCCGGAACTGATATGCGTATTACTTACGCGAGATCTTGAGCCATTTCATAAGCAGGAGAATGATACCCGTAGCGGCTTTCGATTCGATCTCTCTACATCTAGTAGCATCCAAATCCTCCAAGGAACTGTCGGAACCGTCTGGGTTGGTCGAGCTGTTAGCTCCCATAGAACTATCCTGCGATCGATTTGTACCAGGACCGCCATTAACGCGGGGCTGGTTACCTCCTGGCATTTGCGATTGTTGCTGGCTATTAGCAGGGAGAGCAATACAAGCAGTAACGTTGAATAATATGCTTTTCATCAGAACTATAATCAATGACTGTAGTTGAGGTAAAGCAGCAGCCTATCAATGGTCAGTCGAAATTCACTAGCAGAAACGTACCATCACTTACGTAGAACGCTTCGATGGCTTCTAGTCGTCGTTTGACCTTTGGATCAACATTTGGGTGTGGACCATAGTCGATCTCGGCGCCTCGTGCTTTCTTCTCTCGCTTCTCGATAGTTTCGAGAAGCTTGTCATCATCAACATCGTCGTCAAGATTAAGACCATCCAGGTCTAAGTCTTCTATGTCATCGTCTGAGGGATCCCAACCCCTCTCAAACCTTTGAAACTTCTCGCGCTCTTCCCATAATTGCCTTGTAGCTCGAGTCATGCGCACCCGTTTCGAAAACAACTCGCCAGCCTCGAGAATGGATGCGGGTACATCACTGCCTTCCCATTTCCGGCCAACAAGGAAGTCTTGAAGGCCAGCAGCACCCTTGCCTCCTGCGCTATTACTGGTGGCATCCAATGGAGGGTACATGAAAGGGAAATTCTGGTTGGTTTGGTAATTTTGTTTCTTACCTCCTTTACCACCGGCAGCCGGAGATGGGGGAGGAGACGGCGCAGGCGTCGCAATGTGAACAGGCTGATGGAGGATAGACGCGCCTCCGCTCTGCGTCCCAGGAGGAGCAGGAAGTATACCATTCGATCCATTATTCCTAGTAGGGTGATTGGGCAGCGGAGGTAGGAGAGAGGTGTTATCTGCTTCAAGGGGTATTACTGGCTGAGGAGGTACATAGGCAGGGTATTTTGATGTGATCTCTTGTCGAAAAATATGATAGTCGAGAGGTGTCGCCGTAATCAGATCTTTCTCCTTATCGTCCGTGGCCGTTTCCCTAAGGGCCCTTTTCGTTTCTTCAATCTCTGGAGTTCCACCGAACTCTAGAAGAATACACTTCCATAACAACAAAAGCGTCTAGTTGGTTAGCAGGGTACTCGAGTCATCTTAGAACGTATCGTACCTGAGGAGCCGGCACAACATTTACTTCTTGCCATCGCAGCTTAGCTGAAGCCGTGAGCATGAATGTCGTCAAATGAGGCTCTAATTCCACTGCGACTCTTAGCTTAACACCCCAAAAGAATTTCAGCAATATCACACTCACGGAGCTTTTCGCAAACCATTGCCATTCCATCCGGGTCGTTAAGCGTTTCCTGTATACACATATACATAATGGTCATTAAATTCATAAGTTCGTCCTGTGCCTCCGCTAAGCTACTGCCTTGCGGTCTCTGGGGTTCATCTAGCCTGCACAAACATCAGTATGATAACGGCCACCAAAGTTAGTAGACGCAAAATACCATAATATCTCAAACGCGCTGCGCAAAGCTGCCCATATAACGAGAATACCGTTCCACTCTGCGATCAACTCGACACCAGATTTCATTGCGGCAAGCTGGGCGGGTGTTGCAACGCTTCGGGGATTCGTCTTGTCGCCTTGGGGCGAACCAGCAGTGTCTGTCCACCGACCCAGGACGAGATACGTAAGCCTTCCTATCGCAGCGCCACGCGTGGCAGCATCACTAGCTCTAACTCCGTCCAATGCCTGTAGGATGAAATTGGTTCTAGCCTCATCGTCTGCCTCATCCCAAGTAATTTCATCCTTTCTAGCTGCTATATCGTGCTCCCACTGCCACTCGAAAGCCCGTTGGGCAGCATTCAGCCGAATCCATTGCCAAGGTTGATAGACAAACCACTCGTCAATCTCCTCCTCGTGAGGTCCTGTATCGGAATATTCAAAGTCATACGCGGCAGCTTCAGAACGAGGGAATTCGGACACTATGCGTCGTAGCTGTGCTAGCGAGAGAGAGTCAGGCGGCTGGTTGCTTGCGGCCTGTACAGGCGGAGTTGACTGGATTTGGTTTCGCTGTAGCTGAGGTCGCATAGGTTGTTGTTGGCTAGGCGCTACGCTCGTTATTCCAGGTCCGACATCAGCAACCCCTGTATCTGCTACGTCCACCGATGCCTTTGGTGCATTAGCACCATCATCGGCAGCTCTTGACGACCACAACGAATTCATTATATCCGAAGACGCGTTGCGGGGCTCAGATCGCGGCTGTCCTTCAAGGGTACATAACCGTAGAATCGCAAGTGACCATGCACATAGCTAAGAGAAGAAGTCGTGAGAAGTTGCCAAATATATACAGAAAGAAGTAATTATTAAGACGATAGAGAGTCGAAACGTAGAATACTTGCTTGCTTAGAAGTAGACCTACTTAGAAGACACGGCGTGAATAGATGAAGTGGGTAGGTTGACGGGTACGTACCTCCTTAAATGTAGGTAATTGATAAAGCTTAAATGACGGGCTTAGGTGGGATTTTTCTAACGTGTGGCTTGATTACGCACGCGACGCACAGAAAGATTGTGGCGCAAGCTCGCGATACATAGGTACCTAGACAGGATAATACGTAAGTTCCAATTCTTATAACATCTTTAACCTAGGTATGAACTCCTTAACATGCAACTGTATTTAATATCACAAATAACATTAGGTATTGGCTTAACTATTCCTCCTAATCTGGACTGTCCCTATTACTATGCTCAGAAGTCATGTCATCCTTCACACCTTGTTTCTTTTCTCTTTCCTTAGCTCTCCGCTTTAGCTTTTTCTGCCTATTCAGTCTCTTTTTCTTGTCCTTCAGGTGCTCTTCCTTCTCGACTGTTTGTAGTTTTGCAGCTTCCTCCTGTTCCTTCTTTGCCTTCTCCCGCGTTCTCAGAATTATTCTTCGCTTCTTCCCTGGCCTCCTTTTCTTCTTTTCTACATCAGCAGTTGCGTTCTTACCAACAGAACTATCCGGGGCGCTTATTTTATTATTTGTAGTGATAGTAATAGTTGTGACTTTCCATGGCTTCTCAAGTCCCCACCGTCTCCTTTTTGCGTCTTGGAAGAGGTAATCCGCACTAACTGCAGCCATCCTGAATCTATTCGCAGCTTCAGGTGACAGTTCCCCAGCCAAGTAGTATGAGATCGGCCGTTTAGCAACCACAAAAGCGCCATCACCACTCTTTTCCGCACCGGCATTTTGGGGTTCGAGTATTACCCTCCGCAAGGGTTCCTCGTCCCGAAATAACCTGAATGTGAAGGCCTCTTCTTGGGGCTCCTCAACATCGTCCCCATCCTTAGGGTTTTCATTTGCATTTCCTACTTGAGATTCTGGGACTTGTTGTGCTCTGGTATCTCCATCTGCTGCAAAGCTGAGATCTAGTAAACCAGAGAACTGCGCATTTAATTTCTCACGCAAAGTTGAATCCCATTGATCATCCTGCAGCGCCTCCTCGTCCGAGGCGGAATCATATAATTCTTCCCGCCGAATTCTTTCGCATTTACTATTAGCTTCGGAATGAAAACAATGAATAAATGAATCTCATACCGTTTAGCATCTGGAATATCAAACATAGCACTAGTAATATGATTGCCAGTCCCAAATATGTAGAATCAAAATAATGGGCAATATGAAAACTAGTAGTTGTCGATAGAATGTGTTTGCTATAGATTAACACCGCATAGGTTCACATAATAGTAAGAGGTAGTTTGAAGAAGTGAAAAAAGTGTTGTTGCGACGCTTGGACCACGATAAAAAGCCTAGGTACTCAAATAAGCTAGTACAAATACGTGTGGATGGGGGGCCATTTTCTTCAGCCACTATCTGCACCGGACTGAACGGATGAGCGCCCGCATGACCAGTTCTCGTCCCGACAATCTGGAACGGTACTAATCTTAGCTGAGTACATATTACTAGGTTATGTACATACATACTTCAGCCAATTCGTACATAAACTCCAAGCTAGTAACGGCCGTATGTCAGAGATTCGTGTCACCTTGGATTAACTAGTGATACTACACCCGTCTACCTAACAGAGTACCTACTACAGTAAGTATTTTACATAAGAAGGAAAGTACATGCTAGGGGGTAATTGTCGAAAAAAGCACGAAAAGGTAAATGTACAGGTGTAACCAAACGGGCAGGAATAAGCTACGACATTACCTAAGGTAGTAACTTGATTTCCCAGCTACTAGTTCGATTTCTCTTTTCTACTCTTCTACATCTCTTTATCCCATCATTTATTCCTAAGTAGATCCAAGGCAAAATTAATACCAACAAATAATAGCTTCATATTTCAATCGCTAGCACAGTTTTTGTAAACGACTTTCCACTGGAAGCTTCCCGAGGTTACTTTATGGAGTCCCATCTCAGCTTACTTCCTTCACACCTACATTCTATACCTATGAAAAATTGATCACTAAATAATGGTGAAGCAATAGTCCGTACTAAAAGACAATAGACACAACGAGCAAATGAAAGGCTTCAGCTTGAACGGACAGGCGCCGTATGCCTTGGTATGATACAATACAAGACCTAGCGGCTGAAAGCTGAAAACCAGGTCCCACAAACCATCCAACGCTATATAGATCGTGAGTTCCGCACTTTTACTAGAGTACAGGTATCAGTAATCCCAGAATTTGTCTTGGAAGCCTTCTAAAAGCAATTCTTATTCCTTGCCCGCTTCTGGAGCTTGGACAGTGACCACTGCGTCCAGAGAACCTCGCGTTCGGGTGTTTTTAGAGAAAACACTCTCTTCTTAGCCAGACTGTGCCACCGTGCCAAGCGGAAGAACAGAACTGGCGTTTGAGATGAATATCGATATTATTCAGAACTAGCGCTTTCCTTTCCGCCGCTTAATTCATGGGAACGGGCGTCGCAAACGGCAATGTCAACAAATTACCACTCTAGCAACCCCACCTATCATATCACATGAATCCTGATCGCTGGAGAGATAACACTGTGGCCGCCCTGATCGCTTGCGCCAGTTTGTATAAGACGTAATGTCGATGATACTGCATGGTAATGGTATGGTATGGTACGTATGATACGAACGAGGGGGGGATATCGAATAGCAAATGACGATTTCCAACTCAAAATAACGACAATACGAGAAACAGGAAACCAACTCCGGATATTTCAATACCGACCCGTCTCTGTAAGCATTGGCGTGTATGCTATACGTCCAAACAAGATGGCCGAGAGGGTCGCGCTCGCTATTAGCGAAAGACACGAATGAGCATCGATATAAGAGAAAACCACCAGATACACAACCACCGCAGCAATGGTGCCTCTTCTCAGCACGGGTACACGGAGACCATGAATTCCACCCTCTCCTCTTTACTCCGTCACTCCGAACATTGCCTCCCCAGTAGCCCTATACAAAGTCCTCCGTAAGGGATGCGGAATTTCGAAAATAGCTTTTGTCCCTTTTTCTTCCACCACGGGTTTCGAGTAAGAAACAAAACCAAGCTTCCATTAAAATACTATACAGACGACATGCAATACAAGTCGCGTTTCCTATGGCAACGAGAGCAGTCGACCCCTTCTCTTTATTCGCACACGCGCATTCCCTTAATGCGCGCACAGTGTGATCGAATAACCGACCCACAATGGAGGAATGAGAAATACGTTCAGTAAACTTTGATCGTTTTCTTCATTTTATTATGTTTAAGCACCAACTCTCACGTCGGGCTCCATGAATAATGGTTTAAAGTTGAGGCATAGCTCCCAGGTGCCGGCGGGTGATCGCTTTTGCTCGGAAATGCGTACGGTCTACTGCTTTCGTTGCCCGTCGCGGCGCTATTGTGGTATGAGTGGACAGTGGTGCTGCTGGGTTCGCCTGCAGTCGTTGTCCATGATGTTGTAGGTGGATAATAATCGCGAGGTGGCGGCTGTTGCGATTGAGGTTGTTGATGGTGAGGGTGAGAGTGACCGCCTGCCGATGAAGGAGCACTGGAGGCAGGCCCGGTTTGTCCAGCACTGCTCGCGCTGTCAGCGTTGTATGTAGACGCCGAGTTTAGCTCGCTGGAGCTGCTGTTCACGGGTACGTACCCTGAAGGCCCGTACCGGTACTCAGATGTGTCATTGTTATTGCTTATGGAGCTGGTGCTGGGTATGGACTGATGGCTACCGTGACGCGGGCTCTTAGTTGGCCTCGGGTTCGAGTCGACGTACCGCGGTACGCTGAGATTGCTGTGATCTGAGCTGCTACCCATCGACGTTGTTGTTACTGAGAGCTGAGGCGGAGCCGAAGTTCCCTGTACGTAGGCGTATTGCGTCCGGATTGCTGGCGGCTGCTGCTCCGTTGCGGCTAGGGAAAGTTGCATCGATGGCATGGACGTCTGCATGGGCATCTCTTGCGGCTCCTGTGTGAAATTCGATGATCCTGAGAGTGGCATTTTCTGGTACGAATCGGCAGGTATACTCGCTGGCGGGTAGCTAGCAGTAGCCGAAGCCGGCATTCCGGACATGGGCAACTGGCTAGGAGGATTCCAACTGGGGTACGAACTAGAATCTCTCGTCAGCTCTAATCTCCAAGACGAGAAAGTCAACGGAATGGTTCCCATCTGCTCGTCTCATTCACCTCAAGTCATCGTAACTTGGTCCAACAAAGTAGGATGTGAATCCCTTGGAATGGGATAAAGGAGGGACTTACTTGGACCTCATCGTCATCGGGCTCCCAGGGAGCTTTGACGCGTTGAAAGTAAACGCCGTCCGCGGTAATTCCAGATTCAGGCCACGCAATTTCGGGTCCTGAGGCTTTACAGTTAATGGGCCTGCAACGATGCCTAGCCCTGTTTCAACCAATGCTTGCCCCCGCGAGCCGGCACTAGATCCCAGGAGAGGGATTTCCTTTCGAGCCTGAAAGTTTCGCGGACTTCGCCCCCGAACTACGATCGGTGCCGTTGTAGATTCCGTTAGAACTACCTTCGACCCGTTTGCTAACGTCCCTACCACTTTTAGGTGTAGCACAAAATGCTGCTGAAGTTCTTTCCGCCTTCCGTTATTTGCCGTTGCTCTATGGGATCTGCGTCAGCTTATTGAACTGGGGACTAAGCCTTATAGCGGGATGATCGAGACCCCTGAATCAGACAACCTACATTCTGAACTGCAGCCGCCGCCACCCAATAGGGTATACAGCATATTCGCCCTCCGCTTCCTGTCCATCATCCGGGAATGGGATTAGTGGTAACGATGGAGGTTCCTGGTCCGGAGTCTGGGGTAGTTCCGGAGAATTCGGCGGTGGCGTCTTCCAGGGAATGACGATTAGTCTCACCGGATGGCCATCGACGGACTCGATGGCGGAGATGGTGACTTCGGTGTTATTCACGGGAACGGTTTCGCCCGTCTCGGGGAGAATCACCGAGAGCTGGCCTCGCGGTGTGATGAGCGAGCCACTGATCTGAAACAGGTTCCTCCGGTAGCACGTTAGCTCAGGTTGCAGAATCGCGCCGTCGCTCGTACTTGAAGGCATTTCCGAGAGAAAGAACATGCCGTGGAGCTGCGCAGTAAGCTCAAGCTGCTGCATTCGACCATGCTGATCGACGATGGTGTGCTTGTCCTGGACTCTCCGGAAAGAGAGCAACTTATGATCATGGTTCACAGTGAGCTTCGACCCGTCGTCTCTCAAGTCCTGCACAATCTCCTGGTACGGCGGGTGCTCACCAGGTTGGTGAGGCCTCTTTAGGTTAGGGAAGCTGTGATGTTGTGTTAGAGACGGCTGCGGGTATCTGTCAAATCCATCCGACTCCTCCTGCGGGTATCTAGGGTACGGGTAAGAGTGATCGATAGTCGGGTGGCTGCTTCGTGGCCGGCCCGGATGTTGCGAAGATGTTGTCGACGGGTGCGAAAGATTCGACTCCATGGTATTAGGGAATCGAGCTGATAAGGACACCGGACCGCCATAGTTCGACCAAAGACTACTATGCGCTGGCTCCGGCTTCAACTCTGCCATGGTCGCCGTCAAAGTCGTTGTGGCTGACATGGGAGCCTATGTCCCAGTCGCGCTTCCAAGACCTGTCCTCGTGCGCCACCGGCTGACAAATTTCTACTTTCTCTTCCTTTTCAATTTTATTCCCCCTCTAGACAACAAGATGTTTTACTCAGAACATCAGCCTCGCAGCAATAATGGCTCACTGATGTTCAAACTAGTTGTCTTGCCAAGTCCAAGTTCCTGTCGAAAGACAACACCTTGGTGGGAAGTGGCTGACTTTCCTTGTACAAATAGGTGAAGTCAGAATAAAGTGAACGTTGAAAGAAGCTAAGGTTGCAGGCCGAAGTGTACTTGTATGGGATGGAACGAGATACAGTAGGATAGATGTTGCCTCTGAGGGGACTGTTTTGTACAGAGGACGGTATTATCCATTACCCTGGGGGGCATGTTTAACGGTTAACGGGTCCCTAGCCAAGCGGAGATGGCCCAGCCCAGTCAATAAGAGAGCAAGAAACGACTTGGGGGTCTGGTACAGAGACCTTTAGTACCTACAACTGACATGGGTTTAGAGTATGTACAGTGCATGCAGCCCGACTGGGAAGGAGAACGGAGCTAATAGCGATCTGGCTGGGGGAAGATACAGGGCTCTCAGTTCTAGCCGGGACTTGATTGATAGGCCCTGGACAATATCTACAAGAGCTTGTTCCTTCAGGCCTTAGAGGCGCCAACCGTTGGAAGTTATCAACGGGCAGAGAAAACAGATAGTACACTGGCCTTCGCATTCACTTGACAAATACAACAAGGGAGGCCTTCTGAGCCTTCTGAGCCTTCTGAACCTCACGGCTGCAAAGATACGGTCAGTACTTTAGTAAAGAGAGCTGAAGACACGCAAGCTGGCTAGATTGTACAGTACTAGACAAGACTTTCAACGACAGTCTTGCCCCATAATAACCTTCAATTTGTCTGCCGACTATGACAGGGGCCAAGGTACCTCGATCCTGTACCCTCCTCCAAAAATCCAAAATCCACCGGCAAACGGGCCTAGCCATTGCGGATGAAGATGATGGCAAGGCCTTCTCTACATACATGGAGGATGTGCGTATGTGAGTGCGGATGGAGGGGGTACGGAGTAGGCAGGTAGAGATGTAAAAGAGCATGGATCATATGGAGGCACGAGGGGGCCTATCGACAAGAGGCTAGCAGAGAGCCATTCAAGATGCCCCTTGTAAAATAAAAGCCCCTCCACGCAGCTCCGTCTTGCCCAATGCTTGCCCTGGCCCCCAACAGGGGAGGTACTGATCAGTTAGGAAATCCTCCGACGGCTTTAGCTGGGTACGTAGAGGAGGGCCCGCTAATTTCTAGAAAGGCCGTTGGACATATCCGCCGATGAAGAGCCAGAAAGGAAAAGCGCGAGAGCATGGGGGTGTGGTGGGTACGGTACCAGACATTACAGTACAGTAAAAAATATCGGTTCACGAGATTGCTCTCTTGCCTGGCGACAAGGGGGGGCACGGCGGGGATCCAGTAAGCTCGCTTCGCAAAAAGCGCACATAAGTTTATTGGACCCTTGTATGTCATGTATTCATTACCTATGTATCTCGAGGTTGCCTTTTTCCTGCTTAATGCCCCAGGAAGGAGGCTGCTAACGAGTTCGCCGCCTTGTTAATAGCAGACGGGCTGATATAGGGAATGATGCGGATAGGTCTCGGCCCACGAACCGGAACCGGCGATGGAGAGGCAATAGACAGAGAGACGATGCCAATATCAAGGAATTTCGCTTGCATGTTTGATTATCTCGACGGCTTTACAGCGAGAAAGACCCGAGATGAAGCGCGTCGAATTGGCGAATTGTCGAATTGTCATGGGAAGAAGGGTGAGGTGTGTGGGCCGAGTGCAGATAATAGAATGCATTAGCATGGCCGTTAACTGTCTTATAAGTCAACTGGACCAAGAGCAGCCATCTACGGCGACGATGAGTGGCTGCAAGGCGGGTTGGAATACCTGCTCAGAATCTACGATAGATAATTGGCAGGACGAGTTGAGCAGGTCCCTGACAAGCCTGGCGACAGGCCTAGCAAGCCTAGCAAGCCTTGACAAGCCTTGACAAGCCTTGACAAGCCTAAGAAATGCGGAGGAATAACAATGCCATTACGCTACATGCCATACAGAGCCATAGATGATAGCACAGATCACGCCCGTACATACAGTAGTATCCAGCACATTCCCGATTTGGATCAGCGTGCCTAGCAAAGCGATCCACAGCTGGACAAGCCCAGCACGCCACTTCGGAGGTCATGTAAGCTTTTAGAGCTCTTGGAGGGTACCACAGCATTCGATAGGACTGGAGTACATTTTGACAGAGTCGCCCCCAAGCAACGACACGGCTTTCGTTGAAGTATCCTAAGACGGGAATCGGCGTAACAGCCGCATCCTTTTACACTACTACTCGCTACGGGACTCTCTCTCTCTCTAGCCGCGAGCCGAATTACTGATTGGAGAAAGACCTAGCTGATCAGAGGAAGCGATATCCTCTATCCTCTGAAGAAACGGCCACTTATGCCGGTACTAATAAAGGCCTGCAGAGAAGTCATGGGCTAAGATATGCCTTGTCTGCTTACTCAAGCCATATACGTAGATATTGTGTAATGGTCTGCGCGCCCTGTCGAGTGCTTCCTCGCTTGCGACCGCGCTTTAGCGATCGCATATCATTTGACAGCTCGTCTTTCTCAAGAGCGGGTGTGCAGGTGTGGTGCTTGTACATGTGTTCTAAAATAGAACGTCCGCTTCTGCTATTCACGCGAAGCGATGCAGGTGATATCGAACTCCAATGTGACGAGCTTAGCAGCCGCCCTCCTCGATTAAGCTTCTTATTACCTACCGTTGCGATGACGGCGCGCACAAAGTGGCAAGAGATTTGATTTTTAATTGTTGTCATCGATATTAGGAGATAGGTAAGAGTACGCGCGCGGGCGCGGAGATTTGGGAGCTTTGGGCATATCAAATAGGCATTATCTAAACTCGCCTCCACAAAGCAAGGTCCTTGTCGTCGTTCCTTGTAGCTTTCGTTTTCCTAATCTGACGATAATGATATGTATCATATTTGTATCAACATGGGCGACTTAACATAGGGCCAGAAAAGGTTAGGTTAACCAAAATGAAGCCGGCAGATCGCGCCAGATATTTCGTCGATTTGTACCTACATACATAGTATGTATGTGGCCTAGGTAAAATAGGTTAAGAAGCCAGGAAGCTAAACCAAGGTAGCCCAGTTGTCCTCCACGAACTGACTAGGGCTGGTCCTGGTCCTAGCCTAGCAGAGGTCGACAGGGGCCAGGTTGGTAACAATCAGTCAGGGGAAATGTTACCGGACATTTTCCCTTCGTTTCTTTTCCTGCCAACAGCCCATACTATCCGTACGTACCTCATACACTACATCTACATAGTAGTGTAGATACCTAGGTAGAGTAGTATTTCGCCGCAACGTAGGGGCAGGCCAGATAGCTACCGTACTATATATGTACCATACGTACATACATACGGCGACTACCAAACCACATGGTTTGGTTGCTTCGAGTCTCCAATTGCTAGGTACATTCTTACGGTTACGGCAGTGAGATTCTCCCCTGATCCCGCACCATGACCTCAAAAAGTTTCAAGGGCATTTTCACTAAGGCGTCTCTAAGGTCTCTAGTTTCAAGTAGCTAAAGCTGCTAGGTCAAATCACCGACACGAATTAGACTCCACAGCCGCTGAACGCGTGTGGATCCTGATGTCAGTGTCGATGATTAAATGGGACGAAGCCTTGTCTACATCTGGACTGGTAGAGATGCAAGACTTTGGTTCGAAAAGCGTGTGAAATCTCTTGGGTAATGAAGCGGTCAAGCGGTTCGAAGCTTGTAGCAAAAAAAATATATTTCATTAAGCTTAGTCCGTAGTATAGCTTTGAACGGAGGTTCTAGCGGTTGTTAACTAACTGATAGCTTAGGGCGTTTCTGATATATCTAATAACTTATTATAAGTACATGATAAGTGATATTGGTTGGGGGCCCTTTTCACGAGGTCGAGGGCTACTTTGACCCGTCACCCGAGATTACCACACGCTTCAAACCGTGATCTTAAAAGGGGGCCGGGTTATAATGGTAATATGTGGTGGTTAATATATACTGAACCGAACTCAGGGACCCTTGCGAGTGGGAGGAGCTCACTATCCGAGATGCAGCTAATATTGTACGAACCACAATCGCGTGTAAACGAGAGAGCTCATTGACTAGTAACATAGTAACAGCCGTCAAGCTCCAACTAGCTCGGTGGCACTCGGTGTGTTGCGTGCGTTGGCGCGATAGCGAAAGCTGTAGCTAACTTACTAGTAGCCTGTGGCTCTTGCTACTTATTCCCCAAGATTGCCGTCGCTCTACGGGATGGTAACCTCATAACCAAGATCGAAGGATTTGGTGGGGGTTCGCTATATAGATGCCTGTCGCGCCCGCGTTTCAACAGTCCAAGTGCGCGGAGCATGTAACCCATGTCCCAAAGAGAAACAGTTGCCCGTCTTGGTATATTTATTGGTATGCGTATTACTATGTACAGAAGGAATCAAACCTCGAAAAGGAACATCTGGCGCGAGCCGTCGTCGACATCAGGTTCGAGCGGCAAGGGTCTAGTGATGACGAGAGAGAGGTGGGGAGAGCATATATGTATCTAATGTAGGTATAGCGGATCAGATCGCGGCAGATGAGAAAGACGAACGAACAGCTTCAGAACAGACAGTGGTTCTTCGACGCAAGGCTTCCGCGGTCGCAGCACAGCACAACACAGCATAAGCACGGCACGGCACGGTGATATACTTAGACGGGGCTATGTATCTATGAAACGAGCAGATCCAGACTCGAACGAGTATATCTATCGATCGAGAATGTATGGTTCGAGATACGTATCCGTTATGTAGAAGGGTCCAAAACGTATTAGACCTAGATTCATCTTTGTACGTAGATAGTCTAATGTTCTGGCAAATCTTGCCGCGGTGCTGGTGGTAGTCGTAGATCAACTAACCTAGTGAGGCAGCAAATGAGGCAAGGCGAGTTGGAATCCGTAGCAGCTCATAGTAATTTATGTGTAAGTACCTACACTATAAGACAAGAGGCTGGCGTGCGCGTCTGGCCGCTGTCAAGTCGACAAACTAGCCTGCTTCAAGGCAGTAGGACCGGCCAGTAGACTCCGCTTCGAACGAAGATCATCGACTACCGCTAACCGCTAACCTAGTCGGTTGCAACACGATCTCAGCAACTTGCTTGTACGTACATACATACGTACATACATAACAAGACAAGCATACCAAGCTTATACCAGCACCAGCATATACTACGTACATATAGACGCGCACACACCACAGCCTTGCTAGCTTGGCAAGCTGGCCCAGTCGTTTACGACCTTTATAATCCTTACGACGAAGGATGCGATATGCTTTCACGAGTGGAGCTCTGGGTCCCATATCCATACATACCTATCCCCATCTCCATCTCCATCTCCATCCCCCATCCATGCCCTGGCCAAAAGGCTTGCTAGGATAGGTAGTCTCGATGAAAAAGTAGACTGGTCAAATCATAAGACAAGCCGACGCGCCATTTTCTGTACGACACCGTCTGTGCCGCCTCAGGGCCGTTGACGATCTCTTTCCCTGAAAAATGTTGTGCCACATCTCGTTGGCATGACGCAACAGATGAATTTCAGGTACGCATATGTATGATAGGATGGAACCTCTGGAGGGTCTATCTTGCATTTTCTTCCCTCTTTCTCTTCTGTTCACTCGCGCCGCGCCGCGCCGCACCGCGCGAAAGTTGGGGTGCAGCATTATTAAATACCAAGACCTTTTTTTTCGACCGACGCGGGCAGATCTACCAAGACCCCGGTTTACATCGTAGGTAGTTATATGGTATGTAGTAGACCTACGTGACGACTCTTCTCGACTTCATATGTAGATGCGTTGAAGAACATGTGTAGTGTAATGTAATGTAACTCGGTAAATCTCAAGGATTAAATTTCTAGGTATTCTATACCATATCAGGTCCCGTGGGATTCACACGTGTAAGCAGGTACCCGCGAAGGAGTTGATCTTTGATCTTGCGGGACCATACACTAAGCCGCCGCCCCGTCGACGGCTCATGTTTCGTCACTTCCTAACCGCGGCTTACAAGGGGGGGGTTCATCATTTTCAAGAGTACCTCAGTACGTAGTAATAGAAAAGCCGGCGATAACCCCGGAAAGAGGTTAGTTACAGGGATAACCAGGCTGGTGTATGGTGCAAGATTCGCAATTCTACGACTACGACTATGACTACGACTGGGTGGATATCTAATACATTTACCTATAGGTACCTACTAACGCAGCTTGTGAAAGAACACGGTGAATGAATGTCTCAGTCCGCCTTGCGCGAGGACATGTATGTACGTGACGGGCCAAGTACGGATTACGGAGTAATCAATGAGAAGAGTTGGATGTCGATAAATAAAAAAGGGGAAAAGCTTAGCGCGCTTGGGATCAGGCCATAGATCATTGTGATAGCCCATAGGAGACAGTCGTGATGCGGGGCTGTATGCACTGATGCAGGCCATGCATGTCCGTCAGTCAAGAGGAGTATGGAGAGAAGTACATGACGAGAGCTGGATGTATGTGGTATGAGGTAGGTATGTATGTGTGTATGTATGTGTATATGCAGGCTGTACATGCATACACATACATAGTAGTAAGAATGGGTGGCCTCCATACATGGAATCCATAGAACATATTCATCTAACATTTCGATACCTTGAGGGATCTCGCAAGGTTGTAGTTGTTTGGTTCGCCTTATTAACTTATTAATATACATACACACGACGACTGATATAAGTTATTATTTAGTATTATTATTACTCTTATCATAGCGACAACCTCTGATACATGTGTATGATATTGATAGATAAAACTTACGATAGTTGAGACACGGACACGGAGTTATTTCCGCTGTTCAGAGAAATATACTACGAGGTACTAACCCACCACAGCTAGAAGGCGACGAGACAACCGAAGCTAGGAGGATTTTTCTATGTCTCGTATCTTTTGTACTGCCCGGACAGCCTTGTCGAATATCTCGGCGCGAGCTCCCAGTTAAGAAGGCATCAACAGCTGCCCGGTCTCTGATTGGTTGATCTCACCCTCCATCACGTCTAATAGAGAAGGCAACTTCAAATGAAGGTTACTCCCGCACTCACATCCCCTCACATCCCGAACACGAACCCCAACTCTAAAAGGCCACATGTTGCTACCAACCAGCTATCAGCTACCTACCTACCTACCAACTAACCTACCTACCTACACTACACACATCAAGAGAAAATTTTATCTCTCGTCCTTCATTCCTCTGCCGCCTTGCCGCGTACTATATTCGATACTTCTTCAGCAAGTCTCAACCAATCAGGTTCTAGCTTTGCAAAGAAGAAAAAAAAAAAAGGTTGCTTCCCTCTCACGGAACTGATTACCTGAAGTTGACAAAGGCTGGTCCCGAAGAAGGAAATAGTTGGGTTGGATTGTCAACCTGGATCTTCCCGTCGTCGTATAGCTGACGCAGCCCTACAGATAAGCCATCAGTCTTGTTTGGTTGTAATTCCTCCCTTGGCCCCCCAGCCTTTCCCGTCGCTTTGGGGCACTTTATCTAAATAAGCTTATAGGTAGGCAGCCTGGCAGAGATTATTAAAGATTTATTCGGCGCACTTTATTCGAGCGTGTGTAATGGTGTATGTACTAATGTAGGCATGTATGTAGGTAATATACTATTTTGAGGACCTCGAACTGAAGCTTGTTCGGACGGCGGCGATATCTCGACTTGTAGAAAGTGGATTTGGAGATTGTCCACTCCTGAACATAGTCCCTAACATAGTAACTACACTACACATCTCACTTAATTCTTCTTATTTGGAAAAGTACAATATAATACAGAGGTAACTACATACACGTACATAGTACATAACTATACATCTCTCTTAACCTAGATATTCCCACTTACACCCACTTATACTACTATGTACGCGCGCTAGTCTCCACTCTAACAGTTGCCAAAAGGGGAAATACGATATATGAAGAGAAGCGTAGTCCGGCGCCCCGTTAGGAGTTTTAAAATTTGACAACTCCCGGCTTTAATCGCTTTTTTACCCCGCAAATAAAAACGAAAAAAAAACCTCTGGCCGCCGCAGGATCCGAGCTTCTAAATACTTTAATACATATATGTAATCATGTAAGTTGTTTTAAGCGCGTCGTATTATACATATCTGATACGGATCCTATATATGTAAATACAATCCTATATCTGGGAGTAGAGGGATGGGAATAGTAACCAATTAACTAATAAACTAACTAATAGGTACTAAGTTACTAACTAATATATACACGTACTTCATAACAAAGATAGGACAGAAGGACGGAGTTCAGGTTCTACGTACACATCGAGACCTGTCTCGAACTGTCTAGGTTAGATACCTAGATAGATAAGAACCTTGAAAGCTCGAAATTACCTTTCTATAATCGTCAACAAAGTAAACTCTGTTCGTTTTCGTTTCGCCTCGTCTCGTCTCGTCTCGCCCACTTGGTCACTTCCCTAGTTTAATAATAACAACATAAACCCACGCTAGGCCAGGCTGCCGAGATTTGGCGAGGCTATACGGACACCCGTTATGCATTACCCTACACTACTTTAGCCTGGAGAGGTCCCCCGAGTTTAACCCGGCCAATCCAAGCCCGTCGACGGCGGTGCTTCTCTCCCCCTCCCCCCCTCCTCAAAGAGATGTCCAAGATGTCCCAAATTGCGGCTGGCCATGGGCTGTCATGGGTTACCTTGTAGTGTACGTATGGATGTTATGGTCCCAGCTCCAATTTTATTGCCGCCAGCCCTTTTTTTATTTTTTTCTTTTCTTTCCTTTCCTTCTTCACAAGAAAAATAAAAAAACCCCCCATGCCCATCCATCCATCCATCCATGTCCTACCTAGCTCGAATCTCTTTCCCTTGTGGGCATCGATGCAACCAACCCAAGCAGCCAAGTCAACCCGTCTTGCAGAAAACAGTCGAAACGGCCCCCAATCGATCCCTATTCTAGGTAATCTGTTGGCGTCGACGAGTCCATTTTCAATTTATCTATACTACGTTGTATAATCTTTCCCACGTGTAGAGCTAGACGCTATCGACGATTTCCGCCGCGCGCGGACGCCAGCCAGCCCATCCATTCATTCTCATGCTAATGCCAGTCATGATGGGGCATGGCAGCCAACCTTTTTAGCCCCCCCCCTTGCCCGTTTTTCTTTACATACCTGTGTAATCTTGTCCTGACCTGTCCAAATATAGTAATTGAGCTGCACTACCAAGTCCTGATAGAGTCGCCCGTTGCGATGCGATGCCCGTGTTCCTCCACCGCGCTCGAGCTTTGATTAATCTTGATGTTCCCGTACGTACCTACTCGAAAGTCGACCGCCTCATGCAGGCGAAGCATGTGGCATCCCGGGATGTTGCCCATATTCATCAAAAGAGCAATTTACTTGTGGGCCGCATGGGAAGGGATATTTAAAGATATCCTTACTATTAATATAATCGCTCGCTCAACAAAACTTAACTACATAGACCTTATAGTTACCGCTATTATAGCTACGGGACGCAATAGCAGTAATCTTCAGTCTCATTTCGTTGCAGAAAATAATTAGCCAGCGGATTACCCCTATGTAGGCCGCATTATTACATACGAGGCGATACCTAGTCTTATTATTCCGTATGTGCTTAACAGTCCCTAATAGCAGCAACCGAAACCAGCCGTGCTCGGTTTACATATCAATAAGTAATCAAGACCCTGGTCACTTACGGTAGCACGCAGTATATCAAAACGGAAGCCGATCTTATTTCTATTTTCCTCAAAGAGGAAAAAAAAAAAAAAAGAATCAAGGAGGGGAGGCGAATCAGAATTCGCCCACTCGCTACAATAATCGACCAATTAACAGCCATGAGAAATACGGGACCAGGCTCGCTCCAATCTAACGTACCTAACCTTTCTTCCCCCCCTTCCCTTCGCAAGAACCCCCCACAGACTCAGGTGGCTCGTCTGGGGTTCTCACGACAAGGCCCTGCCGCTGTTGTACGTATGTAAGTAAGGGTAGATAGTGTAATGGCATGATAAGCTGCAGAGCAACATACAGATCGTCGCGGGTACATACGCGTATGTATCCATCTATACATACATACATACACGAGTCATGAAAGAAGATGAAAATTTGAGAGATCTCCTGACAGGGGGGGTTGGAGTTTGGTGATTCGACTCAACATACTACATGTCAGATTACATAAAGCGTTACGGAGAGCGTTTACATGGAAGCAGATGTGATGCCAAGAGTATCAGGTAGAGCTATGCGAGTTGTAGGACTCGCCGATGAGTATACTATGAGGTAAGCAGACTAGAAGTATGGTAGACAGCACAGCACAGCACGCACAGCAAATCCTCCCAGACACTCCTCCGGCAGAGACGCGGCGGGCGGTGCGGTTGCAACATCGACACCATTTAGCGATCGCATCGAAGAAAATCTCGTCGCAGAAATATGACTGTTGCGAAAGGGGATGTAGCGTGATTCCTGCGATGTTGCTGTGACATACCTGACACATATACACATACGTTATTTTGAGTGCTTACGGTATTTCAACACACGTACACTATATTAGACATATTTATTATTAGCCATCTCCCTTGTTTCCCCTGTTCAATGCGTGAGTTCTGCCTGGCCGACATGTGCATACCGTCGCTCAGCTCGCTAGGGGCTAAGGGGGACAGTCGTCGTCAGAGGCTTTTCAAGGGGGTCGGTTTAGACATCAACAGAAATGTCACTTCGGCGTAACATTGCGAGCCGGCGAGATCTGCCTATCTCAGCCAGCCCGCTGTAACTTCAGCACGAACAAAGCGATTCGTTAAACGTGCCAGACAGAATCTGCCCCGTGACAGCTGCCGGAAGCCGCTAGAGATGCAACATGACGCCCCATTCGCTACCAGCTAACGTCCGCTTCTGGTCACCTCCCTTCGGGAGTTCGATACACTCGAGCTATTGTGTGGCCAAATTCGCAAAGAGAAATGGACTCTGCGCTTGTGCTGTTGCCATCTTAGGAATATCGTGCCTCGCATGCTTAATGCCTAGAGCCGATTTGAACCTATCAAGACCTCCCTATCTAGTCGTCATCACTATCTTCGACCAGATCTTCCTGGTCGTTAAGTGCCAGCTGCACGAATTGGCGAACCCATGCTTCGTCTCTCGCATCTAGTTGGCCATCTCCGCGGAGCACATCGTCCTCCCCCATCCTATTCTGGCCGTTGCGACCGTTGTTGTTCATTTGTTGGTTCTGCCCCTGAAGTCGATTCCGGTTGTTTTGCCGATTTACCCCGGGGCCTCTACCTCTGCCTCTCCTATTTCCTCGGCCCCCTCGCAGACCCACGTTGAAGGCGTGGACTTCACCATGGTTGTTTGGAATGCCGGGCTGACGACGTCGCACTATATCCTGAGCCGGCGGTACGCCGCCCTCGATCCGGAGTACAAGCGGCCCTTCACGGGCCACGGCGACTCTTCCATTAGGCTGATCCCTTGGCAGTTGGCGTTGGTCGCGTCTTGGCCGCGGTTGCTGGCGTTCTATCGCTACTGGCGCTTCGCCATCAGCCTCGTCAGGCTCGTTAACAATGCGCTGTTGAACAATTTCTAAGTGTTGTCCGTTTCGGCCAGGCGCAGCGGCTATGTTTCTAACCTCATTCCCCTCGTGTTCGATCTCAATTCCGTCACCATCTAACTCCCATAGCCTCATGTAGCAGGCGCTTTTCTTACCTGAGGGTTGAACGTTGTAGTGTTGATACTGTGATGTCTAGGGTTAGCCACTGCCACTTTCAAGTGTTTAGTACGATTCGAAGTCTAAGGCTAAACCCGAGCCCCCAACTGTCAAATGCACTCTAAAGGGGCAAGTGAATATGTCCAACATGGAAAATATCGGAATTCTACTCACCGGGTTAGAAGGATCGAGCCAAGCAGAACAGAGGTAGCAGAAGTGTGTTTGGCATCTGAAGCAGCACATATGGTTGCAGCCCTGTGTTTTCTGACATGGAGCATCGCAGGTAGGACACGGGGTGGTGTACGTCTTCAGATACTTCAGCGACGCCTCCTCCTCCTCCGTGATCTCGTCTTTTCTTTTTTGCGGCGTACAATATTGGAATTCGCCATGCCACGACTGTCGACATCGAGTACAGAAAGCGAATCCACAGTCCTCGCAGATAGCAAGCAAAGCTTGGGCCGATTCATTCTTCTCCGTATCGTCCTCCGCGATGTCATCTATATCGGACTCGGACGGTTCGACGAATTCAAGCCCCTCGGGCTTCTTATGATTCTTTGATCGAGCCGCGCCTTGGCACCACGGTCGAGGACAATATACAGTGTTCTTATCCGACTCGAGTTCATTTTTGTGTCTTAGCGTGACGTAGCGCATGACCATATCCCGCTCCAGGGGGATTTGTAAGAGCTCGCTAGGGCTGATGAAGGTCTTGGCTTTCTTTTTCCTCATGGAACCTTTAACAGCATCCTCTCGTTCCTTTGCACATTTTGGCTGGAGACATCGTATAGAAGCTATATCGCCTTCCGTAATAGCATTGTTATAAAAAGCCTGTAAACACTGTACGCAGAAGACATGGCCACAGTCGAGCATCTTGTGGCAAACGCTCCCCTTTTGAGGATCTGATCTCGAGTATTAGTTATGTGCATATGTAGTAAATCGCCTCCTTTTTGGATATTTACCTAAACAGATATCGCAATTGAAAGTTTCTTTGTCGAAAGCCCTCTGCTTGGCTTTAATATCGTAGTCAAGGATCTCTATCTTGTGTTCTAACCCAATTCTTAAACGCCCATCATCGTCGACTAACCCAAAGACTGTTTCAGAAGACAGTTGTAAATTATCGAGATATGCAAATATGACTTGATCGCGTCCGAATTCTTTCCACAGTGTCACCACCTCGGTTTCGAGCTTGCGTAAGATATCCCCTGGCAGCCAAGGAGGCGAAACCGAAATATCGACTCGGGGTGGCTCTTCTAGGGGATATTCGTCCGGAAGTTGTATAACGACGTGCAATGCTGGTAGATTTGACAAGGCGTGTGAATCTACGGCTGTGACCACTGGGATTTGGCCCTGTACTGACTCGACCGAAGGCGCGCCTTCGGTGGTAGCTGGGAAGAATACAGTTACTGGATTTGCTAAGCTCACAGGCAGCTCGATTGATATCTTATAAGGGTCATTTTCGTCGACGTGTAACTCGGGATAGATGGATGCTATCGTAGATATTTCAACTTGACGAATGTCTTCCTCCGCCATCTTGACTTATGGTTCACGTCACCGGTTGGCATAAAGGCGTATGTAGACGTGATTGTTTATGGGCATCTCCATGGGTTTGTGTTTCTAATATACTATTTCCTCTTTCCTCTCGTCGGCCGGGCAATGTGAGCATTCACCGCCTTGCAACTCTCTTTGCGAGTCTTTGCGAGCTACTAAACTTAGTATCTGAATCACAGACCCGAATCTTATGCTATAGGTTGTGCGAATAGTGAACTTTTAAATCCTGTAGGACGTTTAGATTTGGAGGCCCCAAGGGAACATTAGAAAAAAAAAGGTTAAATCTATCCTCTCTATATTAGGTATAGGCTAGGTACTCAGGAACAAGAGACAAAATTAGGATCAGGGTTTAAAGTGGCGTCGATATGAGAGACGGTATGACTCAAACGGCGAAAAAGAGCAGTGGGGCAGAAAGATGTTAAAGGAACCTTAACTTACAGCCATTATCATAAACCGTCTATCGATATTGAAGGTGAGGGGCAAAAGAGCAGAAGGCGCAACTTTATTATGACGCCTAAGTATTACAACAGCAGCTACGAAGGCCCGGGCCTTCGTACCTCCTAATAGGCTAACATAACATGCCTCTAGAGCTAGAGCTTAGGAGGTTTAGCGCACCTGCTATCTCCGCAGTGTATGTACCTTTCTGCCCAACTGGCTGACAGCTGACCGCTTTTTGCTTTGGCTAATGACGAAACGTCTTAGACCCTTGTTAGATCCGAAGTACTTCGTAGATTCTAGTGTATGTCGCGACTTTTCATAACATCGTGAAAACACTAAATGCTTTAATTTGGTCTACGTATCTGGACCTAGATACATACCTGTTAGCGTTGGACATCAGACAGGCTAGGTAGTCTGGTACTGGAGCCCGATTCTTGATCTCCTATCAGACGGAAACGCCACTTATATCATATTATATTTTAGTTATACAGAATTCTCGCTTTAATACTCATTTTCAATCCTATTGCGCCGGGGGCAATGCGTTGCTAAAATAATTCTAATCACTCTTGCCTTAGCCCTCTATCTAGTCCGCCACTCACAGCCACCTTATACAACTCGCCTCTTTCTTCAGCCTATCCGGCATGTCTGACGATCCAGTGCCCCTGGCATCTCTGTCACTTACGCACGTCCACTATGTGAGCTCATACGTATCTGTCCGGCTGGACTCCGTTCCAAGGCTAACCAGAGCCCCCCCAACCCCATAGGACCCCTCCGATCCCATATCCTACCTCTGCGCCTGGCTGGCCCTGATCCCCCAGGGGCTATGTGTCATGTACGCGACGCTAATCTGGTCGACCCGCGAGATCGAAATAGCGCTTCTGTTCGCAGGCCAACTCGCCTGCGAGGCCCTCAACTTCGCGCTTAAGCGATTTATTAAGGAGGAGCGACCGCGTCGCATGTACGGGAAGGGCTATGGAATGCCGAGTAGCCACGCGCAATTCGTCGCGTACTTCGCCGTCTCGATAACCCTGTTTCTACTGCTTAGACACCAACCGCCGAGTCCCAGAGTCAGGAAACGGAATCATACGTCGATGAGTTTGCTCGAGAGGGTGGGATGGAGCGCGATTGGGTTGGGCATGGCGGCTGCGGTTTCGTGGAGTAGGGTATACTTGAACTATCATACCGAGAAACAGGTCCTAGTAGGCACTGCCGCCGGGGTGGTGAGTGCCGTGGGTTGGTTCATTATTACGACTATAATACGGCGGTCGGGCTGGTTAGCATGGGCATTGGACACACCTATAGCTAAGTTCTTCCGCGTTAGGGACCTCGTTGTGGAGGAAGATCTGTGCCAGGCTGGCTGGGAAAAATGGGATGATAAGATGACAGCACAAAAAGCTAAGCGAAAACATAAGTAAACTACTCGTCGTAGCTTAAGGTTAAGTTAGTTAAAAGTTCAGGACTACTTTGATGAATGGCCATGGCGAAAATAAACTTCATCACAAGCTGTCTCGAAAGAGCTACGTATACGTAATGAAAAAATATAAGGCTGCTCTATCGAAGCAGTAAGGAGTATGCTAGATGCTACGAATGAAAGTTAACGCCATTTCAATTTGTAGTATACCCTAGTCTCGAGGTAACTCTTGAAATGCTAACTGGTTACAGTATATTCAAACAACTACATTTAATTAAGATGTCATCACAACATCCATATCACCATTCCCCACCAATTTCATGCTACTTAAGCTGGGCGCGAGACTATCCATTTCCTGCAGGGTATATTCCACCAGATAGCTCTCCTCAACCAGCTCTTCCATACGCTTATAATGCCTCTCGGTATAGACCTTGAGCGCGTTCAGGACCTCCTTCACACTCTTCTGGCCCCGGGCTCCCTTAACAGATAGATTAGAGAAACGCGACGCTGGGTAACTCTTTATGAGCGCCCAGAGAATGCGTTGGGCCATCGGTGCTGTTCGAGCGTTGGTATTCCAGTCTCTCAGCCTTAGCAGAAGCAAGAATAGCTGATCGTCTGAAAGAGACGCTAGCACTTCGTCGACTGCCTTTAGGCCTGAAAGACTCTCGGGATCCGCCGTCTTCGAATTGACTACCCGTTCGAAAAGGCTCTGAAGCTTGCGAGGGTGGTTGAGTTGAAGCGCCATTGTGATTGCCTCGCGGTAGGCTCCCACGTATTCGTAATTCTCAAGTTCCTGTTCTTGCTCAATACGCTTTAGAGCTGCTTCATTGGAAGCAGTTTGCGTCTCGCTCGAAGTATCCTTCCAAAACGTTACAGTTGAGTCACCGCTACCGGAGACAATCATATTCGTCTCGGGATGCACCGCGAGAGCCCAGACTCGGTCCTCATGGTTATCCAATGTGCATTCGTTCTCGCCGTTATTGACGTCCCATACTTTCACCAGCCCATCTCCTCCAGCACTGGCGCATAGGATGGGCTTTTTACCACGCTCTTCGTTTGGAGGGATGTTAAGCCATACTACTTTGAGGACCGTATTCGAATGGCCCTCAAATGTTCTCAAACATGTGTAATCTGTAAGATTCCAGAGTTTGACAGTCTTATCACCGCTTCCCGTGAGTATTACGCCTTTCCCAGCAACTGATCCTTGCTCGCCCTGGAGCACGGGTGTGCTAGGGGGGGCGAAACTAACAGACCAAACACCTCGCCGATGGCCTCGGAGGATGCCTTGCACTTCTCCCTCTTCTATCGACCATATTTTCACGGTTTTGTCCTGGGAAGCCGAGGCAAATAAGCGTGATGCATGATTCATATCGATGGCATTGATATCCCTGTCGTGAGCTTTTCGTGTATAAGCAGCTCTAATGGTCGTCTTTGCGCCCTGTTGGGGCTCTTTAGGTACCTCCCAGCGTTTTATAGTTTGATCCGACGATCCCGTGATTAGGAATGAAGGTGGGTGGCTTAATGGATCAGCATATGCCTTTGAACCTTCTACTGGTCGACTTCGAGGCAATGCCACGGCCCCGACAGATTCGGCATGTCCTGGAAATGTTGCCCAGCAGATATAAGAATTATTAGCCGGGTCTACTCGCCACAGCTTTGCGGTGTTATCTTTAGCACCCGTAGCGACCCAGTGTCCAGACCAGTCAGCATCAAGCGATATGATGATGTCTTCATGACCCTTGAGAAGTGCAATATCCTGCCCAAAATACTCAGAAGACACTATAGCTTTCGATCCAGGCCTTCGCCCAGTTACCGAAACTATCCGGATGTCTTCGGAGTTCGTTGCTAAGGCCATTGCAGAATGGTCTGGAAGTAGATACCGTAAGTCTATGATATCGTCGTGGGTGCCCGAAATTCGACGAAACGGTTCAGGAGGCGGGAGTTGGGATTGCTTGTGGACATCGGAGGGAATATCATATAGAGATAGAGTGTGATCGACCTGAACACAAACTACGAATGGGAACTCTGGCCTGTAAACAGCTCCTACAAAAGCTTCAACCTCAGACTTCGGCGCTTGTTCTTTTGTGAGTTCACGGCCGGTTTCTGTGTCCCAAAAGCGTAAGCAGCCGTTCGACCCAGCAGTATAGGTGAGCTGGCCATCCCCAATAAATCCAGCTGCCTCAACGAGTTCGAAACATGGAACGACCTTCCGCACTTTCCAAGACTTTGTGTCCCACCATCTGATCGTTTTGTCCCTACCGGCAGTCACCAGCACATTTTGAGAGGGAGAATAATCCAGGCCTTGGACATCCGAAACGTGCGAGTCGAGGTTCGCTACAACACTCCTCTTATGTAAGTCCCATATACGAACTTTTCCATCTTGACTTCCTGAGGCCAGTCGGAATTTCGCCGTGGAACTTGTGTCATTTCTATCATCTTCAGTTGCGCCCTTTGGTTTTCCCTTTCTCCCTTTTTCCTTTGTGTCGTTTTCCGGGGCGCTTGACGAACCTGCGGCAAGCTCGAAAAAGTGAAGGGCAGACACAAGCACGCTCGGCCCTCGAAAAGTATGTGTGACATAACCGCCATTTATATCCCAGACTTTAATAGAACCATCGGTTCCTCCAGTTGCTAAGAGGGTGCTAGTTCTATCGACGGCGAGAACGACGACGGGAGTCGAGTGAGGTTTGAGCGTTCGTACCAATTGAGGTTCTATCGAGTCGCTTGAGGCTTTGAGGGAATATATCCGCATGGATAACGAGCGAGAGCATATAATGAGGTGGGATCCCGAAGGAGTCACTGTATTACAATGAGCTATGGTGCGCTTGGTTTTGACGAATGTCTACATCACTTACAAGTTAAGGTAGATATTAATTCTCCATCCTATAAGATATATGTCAGTGTAAATCCAGTTAGTAATAACCACTCAATCACCAAATACTGACCCCTTCCACTGTCGTGATATGTTTTCCAGTCTTGATGTCGGTCAAGACTGCATCCTCACCGAGAGTTGTTGCGAGGATTCGTGCGCCATTCTCCAATGCGACAGCGCCACCTGTAAAAATGGGCCGAATTACTTCGCTGGCCTCGAAAGTTGTTTTAAACGGCGCCTTATTCGCCATTTCGGAACTGCGCAAACATATAACTAAGTTGCAAGAACCTATTCTCTCTCTGCTGGTGGGATGTTTAGGAAATTTTTATGACGGCGATGGATATCGATAAGGATTTCTTAATGCACCTGCAAGTAATCTGCCCCTAGCACCGTACCTAGCTGCTGCTAGCAGGTACGTACTACTAGACTTAGGTGCCTGCCAAGCACTTTATATAGCACCTTCTGGTCAATGCTTCCGCAATGTTAACATTACATTAACCTAGGTTAGGTACCTTAGGTATAGTAAGAACATCATCCATCGTCTTCGCCTTCCACAAATTCATCAATACCTACGTATGAGTCTCATGTTTTTCTTTAAAGCTCGAAACTTTTTCTTATTTAAGTCCCAGGTTGGTCTAAAGCAAAACTCCCTACCTATGCATCAAACGGACTTCATTTCATAATGGGGCGACTCGAACCCTTAACATCCCTAGCACTAGTATGTACTCGAATCTAATCTCAAATCTATTATCATGACGAGAAGCTCATGAATTTATAGGGCAGATCCCCTTACGACGATGTCGTGCCAGGGGAAGGAGAGCCAGACCCTCATGAGCCTGAAAAGCAATATGACGGGACAGGGCGTATTGTGAATCCCCGAACAAAGAGGATCATCAAGGATATTATTCGCGCCCACAATGAGGTGATGTTGGTCATAGGAGTCGCCGAACCTGAGAATAGTGGCGTTACCCCAGCCGACATAGAAATTACAAGGCAGTATCATGAGTATGAGAGCGACACAGGACGAACGTTATATCAAGCTGGTACAACTCTTGGTATATTAGGCACCTGGGGTGTTCTCAATATCCGACGACGCATTCTGGTAAGTTGGGATATACCCTTATTATAAAGGCGAGTTCTCTGTAGACTTCCTAACATTCTAATAGGTGTATAAAAGACACGCAGATGTCTCGTTCTTTCGTATGATACAGACGGAACGCAGTAATCATTCCCTTCTACAGTTATGCTTTGCAGGCTATCCGTGCCACCTGGTTATGCATGGATTGCGGTTGACTTCCAGGTACATGAAGGCATTTACGACCAGAGGCAAAAACCCTTGGTAAGCTTAGTGCCTTGGTTAATCTATGATGAAGGCTGATGTTTTCCAGGCTCCATGGCGCCATCGAATATGTTCGATTTCATTTACACCTATTCCTTACAATGCAACGTTTAGATTTGGTACCCGCATCTCAGCTGCTTCCCGGCCCCAAGTTCTTTATACCCTTCTCGAGCTCTTCTCCATTAGTTGCGCCACCTCCGCTTGAATCATTTAGCATCTCGAGCGTCTCTAGGTGGGTCGGTCAGTTGATTATGGGCTTGGCACCTTACGCTACATTTTATGTTTGTGGTTTTCTTTGGCAATCAGCATGCGCTACATGTAGGCTATACATACGAAGGCGTCTACCACGTCCTTTAAATTTCCATACGAACAATCGAGGTCCAGGCTCCAGTAGCGCAACTCAGAGGCAAGCTGTTCCAGAATCGCCGACTTTGGGAGCAGCTGATAGGGATGTTAGACCTCAGAACTTAGAAGCTGATGCTGCGACTTCGCTAGCTCTAGATGTCCAATCCAATGGTGAAACAGTTCCGGTCGGTTCAATCAGGCGACAAAGCACATTTTCAAGCCGGGGCGGGGAAGATTACGGGACCGACGAAGAAGACTCTGAGATGGTCAATCCCACACTGATTAGCTTTGACGTGGATACTAGCGAATCTACGGGACCGCCTACTGGAGTCTGGTCAGCGGAGCTACGGCCGAGTCTTCCGGGAGACTCTCGTCAACAGCCCAAAGAAACACCTCGCTATATCGTAAACCCCCTTACCAAGCTGCCTAGCTCATTTGCAGCAGACATACTTGCCAATTTCATTACAAACATCTTTTTCCTGCCCATTGATATATATGCATTCCCGATTGCTGCACGGGCACTTGCACGTAGGAGAGGCCTCCCTTACGAGGGTATGAATATTGGAGGCGGCGTGACATGGGGTGGGATCTTCAATATCATACAGCTGGATGTGATCAAGCTGCTCATCTCTGGCGAGGTTTGGGCTTTCACTACTATAGTTTCGCAGTGGTTACATGTTACCGAGGAAGAATGGAAGGAAATACGGAAGGAAGAAGACCAAGAATGAGCAGACCTCCATTAAGGGTTCACCTAACGAACCTGATATTCCCATCTGCTACACATACAGCTGGTACAAAATCAGCGCCAAATTCGGCAATGAATTCAATGATTATTGATGTTCTAACCGCGGCTAAGATCATGTTGTGGCGCCTGTACGATATGGGCGGTTAGATAAGAACACGCATTTTGTTGATTAAGTGGTTGTGATACCAATATTATAAGGGGTAAGGCGGGAACTAGGTGTACTATCATCATTCCGCACGTAATTATATACGATGTTTATCCAAGCGGACTGCTACGGTAGCAGTTCGTAGAGTGCGGCATTACGCGACGATAGATCTCGAATAACCACGGTACCTAAATCCATCGCAAAATGGAACGTATCGTGAAACCCTTTAGCCATCTCCGATGGATATCAAGCTTTATGCAGAACAATCCCTAGCAAAATTAATTTAAATACCAAGCATTCTCCAACGTTGTGCCCACCCATGCGAAGATAAGAATTTATTTACAGCAAAGCAAGCCCTAGGGTGAGGAATATCACGGCTTCAGGATACAGCAACCCAAACACCGTTGCCTTAACTCACTAAGGAACAATGCCTTTTTGCCCCTTTTTTCCCGGTATCCTACTCCCGGCGTGAAGTGAGTGGATGTCGGCCCATATTTATATGTTCCAAGGGGCTCTCTGGAGCATCTGCAACGTCTCCGCGGGCGGCCCGAGTCCAATATAGTTACGTCTGGAGCTATCGTTATTCCTGATCTTATTTGCGAACGAGTTTCATTCATGATCGCGGAACGCCTCCTACGTAGGTGATTTCACAAAGCGACGTCGATCCTGACGATGCGGTGAAACGGCGATTACTGGGCTCCAGCTGTTCCGGTAGCGGCTCCTTTCCCCATTGCATAATCGGAGGGAGATCGATCAAAGCTGAGGGACCTGAGTCATCTCCCTGCTTATTCCCGCTTCGAGATCTGCAAGCCCTGGTAATGACTCGGCATTCCGCTTTTTCTCCCAACACGCCGAGTCTCGGCCTGCGCGACCCGCTGGCAACAAGCCGGCGGGGTCCCGTCGGGGAATAGCGGAGTCTGGTTTATGTTCGTATTTAAGTCTTTAGTATTGTGCAAGTGATATTCATTAAGAGCTCAAGTGTATTCAACTGTAGTTTCTACTTATATGTCTATCAACCTTGTAATGACCCCGCTATAACTCACCCCACCATCAACTTCATGATTTCTTTTTCTAATTATATAATACATGTTACAGTTTGTGCTCCCCCAGATTTGGGCGTCTACATATGTGACAGATCGGTTCAGAGGCAACCCTGCCTTAGCATAATTATCAAACATTCAAGTTCGTTCTTATTGGTGCGGTTGGGGTTGGCACTGGCGGCTTGCTAGTACGTAATCTATGTGGTGACGCCTAGGTATATTCTAACAATTACATATTTCTAGGTTAGTCTACGTCTTCGTTAGACCCTTCGAGCAACTTTCAGCAATCAGAAGTGGCTAAACGAATAATGTAGATTTAAAAGAACATATGTAATGGAAGATGGGTTGCTTCTAAGATAACAAAGCAAAGTTTTCAAGGTCTAGATGCTCCAAGGACTATTACAATAAAGCGGCAGGTGGCGTGATTTCCTGGATGTTTGCATCGCGCTGAGAAGGATTCTATGCGGGATACCAATTTAAGGCATCCGTAGGTATGATGGCAATTCTGGGAAGGATAAGAGTTCAACTGCAGATATAATAATCTGCCAATTCCTTGGACAAACGGTAAGCATGCTTTCGAGTGTCTTGAGCATATGTAACTAGTTGTTGGATCGGACGAGAGGGTGACTTTCACATGAATCTTGCGGGGCCCCAGAGTCCAGGCCAACGAACCTAGACCCTTGGTGTTGGCAAATGAAGACGTGAGCTCGACTAGAGCGTTCTTGGGATTAGCTTCAACCCCATTGCGATGCGATGCGGAGTAATCTAACCTTAGGCGGCTACTGTAGATCACCCCATGATTTTGATGTGCTTGGAAGAGGCTCCTAAGATGAAATGGTAATTGCTCCGATCCCTGGATCTCCCGATTATAGTTTTGGTTTGAGGGGATGATCATGAGAGTATAGAGATGAAAACACTATAACTACATAACTACGGGCAAATCCTAACTTAGATAGCTACCTAGGTAAGGACCAGCACAATTGCATTCAACCTCTCTTGACAAAGGATCACATGAAGTGAGAGGTGTTCCTATCGCCCACGGCATTCTCCGCATTTAAAAATATGTGGTTAGTATCGTTAGATAATACCTGAAGCAGGGATTCCAAAGCTGTTAGTGGATAGACTATGTATAGTTACTATTTGCTGAAACATGAAAATACGTTGCAGTTGTAAGGACTAAACACGAGACGAGACTAGGTTACTATATTGTCCGGATCACCGTGCTGGCCGTCTACATATTCAAGCCGTCCGGTCTGCCGGTGTATCAACCATGTGGCAGCTAAGTACATAGCTATTGCTCACATCCATGATCTAGCTCGGAGGCCTAGAGCTTGGCATCGGACGCCTGGAGGGAAATAAGATCTCGATCTTCCTCTGTCCTTTGTCATGACAAGTGTATAGTAAAGATTCATTGGTATTCTTTTCAAGTATCAGGAGATTATGCCGTCAATGTTATAGTCAAAATGTTGAAAGAAAAAGCCTTTAGTCCGACTGGTGACAGGACAAAGCGGAACGGTGTGGGGCTGAGTAAGAGTGGTGGAGACCTCTGGAGGACCTAGTCCTGATATGCACCCGCTTAGTATGCACCAAGGTGGAGAACTTGCAGGGTTACGTAATGTGAGGCTAATTGTGAGTAAATGATCGGAGTACGTACACAGGTACCATAGTACCTATCGTTGTATTGCGCGTGGCCCTTCAACCCGCTTTTTCCTAAGATGCAGGTGCTAATTCATTGGGGAGATATTTGACCCGCTTTCGCTGTTACATTTGATGCCGACTTTTAACCTTAGTCTTCAAAGTTACATTTTAGGTACAAAGTTACCTTCGATAAGGTACTGGAAGCTCCGGCTTTTGGTTGTCTTTTGGGTTGTGTCACCCTGCTATAACAAATCCAAAGACAGATCGTGACCTTACAGGAATTTCATCGTTGATACGTCACATTCCTACCACATCTTACTACAGTACATCATACTATTGTCTTCTACCTCAATCTAAAAAGGAATTTGCATAGTGTCAAGACAAAAACCCGCCAATGCCGTTATTCAGATTTCCAACTCGTCTCCGAAAACGGTTGACGGTTATTTGGATATTTTGATTATTTTCTAAAAATTATAGAATTAGACCGGTTTCTCCCGCTAGTTGAAAGCCGAAACTGGAGCCCTAGCTGCCAAAGACACATGGCAGATGCTTGAATGCTTAACATTTTCTAATGAATACAATCTTATAGGACGCAAGGTCCACTTGGCTTAGGGTTGGTCGCATGCAGCATCGATGATGACAGAACAAAAGAGTTTAGTGTTATGTTAGGTACCTATGTATGTACACCGCGACGGTGACGGGGTCGACACCAATAATACATACCCCTGAAATCCTATGTTAGGTACATAGGTAGGTAAAGTCTTTTGCTATCCCGGTATTTACCGCCTAGGTTCTGCAGGTTGTTGCAATTCGAATGACACCTATAGGCTATCTGCGCTTGCGGCTTGCATTTTGCATTTTGCATACTGCAAACTTACGGAATGCATGCGCACAATCATCTTCCATGACGGGCGGTCTTATACTGTATCGGATAGCCCTGCCCTAGGACCACACGGATCATTCGTAGGTCGGGCGAACGGCCCTCGATCGTGTCTATTTTCTATGTCGTACATGCCCAGGTCTTCATTATTGACAGGGGTGCGTTTACATATATACCAGATGCCAATTGGGATGAATATTATCCCTTTTTTCGAATTCGACTGAGATTGTGATGTGTGCTATGGACCTGTTCTTTACATCCTCGCAAGTGCTCGAGCAACTTTCCTACCAACTTATATTAACGTTGAAATATGTATTCAAGTCGCTTACATAGACGTCCTGATCGGTTCGTTAACTATTACCCAATGGGTGAAAAGCTAGCAACGATATCTCACCTTGATAGACATCAATTCTATAGAAATAACTTTCTCTCTTCCCCGCTAAGCTGACTCGAGGTCGTGGTCAGCTAAGCCGCCTTCAGACTAGGAAACCAAGCAACGTGATGCAATCAATAACTGCAGAGAACCAGCGACTTGGTATTATTATAGTGTGTGTCAATGATTGGCTGCTCCGCAGATTCCAAGACTGACTGCTTCACGCCAATTAGACTTGGGCGTGGAGCTTTTTACGATCATGACCCTGAACTTTGAAGGCCAAGGCTGGGGTTATACGGAAAAGAATCGGAAAAGGAATCAACTCCCCAGACTCCATACGGTAAGATTGCCCATAGCCAGCTGGCTGCTAGGTACCGTAAATGTATTATGCTGGGTTATGATGTAGGTATTGCTTAGTTTGGTAGTCAACAAATCACATTTCTCCTTTTAAGCCAGGTTATTGCTGTTTAGAGGAATTGCAGAGGTCACAAGGATGACGAGGCTACGCCTTACCAATTGCTTCAGATGTGGACATGTGAGAAGCCCGTTTTATCCTTCTAACGTTAGTCTCACGAAAGCGTTCCTTGCCGAAGCCAATGATAGAAGACGCACGCGAACACTTATTATGGAGATCGCAAAGCTAGGTTTTCACCAGGATTGCATGCAGGATATTAGACCCCGAATTACGATTATGAGCCCCCATCGGGAATCTAGTGGAGCGGCGACTTTTCCTAGAGAGGCATTCATTTATGGCCGGTGGTAATCTGGTATTATGTAGGTATAGGTTACTCTCGTGGTAACAATGGAATATACATAATACTATGAATCCCCCCCACCACCAATATCCACCTCCACACAATCCCGTCCTATCCACCCGTCCTTTCTTTCTCCTTGTTAGTTCCAAAATTCCTAATCCCTAAAACTTCTTCTCATGCTGTCCAGAATCCTGGAGTCCCGTTTACTAGTTGTCGTTCGGTGTGGAAGTCAGAGGTGGGAGAGTGAATCCTCTCCCCCGTAGTCTCGTCGACGCAAATTCGACTATCAGATACGGCTTACAGCTTATACTTACAAACACCGTCTACCTCGTGACCTAGACATTCCAATACGTCTTTGTAACTTTTTTACACCGAAATTCGTCTAAGACATCTAGGATAACTCGGGTCTTTCAGGAAACAGTTTCTTTTACACTTTCTCGTTACCAGCAGCAACTACGAGTTTTCGTCTCGTTGGAAAAGGAATCTACAAGATGGCGATAGGAGACACAGTTCCGGTCCGTTCACCCGAACAACAAGCCGACGAATCGGTAAACATCACCATGACCGACCGTCCCTCACCGGTGCCGGAAGACAAGGAAACTTTATCAGATTCGAATTCACAGTCAAAAAAGCGATCTGCGTCGACTTCGGAATCCAATGGCTCGGCCAAGATCACTAAGCGGAGAGCGGCGAGGGCCTGCATCAGTTGTAGGAGCCGAAAAGTTAGGTGTGATGTGGTCGAAGGGGCTCCATGCGGCAATTGCAGATGGGACAACGTCGAATGCATCGTACAGGAGAGTCGTCGTAGGAGGTGAGTTATCATCTTCCCCTCCCCCTATCTCGTGAATTTTCAAATTCATATTCCAATTCATGTCGTTGGTATCTGATTATTCGATCTCAATTGCGTCGTTCTCCAAATATTGTTTTTTATTTTCAGCTCCAAAAAAAAAAAAAATCTCCAAAACCACGTTTCTACTTTTCTACTTTGGTGCGGCGAAGCTTACAATCCCTGTCACTTTGTGTACTACAGAAAGAACCTTTTTCATTCGACTTCATCAACTGCCTCTCATAGCAGTGTTGCCCCGCAGGCTGCCGAGGCACAGTTAAGAGCGAAGCCCGCAAACCCAGTCGCAATCGCTTCGGCTGCAGCTCCGTTGCATCCTCCTAGCGAAGCAGCTCAATCTTCAACGTCTAGCAATGATGTAACTACTTCAGGGGGAATCTTGGATAATGGCTTGGAGAGTCACGTTCCTCATTTGCTATGTAAGTCATGATTGGACCTCCAGATTTTCACATGCAAATATGCATCAACCTATCAGCAAGGTGTCAAGCCTTGTGGAACGCAGTAAGCATCCCTCTAGTTGATCACGAGGACTGACATGTGCTTCAGATCAACGATCAGGTTTACGGCCTGACCCTGTATTACTATCTACCCTCCAGGCTAGCAATACTGGATCAAGGTACCCCAGTATCTGGCCGAATCCAAACACGTGTCAGAACTCGAGCTCGGCTGCCGGTACGGGGGCCTCGAGGACCGCACAGTTCCTCAGCTCCCTCGAGGAGCCCGATGCGTCCTCGCAATTACCCGCCTTCATCCGGCCTCTTCCGGCCAAGATAGCCCCTGAAGATGTGACCTACCTTCACACTAAGGGGGCCCTCACACTCCCAAGCCTTAGTCTTCAGAATGCTCTGCTTGCCTCGTACGTCGAGTATGTTCATCCTTACATGCCTCTCGTAGAGCTGCATGATTTCCTGGGTATGATCAATGCTCGAGATGGTCTATATGGTCAGATCAGCTTGTTCCTGTACCAGTCTGCCATGTTCGCAGCAACTGCCTTCGTTGATGTGAAGTATCTGAAGGACGCGGGCTATACCAGTAGGAAGGCTGCTCGGAGGGAGTTCTTCTATAAGGCTAGGGTAAGAACATTATTCATGATCCTCTATACAGTTATTAACATATCTAGCTTCTATACGACTTCGATTACGAGAGCGACCGTCTCATCCTCGTACAGGGACTTTTACTGATGACATATTGGTATGAGACGCCGGACGACCAAAAGGACACATGGCATTGGATGGGGGTTGCAATCTCGCTAGCACACACCATCGGTCTGCACCGAAACCCGGCTAACACTAACATGACGCCGAGGAAACAGAAATTATGGAAACGAATATGGTGGTCGTGCTTTATGCGAGATAGGTTGATCGCCCTCGGTATGCGACGACCGACTCGGATAAAGGATGAAGACTTCGACGTTCCGATGTTAGATGAACACGACTTCGAGATCGAGCCGCTCGCTGACGAAGTTCAAATCATCGGCCCCGAGTGTACGCTAATGCGGGATGTTACGATGCAACGAGAACTCGCCTTGATGTGCATTGCAAAGGCAAAGCTCTGTCTTTGTATTAGCCATATGTTGAAAGCGCAGTACTCTGTCCTTATCAGGGATAAGTCGAGGGCAGAGAACACCACGAACAGTACGATGATGTTATTTCCTAACAAGCAGCTTGACAATGTGGAGGGTGTTAATTCATGTGACTTGGAGCTCCTCGCGTGGGTACAATCACTTCCGGTCTGCTGCCAGTACAGACCCCTATCAGCGCTGGACCTGAAAAACGGTCGCGCAACGGTCGCTGTACAGCGTAACCTCTTACATATGGTGTATTATACGACGATATCGGCTCTTCACCGACCACAGTTCCTCCCATCTTCTCCGACGCATGCACCCCAGACGTCAGCGCAAGTTCAAGAGATCTCCCGGACCAGGGTCCGTGAAGCTGCAGCTCAAATCACGCGCATGGTTACCGACTTGCATACTCTGCGGCTTGAGAAGTATCTTCCGACAACCGGTGTCACTGTGATTCTTCCTGCCATGATCATTCACTTATTAGAGATGAAGAACCCGCTGCCACAACCTCGCGATGTGGCCATGCGAGGTTTCAAGCAGTGTATGAAGGTTATGGAAAAGCTACGCGACATTTATTCAGCCGCGGACTATGCAGTCGCGTTTCTGGATGCTGCATTGCGAAAGGCAGCTATTGATTTGCAAGTAGCGCAGAATCAAGCCTACGCAAACGGTGTTATGGGGACTACCAATGTCAAGACACCCATGGCGCATTTCACCACTCCGGTTACCGCGTCGGTAATCGAGAATATGACCACGCCTCCACCAGAGAATGCACCGTATGCGACGACGCAGGAGGCTAGCCTATTCACGAAACCTGCGCCTCAACCGTTCGTGCCACCTACGGATCTGATCACCACCGCAGTCCACTCGCCCCCACATACCGAGAAGGACGTGCTCACACCTAGCGCGAGCGGATCCTCGGATGGACACGCTGCGACCATGGACATAGAAATGGATTTCGACAGCTTGGACAACCACGACGAATTCGACTGGAACGCGCTTACGGGCACTAACATCGACTTCGACCAGTGGCTACAGTTCCCCGGCGAAGGCATGGGCAACGCGCGGGCAGGCGGTGCGATGGGCGCCGGCCTAGTCACGATGAGCGATATCGACGGCTCGGCAAATTTCAACGTCGGCTTCGAGAGTACCGGGCAGGGCGTCGTTTCATAAGGACACAGCTAACGAACGCGATGAATTTTTGACGTCTTGAGTCGTGGCCACGGCGAAAGGCTTGCTTACTCGTTGGGCTATTGGTGTTACGGGTATTTTTTAATTTTTTCTAATTTTATATACATACCGTCTTACTATATAGATATGGACATGCATAGGTAATTCCATGGGACGGGCGTTGGATAGGTACGTGGGGGGTCAAAAGTTCTACCTTGTTTTAGGGGAGCTGTATATAGTGCAGGTTTACTGTTTCTTGTTGTTTGTTTCGGTTTCTATACCCGTGATGAGTATAGAAATGAGGGGAGTGGAGGAGTGAATTCACTCGTGATAGACTTGGGGGCGGACTGGATATAATGGCTACTTGGATGAATATATTGACATGTCTTATGCTTTTTCTCTGCCCAGAATGCAATTCATGAATCATGATATATCATATATGTGGTGGTCCGTCTATGTACATGTATGCCGGATATATTTATTGCTCTGATTCTGATTGATAGACCCGACGGCCTGTAGAACCCTGTCGCGGAAGAGGCTCATAAATAAATTGGCCTAGCTTGCGGTGTGGCTCTTAGATGGACAAGGTAGCTGCTGCACATCATCTTTTTTCCCTGCAGCGAAATGCTACGAGATCCGAATATGATATTCAAGATGGTATCGCGTAGTTTGACGTACATAGATATTCTGTGCATAGGTATGCATAGAGTTGAATATTGTTAATAGTATACGCGTATTTCTATCACATGAAGGAAAAGTAATCGTAAGTACCTAACCTAGTAGGCTATGAGAGAGGCCTCATCATGTAATCTGTATATTGTAAGTATACTTCGTACTACGTACTGTGTGATCTTTATTCGATAAGGAAATTATCTGGGAGATGTCTCGGCGTACCTCATTTTAAGTTAGACAAGGGTATAACAAGCAAGTCGTAAATTGACTTGGTCATAGCTTCTTTCAAACGAGTTTAATGAGAGTTTTAGCGCTCAAGAAGCTAATAATGGTTGCCCAGCGGCTCGCCGGTTCCACATTTTGTATTTGATAGCCAAAAAGTACCTGGATGTGGTTTGCCCACATGAAACTCGTCCAATTAGCATTGAGCTGTACTTCCCGCCTTGCCGCTGTACTTCCGCGAAGTTGTAGTGTAATTCTTTCGCATTCAACTCCCAAGCTTCTTGTATCCTACTTTTGTCCTACATTATTCAAACCAATTTCCTTTCATTCGCTTCTCTTTTTTTATGCTTTTCCCTTTCACCTAAGTCGTCCATTAGGTCATTGTTTTCACTTCCTTGTTGTTTTTATTATACCACTTAAAGTAAATGTGCATTACTGCATTACTGCATCACTGCGTAATCCCGCCGCTCCTTTGAACACGTCGCATACCCACCTGTCGCGCATATCACCAATGGCCATCGGCCTAACTTAAGTCTATCTCTGAGACCAATCCACCTTAGCTACGTTGCTTGATATTTCCTGCGGGTAGCCGAAGAAGCTGAGACTTCCCTTTCGAAAACCTGCCGGCTCTCTGGAATCGCAGTGACCGGTCCAGGTGTTTCCCCCTACTTCGTATTACCAACAGGAACTTGCGGGAAGGCGGCAAGGCGAACAAGGTCTTTAGCTGTAAAACTCTGGGGGAAGAAGGAGATGAAAGTTTACAAACGACAAACTCAATTACCAACTCCTCCCGTCATGGAGGACCGAATTTAACTGTTCCGCATCTACGCCTATCCGTATCGACAGGTCATATTTGAGCTGGAAATGCCGGTTCGAAAAGTTGTACCGCGCACAGAATCCCGGATACTAACCCACAGCAATCAGACATGGCCGACCAGCGAGTATATACGCCTTCCGGCTCACGGGGCGCCGTTCGACGACACTTTCGCTCGAGCTCCCAGTCGCAGTCCCATTCGCCAACCCACAATTCGCTTCGTCCCAGTGACGACTTGCTTTCCCAGCTTACACCCCTCGCGGCAGTCGATGCCCTTCAGTCTCCTACAGGAGCTTTAAAACAATGTATGGACAGAGCCTCGGCCTCCGAGCAAGCCTTTGCGATGAGAACGGCGACCGCCTCCCAGAAGATACGCGAGTGGTACGATGAGCTCTCTAGCTGGCCTTGGCCTAAGGATAGCTCTTCCGCCGGTTTTAAGATGCCATCTGGTAAGAGAAAGGACCCGTCCGACCCGAAGACGCCAGGAGATGATTCCAACGACGAGTTGGCGGAATCTGGCTTGCTTTTTGATGGAGGTTACCTTGGTAGTCTACCTGCCGCCGACGTAGACCGATACGAGAAACGAGTCGAAAGGATACGACGGGACTTAGACGAGTTAGATCTGGAGGAGATTAAGAATCAAGTTTTACATAACCATATCATGCCGCTTTCACGACCTGGCACTCCTCTGTTCGAAGGCGACCGCTCTCTCACGTCCACTCTTATGTTCTCGAAGATGGAAGATTTGACTGCGGTTGTTACCGCAATCACCATACAGGCCCTGCCTTGCCTATCCAGACTGTCAAGGCTATTGAACATGTGGGCCGTGCGGTTTGTCGTCCTGCGGAAAGTACCGTCTTTGCATTTCATGATGGCGGATGCCAAGATGGCTTTGCGTTCTGGCTGGAGCGCCATCGAGTCGGCTGAGTCAGGTCCTGCAAGTTCGACCGGACACGATAACTTAAAAAAGAAGCCCCGACGACTCACTAGAAATGAGTTTGAGATCATAAAGGGCGTCATACAGAAGAAGATAATGAAACCAGGCCAAGTCCTAGACTCCATGCTTGATTCTCTAGAAGGATCAACGGATACCTTACCGGATGAGTGGTTGGATCGCATGGAAGCAATTGAAAAAGATTATGCTTCGTGGGAAACAACTGCTGAACGAAAAGTTCGGGAGAACGAGACACCTGGCTCATTTAAGGGATCTCCAGCGCACGGGTCTCGTATGGGACCCGAAACTCCCCGACCGAAGATCAAGGTCCATGGCCCAAGTCCGACTAGGCTAGAGGAATCTGATGTCAGCCAGTTTGCCTCACCTCCGATGCCATTCGATCCCTCTCCGGCAATTAGGCCTGGACGAAGGCCGAGCTTACCCAACCCCGAGCCATCGAGAAGAAGATCTACGATTTCTTCCCGAAAGGACGGTGGGGTGAGACTCTTGACCGAGGAACGAAGTAAAATCATCCGGAGGTCGGCTTCGCAAACCTTTGATCCAACAAGACATGTAACATCTCGGCGTGATATCGACTCGGGAAGTATGATCAGGGGGCAGAGCTTCAGTTACGACGGTTCTCACGAAAGACGGCCTCCAAAGATCGCAACGGCCAAGTCGACCGGTGCGCTGCCCAATACTGCACGTCTTCCTCAGGGCAGACAACCTCGAGGTCAAGCACAAGATAAATTTAAAAATAGGCAGGGAGCAGGGAGCAGTCAAACTAATCCTGTGCTAGGTGAAGTTAATCGCAACATCATTCGCAGCCACTCCCAGGAACCCAACAAGCCCAATGCAACTATCGGGGGTGGAGCAACTTTACTTGATGAAGATGATCTTGAATTCTTGGAGCCTTCGGTTCTAGAAGCAGTGGATGAGGAACGAGAAGAGCCCGATTTGCCCCCAGCTCGGTTCGAAGAACGGAAGGGCAGCATGGGGTCTGTCGCTTCTACTGTCATACATGGTTCCCCCAGCGGTGGCGTCTTTCTAGGTCACTCTGATAATGGGTCCTTCAGAGAGGGATCTATGGAGCCAGATCTACCACGTTTACCGGACCCTGATGAGCCATTCTCGAGTGATGGTATGAGTCCACCTAGCTCACCACCCTTGCGCTACAAGACTCGGTCTACCTCTGTTACTTTTAAGGATGTTCCTGAGGTCGCTCACTTGCCACAATTCAGTAGCACTCCACCCCGGAGCCCCATCGAGCCATCTGGAATCATAGATGGTGATGGCTCGTTTGAATACGATAGTCAGTCCGGTAGTCCAGGCCGTACGAGCACATTCAGCTCTCTCAGCGAGGACGAACACCTTCAGCAACAGATTAGCGATATCCTCCAGTCTATCCCGGCTAAGATCCGTCTTAAGAGGACACCCGGCGTCAATCTGAATCCGCCCGACTTTCAGTACCCCTCACGGCCTAAACCCAAAACCTCGGACGGTACACGCCGAAGCAACTCTGGACTGTCCTCACGTGGTGAAACTCCATCCTTCTCTCGTAGTGGAACTCCTTCGTTCATGTTAACTCCAGCGAGAGAACCTCGCCCAAGGTCAAAAAGCAGCCAGGGAATTAGAGTTTACCACCTGTCGCGATCCACCGGCGAGCCTCCGCTCAAGCTACTAGTCCGTAGTGTCGGAGAGAATGGGGAAAGAGTTATGGTTCGAATCGGTGGCGGCTGGGCTGATCTGGGCGAATACCTTCGGGAGTACGCAATACATCATGGCTCACGATCTAGAGGCGAAAGCAAGGTAGATATCAAGGATCTACCAACTGCACCCCCTGCCACAGGGTCAAGTCCAGCAAGCCGACCTAGTTCTTCTATGGGTTCTCCGGTTTCACCCCTTGCAATCCGCAAGACTAGAAGGAGCGTGGGTTCTGAAGGGGCCCCATTAAAATTCCCAAATACACCTTTCGCTAGTCTTCCAAATGATGCAGAAACTCCGGCTTCAGAAATATCAAATAGGTCGCGCTCCTCGTCGCATATGGAATGGGATGAGGAGGATAGCGCTCTAGGTCTGGCGGGTCCGAAAGGGAGACGCGTAGATATGAGTGACGAAAGCCGAGCTTGGGTCGAGAGTGTGAAGGAGAAGGTCCGCATCGCTAGTAACGATCGCGTACCGCCTCCAGAGCAACGAATAGATACGAAGTTCGGCGAGATAAGCAAAGTCGGGGGTACTAAACGGTTGTTCAGGAAGCACTAGGGATATCTCTACGACCCGTAACGTACTTTGATCTCAAACGGAGTTGCGTTAGGGGAGTAAATCATGGAGTTGGAATTGCTCTGGGGAAGGGGAAAAGGAGAGGAATAGGAATATTCCGTGAGAATAAACCCGGGAATGAGGATTCGGTTCGGTTAGCATTCCAGGCCGGTGTTGAACGGTTCTTGTGAGCAGGCGGCCCTGCGGTTCGGGCCGCCACTACTGTGCACTTTCACACACATATAAGTTTCTTTTTGTTGTCAAGCATTTATCTATTGCTGAACCAATACCCCCTCTTTTCTTGACAATCATTTGGCACTCGAAGGAGTGTTAGGACATTCGTCCGTTTACAGACAGCACTTTAAATGCGTAAAAGCAAGTAAATACTACATTCATATTGAATATTTTGACTATCTACGTGAGTTTATGTATATCGTGATGATATTATTTTTTCCATAGAACAAGCAGAAGTGCAGCTCATGTCTCAATATCTTAGGGGTTTGGGCGAAACCCCGGTATGAGGCTCAACTACTGACCGGTGTAAGTTTCATCGCTATTTACGGATTAGATGGCCGATTAGTTGAGCCTAGAATTACTAATTAAGACAGCCTTTCATCTCTATTACACATAAAGTAAATACTTAGCATTAATAATGCGTTCCCAAGGTTACCTACCCCCCAACGCACCCCCTAATAACATCCCACCTATGCCGCTGTTATATTTGCCTACCTGTCGTGCCCACGTCGAGAAATCTCGAAGCTAGGAATGACCTTCTTCGACCGGGCGTACGACGCGGTACGGGGCTAGGGGAAATACTTTGCGAGTACCGCCCTGTGACATTGCGGCGGCGGCCCTACGCTTCCTGGCTACTTGCATGTGCTTCTCGAGTTGCTCTCGCACGAGGGATCTGGGCCGCCTTTTTTTTAAGCGATTTGGGTACTGTTGGGCGGTTTGGACTAAGACATTCTAAATCTAGACCGGCTCGGACTTGGCGTGGGCCTGTGACCGGGGAGATGGGCTGCGTGGTCTTCGTAAAGCTTGATGGGTTCCGGTTACTGGTTACTGCGGAAGTTCTGGGGGGGACGTCTACTGATGTGTCTATAGGTTAGGTACCTACCTAACCTAACCTAACCTAACTTGTCTTCGAGATGGCATGGCTTGTTGAAGGCAACGTTCGACTGACTACAAGACTTCGGACGGTTCTGTCTTGCTCTACTCAGGGAAGGGCCCCTCGACACGACGAGTAACATGCGTCCATCTAGTGTAATGTGATGATAATCATCTTGTCATTTGCCTTGTGCCCAAGTTCCACGTCTCGCCCCCCTAGAACCTGACTTGGTTCGTCCGTATGACAACTCCGAACGTCAATGCAACAACAACTAACGCCCTATATCTTGTACCGCGCGAAGCGGCCGTATACATCGTAGGGCATATATGCCCATTGCATCGAGACTCGTCTGTAGCGGACCGTGCCGGTTTTTTTTTTTTTTTTGCCACGGCAAAGCCCAAGCCCCAGGCCCCAAGCTATCCGTCCTACAGCAAGCTGCCACGCAATTGCGGTATTGTGGGGAGATCAAGCTTCCTTTAACAGCCTACCGCTCATGTTCAGCTTCGGGTTGATAACGATCTCGCCTCCACTTCGGTTTCGCTTCTCGGCCCGGGGATAGGCTGCCCGTGGGGGATCGAGGGTGCTGGGGCCGGACGGTTGCAGATTCCGTTATCGGGTCGGGCTTGCGCATTCGACGGCTTGGTAATAAGTATGGGGTTTGCATATCTACAGTAAATTTTTATAAAATCTCGTTTGTCGTCAACACGATCACGCGAGACGCTGTATTCCTTACGATATCTACTAGTGATTTGCTCCAAGTTCATATCAATCGACTGCGTTGGTGCTACTGTCTACATGTAGGCGAGGATGAGCTGGTTTGCCTTTTCTAGCATGGCAAAACCTTCTATTCTCGGATGTAGGTATTGGTATAGGTTGCTTGATAGTTTCTATCTATCACCGGCCGTAGCGACGTGGTTCCTGTTATAGAAGGGCGGCGAATTTACACGACGTTTTAACCCCTATCAGGCTCGCTACATAATAATGACAGGGCGATTTCTATGCAATAAGGATCCAATCCTTTCCTATAGTGACAATCCCGTAAAGGTATAATCTAGCCCTACATGTTCTAGACGGACCAACTACTATCTATTCATAGTCATTAGTAATAACTACCATAAGTATCGTGATGATCGGGTTCTTTTGTTAAATCCGACCTTCGTATTATATATCATAAAGGAGAGCACAGCAGTATCAGCGCTGAGCTGTCCCATCTGTGCCAAGGGGCACTACGGAATATCACCCGTATCCAATGGTTAGGTATATTTCCCGATGTTATTGACAGGCTGGGAGTTAGGCTCATATTCTCAGCCGTTGTGTCCGTGTCGACTACGAGCTCGACTACAAACGCGAAGGTGTTTGCTACTATGAGACTTCCTTCATGTATCGAGCACGTATGCGTGCCTACTTCTCGGCAATATTAGCAACTTCACCGAAAGTAGTACAACGTTAGACGATGTAACGGCTTTTTTTTTTTTCAATCAGCACTTTGATATTAACTTCGACATATCTACGTAATTACCATGCAATATCTCATACTTGTGCTACGTCCTATCATCTATCATCTCATATTATCTATACTCTAATCGAACTGTTCTCATATGTATTCTTGCTTGACAAGTAAAATGAAATATGTAGATATAATTATTTATAAATTTTATATGCCTAGACAAACGAGGCTATCTCGCATTATTCTATACCCAAGGTACCTATGGTTATTGAAAATTTCGATGGGCTTACAACATGTATCAGCAAACCGTGTTGATACGTTTGAGCTATTTCTTCGAGTGGGACTAACAGCAAACCAAGGCCTCGCCCGATGGTTTCTCTACGATATCCGTGCGAGTCCATCTCAAGTCATCAATCGGGTAACAGGAAGAACTTGGATCGGATGTTCTCCAGACACGAAACGTGGACTTGAGGTGTCATGGTGCCTATTTCAACCAGTGTGTGTTGGATCTTCATATTTATCTCCAAAGAAGTCATAACAGTTCAACTTCTGGGTCTGACAATCCTCATCGTTGTTCGTCTGAGATTGGTCGCCTTTTATGATTGTCTTAGTTGATGCGGTATTGAGCTAATCGGGATTGTATGACGAGATCTACAGCCTCACATACGATTAGAAGGGTGGCGCCATTCTGCAGAACGTAGTCTGCGGCCGGAACTTTGATCTGCGTGGATAGATTACCTTTTCGCAAGGGCTGGGGAAATAATTGGAAAATAGTAAAAGTGTGGCAACCATCACCTTCATTGAGCGAATCAATATTTTATTTGGTGGCCCTATGGTGACCCTGTGGTGATTCTAAGGGGTCCCAGCACAACGGAATCTCGATATTGTCGATATTAAGATGCATGGCGTCGGGTGTGTATCTCGGCGAATAGCGTGTTTTTCGTGGTATTTCAATACTACCTACCTTGGCGATCATGAGAACTGCATCCGAGGCATCATAGTTCATGGCTGGTAGACACACAAGAATGTGGTGAAACATTGGGTAGAGACACAGGTCAAGAGGACCCTTCTATAACAAAAAGCTGTCGCACAGGTAAGACATCGGAGTTTTGAGCTGCATGGTAACTCGCAGGGTCCAGCTGCTACCAGGTAGCTCTCTATAGGAGCTATCTCTGGGATGAAGAAACCGTCTACACGTTGATAACTTCCAAGCCAACGAACCCCTTTACTTACAGCATGCGGGACGACAACTGTTGACTGTTGAGGACAGTTAGGCAGGTCATATTCCGTCCTATATGCATTCGAACTTGATCGATTGCATAGCCTAGCTGCAAGTCGCTTTACTCCGTAATAAAGCTCATTTAACTTGTTTTCGGCTTCGCCAATACTACTTTTACGTACACGAAGGGCGCATTCTGTAATACGACAAACGTAGAGGTCATGATTTTTCTGTCTTGTGCGACCAAGGCTTTATTTTATGTATGTAAGTTGGTATTCGATAGAAGTCGTAATCGAAACTCACCAGCCATCGTAGCTCTACTCCTTCAGCTTTGCTGACCACCCTTCTTCTCAGCAGAGTTGTGATACCCCTTGCCGAAGGCGGCGCGCAGCACAGCATCGCGTACCAAGACGTCAAGATAACATGATGATTTGATGGCGCAAGTCATGGCTGAAACTGTCAATGCTGCTCAACCTACGCCTTGTTTAGACGTCGGTGAGGCGACGCGTTGGCAGGCGAACATGTCAACGTCGATTCTCTACAAGTTCGTGTACGTACATACATAGTCCAACGCCCGAAATAATAGTTAGTAAATACTGTAGGTAGGCATACACATTGATCTCTGTGTACGGCGTGTACTCGGGCGAGAAGGGTCCTATTTATTAGGGGTACAGGTATATTTCAATGTCATGCAGGGTAGGTATGCAGTGCGACGACGCATGGAAAACGGAGTGGTTCAAGGGCAAAGCCCATAACAATGGATCATAGATCTCACTCGATAAACCTGCGGAGTAAGTGTTCCCAGGACCAGCCAGTGCTGCCAGTGCTGCCAGTCAAGCAATTTGAACTGCCTGGATAGGATTAGTGAGGGGCAAAGGATTGTCGGTTCATCGTGACTAGCCCAGATACGGATGTGTTATGGATGTAACTCTCAGACGACGAGATTTGTTAGTGAGACCCGTAGAAACCGTAGAGACCGTAGAGACCCCTGCTTTCCACCCCGCTTCTTATTCCATCATTTGCATACGAGCTGCAGTAGCAAGGTCCTTTGGGAACCATCAGGAACGCGGCGAACTTACACTTTTACTACCTACATTAGGTATACTAGTATAAATCCACGGCACTTGGATAAGCTATAATATAAGCCTCTATATCATTTTCGTCATTAGCTGAGCGAACTAGTACCACAGCAGTCCGCAGCAGCTCACAGCAGCTTAAACCCTGAAAGGTTGACGAAGACGAGCGTGGAGACGGCAATGTCCGAAGCCACTGACCTTTGAGGCGCTTTTGGAGGTCCATCCTTTTTAAGACGCACTGCCTCGCTGCTTGTCATTTGACGTCTTTTAAGTCTTTCTAAGCGCTACTTTGAACGGTTAAGAATTGTCTTGTCATCGACATCTTCACCTGTCAAATCACTTACGACGAGTTCACAGCTGGGGCTTGCGCTTGGAATTACCCAACTCTTAAACGTCAGCGAATCACGACTTCTCGTACGTTGCCGCTTATCCGTCTGCTGTTCCGAAGTTCCAAAGGTTTCAAGGAGCTAAGCTACAGTTGGCGGAATCTACTTAGAGCTGGTCAGCAAGGCTGAGAAGCAGGGCGTTCGATTTACATATCAACTGCATTCTTTCTCCCCTCCTCAACACACCCTGGTTGCCATGTTCCAGAAATAACCAATAATCCCCCAATAAAGCTGGTTGAATATCTCCAATATGGTTGATGTCGACATCGACGCGTTCCTACGACAAGGCTATTGGCCTAACTCTAGAGCTAAAAGCCCAGATTCAAGATTGTAAGTTCCTATACCCTCCAACCAAAATGGCGTGGGATGAATCCATTGTGAACCAAAGTTGGGCGACTTACTGATACGTCATATGTAACGCAGCGCCACCTCGAGTACACCATCAAGCCAGTCCTCTTATGTAAATGTGACGGCTCCGAGTAAATTACCATTTCACGCTCGTCGCCAGCGCGATTATCCTCCTCCGCCATGTGTTGAGGATGAGACGGCGTCGCTCGCAAAGGAATATAAGGCCACGGTTCCAGTTCCAGGCGAGGGACCGATACACCGGGGGGATATTGACCAGCTGCCTATCCTCCTCCCTGTGCATGAACATAATCCGGAGAGGCGCTTTGTTATAGTTTCGACCTCGTCCGATTCTACAGGTGATTCCTCGGGAAATGCTAAGCAGCTACCGAGGCGACCCAAATCTAGGGATTCAAACCCCGAGCTCGAACCCGAACCCGAACCTACCTCTTATGAGGCGAACACCGGTCGCAAATATGATGCGCGCACGCGTCGCGAAGAATCGCCTGAGGCCAAATCGGACACGCGGCCAAGCCGTGAGAGACGTCGTAGCAAACTTGAACAACTACCTACTATAACTACAGACATTGAGCCTGATTCTCGGAAATCCGATACGAGGAGATCGAAATCTACGACAAGATCTGAGAAAGGCGACGAGAATTACTTTCCCCGCCGTCATTCTCGGCTTCAGAGTGGAAGTACGCTTTCTCCAGATGTCATAGAACATGCTAGCAGAGGAAGAGACCGAGCATACTACCAAGGGGGCTCAGATTCTTATTCTCAAAATCGCAATCGCTCATCTCACCCTAATGTTGAGTACGAGAAGAGTCCTCGAGATGATAGGAGATATAGAGATAAGCCTCTCAAATCGGCCAAGTCGACAAGCCCTACTCATCACAAACGACACTCGACTGCGGATATCCCTCAACATGTGCGGACATCCTCAAAGGTTGCCTATGAGAATCCTCCGCCGTACGCCGAGCTTCGGTCGCCGAGAGCTGACGATACTAACCGTAAACAACGTGAACGAGATACAGCGTCTCAGGTCTCATCTAATTCTGAAGAGAAACCAGAAGTCCCGCCTCATAGTAAATATATCTACTCAAGTGATGAGGACGCGTCATATCGAGCTCGTCCCCGCCGTCATCGAGAATCAGTCGTGTCTACTGACGGAAGATCCTACCTCCAAAGCTCAGCAGAACTGAGACCTAGTAGCGATCGAAGATCTCGGGGCGCCTCTCCGCTTCCATCTTCACGAACCTCCCAAGTCTATGAGAGGGAATCGACTTCGTCTAATCCGCGCAGCTCTACGTTCCCAAAAGATATCAAATTTTCACGAAGCGAACATCGTTCTCACAATTCATTGACCCGTTCCTCTACGGGAAGATCTGAGCTTAAACCCTCTGCTCCGATCGTAATTACTGCCGCTGCCGCTGCCGCTGCCGTAACTGCAACCGCTGCGGCCGTACATTCTGGTTCCCCTACTGATCCTCGTAGGTCAGGTATACTTCCATCACCTAGAGTAGGATCCATCCAGCAAGATCCTCGCTCGTCCACATCAGCATTGTCGACGAGTCCTCAGAGACACGCACGCCAGCCGGTAGAATCCGGTTCGCCAAGGAGCCTTGTCAGCAAAAGTTATTATATGCCTCCGTATAAAAGATATCTCGACGAGGTGCAAGCTGGCGAACTCCCTAATATGCGTGACTGCCCTCGTAGGCAACCAACTACAGGACACATGGATTGGCTAACACTTCCTCGTTGCGACAACTTCGACATCTGTCCGTCATGTTACGAAGTCACATTTTCTCAAACCGAATTTGCGCACCACTTTGTTCCGACACCGTTCCGCTCGACAGACCGATATATCGTCTGCGACTTCGGGACTTCTCGATACTACCAAATCGCGTATTTCCTAACAAGGAAATACGGAATGGCGGATCTAGCCATGTTTCGAAATATCGCTAACGTCACCGCTAAGAGCCAGCCGTGTTCGGGGGCGAGAGAAACCTCCCGGATCTGGTATTCAGTCAAAGATCCCCGCTCAGGACACCCTGTTGAAAGCTTTACCGTCTGCTACACTTGTGCGAAGACCGTTGAGGCTTTACTTCCGAATCTGACGGGCCTTTTCGTGCCTATGGACTCCCCGGCTGAAGCTACAAGGGGTGTCTGTGCGATGCATCAAGATAACGAACGAAGATTTTTATTCTATTTCGACCTTTTAGAGGCGGCGGCCGATAAGGCCTTAATAACTAAGAGCACGCCGGACGTTCAGGCCTTAGCCGATAGACTTCGCGACTTAACGGCTGTTCCCGAATGCGCTCGCGACACCCCGGTCCAAAATGGCAAGTGGTATACGATGCGGTCGATTCCCGATTTTACAGTCTGCGAGGAATGCTTCGGGGAAGTGGTATGGCCCATGATCCAACGCGACAGCAGCTCCATTGCGGCCAACTTCCACAAGAACCCCCAGCTACTCCAGCTGGCCGCTTGCCAGCTATACTCGGACCGCATGCGCCAAATATTCCAATGGGCCGTGCGGCATAACGATATGAGGTATCTGGAATCGAAGGTCAGGGAACGCAGGATGAAAGATCAGGAGTACCACGCCAGGATCGTGGGACTCGACCCGCACCGCTTCGGTGCGGAGTGGGTTGATGCCGAGCTCGACCAGGCGGTTAGAGAGTGGCAGAGGTGGGAGTAAGGAAGATCATCATAATGAATGGATGGGCGCGGTCATATAGATATAGGGGGTAGGCTAGGATGGAATAGCAAGGCAAGGCAAGGCGGGGAGGTTATGAGACCACGCTGCTTATGTGTGACGAAGATGAATGAAACTAGATTTATAGTGACGAGTAATGAGACATGGTTATGGCGAATTCTTTGGTATGAACTTTTGATTTAATAGGCACACGAATATTTATCGGTTGCTCATAACGGTAGCTATATTCCAGACAAGAACCCCTATCTACTTCTCCTTTCATCATCCCATCATTTACTTCCACGATAAAACTCAGCGGTTTCCACTCAACTGCTGCGGCCAATCAGCCGGGCACGTCCCCGTGCAGGGGATGCCGCTCTCAGTCTGGCCCTGGATATTACTACACAAGTACTTGGGCGTACTCTTCCCATCCAGCGGGGTGATCTCGACATTCTCAAAACTAAACCCCGAGCAAGGGCTGCTAGCCGAGCAGTGGATCGCAGAAGCAATATTATACCGACTAGTCCCCGTCACATTGATCCAGCGCACATCCTGGATGGGCAGGCGGCTCTGGTCGCAGCCGCGGGCCGTGTAGATGCACGAGGTGACGTAGATGGGCTGGTTGACGTTCTCGGCGCGGATGTTGGAGAAGGTGACGTTGCGCACGAGCCCGTTGCCGCTGTAGGTTTTGACCCAGGCTGCGTTGGAGCTGTGCGTGCAGGTGATGTTGTCGAAGGTCACGTCTTGCACGAAGTCTGGCGCGTTGCCGGGGTTGTTGCCCAGAGAGCCGATGGTTGCGCAGCCGGACTCGTAGCAGTGCACGTCGGAGACTTGGATGTTGGTGCTGTTGCCTTTGATGGCTATGCAGTCCTGTGGGTGGGTTAGCTGAGTACCTACCTAGTGTTTAAGAGAATAGGGGTAGGAGGGTGGTAGACATATTAGAAGAATAACAAGGGAAGGGGGCTTACATCACCGCAGGTCACTGTCCAGTTCTTGATGAAGACGTCCTTTGAGTTCCAAGTGTCGGTACCGTCAGTGTTCACGGTACTCCATTGGCTGTTGCTGGTTGAGTTCATGTCTAGGTTCGTCATGGTGATGTTCTCGCTGTACGCAACGAAGGTGTCTAATATTCTATTAGCCCTCTTCGTCTTTTATTCATACTTCAACTTCATGATACTATTGGCAAATACGAAGGGAGGGCGGGAATAGCTTACGCCAGAACTGGCTCTGCCTCCAGGTGATTCCATCGATAAAAACATTCTTAGCATGCCAGAGCGTTAAGCTGATCGGCCGTCCGGCTTGGTTACTTCCGCCACGGTTCTGATCATACCAGAACTGGCCCTGGCCATCAAATAATGCCTTGCCGAAGCCACGAATGCTGATATCTTGGCCACCAATGCGCCAGGCCGTAGACCGCTGCGCATACTCGACGCCGATACTGTTTCCCAGCCAGTACTGGATATCCGAGGACCATCGTAGCGTACCGTGGATCTCAATATCCACATTGCTCAGGTCTTTAAGATCCATCACCTTCCCGATGTGGAATGAACCCTCCGTTAAGATAACCTTGCCGTTCTTCCCGCATTGCTTGAAGGCATCGAGGATCTGCTGTGTGTCGTCCGGTTCCTTGCCACCCTCAACCGGTAGAGGTGTTACCGTGCATGTCGAACCTGTGACATTGAGAGCCGCAGAGGCTCCGCTGGCAAGTGCCAACAGAGCAGGTATAAAATATGTAAGCATCATTCTTCTTCTCTTCTACGCCTTATGTTAGTTGAGGAACAAAAATCTTTCCCGAGCCTAGGAAGCAATCGCGCAATCGCTGCTCTTTTCTGGCTTTGGGAATCCGAGTCCTGAAAGACGTGATGGCAGGAAAGATAAATAAAAGCGACTGCATTCCCGTAGGAAAACGGAGCGTCCCATCTTGGTAAAAGCTTTGCCGGACCGGAGATATTTTAAACTACGGCCCCCTTAGTGTCAAAGTCTTCCAGAGCCGTAGAACCAGGTAATCCATATTACCGTCTTGGCTCTCGCGAAGTCCAGGCTACCTCGGTCGATGTTGGGCAGGCGGTGAAATAGGGAGGGGGGATGGATTGCTGTAACGCAAACGAGAAGACATATATTATCTTGATACTATATTAAGGAAAAACGTGGCATCGCGCCCCCCAGAAAAGTACGCGCTCAAATCAGGGTGTAGAGACGGGGAGACGTAGACATGGATATAGGCGAACTCGGCTAATGTGGAGTGGAGGTGGAAGAAAGGGGCGAGGTTGATTAAGCGGATATTAAAAATCCGGGGTCTAGACTACTCCTACTTAACCTAATCGCAGCAACGGGGGAAAGCTTCATAGTCAGGTAGATAACATGATTGATGGAGAAATTTTATGAGGCCAGGAGCTTAGCTGCTCACTGGCTACGAGTAACTTGTTGTTAGATCCAGGATTACCTGGTAGGCACCTATTTAAGAAAATCGTGAACCCCAATGAAGAACCCCATAAGATACTACGAAAACTATCTGTGTTCTACGAGAATAACAACATCATTTTCGATACGACGAATTTATGGAAGACGGTTTGTAGAAATCCAACAACTATTTCCAGGCAACTTTTACAAGAGAAAGTAGAGTGTCTAAAATAGATAGATGTTGAATATAGACGATGTTAGTCGAGTCAGTTGCGTAAAATATAGGGCACAATATCTAACAAGACGCAAGTTAATACAATCCTGTATCTTCAATGGTTTAGGAGGAACTTAGGCGATATGTCACGATAAAGTGTCACCTAGCCCAGACTATAAACTCATTAGATATCAACTATAGTACAAATAATCATCTGATGGAAGCGCAATTAGTCATGTACATTACTACGATTCGTCGGGAACCATAAATGTTACTATATAAGTCTAATGACGAAGCTTCCGAGACTCCTATTCTAAAAACTCCTACGCTTTCTCATGGAAGGAAGCCTATTTATCCCCCTGTACGGTTAAGTATGAATATCCAACTGAGATACTTGTTGCTAAAGCCTCATTTTTCTATCGCGACTAGACCTTAACTTAATACGCCCCGACAAAATAAACACGGGCGATGAAGTCAGTCGTGCACAGCATTGCTGCTAATGTAATAGGCTTTCAAGTCGGAAATGCCATTTGGTTACGTTCTACTTTGGAATGAGTATATATGTGGCGTTTGAGTTTTGTTGATATGAACAAACGAGAACTTTAAGAACCTGGGAAATGTATATATATATACCTATATAAATACCCAGAGCCAGCGCTAATTAAGCAGAGTAGTGTTAGAGGCACGAGGGAATGAAATGCATAGACAAAAACAGAAGATCTCATATGCCAGGAGATACTCCAATTCTGTCTCGAAGGAGGTTCTCTGGACGTCTCGGCGCCATAGATGCGCCTGCTATAGCTACCGATAGACGTTAACAGCAGTACCATCATTATCATCATTAACAAGCACATTCTTCTGCTAACTACACATCTTTATCAAGCACTAATAACAGCATCGCTTCTTAGGCACCTTCCAAATGGATCGATATCCAAATATTCCAGGAGCTTACTTTCCTACACGCCCTATACTTGATAGCTATGGACAACCTGTTCAAGGCCACAGCTTCCCATCAACTCAGGGTTATGCCGGGCAAACAATGACGGGGATGGGAGTTCCCTATCAAAGCACCAGCCAGCCTAGTATGGGGGCAACGAACCTCATAGTCCCGCCTCCAGCCACCTACCAGCCCAACCCGAGGGTTTACAATCCCTACCAGACGACCTATGAGCCAGGTCCTGTTCCACGCTGGCAGTTTCAACATCTTCAGCGTCCACAACGTGAAAGGAGCTCGCATATACATCCATATTATCGCCCTATGAATACTGCGGTAGGTATCCAAGAAGTTAGCTACAGCTACATCCAGCCAGCCTATATCAGACAACCGCCTAGTAACCCCCTTCAACCTAATCAGTCTACAAGTCTACCCAGTCTACCCAGACAACCCAGACAACCCAACCAACCTAAGCAGCCTAGACAATCTAAGAAATCTAGGAAGCCTGGGAATTCTAGTCCGGTCCAGAGGCAGACACATTCACCATCGCCCCAGCTGGCACCTCCAAAGGCTCAGGCACTACCTTCTGAGACCCACGCAGCGCCACTACCGGAGACCGAGTCGGCACCTCCAGAGGCCCAGAGGGTGTCACCAGAATCTCAACCAGCACCGCCAACGACCCAAACGGTACCATCAGAGGCCGGGTTGGCACCATCAGACGCTCAAACGATACCATCGGAGATCCATACAATACTACCAGAACCTCAACAGGAACTGTCAGAGACCCAGCCATTGCCATCAGGCGCTCAGCGCGAACAGCCAGAGGCTCTCGAGATACCCCCCGAGTTCCAAGAAGATGACTTAAGCGGGCTCGATGCCACTGGATGGGATGCATGGATTGACGTTCACATAGAAAACTGGTCTTGGCCTGAAAATACGCCGTCGTCTTGATAAGCTGCCTAGACGACTACGACTTCCTAGGATAGGGGTTCTTATTTAGGGGCGTAAGGGAGATCTAAAAGGGACTAGGAAGATACACTTGGCTTCGAGTTATGTAAATGATTTGGAGGTGCAGCGCTAGGTATAGACGGACGTGGGGATAAGGCATGGCAAATGCCAAGGCATTTACGGATATCGCATAGCGACAGACTTTATTTATGGTTTATTTAAGAAAGCTAGAAGGTTGAATATCCGAATAGAAGCGCCTCTCCTAAGAAAATTATCCCCAAGAGGCCACTATACTTGTCATCTAATTAAGTCAATAGATGCAGTAATTAATATTAAAATTCTTAGTCGGCACTTGAGCCTCTCCACGTCACTATGCTCGAGCGTGAGTTGGTCTAACGGCGGGATAACTGCAAGTCCCCTAAATATTCAAAGGCCTTGAGTATTGCGTACCTAACAGGTAGGGACGGCTCTACCCGCCTCTTCAACTAGGAGATACTAATAAACCTAGTAAATATAGCGCCTTGGTTGTGATGTTTGCCGAGTAGTTGACCGACACTTCTATTGGGTTTTAACTAATCAGCTAATATAACAAAGAATCCAGAGTAGCCTGATGAAGTACTTATGCTTGACCGTAGCATCTATTTATTAGTTCCTACCTTACTAGTAAAGTACTATTATCTTAAATATTAATAGTAAAATTTTTGGACTGGTATAAGTTATATTCCTGAGATGTCAGGGGTCATCAGTATTATTAGGTTCAGCCCGCAATGAAGTACATAAACAGGTACCTAACTTTGAGCTTGTTGGATGAGTTTGTCTTGGTAGAGAATCATATCAAAAGTAAACCACAATCCAAACTCTGAACAGTCGACTGGTCTATCGGAGCGCACACATGCTGGAGTTATGAAGAAACAACGAATATGTGAATGAAAGTGTTCTTCTGATCTATATAGTCCATCTATTCGACCCTTATATCGTTGATTCTAGATCGCGGTGTTGTCTGTTCCCTTTTTAACAAGTTCCATGTTCTATCCACGGACTCGGGAAATCCCTCAACATGATGCCCATGTAAGTAGCTAAGATTCCAAGGATATCTCTCCGAAAAGTGCCTTCGTCAGAAGCGAAGCGTAATAATCATTATGTGCCAGACCCAAAAACGGGGAAACAATACCAATAACGCCGACCATGAATCTTATCTTATGCATACCTCCTCATGCAAGCCACGTTCTTACTTGAGGGGATCGTAAATCCTATCCTTGATGTACTTCGTCAGGGCGACGTCACCCCATTCTTCCCATTCAACCCACTGTTCTTCGGGTAGAGTGCTGACACCTTCCCTGCGGGCAGCCTTCATCACCTCCCGGGCGACGACGACGCTGGCATCCCTGACACGCTCGATGTGGGGATAGATCAAACCCTTGTGGACCTCTTCGGCATTTAGGGACTCGGATAATGAGGAAGCCGAGATATAGACCATCTCATCAGTGATCTTTGACGCCTTAGCGAGGATAGCACCGAGACCTAGACCAGGGAACACGTAGACGTTGTTACCCTGGTTCGGCCAGTAGGTCACAGCGTGGTCGCCGGCCTTGACGGCAAACGGCGCAAATGGAGAACCAGATGCGAAGATAACAGTGCCATCTGTCCACTGGACTGCTTGCTCGAATGTGCATTCAGCCTTGGTAAGAGGGTTGCTAAGAGGGAAAAGGATGGGTCGCCTTCCAGAGCCACCAGAGTCAACCGAAGCCTTGAGGGCACGAACGACAGACTCGGTGAAAACCCCGAAAGTTGCCGTAAGACCAACGAGGGCAGACGGCCTCACATACTCGATTACTTCCTCGAGTGTGCGGAATTGGTGGCCATTGTTATCCGACCGGGCAAAGTACTTCTTGTGGTCCGCTAACTTGTCACCTCGGTCCGCGGTAACCAAGCCCTTGGTGTCGACAAGCCAGAACTTCTCTTTCGCAGCTTGTTCTGAAAGGCCACGACGGGTGTAGTACTCGACCATCTGCTTCGCGACACCGACACCGGCTGAACCGGCACCCATGAATACCAGGCGCTGCTCCTCAATGGGAACACCGGATAGGTTCACAGCGCCAATGTAACTAATATCTTGTAAGTAATTAATGACAAAAGGTATGGTGAAGCTTCGAATTGCTTACCCAGCCAACACGACGGCACCAGTTCCCTGGATGTCATCGTTGAAGCACTTGTACTTGTTACGGTAACGAGCCAAGTAGTTGAAGGCCTTCTCAGTCTCGAAGTCTTCAAACTGGACGAGCATGTTGGGGAAGACCTCGGCGGCAGCCTCCATGAATTCATCCATGAACTCCTGGGCAACAGCCGGAGAAGGGCGTCTAGCTCGGAGACCCAGGTACAGGGGGTCCTTCAGGTTAGTCTCATTGTTGGTACCGGTGTCTAGCACGATCGGTAGGGTCTTTCCGGGGTGGATACCGGCGGCACCGGTGTACAAAGCCAGCTTGCCGATCTAAGTAGGAGTCAGCCTCAGATTTCACGGGACACTAATGTAAGCCAAGATGGTGGAACTTACGGAGATCCCCACACCATTCATACCGAGGTCGCCCAACCCCAAAATGCGGGATCCGTCCGTTACCACGCAGATTTCGGGGTCCGGATAAGGCCAGTTACGCAGGATTGTCTTGATTGACCGGCGCTGTTTGATCGATATGTACAACGCTTCCGGGTGAGTGTAAAGCGTAGAGTACTGCAGACACACATCACCGATAGTGGGAGTGTAGACCAGCGGCATCAGGTCACGAACATTGTCGATAAGCACTCTGTAGAACAGATCCAAGTTCTGAGTCTTGAGATGCGTCAAGTATAGATACTTGTCGACGTTGGTCTGCCTAGAGTTGATCACCTTCATACACCTGGCGACCTGAGTCTCAACGTTTTCCATGGCATGCGGCATTAGACCTGTGAGGTTCTTAGAGACACGCTCATCTGGGGTAAAAGAGAGTCCTGGATAGCTTGGGTGTTAGTAGGAAAGCAATCGCGAGGGGCGGGCTTGTTTAAAAACTCGGCGCAATACCTTTGTTCCATAGAGGTTCCCGTAATATTTGGTAACCACCAGCGGCGGACTGCGGGATGTATTCTGTGCTTCGGTACTGTTGGACCTCGCCGTAGTGGTTCTGTGCGTAACCTCGAAGGCCGTCTAGAGCAGCCATTTTCATCTGTTCTTCAATTGCAGAGATATCAACCGAGGACATTGGGTTAAGCGCAGACTGCCTCCGTTGCAGAGATAAGGACAGGCGTTTACTAGAGACGGAAGTATGAGAGGAACGCGCAGACGCGATAGAGAATGAAGAAGGGGAAGACGAGCGAGGCGTTGATATATCTGAACTGGCGGTGCTGTAAGTATTAAACGCCATTGGACGTCGCGGTGACGGGTGGCGTGCCAGTATTAAAAGACAACGGTTGGATGTTGAGCTGATGGGGTAAGACGGAAGAGCAGGGCTAATAGGGGACTGTCCGATCCAGCTGACGCTATCAGAACTAGAACTGGCTGAAGACAACGTGGACGGGTACGGAGCAATAGGCAAAGACGATGGTTCCCCTTTTCGGATATCACTACCAGTAGTGGTGCAAGAGAAAAGTCCGGAATGCAAGGAATACAAGGAACTAGGTTCGGGTGGGTGAACGTGGTGTGTCTGCTGATTACTGTCCCGAAGAGTATTCGTGTAATTTCTTGTATTATTGCCGTGGTGTTTAATAAAAGTCCGCCCAACTACGAGGTCGTCCATGAGGCCATTTGCAGACGGGACCGGGCTTCTTAATAACAATAACGGCAAGCCGGTATCAGGATGAGTGCTAGCACTAGTTCTAGCATAAGGAAGAGCATGAGGAATACCAAGGGTCCTGGTTCCGTATGCCTTCGTTCTCAGACCTCCATTCGCTGCCGCCAGACGACCGCTAACACGGAGCCGTGTAAGCTGTGACAAGGGCGAACTGGGGTTTCGTTGGGGTTTCATAGGGGATCATAGGGGATCAAACACTAGGTCCAGATCGCTGTAGTATTTTCGTTATTAGCCCAGGAGCCCAGGGGGAGCTAAGGGGGCGGCTGATCGGCAAGTTACGGAACGAATAAGAAGAGAGGGAAAGGTAAAAAAAGGGTATCTTCGGTACGAGGGTACCAACAAACGAAGCACGGCCGTACCGAGATTCGCGTAGTTGGGTATCCTCCAATCGAAGAAAATAAATAAAATACTTTATCTTGAGTGGGAAGCAACGTAAAAAGGCGTGCAAATCAATTAAAGCAACGTCCGAAACAGGCAACTGGTAAAGTTCTGAAGAATTATGTAGGAGTCGATGTAGACAACCTAATAGACCTAATGATAGAACAAAAAAAGGATTCTAAGTCAAGATTGACAGACACTCACCAAATTTCCGATTTTTTTCTTCTTTCTAAAAGAAAGACGGAAAATTTTTGTTGGGATCCGACCAAGGGGAAATCAAGAGACTCTGCCGTACGAATGTACGCCGGTACCTACATACTTACATACAGCATACATAGTGGTGTGTGGTGTGTGGTGTGTGTAAGAGCATCGAAAGTATGTAGGTATGTAGTACAGACAGGCATTGCACACCGTAGGGTTATCCCATAAGGTTATGACCTCCATACAATACTCCATCTTGGAATATGTTAGGTTAGGGAGTTATTGTACGTACTAAAAACTAAAAAAAAAAAAAGAAGGATACGCCAAATAAGGAAAGCTTTGTAGTTCGTAATTGGGCCCGGGGAACGATCCTTAGGACTAGACTAGCCTTAACTTTTAAGGACTAACTGACTTCTAGTGGGACGTGGAACCTAAACCTACATGGTAAAGGTAGCTAAGACGAAGGAAGGGTTATTCATCGGCTGCCTTCACATGTACAAGCCTGCCAAGTTACGACGTTGAGAGAGTATAAGCGCTACGTATACGGTATACGGACTTGGGCATGAATAATGCTTATTACTTCACCCCTTCTGTGGCTGAATATGATACGATTCCTCTGCAGAATCCAACCCCAGGAATTGCTACGGAACGCCTTCTCGTCAGCGACAGCAACATTCACGAAATTTCTGGTGTAAGAGGTGTATGAGTGTAGTGCACAAGTGTATGACATGTCGCAACACGGACTCCGAAAAAGTTTGGGGTGCATCGGGTTCTCCCTGATCCTTGACGTTGCATGTCCGTCGATCCCGCAGTCCCGACTCTTGTGACTGGTCCGTGATACAACCAATTGAGCTCTATCTCCCCGTCCCTGCATAAGTCGGATTTGCGACTTGGGACCGTCCAATGTTTCTGATTTGATTTCGATAACGTACAGGTAATATAGCATTTCCAACCGTCTTGGATGGCCGCGCCCTTCCTCTTCTCGCCCTTCTCAAAAGTTGGGGGATCAGATCGAAAGAGGCTCCCTTCGCAAGATCCTGTAATCCGTCAACGGTTGGAGGTCTTAAGGATGAGGACCCGGGGATAAGAGGGTATACGACATTTCCAAATGGAAATAACGGGAGACCATGGCTCGAGATGTTGTATGATTGACTAGCCAAATCATGCCTTTCTCTGCTGCTACATACCTACCTACGTAAGTAATGTTATATCAAGGTGCCCAAGCAAACTCCTTTACTTCACCATGGGCCCCGTTCATTTTAAAAAAATCACCTTCTGGAAGCCCAATCCAGGACCAGCCCGAAATTGATCACGATATTGCAAGGTATGACCGCGCCGAAGGATGGGGCTGACAGGGCTGACGAATCTTGTACAAACCCTTGCAAGAGACCCGGATTCTTCCGATCTGAAAATGCCACGAGGCTTGGGTTTTACCGACTGGGTGCGTGGCAGGCGTGCTGTAAGTCTGCTAACAGCCTCACCGAGTTCTAGTTAAGACCACTACCAATTAGATTGATACATCAGATTCAACAAGAATTTCAAGATGGCCGAAACATACATGAGAGCTATTATGTAGTATGTTCATCATATCATCAAACTCGTCGGAAGAAATAGGGAATACATAGTCGTCATTACTGCAATTTCCTTCGAATTGGTGCTTGATACGACCCGTTGATTCTTTTGGACTCTTCTAGTTCGTCTGATGAACCCGCCCAGCCTGTCAGTGCCCTACCGTCCAATCTCTCCACTCCAAGCCCAAGCCCAAGCCCAAGCCGCCGAGCATGGAGAGCATGGAAAAGGTCTCCACTGAGCTCAAACACAGATTCACCGTCACCGTCACCGGCACCGGGAACCCTACATACAGTTTTTCATCTTTCATGCAGCCCAACTACTATTCCCCACTTGGTCATCAATCAAGCTTCTCCAGACTGCGGAGATACAGACAAGCATTTGTACATAGGCCTAGGCTAATTGTTCAGACTCGTATACATATAAAAGCTCCATTTCGACGTGCGCATGACCGCCGCTCGAGCCTAATGAGAAATCCACAATACCCGCCAACTTCGAGGCCTAGCTTCCCGGCAACGGTGAGCATTTTCAATATCGTGACTAACAAAGTGGCCTTTGCCATGGCCGCGATCGTCGCGCTTGTTTCTAGAAAGTCGTCCGAATATAGTTATTATATATTCGGTCAACGACTAGCGGTGCTACTACATACATGTAGCTATGTATGCCCGCACTGCAGCTCGTCTACCGCTATGCTGTCTCAGGGTGCACCCTGCTTTCTTGGCTTTTGAGCTTGTCTTGACTCTTTGCTTCTTAATGCATTGCCTTTTAATGGATAATAGGGCAAACTTCTTCGTATCGTAACGTGCCAATAGCTTGGGCGATTAGGAGCTTGTTGCTCGAAGTTTCAGAAGCTCCCTGTCTCATTAGTATCTGCCTTTTACTGATACAAAGGCACATTATCACATTTATGTGCCGAAATCTCATCAGTCATGCTGTTATAGTGTAGTTGTTGCCGGATAGAGATCAGCATCCACTGATTGCCCATTACTGTCTCGGTGTTAGGCAGAATAGTCACGATGCGGCTAAATATTTCGCGGGGCTCAAACTACCTAACGTATTACGTTAAGATAGCCCGAAAATTTTAGGTCCAATTTCCGCCAAAATGTGACGATGCCGTCATTTCTGAAAGGATATATGTTCTACCAGTAATCATGGCCCTACTGGTAACTCCCCATATACAGGAATCCCACTAGAGCCACGCCGGCTTCTGTCTCACAGAAAGGATCGTCACCGAAAACTTTCAAGTCTCGGGATGTTACGGCGAATAACTCCTCCCCTTGGTAGCGTTCCTTATTTCAGATGAACGTCTATCTTATTAGTAAGTGTTAGACTTGGCTAAGCTTCGAAGACGAATTTAGTAACATTGTGTTGTATTCTGACATGAATCTTCCAAGCATGAGACACGATGAAAATTTTATAGCTCTGCACGGTATTTCTTTGACTAACGATATTGTCCTTAATTGTTTGCCCAACCTATGTAATATAATTCATAGCTTATAGTTTTCACCATATCGCTTAAGTCTATGTGAGAAGACCCCTCAGTACACTTAGCCATTCTCAATAGTCGTGTCTCGTAAAGAGCTGAGCAACAGCGCCGCCTGGTATAATGATAAACATTAGGTAGGGAACCAAATTACAATGTCAACTTATAGAATTTCGTGAGGTTTCTTATAACATGCTGCCTAAGCTATTAAGCGTCACAGACAATATGCGTAGGCTGCTAGAGCAGGAGGAAGCCAACTATAAGGCCAGTTGATATACAATTTACTAATTAACGTTTCTCGACTACTCAAGCTACCTTTCATATATCCCGCTAGGTATGTGATGCCTATATCAAAGGAGGGTCTATCCCACTCAATTAAATAGCCAATGGATGATGTAGGATTAACGAGGCTTACCCTTTTGTTTACCTAACTTACCGACCTACCTGGGTGCTTTAATCGAATTGTATAAGGGTCAAGGCTTTGTATTAGCGAATATACCCACCCCAGATACGAGGCTTCTTCTCATCGTTCGACAAGATATGCGATCAGATGAGTGACTTAAGTAGTAGATATGACGCTATCTTACTACATATCTTCATAGCCGATCGTCATATATTAGGTGGGAGATGATAGCTACGTGCACCCACTCTATCAATCCCACAACCAACATATATATCCATCTCCGTCTCCTCTATCATCACATTTTCGCACTCAAGGCTTCTCAAAGCACATGACCGCGTACCTAAATGTCCCATTTGCGTAACCTCTCCTCATCGCCCTAAATGCCTGCAAGAACGCAAGACCGTCCCTACCTTGAGATATAGCAAAGGCCCAGAGTGAAGGCGAGGAAACAAGAGACCATGATATATCCCTATGTGGCAATTAGCTCGCAGACTTCCCATAGCACAAGTTGAGATAACTTACCATGTCTTAGCCACATCCTTACTTATATCAACCGGCTCCTTACGGGCTCGGAATCCCGCCTGCGTTGCCAGCGCAACATACTCGTCCGCAGTGTAGAGTCGGGGAAGTAACATGCCGTCTTCAATGGGCTTGATATCAGTACTCTCCTGCTCGGGCGATAGAACCGGCGCCTTAAACCAATCGGCAATAACGAGTAATCCTCCACTCTTCACCAGGGAGAATGATGAAGAAAAGAAGAGCTTCTTATCCGGAAGATGCGACAGCGCTTCCGATATCCAGACGCAATCGAACGTCTCTGCCTCACCAGCAGCCGGACGGAAGTGATCTAGCATCTTCTCGGCATCAAGCTCGAGGAAGCGGACCTTACCTCCTTCCTTCCCCTTCTCATCGGCATACTTCGCGAAGCTTCCCGGTGAAGGCGGGGAACCGCCCGTCTCCGTCTCAGTTACCTGCCTCGCGATCTCGACCTGCCGCCCGCTGATCGTGATGCCCGTGACCGTGCAACCGCGCTCGCGCGCAAGAAACCGGCTCGTGCCGCCGACGCCGCAGCCGACATCCAGGACCTTAGCGCCAGCGGGCAGAGCAGAAATCTCGAGCAGATAGTTAATAAGATTGACCTGGGCCTGCTCCTTAGTCTCGCTGGCGGACTTGAAGAGGCCGTGGTGGATATGTTGGCCCCTACGGACGAAGAATGGCCTGGCTTAGCTCCACACCGGAAATAACGACAAAATATGAGAGAGGGCAGGAAATACCATAACGAGTAGTAGTAGTCCGACGCGATTTCGTAATGCGTCTTGATCCTGTCCTTCAGCGAGTCGAAGGACCCGTGGGCCTCAACGCTGGGGATCTCGTGCTGATCGCCGGGGTGGAGTTGGGGACTTGATGCTTCGTGTTGAGCCATGTTTGATAGGTGTAGGTACCGTACCGTACCTAAGGTACGTCTTACAAGTTCTATGCACAGGTCGGGCTTAGATAAGAGTAACCTGGAGTTGTCTAGGGGAAGTGAGGCGGAATAAAAGTCACACGACAAGTAAGTGGCACACCTACCAGTGTCAGGTAATTAATTGTTAGAAGAAGCTATTACCTATGGTGAGGTTCTCAATAGATATGGGCCGGAGTAACGCTAAGGCAAGCAGCTGGGATCTTGGCTGCATGTCACGTACATATTGCTGAGCGCCTATGACGAACTCCGAAACGTTGAATCGTTGCTGTGCTTTCGCCTAATCTGCAATTGGTTACATCATGATGAAACCGACGATAAAATCACGGTGGCTTTTTTGGTATTTAATTGTGCTGGGTTTTTGCGGCTTGTGCATTTAAATAAATATCTGTACTTGTAGCCCAACTATACACACACAGCAGAGCTATGCTTCGTATAGGTACACAAGAAGATTCATAGAATAAATTAAAAGGTAAACTTTCTGAATAACTAGTTTAAATAACATTATATTTATCCATAAACGCACACTTGAGAATTGAGATATATGCTACTAAACAGGCCATATATAACATCTCGTCTCAGGCCGTTGAACAGAACAGAAATGCGCCGTATAAACGCCACTCCCACACCGCCTCCTATACATAAAATAAATAAAAAACGCAGAAGAGCAAATTCAAACTCCTCATGAGGTACCTGCCTAGACAACAGGTCTAGTTGTTAAATATTATCGGCCGTCACAGTAACGTTAGTCTGAATAGTCGAATCCTTCCAACCCCCCTCCGGCCTCATTTCCCTTCTTTTTAGAAAATCACAACCCCCACGCCCGTGCTCAGTTCCTCGCGCCCAATGCCCTCACGCCCCGGATGCATTCTCTCTCGTACCTGTCGTGCTTATGCTTATACCTGTACTCTCTAATCGAACGCAACGCTCAGGCGCTCGGCCCGTATTCTTCGCGTCGCGCAAATCTCGAAAAGCTGATAGAGCGCCCCGCGTGATATTAAATCTCCCAATAGGTAAATGGTAGGTTGATCTCATCTCCCATTCTGTGCCGCGGACCCGTTCTCGAAGCTAGGATACGCACCTCCCGTGAACTCGGCCCAGTCCCAGTCGAGCCCCCCGGGCATCTGCCACAGCTCCTGTGGGAGCAGCGGTTGGTATCCGCCCGCGACCCCAGGCGCGGCGGGACCTGGTAACGGCGGTGACGCGATCGGCTGTCCAAAGCCCGTCATCTCTGAGAAGTTACCGAAGTCCATAGCGTTAGGGTTCCACTCTTGCTGTTGTTGTGGCGATGGAGACGGCCAGGCTCCTGGTCCGTCGCGTGGCGCTGATCCGTTATTCGTGCTCGCTGTGTCCATGGGGCTGAAGCCCCCGTTTGCTACGTTGTTAGCACGGTTCTGCTCTCCGTTAAATTTGGGCGATAGCTGCGAGGTTCCTGAGTAGTTGCCAGTCGGTGTGGCTGCTGATGAGGGTTGCGGCGTGTTGGACATTTGCGATGGAGAAGCTTGGCTGATGGAGGGTCTCTGAGGCTCGTGACTCTTACGCTTTCGCCGATTGGTATCGCGTTCCGCCTTATCGATGACGATCTTGGCGATGCGCTCAAACTCGGAGCATACACCGAGCATACGGTGCACTCCACCGGTTTCAGCCTCTTGTCCGAGGGTAGAGAGGAATGTCACCACTAGATTCATTAGTTTCGTGTCCGACTTCGCTCGCGGGTCTAACGGGTTCTGCAGGATATTCCCGAAGAGCGTGACGAGTGCCGAGACAGGGAAGTAGAGAATAAGCCTGCAGTGTATTAGTACGGATAAAGACTGCGGGTAGAAATGTTGAGACACTCACCAAACGCAGGAAAAGTCGCCCTGCGGGATATACTTGAGCAGCTGAATACTTGCTCGGGCTGCGGATGCGCACAGAGCTGCAGATGCAAATACCCGTGGATTTAAAGGCCTGGGGTTCAGGCCTTGGATTGCGTAATTGGATAGTCGACTTGTCCAGTAGCCGTGATGTATAGACATGCGATGGATTGTAGTGAGGGCGTTGTAGTAAGAGAAATGTAACATGACCACATGGAGTATTAGAGGAGTGTGAGACGCTTTTATTTCGTGTTCTGGACGGAAGTCAATAGGGATGTTGTCCTTCCAAGTGTCTAGCTGCTTATCAAGCTCTCCTATGGTTTGTAGCAGCTCGCCTTCTGATAACTTGGTGGCCTTGGTTGAATAGAGCCTCTTATAAACCTGACTTTCAATAACTGTTAATTCGCACATGGCTCGGAATAGATTCATCTTTCCCTTTCCGTCGGCAAGGGGAATGTTGCCAATATTGTCTACTGGGTCGGCATCTGGGAGCTCTACATTCATGTCATCGTCATCCTGCGCTGGCGGCCGTCCGGATCGGAGACATAGATCCTTATCTAGCATATATGCTATCCAGAATACTCGTTTCCTTTGCTCAATCTCGACCGGGTTCAGATTAAAACCGCTTCCGCGCTTATGCAACCCGATACTGTGCGACAGTCTGATAGCTGCGGCAACCAGCAGAAACGACGGCTGAGGGTTGGGTGTTCCCTGCATAAAGGAGGCCATTCCGAGTAAAGCCTGCACGCTCAGCAAGTCGGTATTGCGCATCGTTAATTCGGAGAAAACTCCCATGGCGTTCTTCATGTACGCCCACGACTTATCGTCCTCTTCCTGCGGTACTAGATTACTCATGACTCTAAGGCGATGCGCGATGGCCAATGCAACATTCAAGCTAGCCCACCATCCCGAACCCTGGTACGGGTCATTGGAGTACTGCCTCTCAACAAGGTGCATAAACGTTGGTTGGTGGAACAGCGGGAACATGCAGTTGAAGTTGTCAAAATAGTCTTTGAGCAGGGATAAAGCTTCTGGCTTAGGCGGTAACTGCCGATAAATCTGACGATGGAAAAGGTCACTAAAAATCTCGGGTTTCCAGTGATTCCATTTGTGATCATCGATGGATACTTCTGATATCATTTGTTGAAATGATCTGTCGCCCGTCTTTTCGTTTACCCACTGGATACCCTTCGGTGAGAATATAGAGAAACCCGACGACGACCCTAACGCAAGTTAGCCGAATTCCATCACGGGTTATATCTGCGGTTAGTTCGTGGTTAGTACCTATATATCTTGTCTCTCCAGACTGATTCGTTACTAATGAACACATCATTTCAGATAGGGACTCGACTTCTTCATCTCTAGGTCGCTCGGGTTGCGGTGAGCTATCTTTCCTATTATCACGGTCTCTGGTCGGCTCTGGAGATGTTAGGGAACTTCGAGGGGTCGATACTGCGCCATCATGACCAGATGTCGCTTGCGACGGCGACGTAGGATTCGAAGTAGCTGCTTGTGAAGCTTGTCTCGACTGCTGGTGCTTCTCGGCGAGACGTCTTTCCAGTGTAGCTAGATCGACTGATTCGTCATCGTCTCCGAGTAGGCCTTTCTTATATTGTGAGCCAATGCAAGATGTACGGTGAAGGACTCAGGACGTACCGGATAGCCTCAGCAAACTTTCCATGCGCCCTAAACGGTTCTCGAGACCCTCGATATACTTTGCACTATTCATATAGGTCAGTCTCAACCCGCACTTGGTCGAACATGAACCACTCATACCCTTTGGGCGGACTTCTCTTCTTCTCGACTTGCGTGAAGACGCATTCCGTCTTATAGTTAATACAATGCGTGCACGCGGGAAGCTTTCCATCGCACTTGATTTTCTTCTTCCGACACATATCGCAAGCCTTCATTTTACTCAGGTCAACCTATGTACAGTTGCACAGCCGAAACTGGTGATAACTCACCCGTGCAATTCTCCTTCTCTTTGCATCGTTCGGGTCATCAAGCAGCGCCGATGGATCGAAAGCCATTTGCGCCGCGAGTTCCGGATGTAATACGGATAAGCCATCGTGACTATAACCTCCGAATATCTGTGGTGGTTGATTCATCAGTTGCGGACGGTGCATTCCTGGTATCTGGAAGCCCCCGGGATCAACTCTCATGTGATCCATAGCCTCTCTTCTACGGACTTAGTCGTTGTTTCGGTTGGAAGTTGTCGCTCCGGGAGATAAGAAAATCGTCGGGGTGGTTTTGGTTAATTAAGAGAGTTAACTAATGTAAGTTGACGTTTTGGAGAAATAATTCAGCCTAGGTAACTTTCAGGTAGGTACTTTGTGTGGTACTAGGATTTTGCGGACTTAAAGCATTCCCCCATGGACAGTGATCGATCTCCTTGCCTGTCTTTATCGAAATTGCCAACGGGTCTGTCTCCAGTCGAGACTCTTAGCAGGTGCGCTATTCGCTCGGTGAATTATCTAAGGGGGCTTGGGTCGGGTTTAAACGCCGGGCTGTATGTACAAGGGCTCTGTACGATGTACCGCGGATTCGTACTCGCTTTTTTTCTTTCTAAACTTGGTACCAGATTGAAGATTTAGGCGCCAAGCGATCCTGACTGAACACAAAGATATTTTAGGGACAACAATATAACTAGCTAGACTATGTGGCGTGGCTTAGATGTCAAGACCAATAGTTTATTAGAAAGTGGCTTAAGGGAATTGTTGACTATTCTTGTCTTCTTCCACAGGGCGAAGGAGAGGCAAGAGAAAAACAAAAAAAACTCGTAATATTTGAGACAAGCAGAATGGGAATTTCGTTGTCTGAGACCTTATGATGTCTGTTAGTAACGCTAAGCTGACTACTGACTGTCAGGGACGTGCGAGCACTCCCTCCTAGTCCAGACAATGATTCAGTGGGATTCAAGTCCCCCGCGAATCAGAATTTACTATGATAACACTAAAGGGTCTGGGGTGGTATTATGAGGGGATCCTTTCGCCCTGAGTACGGGTAGGGCCTGGTATGATAGACGCTTGAATACCCTCGGTTCTCATGTCTGTATTATAATTTACAACTTAGGTAGTTAACAAGATTTATCATCTTGTCGAAAATATATATATATACCAAGCTGCTTAGTTTCCCCTTAAGTTAAGACAATAGATTGTCGAGGAGGTCGAGAATTTACTCGATCGGACAAAATGATACACTAGACCCTTGGATATTACATAGGTAGAGAAAAGTGCCCGAGTCCTAGTCTAGCCCCTCTTGCCTTTTTTAGTAATAAAGAAAACCAATGTCTTTTTTCATTTCAAGCGTCTTTTTCCAGATCAGAGCGTTAGGAGGGACGGATTTCGGAGTTTATAAAAATATTAACCTAGTTAACTAATAGAAACCGAGGCAATATCCTCTTATGAAATTCTAAGATTCAAGAAGTTATTCTACACATTTTCAAGTTAATCCAGTGAGCTTACGCATCATGTCAAAATTGTGACGACATATGGTGGAAAACATATGATAATACCTATTCAAATACCACTAGAACGTTTGATGTCGGAGGCCGCCAACTACATGCACACATGGTTGATAAGCTTCAATCCTTCCCCAGCGCTAGGTTACGTGCATCCACACCCTTAGACTTGATCGCCTTGCAGAAGTGACCTTGGTTTCATCCACCTAGGTGAAGAATCTAGTCTAGACTCAACACCCAAGCGGGTGACGAGATCTATCTACAAGCGTGTGTGTGTGTTAGCGTCATCCGGGGAAAAGATCCTCGGCGTACGGATCCGTAAACACCAACGAACTAGACCTGACTTGACTCCGTCACTTTTTCCAAGTTGGGCGTTTGTCACCAAGCAGCGTGGCGGTATGGCGCCATGGCGGCATAGAGAAGCCGATTTGTAATAACGGGCCAAAGCGTCAACGGAATCGTGGATAAGAGACCAAGTCGTGTTTCATAGCCGTCTCAACTAGGTGCTCATCTGAACGAGCCCCTCGGTTGATCATATTAGGTAGTGAAATTCGATGCACATTTGTGCGTAGGAATAAATGCTTAGTACATAGCAACGTAAATTCGTAGTGAAGGATTGCTTCTTCAACTATCCCTAATGGGAATAAACTAGCTTAAGATCCGTACACGCCTGACAGGCTTATTCACCGGCATAATAAGGCAAGTATTTCCACTCAGGTCCTGAAAACGATTGCAACACAAGATCCGAGATGACATGGACAAAATATGTTTGATGACAATTATGCTTGATTAGGAGCAGACCAGAGGAGATAGCTGCCGCAACCTCAACTCCCAAATATCGTGCTCTCATTGTCGTTATCCAGCCCGAAGGCCCGGAACGACATTTGACTATTTACAAGAAATGGTTTTACATCTGACGTAGGGGCGAAGAAAGCCAAAAGTAGCTTTATATCCCTTTCCCCCATAACCCGTTGAGTTTTTATTTCAAATATCAACGCCAACCCGATGCCGTGACGAGTATATGTCGACACAAAATAACAAACAGGTATCATCACAAAAAAAAAAAAAAAAAAAAAAGCGAAATATACAAAAGCAAAGATGAAAAAGCAGGGTATCTATCCAGGGGGTCATAACTCCTCGGTAAACCGGGAGGCTGAGCCGTGGGAACGACTCGACCCATCGTGAGAAGGGTGGGATCGTCCAAGTGGATCTCGGGGGGGTTCAAGTTCTGAAACGGGACTGAAAGGTGCCTGTTCCGTCTTTGGGGTCCGAGCCGGCCCCGGGTTGAAGACCGGGATTCCGCTTTCCGGCCGCATCGGGGCACCCACAGCTAACCTAGTCGGTGCGAGCCCACCACCTAATCCAGGGAAGGCCGAGTCTCGATAATCGATGGACTGATCACTTAGAATAGTATCGCGGGGATCCGAATAGCCATCCCCACCAAACTGAATAACCGGAGGTAACTTCCTCCCAGAAACCTTGGAAAATCCTCGCTCACCTCCATCCGCAGAGGCGGCACTGCGTCCGGAGAATCGTTTATGTCCAGTCAAGCTAGCGAGAGCCGCGGGAATTGCAAAGGGAACTGAACGCCGCCGTGTTTCAGTCATACCGCCCTCTCCTCCTCCGCCGGGACCGGAATTCCCAACCAAACCGCCGCCGGGACCTCGTTCACTCGTGGAGCCCCGCATGAGCTTAATAGTATTCTGGCGTTTCTTCCATCGGAGAAGGAAGAGTGCAAGAATCAAAATACCTGCAAGTGCAGCCACACCTCCTAGAACGCTTCCTGCGACCGTGGCCGCCTCGGGTCCATTCGAAACAGAGTCGCCATCGGTCGCTACGGCGCTCGAAGATGATGGTTGTGCATTGCCAACGCCAACAGTACCGTCTCCCGTTTGGGTAGATACTCCCCAAGAACCAAAAGTAGTCGACGTGGGGTTGGAGCGAGTGGTAGTCGTTGGCGAAGAAGAAGAAGAAGAGGAAGTAGTAGTAGTAGTAGTAGAAGAAGAAGAATCGGACGAAAGTACAGTACTAGATGACTCGGACGAGGAGGAATTGAAACCCTCGATGGAAAATGAAGGTAGCAAAGTAGAACTAGTACTGTTGACAGAAAGAGTGGACGAAGAAGCTACGCATGAGTTAGAAACCAATAGCAGAACGACAGCGATGGGGAATTATTTATAGTCGTAGTAATAATAATTATTATTAAAAAATAAGAGACTTACATTGGGTTGTGTTAGTCACGCCAGCCAAGGATGGAAAAACGGGAGAGCCTGATAAAGGAGTGGACGTCAAAGGCGAATAAGATAACGTGGGAAAGATAGTAGGCATCGAAGACTCCGACGGTGCTACGGTCGGGTCTATCGTGGGGATGGAAGTCGAAGTGAGGCCGTCGCCTTCATCGTCGCTAGTTCCCGGGGAAGAAGTAGGTAAGCCTAGAGTAGAACTCGAACTTGAAGTTGAACTTGAACTTGTTGTGCTCGTCGGGTCGACACTAACGTCGGGTTCGGAGCTAGTGATATTGCTAGACGACGCAGGTGGTGTCGATGTGGATGGCGTGAGGGTCTGGGTAGTAATGGGGACACCGGCGGAGTCGATAAGCTCAAGAACGGAAACGGTCGTGACGATTATAGTGGGTTCCGAATCGGTGCGTTTATGGCCCCTTTTGTTACTGTTTTGGGAACGAGCGTGGTGGTGGGTGTGGTGAGTGTGGTGATGGTAATGATGGTGGTGGCTTTCTCTGGAATTGTGAAAATGATTGTGTTGATGTACGTCTCGGGTCTGAGGGAGTGAAGACCCCGAGACTGGGGTTGTCATCGCGCGTGGCGGTGAATTGGAGAAATACGAGCTTTTTTTTTTCAAAGTGCGTGCGTGCGTGTAAGCGTGTGTACTAGAATACCAGGTTTTTTAGTTTTATTTTAGAGGCAGAGTCGGATTCGCTGGTGGATTTTGGGGGCGCGGTCTGCGGTCTGCGGTTCGCGGTTCGCTGCTTGGATGGACTCGTTTTTGGCCTGACTAAAATATAAATAAAAAAGAGCTGCGGCTAGCTGGCTGGCAGGTAAAAGAGAGAAAGAGAATGAATGCGTTAGGTTAGGTTGCTGATCGTCCAGAATAGCATCCCATCATTATCGTATTAATTATCGTCCCCTATTTCCTACTTCTTCTATCTTTGTAGTCCTTCTATCGTTGCCGGATCCTCATTGTTGGCGCGAGAGGCTCTGGAACCGAAACATCGACACCCACAAGCGACGAACGGTCGGCCGGACGTTAAGGTGAGGATAAAGAGAGGTAAAGGAGAGGAGAGAAATTAATGAAACCCGACGGCGGGAGCGTTTTGATAATATGTTTGCCAATCCAAAAAATTAAAATGAGATACTTCTCATCAGTGGACACCCCCCGAGCATCGTTAGCTTCGTCGGACTCTCGACATGGCACTGATGGCACTGAATTTGGGGGCCTGTCTCGCTGTAAATGGGCGACAATACTGGAAGGGTGATGCTGCTCATTTCGCTTGGGCTGAGCGTTGTCCCTCTGACCAGGGGGTCATAAACATACGGACCAATCACATTTAATAACTACGGACAAGGACATGGGCAAGCCCTTCTACGATTGGTCCGCGAGACGGGGATTTCTTTACAAACATACGGGCATCTCTTGCATCCTCATCATCACCAGGTCGTTGTACCATTCATGACGTTTTATCTCTTGAGAAGCCCCTTTTAAGACTTTTCTACATATCATTATGGTGGATATCAACTTGATTCGATAAGTAGGCATTGTAAGGTATCTAGGTAGGTAGGTATATATAAACTATGATATATCAAAACATTGGTGCACGGGCGGACGAATATAATTGTACTTCTCGATACCCCAAACCAACATGCCAAGCCTGTAACCAATGCAGGAACACGAAGTTTTGACTGCAGTAGGTTGGCAACCTAAACCCGCACAAGGTTAGCCACAGGTAAGCAAGATACATAACGTGCCCCACAAGTCAACCGCCCAAACTAGTCAACCGCCTAAAATATTTTAATATACTACTTACCGACTTTAAAGCGCGTTAAAAATAAGCAATTACAACGTGGAGGACTTCTTACCTAAGCTAAAAGAAAGGCTATACGCATTAAAAAAGAGGGTATAAATCTTGACGCTTTTAAGGAGGTTGCCGAGGAAAGTCTTTTAAAACGGCAACGCCGAGGTTAATAATGCTATAAAATTTGCAATACTATTAGTTATAATATAAAAACGTATAAAGTAATAATAACACCATTTAATAATAATAGTCAATTAAAATTTTAATCAATTTTAATTGTTTTTGTTGAATTATTTACAATTGTTTTAAATTTTGGGCGGTTGACTAGTTTGGGCGGTTGACTTGTGGGGCACGTTATGTAAAATCATGATTCGATCCGTTCGCGTGTAGCCGCCATATGCAAACCACCCGGCCCATCGTAGATTAGACAACTTATGGTTGGCGGGTAGCAGAGCAGCTCGTATTCCTTGGTGCAGATCTGTCTACTGGAAAGCCACGCGATTCGGATTGATTGATTCTTCTAACAGATAAATGATTCATTCATAACTGCGCTCGTATCACCATCTGAACCGAGTTTTTCTCACTCCTACAGAAACTCTCACATCTTTGTTCTCCTCATCTTCTCCTACTATGTACATACCTACATATTGTCACATTCTTGCTAAGAGGACCGGCTCAGTCCGTAGTCTGTTTGGTCTACTCAGATCGGTTTGGGCTTACAGCCTAATATTAGATGGCGTCAGGGTCCCCAGGCCAAAAGGTGGACCGCCTTATTTGGACTGCGGGTGCTTACGCGCAGCTCTGGTACTTGGCTTTTCCAAAATCATCTTGTTTTAGGGGGATTGCGTCATAATTCATATGAGATTCTCCGGTAATGGGGTCGGTAATGTCCAAAGTCCAAAGTAGAAAGAAAAGTGAGATTGTTTACTTTGAATGACTAGGTATATCAATGTTTACTTGAGTAAAGGAAGGGATACGTACGCATATATATAAAGTAGGCATTAATAATGTTGTTGTGAGACCACGAATCTCAAGCTAGGATGCTCCTAGTTTAGCACAAGCTACCAGCCAGGTATATTAGCTTCGGTCTACGCCCTATTTTTGCACCGGCCCGCATACGATATACGCACTCTAGACTCGTAACAACGCGTGAGATTCGTCGCTTTATCTTTTCTGGCCTAACTAGATGATATCTAGCACCTTACGAGCGTACGTTGCTCGTGTTTCAACATCTTGTTACGTGCGAAGCTTACAATACATGTCTTCAAAATTATCCGAAAGGGGTAACTAAGTAAAGTCTTGAACAGGGTACTACATAACAATACAATTTGCATGCATCCTAAAAGAGACTGTCTCATCGAATTTTATATATAGTGTAAGTGGCTTGCCAATAATGACGCTCATGTACTATCATCTCTTACTGAAGAACCGAGTGCACGGTCAGTTTTCGATTAGCCTCAGGTCTTACAAGAAGGTATAAGCACTTGAAAACATGGTGTGCTAAATTTGACCAAGCTATCAATTCTTTTCTTACATTTGGCATTCTCTAATCAAGGAGGGTGATACTTGCTTGGGAGGGTACCACCTTACAATAAGAGTAGTTGTGATACGGGTGTTGGTTTGTATTGATGATTTGTTAAATCTCACTTTTGGACCCTAAAAAAGAAGTCGACAGCGCCCTACGGCAAGGTAAAACAGATTCTCAAATAGGCTCCCAAGTTGCTGGTAATGCGGCGTCGACCACCGGATAACAGGTCAATTAGAAACAAATATCTCGGTTCATTTAAACAACTTTAGAAAAATATCAAGAATATCAACGAGACATACTAAAAATCTAGATAATAACGATACTCTCAACCCCACAGCCGTAGTCTGTCACTAGAAAGTAATAAATCAATAAAAACATATCTATTATGACACCTACCATTCGCCCATACAATAAGCAGGCGAATAGTTATTCTTAAACTTATCTAATACTTGATTCCTTTCTAAAACATTCCAACACCTCATCGAGGCCTATTTTGAGCTTAGGTGGAAAAGCTCGTTATATTTTAGAGTTGCATTGTTCTCGAATCCACCCTCATTAAGCTCACCAATTTTATGAGCATCTACCCATACTTATCTATTTACCTATATTGACTCGCAGCTTTTGAAGCGCTTAGCTTAATTAAATCGCTACTTAGTCATTTATTAATGGACCTCTTCGCAAGCGTGCTATATAGCAGGGTCGACGACTATGTTAATCATGTTGGCGGCAGTGGAAGGCTATGCCGTCGGTTCGCATACCCTTCTAAGCTACATCCCGAGCGTAAGGCGTATGTTTGAGGAGGTAATACGATTGGGATTGGAACCATCTTCTAGTTGTATGATAAACTAACTCGAGTAGCTTGATTGGACCCATGCACATAGTAATGGCCGTATTAATTTCGTCCTAGGGGTATCACGAAAATGCTTTGATGCTAATCTTATCGATCAATGCTCGTATTTTCTCGGGGGTGGCCCGAATCAACGCCAAAACGCCGTCCAGTCATTCATATTCCCATTCAAAATCTCCTAGGCGAACGATACCCTCTTCTTCTTGGGTTTGGTGGCCTTGGTCCCAGCAGATGCGACTTCCTTGATTCCATCACCGTCGTCGTTCTCATTAGACTGCTTGGTCCTCTTTCTCTTTCTCCTCAGCGAATCCTTGGTCTCGTCGAGCTTTGCCTTTTTCTCGTCCTCCTTCTTCTCTGCCTCGACCCTTCTCGCCTCGCGGATTTCTTCCATCTGTCGGGCCTTAATCATCTTGGATTCGATCTCCCCATCCTTGTCGGCTTGGACCATGGCTAGAATCGTGTTCATGCTTTCCTATTGGCGCAGCGACACATGTTAGCATTAATTCGTTGGCTGAAATGGAATAACCACATGCGAACTGGCCGTACCTTGTCGTCTACGAAGACTTTGCCTTTCTTCTTCCCTTTAGGCTTTGTAACTCCGACCGGGGTCACCATATTCAATTCTGGAATACCCAATTCCTTCTCCGAGTAGACCCTCTTCTTTTTCTTCTTCAGTAGGTCAGGAATGTTTTTCCCTCTTACTTGCTTCGAGAGCACCGGACCCTTCCGTTTTGACTTGACGATGCCATCTGACGGACCGCCTTTTGACGATTTGCTGGAACTTATACCGGATTTGTTCGCGGCATGTTTATTTTTGACTGTTTTTGTTCTCGAAGGCGCCATTTTTACAGAAGTTCTGATGCGACGAGATGTAGCTTGAAGACTTTGGCGCGACCTGCAGATTGTAGAAATAAAATTGTACTTTTACTTATCAGCGATAAGAGATAAGCTAAGCACACAGGTAACGCAACCCACTTACTCAATTAGGAAAAAGAATTGGTTAATAAGCCGCCATCTGTTTAGTTGCGAACTCATATACCTAACTTCATCTGATAAATGTGAAGTTGAAGCCGTATGTTTATGTTTATTTTTTATCATCTAAGCACATAAATATGCCTTTTTAATGTCTATACCAAGTTGGTAAATGGTAGCTAGCTTACACACGACACACGACACACAACACACAACATGCCCAATATTCATGTCAACTTCCCGTTAACGCACGAGTCTTATTCTAGGAGAAATATTCCTCTCCTCTTATCCTGGATAGACTACCTATCCCTCATTGGCTATTCGATTTCACCGGAAGCCTCAATATTATATTGTGGGTTTCATACATGATTTAACAAATAGCTCTAGCTCCAGCGCCTCTAAGACAGAATATGCAGCTTAAGACAAGGATGGACGGCAACGTGAATCTTAAAGAATAGCACCATAATACCAAAAAGCGAAAGGCAAAAGCGGTAATCTAGCTACAAGTTGTCCGCTGCCAAACATCGGCAATTATGCTTAAAGCGTAACTTAAAGCCATGGACTTTGCTTTCAACTCAATACCCTGGTCTTCGGGACGGTCCGCTCATCGACTGTGTTCGAGTATACGACGTCGTAAAGGGCTACGTTGTTCATATTTACCTAAATAGAGCGGTATTTCCAAAAGAACAGGGTAGGCATCGAAGACCATTATTTGCCCTCGCAGGGTTTGACGCTTGTAGCTATTGGTTTTAGACATAGCCAGAGCTTACGAAGGATCTCCCGCGAAGACTCGTCGGTATATTTGAGTCCCCGAACCGGCTCCTCAAGCTTTCGAAGCTACTCCAATCAAGGTCAATAGAAATGCTAACGGAATGTTTTATTGCTTTTTTTGGTTGGCCAGAATATACGTTATAGTAGGTATGCCCCACTGATCGGCAGAAGCCTTATGGTGGCCTACAGGTGAGGTACTGTAGCGCTATAGAAAACCCTAAATCGAACCAATTAGCTTTGTCATGATTGGTCAATCGTCTGACGCTATAGCTTTCGCCTTTGCATAAGCCGATCCTCGGCGTATCAAAAAAATTACAAGTTAATACATTCTCCCCAAGTAATTGGCAACTTAGAAAACTAAGAAGTTGATTAACTCGGGAGCAAACGACACACCTAAACGAAAATGGGTTCCGAGAAAGCTACCCCGCGATGGGCGGCGTTTACCCGCGACACCAACGAGACCAAAATCCAGCTGGCTCTGAACCTCGATGGCGGGGCATTTCCTGAACATACCGACCCCCGCCTACTAACGTCCGTCGCCGAGAGCCATGCCAGTCAGTCCAGCAAATCGCAAACCATCAGCGTGAACACAGGCATCGGTTTCCTCGACCACATGCTCCACGCCCTGGCCAAGCACGCCGGCTGGAGCTTAGCCCTGGCGTGCAAGGGCGACCTCCACAGTACGAGCCCGCCCAGCAACATGACATGATGAAAGAACGAAGATCCGCTGACGAAGAATAACATCGCAAAGTCGACGATCACCATACCGCCGAGGACGTGTGCATAGCGCTTGGATACGCCTTCGCGAACGCGCTGGGCAGCGCCACGGGTCTAGCACGCTTCGGATCGGCATATGCGCCGCTCGACGAGGCGCTCTCGCGCGCCGTCATCGACCTATCGAACCGGCCGTATAGCGTCGTCGAGCTCGGGCTCAGGCGCGAGAAGATCGGCGACCTAAGCACCGAGATGATCCCGCATTGTCTGCAGAGCTTCGCCCAGGGCGCCCGCATCACACTGCACGTCGACTGCCTCCGGGGCGAGAACGATCACCATCGCGCCGAGAGCGCTTTCAAGGCCCTTGCTGTTGCGATCAAGCAGGCTACTGCTAGGATACCCGGGAAGGAGGGCGAGGTGCCGAGCACGAAGGGGACTTTGAGCGTATAGTTGCTTAATAGAACTGGTTAAACTTCTGACGATAGGCATACTTGCATGCTAGAGCCTCTATGATGATCCAGTTACCTGGTAGTTTAATATCTACTGAATTCAACCCTCTACAATAGCCTCGCATATCCCTTTCCCCCTTTCTCTTCGACATGTTATCTACATCATATACCCTCTCTGGACTCACATCTTACGTTGACACTCTTTAGATGACCTCGAATTTATACGACTATAGTTATCATTTTTCGACTTATGTCTATTCGGCAAACGATGAACATGCTTTGCTTCTTATTTAACTTCATTCTATTATATTCATACCAGCCAAGCAAAATTAATGCTGGTGGTGGCTAAGAGTCTTTACGTTACATGCGTCATAGTAGACGATTAAGAAACTCAACACGGTCATTACGATTCCGCCACAATGTTCCCAGCCATGTCTAGCAATCTCATCAGGATTCATATAAAGCAGCGAGCGACAGCATCCCATATGTCAATCCCGTGCAGGGTATCACTCCCAGTTCATACATAGGTATCGTTCTCTTAAAAGGTACCATTCCCCTCATGCCCCTCATGTTCATGAACAAACTTCTCAGTTAGAAGAGCGGTGTACGCTTAGTAACGGTAACCAGCCGGCGTAGTGTGCGCTGTCGCAGTGCCGGTCTCGGGGTACGCAACTTGACCGTCATACTGAAATTTGTTATTGTGCACCCCATTTTGCACCCCATTTTCATGACCGACAGCTGTAGTCTCGGTATTATAGCTCTGGCGCATCTGGTCTGGGTGGGTATGCTCAGGCAAGATGTTAGGGTTTGGGCTATCTACAGTCTTCTTTCGGCGGAAGAGTCCGAATATGCCTCTGCGTCCGCCGTAACCCGACGTGTAGTTGTTGGCGGGACTAGGGCCAAAACGCTGTTCCTTACGTCGGTGGCGGACGAGGACAACCTCGAGAAGCGCAGAGAAGAGGAAGAAGACACTGATATATCAATTAGTAAGTTATACGAACAACCCGGAACAAGAACACTTACACTGCTACAATCGAGACGGCCAAACAAGCAGTTTCCATCTGGCAAACTTGTCTATAAGTAGGGTGCTGATTGTCGATCAAGTCCTCAGCACGACCGGTGCCAAAAAGCGTATCGACCGTGCCGGTGCAACTGCTGGCTCCACCACGAGTAGCGCTAGCAACGTAGATGTAGGACCCGATGAAGCAGATATCCAACACAATGGCGATGAAAGAGGTGAAGGGGTGACCGGCCAGACAACATAAAAGCAGAAGCCCGAGAATGGTATAGAGCACACCGATACCCGAGATACCCTCAACGGCACGCGTCCATGTTGGTATGGGCAAATTACGGTTAGCAAGCACCGCGAGGAAGTACGAGAAGAGTGCGAGAATGAGAGCGCTGCAACCGAATTGCACGCCGCGGATGAACCATTGAACTACTTTGAGCGCGAGACCTGCTTTGGCGCCCATGATGGCGGTTGTTTGCTAATCTGTACGATCAAATCGCAGTTGTACGGAGTAGTACGTTGTGGAATGGATCGGGAATTGAGGTAAGGTGAGGTAAGGTGAGGTGAGGATGAGTAGAGTTGAGATGGAGAGCTTCCAGAGATTCCGGGGATAGGTTAGAAAAGGTCTAGACGCAAAAGATTTGTGCAGGAGTAGCAATAATATAAACCGGGGACAAAGGAGGAAGATTGAAATAATAGGTGGGTTAAGGTGAGCAAGTGTGTGTCACTTTTTCCTTTAGGCGGTCGGTCAATGAAAGAGAATTGACGTTACTCAGGATAGGTACATGGAAAAGATATCGTTTCGGGTCCCTCCACACGTTTGTACTGCAGCGGGAGGCCGATGATAGACACAGTTTTCTACTCGATCCAAAGCTTTGTACATACATGAAAATTAACGATGACGAATGCGGTCAGAGTTTATCCCAATCTGCGCCATTATAGCAGGGTACTGCCCCTCTACCCCCTCAAGAAAGCTTCTCATTCGACGATGGCCTGTCGCACTAGTGCCGATCTGCCGACGTAACGTTGGGTCCCGACAGGGATAGAGAAGGGATATCGTCGCTGATTCGCTACGAAACCAACGAAGCCACAGAATGGCGTCATAGCTTGTGGCTTTGGTAGTGGGCAGGGTTTGGCTGTCTAGCCACACTCAACAGTTAATGACGATCGTCATCCGTCTCATCCGTCGCAACAAGGAACCATCTTGGTATGTATCGAAAAGAACATCGGGTGTTTTACTAAAGGAGGATTCGCAGCATGTGAATACTCCTAGTTAAGTTAGAGTACAAAGAGGGGTTTAAAGCTCTCTTCTTAAAAATTATGGATTCGTTTTTTCCGGCTTTTATTACATGGAGGATTTGAGAATACGATTGTTCGACTTTCATTATTTTCTATGAATATTTTCGTAGGAAGTGGACCTCTGATAGCTTATCTTTAGCCCGACATTTCATAAAATTTATGTCGTTGAAGATCAATATAGATAAATATATCTATTTTACTTTTATCATCGTCGAAGCTTGAGTGGTAGCTAGTGCATTGCTGGTGTCATCAGCTTATTGACTTGGTTAATACATAATTGCAGTCGTGAGCATATGACTATTATTCATACTATTTCCAAAAATAGAAATCATATTGGACTGATGTCTATATCGACACTCTTGTAAAAGCCACTGCTTTATGTCCTCAAGTGCGAGAGTGCTACTATCGTGTCTAGTTCAGGAGTATTCCAAGGGCGTGGGTATTATATACCCAAAGCTCTAGGGCAATATCATGAATAACTGCTGTAGCAGTTACCCATGTCATTACTAAAGTTGTCTACCCGGATAAGGTGCCGTGGACGTTAGGGATAGGGATGTTTTGGGTAAATCCTTATTCACGGATCGGTACAGTATGCGTGTTGACGAGTGTGCACTCACTTATTATTCTAAGAGGTAGCTAACCTTTCCAGCATCAAACAATGAGAATGAAGGTCTGGTGCTATAAGGGGGTATATTTTATTATTATGTACTTCGTACCTTTGAGAAATAAACTCAGATGAGATGTTGAGGTTGAAAAGGGTATTGGTTTCAACTCTATAGTATGAACTCCTCAGTAACCTCAAGTATCAAGCCGGGCTCGGCTTATCTTCGTAAGCCTTTATAGCTTTTCACTCTCTAGACAATTCTATCATGTACCGCTTTGACTAACTTGGTAAAAAGATAAATTACAAGCAGACCCAATCAGTACTAAGAAGCTGAGGAAAGCGGGCTGCCACTTGATGAGTGTACCCAGGAGAGGTTCCAAAGTAAGGGATTGAGGTAGCCTTTGTCTAACTTACCAAAAATCATGATGTATAACAACATAATCTGAGCCTGTTTCTAGTTAGGCTTTAATCAGCAAGCTATTTTTGCAAGCAGTTGGTAGTTGTAATTCTTTCTCTAGCGCACTTTTCGTATTGATCTGATTGACTAATTTTGGGATGAAGTAGTAATTCCTTAAGAATCTCCTCGATTTTGCCTAGAGCGCCATGCAAGCTCAAGCTCAAGCTCAAAGGGAAGAATAGCCGCGCGCGGGGATGATCAATGGCCTACCGAGTCCATGATTTAAGATCCCGGCTCCGATGCCTTTACCAGCGCGACGGCACGATGGAATGCCTATGGGGGCCTCAACTTCTGCGCGGATGTCACGCCCTCGAGCGAGGGAGAAGTTGTCGAGATCGTAAACAGACTGTCTATCTTCAGCCTAGCAGATATAGCCGAGCTAAGTGTATGTGATTGGTGCATAGGTTAAAGCTGCCAATGTAGCGAATGCACCGTTTCTCACTACGGGAGGGCGTCACCACTATGGTACTATCACATCTGCTACGTACAAATTATCTGAGCCTGTTAATGGTAGAAGGTACATAGGTCTTTTACGCCGATTTGATCTATCCGGCTAGTACGAAGTCGGATCATTTCAATACACTTTAATCATATAATGATCAGATGCCTCAAGTTTAAATCGCCCCTTTCCTAAACATAGCAAGCATATTGCATAAACCTTATAGATATAGGTAAGGGGCACGGGAAAAGAAAGACAGATATATCTTAATCCAATGCAGGTATTTTAATAATCTTTGGCTTCTTAACAAGAATGCCCCTTCTGTAGCTACAGAAGATTGTTTTATTTTCAGTGATAATATTATATAGGGCATGTAACATGTGACTGCTGAACACAAGACCGGTCTGGCCAAAATATAAGGTATGTCTGGGATTGTGACGAGTGTTGTGCTGAGGAAGTTCCTTCTCTTATTAAAAAAAAACGCAACGTACGCCTCTAGAAGTACTCTTCGCTTACGGGGCCCATCATCCGCAAAGTAGGCGACACAGTCTGGGCGACAGAAATATCCAACAAGGTAGATCCACACGATATTGTTATGCATGATATTTCTATTAATACTGTCGTTAGTACCTATGAGAGACATTAGGCATTATCTCATTATAACAGGGACGTAATTCTGATAGACGACATGGAGAAAACTCGCGGGTATCTGTTGCGATGAAATCTAGTTCTTCTAGAAATCTGCCTATGTAGGCGTCCCCGCCGTGCCCTTCCTCTTGCTGCAATTCTCATCCCGGGTAACCGAGTAGATGATTACACAATTGCTTACTGACATCCAACCACTCATGTTAGGAGGTAAACATGTAGTTAGGTCTGATATCAAGGGATCATAGCCTAAGCACACCTCTTTATGTCTTGGGCTAATATGCGAATAAGAATTATCACTAGACCTTAACCCTTTGTGGATATAAGAGATGGTCTCATCTTTTCGATTTGCCCTTTGCCTTGGAAGCCTTTTGCTTGTCCACGAAATCTTTGATAATGGCATGGAGATCTTGATTTCGCCTGGCAAGTAAAAGGACATCGTCTGTGTTGATGGTAGTGCGTCCTGCATGGCGACTAAAGTTCTCTAGATCCAACGCAACGTTTTCTGGAATAGGTTAGTTAGCCTACCTATGTTGCTATTATGATAGAATTTAGGAATTCATGAATGTTGGTGATGATGATACCTATTTGAGCCCAGACCATCTCTGTCAAAGCGCCGATAAACTGGGGAGTGACATTTCTGTTTCTTCTCAGGGTCTCTTCGTCAACCATCTTCCCCACAGCGAACCATAGTGCAGCTTTTAGTTGCTATTAGTTATAACTACTGAGTTAGCAGATATTTCCTAGAGAATCGTTTTAGAGTGGTCTCTTACCTCTCGCACCTCTTCCTCGGAATTATCCGCCATGACCGATTATGGTGTTCCGTCTAAATTTTAGGACTTGTATAATTTTAGGGGGGAGGAATCGGCAGTTAAACGCGTCTCGGTTACGTCAGACGCGTTGGGACACTGAAAGTTTAAAGTTCTATGCAGTACACAGTAAAGTTTAGCGCTAGGTACCTATTTTATATTAGGGGACCGTGCGCGCCAAGGTTACCAAGCGGCTTTTTTTACTTTTGGATGCTTATTTCACGCGGCAAGCAGGGATTCTGAACCATTCTTATGGCTTAAAAAGTCTCACAAGCCTTGTACATTTGCATGTTTATTTGCATGTCATTTATCATTGCCCCATTACCGAATACCTTTGAGGCATTTGATAAGATATTACGCAACAATTCACCTCCCAGTTTCTTTCTTTTCCCTTTTTCTATTCTTTCGAATCGCCGAACAATCTATTTCACTACAACGAGAAAGAGAGCCATCTGCCCATCATGTCGGAACTCATAGATCTAGTCGCCCATCTATTCGATTCGATATCCGAGCTCTATACGCTGGTTAGAGACCGCTTTAGCAATAACATCGCCGAGTCATTTACGTCTATGACGGCGAAGGAATGGATTCGGCTAGTCATCATCGTTGGTGCATATGCATTATTGCGACCGTATATCATCAAACTCGGCGCCAAGCACCAAGAAAAGCAGCTCGAGAAACAATTCGCAGAAGAAGAGGCAAAGCAAGCGGAAATATCGCCTAATCAATTACGCGGCGAAGTCGGTATACCTGAGGATAGCGACGACGACGAGGAGCAAGCGGAAACCACGGCTTCGGATTGGGGAAAGAAGGCGCGGAAGCGCCAGAGGAACATGATAAAGAAGTTGCTGGATGCCGAGGAGAAGAGACTCCAAGAGCTACAAGAAGACGAAGAGGATAAGGATATTGAACAGTACCTAGTAGCAGACGACTAGGTAGTTGTACCACGTAGCAAGAGAATATCGACATGCTTCGTTATCCGTTATCCGTAGCTAGAATAGCAACAAAAAAAAACTACCTATTATTGGGCAATCGAATATTTATTGACCTCAATGTAATCGATCTAGTAGTACCTTATGGTGGTATTGTGAACCAAGCTTTGTTATTTGATATTCTATAGCTGTACTGCCAAGTATGCAGGACCCGACTGAAATGGGCTTTTTCTGTGATGCCATCTTCAAAGGATGTCTGATGACTTGAGACCTACTGTGACCTATGTAAGTATGTCCAGTAGCTTTGAATTATTTGGGTTCAGCCTGCCCGTGAAGATATCCATTTTGTGCATTTTGTGCATATTGTCTTTATGGAATAAAAGGGATGCACCGCAGGTTCTTGGTCAAAACCCCGCTACCTCCGAATGAGTCACGTGTGCTACGTAGTTGAGATAGCTTAGCTTATGAGTACTAATCTGTTTGGGGTTAATCTAGCGCAACGGAAGCTTTGAAATGATCACCCGCCGCATCTTTTTGACTGACAGAGCGAGGCGATTTCGATTTCTAACACACGATTTACCTCAGAAAACGTTAGAAATCCTTCCGGCATAAACCACTTGTTCGGTTTCAATCCATTACACTACCCGCCCGTAATATCGGCCGCTGCCGTCGCCGCTGCCGCTGCCGTATACGTCCTCATGAGATAACTCGGCTCTCAACATTTTCCTAATCTTCACGGACCCTTGATATCTCCCCCGCCTTCATCGGCCTCAAGCTTTTGGACTAGCCCGGCATGTCAAGCTTATTGCGGCGGTCGACCGGTCTTACGCGGGTCGCTAGCATTTCGCTCAGCGCCTCTGCCCGCTCTACTATACGATACTCGCGTCTGCTACCCACCTCCCAGTCTGCCTGGGCAGTCCAGCTACAGCGTTACTATTCCGAAAAGAAGCCCGAGAACTCCGACGACGGGAAAGAAACCGGTCGAAATGGGGCGCCTCGGCCAAAAAATCCAAATTCGAAGCCCCAAGTGCAGAGCTCTCGATCGCCGGGACCAACGGAGGGTGACGCGCCAGTAACACCCCGTCCTAAAAAAGATGACTCGTCCCCACTGCTCCCGGGTTGGACATACCTAACTGACGAGGAGTTTGAATTATTTAAGCAAATGTCCGATAAGGTTGGTATGGGTAATAGCAAGGTCTTGGATATTATTAAAAAAAGGGGAACACCTGAAGAGTTTCGGGATCTAGTTAGAAACTTTAAGGCGGGGGCTCCCAGCCCTGGCGATCTTGCGAGAGCATGGAAGGGTCTGCAAAAGTTCCAGGAGGCGTTGAATAATAAGGATCCCGAAAAGCTTTCTAAGGAGCGGAAATCTAGCTACTTCAACTCATCCTCCAAAAAAACTTGGAAGCAAGAGAGAAAGGAGCAGGGGCAAAAGGAGCAGGGGCAAGAAGAGCAGGGGAAAGAAGAGCAGGGGAATGACCAGCAGAGGCCCAAAGAGGGCGAGCAGGGCTTCAACGGATTCAACTCGAACAAGAAACCTCCAAGCCCTGACCCCAATCTCAACCCGATGCGAGGAAACGACTGGCTCACAATGATCGTGGGCTCGGCTATTGCGTATTGGCTTTACAATTCCTTGTTTGAAGAGAGTGGCCGGGAAATCACATGGCAAGAACTGAGGAAGAACTTCTTAGACAAGGGTCTTGTTGAAAGAATGGTTATTCAGGGCCACCGAGTCCGCGTTGAGCTTAACCGGGATGCGACCAAGGCTATGTACCCTGATTCGCCTGCGACACGTCCTGGTTTTAACTACTACTTTTCTATCGCCTCTGCTGACGCTTTTGAAAGGCGTTTGGAAGAAGCACAGAACGAACTTGGAATTCCAAGCAGCGAGAGGATTCCCGTTAGCTATGCTCCTGAAAGCCCATTATTAAACATCCTGATAGCGTTTGGTCCAACAGTATTGCTTGTCGGTCTGCTCGTCTGGGCTTCACGACGTGGTCCCGGCGGTGCTGGTGGATCTAGCGGTATCTTTGGTTTTGGAAAGAGTAAGGCGAAGCGTTTCAGCCACGAGACTGCTATCAAAGTCAAGTTTTCGGATGTAGCTGGCATGGACGAAGCCAAGCAGGAGATCATGGAGTTTGTGAGCTTCCTCAAAAAGCCAGAACGGTTCCAAAGACTTGGCGCCAAAATTCCCCGTGGTGCGATTCTTGCCGGGCCTCCTGGAACTGGTAAGACGCTGCTTGCAAAAGCCACTGCGGGTGAATCTGGAGTGCCATTCTTCAGTGTAAGCGGTTCTGAATTCGTCGAGATGTTCGTTGGTGTCGGTGCGTCTAGGGTCAGAGATCTCTTTGCTACGGCGCGAAAGCACACACCATGCATCATCTTCATTGACGAGATTGATGCCATCGGTAGGTCCCGATCGGAGGGGCAGCGGTTTGGAGGAAACGATGAGCGAGAAGCCACGCTCAACCAGATCCTCACGGAAATGGACGGTTTCAACACTACTGATCAGGTTGTTGTTCTTGCCGGTACCAACCGAGTAGACGTTTTAGATAAGGCGTTGATGCGACCTGGTCGATTTGATCGACACATCAACATTGACGCCCCGACAATGGCAGGACGGAAAGACATCTTCAAAGTGTACCTGAAGAAGATTGTGACGCATGAGGAAATCGAATATCTAAGCGGACGGCTCGCGTCTCTGACACCGGGCTTCGCTGGTGCTGATATCGCGAACTGCGTAAACGAGGCCGCGCTCATTGGTATGTTTCTTGATCTATCTCATCAAACAAACGTAGACACGATTACTAATAAGGAGTAGCTGCAAGGAACAATGCTACATCAGTTACATTACAGCACTTTGAGCAAGCTATCGAGCGTGTAATTGGCGGTCTCGAGCGCAAGTCGCTCGTGCTAGACCCGCAAGAAAAGAAGACGGTAGCTTATCATGAGGCCGGACATGCTATCTGTGGTTGGTTTTTTAGATATGCGGACCCGCTGCTCAAGGTTTCGATCATACCACGAGGTAAAGGTCTCGGATATGCGCAATACGTGCCAGGAGATGCATACCTGATGAGCTACGAGCAGTTGATGGACCGGATGGCTATGACGTTAGGCGGCCGAGTCTCGGAAGAAATCCACTTCCCTACGGTCACAACGGGAGCCAGTGACGACTTCGATAAGGTGACTCGAATGGCCACGGCTATGGTAACGCAATGGGGCATGTCGGAAAAAGTTGGGCCGCTACACTTCCGCAACGACGACAACAAGATCTACAAGCCTTTCTCCGAGGGGACAGGACAAGTCATCGACGCAGAAGTGAGACGTATTGTCGAGCAGGCGTATAAGAAGTGCAAAGACCTTTTGCTAGAGAGAAAGAAGGAAATAGGGCTTATTGCGGAGGAATTGTTAAGAAAGGAGATGCTAGTTCGGGATGATATGGTTCGGATTTTAGGTCCTCGACCGTTTAATGACAGGGACGACTTTTCTAAGTATTTCGGTGGTGATGCTAGCAAGGCGCCACCGGGGCCTCCGCCAGCACCGTCATCGCCATCGCCATCGCATCCCGATGCTCCTGAGCCCCCATCAAGCCCTGCATTGTTTAGGGAAGTTAAGAGCGAGGATGACAGGTAGCAATTGTGTATATACGACCTAATAAGCTCGGGAGGCTATTTCCGGCCAGAAGCTGTCGAGGGCTCTCGTCATGATATATGATGACACGAAGCTCCCAACTCATCCTATGTATATTTAAATAATGATAAGAAGGGAAAAAAAAGGGGGCGTGCCACCCCGCCGCGGTCTGCATATACTGTACAATAGTAGATAGAAGTCTCACAATCGCAAGACACACTGGACTGAAGTTCAGATGTAAGAAGACAAAGTAGAGTTTCGTAGACGACGCCGATGATGGCATTCCTCATTTGCCCACAAGAGTTTCAATTTCCCGCCCAGACGACCCCCCGGCCCCGGATGCAGCCAGCGACCAGCGGCCTCAGGAACACTTTTCTCGCCCGCTTAATCCCCCCAGTCTCTCTGTGGGGAAGCGGCTCGGCAGCATGAAAACTAACCCAATAATTGTAAGCCCTTTAAAAAATATACACTATATATAAAAAACAATACACCGCCGGTCTAGGCTAATTAACTGATATTTCCTAATAGTAGCTGTTTATTCATCGGCCTATTTCTATTCGCGTCTGGATCGGTATCATCCAATCTAACGCGTGTAATAGATATGTTGTCGTTTGGACTCGAATTCATATTCTGGTTTAGCTAACAAATCTATTGTTGCTGCTTTGCCTCTTTCATTGAGCTAGGTTCTAGGGACGTATTGATTTATCGGCTCTATCTACCTAACCTAACTTATACACCCAAGTTAAGGGGGCTAGGTGCATATACGCATATACATCTTGGTGAAGGCAGGTATTTATTACCACCTAAATACCTATTTTATATACTAGTATACTAGTTATACTAATAACGTCTTAAGTCTTAGCGGTGTCTGTTACAGACTTGTCATCAACTAGAATCAGGATATTCCGCCTCGTGCGCCATGTCGCGGACCGCAGACTCGCTGACCCTGCCGACGGCGATGCATTCCCCTGGAGGCGGCCACGGCGGGACGGCCGAGTCCGGAACTGGAGCTAACCCGTCGCCGAGCGCCAGGATCCGGCAATGGACGAGTTCCCTGCTGACATCGTCGCGTAATGCCTCTGGCCGCGGCGATAATGACGCGGAACAGCGCGCGGCGTATACGCCTGATAGCTGGTGGAAGATCCATCTCTTCCGCGGCATGGTCAACGACGTGCGCCGCCGGGTGCCGTATTATTGGAGCGACTGGCGCGACGCGTGGGATTATCGCGTTGTGCCGTCGACGATTTATATGTATTTTGCTAAGTATGTGTGTCCCCGAACCCTTTCCTTTCTTTAGAACTGGAAAAGTTGATTGGCGCCCGCTTCTGTACTTGTGTCTTGAAATCGAAGAATGTGCGTGTGTGTGTGTGTGTGTGTGTGTGTGAGAGAGAGAGAGAGAGAGAGAGAGATTAACACCACGTCCCTTCTAGTATCCTGCCCGCTCTGGCCTTCTCGCTGGATATGTTCACCAAGACAAATATGCAGTACGGCGTGAATGAGGTGCTGCTGGCGTCGGTGCTCGGCGCTGTGGTGTTTGCTATACTGGCTTGTCAGCCGTTGGTTATCGTGGGAGTTACGGGTCCTATTACGGTGTTTAATTAGTACGTCTACTCCTGGATTATGTCCTTACATTCTACATAGCATCCCGAGACCTGACTGTAGGGGCTAGTACCGTCTACGATATCATGTCACCCACTGGGACTAACTACCTGGCGTTCATGTGTTGGATCGGACTCTGGTCGCTTGGGTTCCATTGGATCCTCGCCGTTACGAATTCGTGCAACTGGTTGCGATATGTGACGCGGTTCCCGTGCGATATCTTCGGGTTCTACGTCGCTTTTATCTACTTGCAAAAGGGCATTCAGGTACTCGAGCGCTTCGGCGATGGGTCACCCTTCTATCTATCTATCATGGTGGCTCTGCTCGTCTTCATGGTCGCGTATGCGTGCGGTGAGCTAGGTGGTAGTCCTCTGTTCCGCCACCCCGTTCGTGTCTTTCTTAAGGACTACGGTACACCGCTCACTGTTATCTTCTTCACTGGCTTCGTGCACTTTGGCCGCATGAAGAATGTTGAGCTTGAGAAGCTCCCTACTAGTGCGGCTTTCTTCCCTACCGCGGATAGGGACTGGCTGGTTCATTTCTGGGATATCTCGGTTGGCGATGTGTTTATTGCTATACCCTTCGCTATATTACTCACTATCCTATTCTATTTTGACCATAATGGTGAGTTCTAAGTATAATGGGTCGAGCGAGTTTTCTAACTTGGGAAATATACTGACATGATGACTAGTGTCGTCGCTTATCGCACAAGGGACCGAGTTCCCTCTACGTAAACCTGCGGGCTTCCACTGGGACTTGTTCCTACTAGGCCTCACCACAGGTGTTGCAGGTATCCTTGGACTGCCTTTTCCGAATGGACTAATCCCCCAGGCACCATTCCACACCGAATCCCTGTGCGTGACCAAGCTGGAGGCAGACACTGAGGAAAACGGCGAGGCGAAAGGCCACTACGTTCTCAAGCGGACGCACGTGGTCGAGCAACGAGTTTCGAATCTAGCACAGGGTCTCCTAACCCTCGGCACCATGACAGGCCCTCTCCTCGTCGTCTTACACTTGATCCCGCAAGCCGTTCTCGCCGGCCTGTTCTTCATCATGGGGTACCAGGCTCTCGAAGGCAACGGCATCACAGCTAAACTACTCTTCCTACTCCGCGACCACGCCCTAACTCCCGGTGGCCACCCTCTCGCGGGAATCCCGCGCCGCGCTGCAGTATGGACCTTCGTTGCCGTCGAACTCGTCGCTTTCGGCGCCACATTCGCCATCACGCAGACGGTCGCAGCCGTCGGTTTCCCCGTCGTCATTCTCGCGCTGATCCCGGTCCGCGCACTCGTCCTGCCCCGCGTCTTCACGCCCCACGAGCTTGCCATCTTGGACGCGCCGACCGCTAGCCCGTTTACCATGGAGAGCGTGGGCGGCTCGTACGCTGCGCCCGCTGATGCTATTGATGCCTCCTCGGGCGTCCAGGAAGGTGTTTGTAATAGTGTTGGTACGGGCGTCTTCGGGGAAACGACGGAAAGCGAGCCGAGGGGAAAGAGCGGGGAGGTGCTTGCGGAGGAGGGCCGGGGGCAGACGGTCGAGGAGCCGGGGGCGCGCGATGAGATTGAGATGAGTCGGTTGGGCGTCAGTAGGAGGGGACAGGCTAGTAGGAGCGCGGGGCACGAGGAGAGTTAGTATAGCGGAAGTTTAAGTAGGGGGTCGTGCAAGTAGATGTAGGTAGGTAGTTTGGGTATTTCGGGTGGGGGTTTTGGGACGTATAGAGGAGAGGCATCGAAGAGACTAAGGATATATTCCTTTTTTAATCTAACGTGGCTAGATAGATTTCGAATAGACGTATATGATTTTATCAGAATGAATCGTGATTTGGAACTGGATATAGTCTTGAATGTATAGAGTAATGGTAGCATCGCGCGAAGCAAGACGTTAAAGGCCTTGGGAGGCGGTGAGTTGGGTTGTCCCGTTGCCTCCGTGATACGGGCAAGGAGGAAGAAATATGGTTGAGTTATCGGATTCTCGCTGGTAGTATAATGATCGGATAACGGTAGTTTTATTTGACGGTCGAACCTTTGGATAGAGCAAGACGCCAGGGCTTGTGGGTTACTAGTAAGCTATCGTCCCCCTCGATACTTGTTTGCAGTCGAAGCTGTAATGGGACAACGGCCAACGTATAACGATGGTCGGATTTGAAGATAGCAAGAACCAAAGGGTTTATATAGGTATCGTCGTTTATTTGTATTAACTTCTGTCCTCTATACTATATCTTGTCTCAGGTGACGGGAAACCACATGCTTCGAAGTCCGTATTAGGATTCCTCCTTATAGCTTTTCTTACGCTCGCTATATATATATCGCTTGTTTACTCGTCTTAGATAGGTCGGTAGGAATATAGGGTATTAAGACGTGATGGTGGTTGTGTAGAATTACTCCGGCGTGCGTAGCACAGCTCTTTCGGCCGGTGAATACCTATTGTCCCTGGTGCTATCCGGAGGATTCGAGTCGCATCTACGATGCTTGTGGTCTGGAAACCTCGAAGATGATCGTTTTGCTCATACGTAAATGTATTTGGAGTATGCGTAGTACCTTACGATTAGCTACTCGATGCTTGAATACCTAGGAGCACAGGAGGAAGTCAGTTTAAGTTCCAAGCAACTCGAGCGTTGTGCAGTTGAGAGCCGTCTATTATTTGATTTAAAAAGTAATTCATCTATTGAATAAATCAATATTTCCCTTAGACTCAGCAGAGATTCTTCTGCCTGGTAGTTGGCAAAAGAACGAAATGCAGAGAGGTTCTATTTCTAACCTCCATTCCCGACCAGCGGTTCCAGGGACGAGTTGAAAAAAGGGGCAAAACGAGGACGATGACGGAGGCACGCGCTAGAGCATATAGGAACGAAAGATTCAAATTGTATTCTTTAGTGATATTGAAAGTTTGAGATATTTCGAGATAAAAAAAGACCGTCGTGAACCACATCTATATTATCCCCTAAAAGTCATCGCTATGCAAACCAAGCGAATCATACACGAATCTTCTGCTCTCGTCGAAAGGGTCGAATTTATTCAGGTTCCACGATGACGAGGAAATGAAGCAATGCATATATATCCATTCATTTCGAAATCCTGACCTGTCTATTCTACGGATTGCTCGTTTCTTAAACGATTCGATCGCATCTCACCGGTTCGTTTACTCGCGTGGCAGCTGGGTTTACGACCGCCTATGATAGGTGCCATTTTCTGCTTTATCCGTGTCGTTAGGACTACGCTTATAGGGGGCGAGGCCCTCTGCTCATATGAATTCGTAATATGGACTTCATTAAGGGGAACACAAATCTACTCTCAAGTTCACATGGTTTAATAAATAATTACCCTCGACATAAATGCCAATTAGTTAGTCGTATGGCTGGCTGGCTCATACAGGTGCTTTTCTAACTTCTACTTGGGTCGAGACTCTAGCTATTGGGTACACGAGTGCTCGCGTGCATTAGGTCTACCTAACTTGGGGATTAATCGCACCAGACCCCTTTGTTGTTGTAAAAGGTAAAGTTGCTGGAAGCAGCCTGAACAGCAACTACGCATCGCGGTGTCCCCTCCTTTCCCTCAGGCGACGGCAGTGATAGGTATGGTGGCTACGGCGGGTAAACGCTACGGTTTTTGTTCAGGATATATCTTCAAGTATCCCCCATCTTGTTTCCCTGAACGGTAGCCAAACCTGCGAGACCCATTCTACCGTTTCGACTCCGTCGTCTTCGTGGCGCCTACGACTTAGCACTACGTAAAACAAACAAAAGAAGGCGACTGCCGTGCTGGCTTCCCCTCGATCTCGATATGAGCCGGTGCACTTGGGGCGGCTAACGGAGGCTGTAGGGGATGGTAAGGATGGGAAAGATGGGGGCTCGCGAGTAGGAGCGCGGCAACCCAAGCGGAGCTGGAAGGGGGGACGTTAACGTCGGCTTTCCAGTGGGCTTTTCCAGGCAAATACGCTGTCCCCCTTGGTTCACCTTCACGTAGAAGCACCGAGTTTCTGGCCGCTTACCTGCTTGTGACTGGCGAATTACGGCCCCTTGCCCCTTTTGAACAAACGGGGGTGACAAGCCATCGGAAAGTAAGTGGTAGTGCTGTGCATGGCAGTCCTTCTCCTGCGTCCTACATGCTTCTCCCCACACTAAACGACTCTCCTCTAAACTAGGTGGGAATGTGGGAATCCTGCAAAGCACTTTAAACATCGCAGCCATTGTCCAGGTCCTCGTGCTGCTAGATAGATAGATAGATAGAGAGATAGATAGATAGGGAGGGAGGGAGATAGATGGGCCTACCCCCGCGCTGCAGGTTCCCAGCCGTCCCCGGATTCTAAGACATAGATGTAAGGTAGGCTGGGTTGCGTCCTGGACGAACGGAGATCCCTAGGGCCATTCCTGTTCGGAGCCGCTTTGGGGATTTGGCGTCTTGGAGGATGAACTGATTCTTTTCGAGTAGTACGTAGGGGTACGGCGTGTAGCTACGAGATCTGAATGTATACTACATCTTTAACAGCAGCCTCCAGACTTTCTGCTGTGCAAACGTGGGTTCTTCCCCTTGCAGGAACACACTATAGAGAACATAATTCTCGACTCAATATCCCACTCCGCATGCGATAGGTACTACCAAGAGGCTGCTCCGGTGGCTCTCGAGAAATGTCTGCATATGTCACTGTACCACGATGTCTCTTTTTTTCTCGCGGGCTTGGAAGACTAGGGTTTGCTGTCGGCGAAATATAAGTCGCATGGCATCATCGCGTGCCAGAAGCGACCGTAATAACGATGCAAGGACAGGGCGCGGCTATAAGACAGACAGACAGACAGACAGGCCAACCCTAATGCAATACAGCCGAGTCGGGTACCCAGGAAGATACGTGAAAGAACCGGGCACACAAACAAGCCCGCAGGCGCCAACAGCTGCACGGTTATCGTCATCCATCTGCAAGCACATTACAATACGGCTCTACATATCGGTGGCGTGATACGATGTGTTGCTCGTTCTGCCTCGAAGACATATACATACGCATACACACATAGAGCTACACACACATACACAATAGGAGAGACACCAAGGTCCAAGGATCATCTTGCGGGTGTTAGAATTCGGCCCTCCCCTCCCCCCTATCCCCTATTAAATCGGGCAAAGCCAGGCCCGCGACCGGGCTTCGTGGCCGAGATGACCTGCCCCTCGGCGCGGAACGCTGCTCGCATAGCAAGCCCCCCTGGCGCCGCCACTCGTTTCAGTGATAGGCCACGAATAACGAACCGATGCCCAACCTGCCCTGCCATTCTTCGGTAGAGCTTTGGGGCAGGTCACATTAGCGAGTAACAGCAAGCAAGTAATGTACATTCAATAGATACCTAGGTTAGGTAGCCAACCAGGGGGGGGAGGTAGAGCGTGTTAGTCCCGTTTCTACGTATACAACAGTAGGCGCTCGAGAGATAGGTAGGTAGATAGGTAGACAGGTAGATATTCACTTAGAGATTATCCTCAGCCACTGATGAAAAAGTGCCGAACTGCATCTAGGCTCTAGGCTCCAGGAACCGGTTTCTGGAGATCGTCGTTCCGGGGCCCCGACCTCTCCTCTGTCGACCCTTGATCCTTTTCGGAATTTCCCACCGTTCGGCATCGTGGGATTTTTGGTTCGTCCTGCCCCCTATGCGGCGTCCCTTACCCTTGCCCCCCCGCGGAAACGAGAATGGGAGAGGCTTCCATTCAACATATGGGGGTTTTCTTTTTTTTTTTTTTTGCTCTCTCCCACTTCTCCTTTTTTTCGCTTTTCCCCCCCACCGCTGCTTCGCCGGAAATTTTCGATCCGGTTAGGTAAAGATACGGGTCCAGTAAGGCCAGACCTAGCTATCGTCTCGGCTCTCTGGCTGGCTGGCTCCTAGGGCCCCATATGCTGTCATTCCACACCTTTTGCCTAAATGGCGGGCGATCTCTCATCCTAGCGAGTCTACCTAGTTGGTTCCTGGCTAGCAAGCTAGGAGCATAGAGGGCCGTTCGGCGAGGCTCCGTAGCTTTTCAAGGCTGAAGTCTCCGTCATTATTCATATGGTTGGCTGTCTCGTCCCTCCTTGCCTTTCTATCCGTGTAGGTTTGAATAGGGGCAGATGTAATGAATAGGGGCAGATGTAGGACTTAGGGGTCCATCCGGGGATGCAGTCATTCTGCGGGTAGGTAAGGTGAGGGGCCAGTCGGTATGGGATTGCTGAGTCATTTCATGTGGTGTAATAAACGAGATTCGCAGATTGGAGACTCGTTGTGAGATGAAGCAAGCCTAGAACCTCACCGAGTCTGACTAAAATGATCACGTTCCTGGATTTTCCCTCTGCACGTCTATCACCCGTGCATTCGTACGAGAGAGCCTAGAGGAGGGTACGGTAGGCGAGATAAAGATATGAGATATGTACAACTACGTCGTGTCATCGTACTTTTGTATCTACACGTCTACATAGTAACATATCCAGTACAACATATCCAGTACATCGTTATCCTACCTTAGTAACCTACCGGTGCAGAAAAAGGCAAGGCTACGACGGGAATGGGAATCACAGCATCTCAATAGGGGAAATCAGGACTCGAGGAATAGTGGAACGAGTGGGGGGATATAGCAGCACATCTTATAGCCCTGCCTCCGGCTGCCACGGCCAGGTGCATAACACGAACCAAACTGTGGCTTCAGTCGGACCCGCGACCTTGATTGACAGTACGTATGGTACCTACGCAGTAACGCAGTAGCCGGCTAGGCCTGTTCGATCAAGATCAATCGTCCAGAACCGATCGCCAGCGCGCGCTTGCGCCTGTGGCTTGATGAGGGGGGGCGTATGCCGTAGATGGGTGCCCGTGTAGGTATAAGCCGTGAGCGTAGCGAAGTCAAAACGGAAGAATAACAGAAGAACACGACAGTGCTAAGAGACCTCTTAGACGCAGAGACACGTTGATTGAATCTAGCCGCAGTCAGATTCGGCCGTTGCTGCTGATGTTGTATGCGTCTGCATAGATACGTAGGTAGACATGGACGGATTGAATCCGTGAGCAGATGAGACGGACGCGAGGATAAAGCTTGTAGTCTAGCCTCTTGTTCGACGAGTGGTTGAACGGTGGGAGAGAGAGAAGAAGAAAACCACCAACAGTAGGGTTAGGGGGAAAAGCCTCTCCTGCAACGCGATGTGTTGCTGTCGTCCAGCGCGGAATGACGCAAAAGCTCATCCTGCTACTTTTTCTATAATACCAGGACTAGGACCAGGACCAGGACCAGGACAAAACTACCGATGGCTGCGCTGTCCGGGGCCTAGTCCCGATGGAGCTGGGCGCTGAACGTACCGTCTAGCCAAAAATATCGGAGCGATCTTAAGCGTCGCAGCGCAGCTGTCTATCTGTCTTAGGCACGGTTGTTGTACCGGGAATCCTTGGCCGGAAATCTACTCCTCTGCCCTAGGCTAAGCTTCGAATAACAACGACTAACAACCAGCTTTACCGGCGAGCGACGGCAAGCATCTGCGGTGCAGCCATGATATGACATGACATGACATGACATGACATGACATGGCATAGCATGGCATAGGCTACTATGCTATGCTATGCTATGCTATGTCATACACATTCGATAGTTACATTGTTTGTGTACAATGTTGGCAATGTTAGTAGCAATGTAAAAGTCATAAAAGTCATGGTATAGAATGGAAAGGTGGATGCTTGATGCTTGATGCTTGATGCTTGCTGCTTGCTCAACCTACTTGACGGGAATATCCCTCCTATTCCTCGAAGTTGGGGGACTAGGTATGGCCCGGTCCAGCAAAGTCCTTCCCGCGCCCGAAGATCTGAACCAATCGTTATGTCGTGGTATCTGGCACAGCGTTCGGGTCCCTGTGCTGTCTTCCACAGAACTAAGATCCAGCTCCCGACAGGGTCTCACTGCACTGCGCCGTACGTATGCTTTCCTTCCTCCTCCTGCATGGCATTATACTGCATATACTGCATATACTGCATATACATAGGTCTGTCTACCTTGGCTATACCTTTGGTAGGCTTAGGTGGTTTAGGTGGTGGGAGGGTCGCACCCAGACGCAGCAGCCGTCATAAATACCATCCCTTTCGTATGCAACGGGCTGCGTCTTGTGCAACCCATCATGCAGTTGTCAGCTTTGGGACTCTCCTAACCATTATTGGTCTTTTCCTCTAAGCACCCCGGGTGCATCCATGTAACGCAGTGCGTAGCTCGAGAGCTTGTTACCGCGCCTTTCGCTGCGATGCTTGCATAACACCAAGGAGATGAGAAGATGGGATATCCCAGGAAACTTCTCATCTTCTTCTTCTTGTCATGAAGAAGTTTCATATGATATGAATGTTAGACCCCCTAGTAGACGTTTGATGATAGTCTTTGTTTGTTACATATATAATAACTCCTTGCTTTCAGATCTCTTCTTTTCTTACCAGGTATTAAGCAAGATGAGGAGGCCCGTGTTATAGGGATCCGCTTATTTTTTATTATTATTTTTTTCACTTCCTCTTTTCTTCCGGAATAGTTATCATGTAAGTTAGAACCCCTCCCTGGTCAACCATACCGTCTCTCTTCTGCCTTGCACGACCAACACCCGGCCACCCGGAAATGGATTTAAAACAAAATAAAATGAGAAGGTATAAAGAGAGGGAGATAGTTAGCTGTCTAGCATCTGCAATGTCGCATCGAAGGCACTGCCTGGGTAGGGAGGGCCGTCCTTGTTAATTGCTAAAACGTGTTCGGGGAATTCTGAGTGGAACGAGATCTCTCCAAAACGAGATTTACCATCTATCGGCGTTACATTCCGAATTTAGGGGCAAAACCCTCTTTCTCCACGCCACTACAACTTGGTCGTGTACGTTATAAGGCAGGCAGATAGACAACCTAGCGTACTGTAGTAGTAGTAAGCTAGGGCGCATACCTTCGGTAAGTATCTCCCTCGTTGTTTGCGTTGGGCCGCCTTGGCCCAAGATGCATACCGGGAGACGACTTTCATGCCTTACTAGTCGTGTGAGCCTCAACACAGATCGACGAGGACTTGCGGAGAAGGTTAGAATTTGGAATGCGTATCGGTACCAGGCTTCATACAGGAGGTATCTAAGCTATGTAGTAATCACATTACTTATACCACTACGTGCATCCCTATACAGGAAGCCCGACAAGGAAAACTACAAGTAAAATAAGTTTCCATACCGAGCACTAGAGAATTCAACAAGTGTGATCATGTTGTTCATTAGCTCGGTTCGCTTTCGCGAGCCAGAACCTTTGCATTGAACACGAGAATTCGTCTCGATCAAAGATGTTTCTATGTACATCTCATGGGCAAAGGGTACTTCTGCGCCTTAAACGGTGGAAAATATGCTCGCTCGAATTCACCCATCTCTGACCACACGACAGTCCCGTCCCAAAGTCCCACCAGTCATGCCCTCCTTTCAGTATGTATGCGTGTATGTATGTATGTTATGCTCTTTTCTCACGTCGTAAACAAAATCATTCTGGTCCCGCCAAACCAAACACTAAAATACTCCCCAAACCCGTCATGGCGCTGTGGCGCATCCACCCCTAAAAAATGCAAGGAAGAAAAAATGAATAAAAATGTATATAGTAACACAAGATAGTCTAGAAGGGTCCTTAAAAAAACCGGGTATTATTTTCAAAAATCGAACCAGAAGAGCGCCGCATTATTATTTTCGAGTTTTCTGTGTTACAGTACTTCATGCTTATAATTTCGAGGAGTACAACTTTGAGTGGCGCATCCCTCAAGTTGTGTGTCCGTATGGTTGAGAGGTTTGGGCTGGTCCAGGCGTGTGTCCACCCTGCGAGAGGCTGAACGAGCTCCGTTTGCGCTTTAAACTCGAGCCAGATCCGTCTTGTGAATAGTCTTCGCTTCTCTCACCGGATCCCTGCCCCTGATTAACGTTCAAAGGGCCACCTCCGAATGAATCTCTCATAGGAGTCCTAGAACTTGAACTACCTATACCACCATGTAGCGCTTGGGTGAAATCCTGAGGGGGTGCAATTGGCGCGCTCATCTGAGACATGGAGTAATCCTGAACCGAGGTTCTGTTAATTCCAGGTGTTCTGGATAGTGGGAAGTCGATCGGTGCCGATAGCGGAGCAGACGGGAAGCTCGTAGTGTATGCAGATGATGACCCATAGGGTGATGAGGTAGGAACTCGAGGAGTAGAAGAATGACCAGGAGACTGAAGACTATGGCTAGAAGACATGGGTCGATATTGATGTCGGAGATCTAGACCAAGTGGAAGAGTGGCGGAGGCAGCTCTAAGGCGTGATCTATTCTGCGAAGGCTGCTGTAGGCTCGAGTAGTTGATATTGGTAGGAGAGGTTTGGACACCCGGGGCTGTAAAATAAGTTAGCGACAGATGTTATAAATAAGTTGCAAATAGAATCCCTCCTTACCAGAATAAGAGCTAGAGTCATAATTCAGTGAACTAGTTGGGTTACTTCCCATCTGGTCCGGCTGGTAGATTGATTGATGTCGGCCTCCGATTCCAGGGCTACCACTGGTGCTTGAATACGTGCTGTAGTCGATTGCATCCCCCTTCCATGACATACTCGAGCGCAGAGGGGATTGTAGATTCTCCGGCCTCGACCGAGATAATGTCTCTCTGAGCTGAAGTGGCTGCAGGGGTCGGATTTGCTGTCTATTTTGTGAATGCATTTGAACACCGGAGTCGAGGCTATTTTGCCTGGCGAAGGGGTTTGAAGTCCTGTGAGCTCCTCCAAGAGGGCTTGTCAAGTGACTGGAATAATAACCTCGGTCACTCGAAGATTGCGACAGCGGTGAAAGAAGATCAGAGCTGTTCATCGTCCCTGAAGGTGTAAAGCCGATACTTCCAAAAGCCGGACTCATACCCGTAGAAGACATATGGTCGTCGTGATCGCCTCGGCGCATGCCGTCTACCATCAGCGGCCGCATAATATGTTCTGTGTACGATGAAGTCCCGAAGTCAACAGGAGGTGTGATCGGGGTTCCCAGTCCGTGCACAGCTCCATAAGGAGAATGTAATGCCTGGACATTATCGAAGTCATCTGGCACGGCACGCATTTTGATCATTCGATCCCGATCATCAGCCGTGAGTCTCTTGATTTTCGCTCTCCTGTAACTGTTTAGGCTTCTCTTCGAAATAAAAGGTTACCTCAGTAGTCTTACCTGTTTTGAAACCAGACTTGAACCTGCCTGGGGCTCAATCCAGGGATCTCTCTTGAAAGACGTTCTCGATGTGCAGCATCTGGATGCGGCTGCTTTGCGAACTCGCTCATGAGGAACCGGGTTTGTTGATGCGTAAGCCTACTATTGTCAGCATAGTTTACCACCCACTACACCATCATTTCCTACCTAAAACGCTTCATTTTTCGCCGGGCAGCTGTGCGCTCTGCTGCAGTCTGGGGTTGCGTGGTGACATCTCCATCGGCTTCTACCATCTCGTCGTCTTCCAGTACATCATCATCTTCATCCTTCCCTATAGCAGCCTCTTCGTTTCCGGCTGGGATAGACGTGGATTCCTGACCTTGTCCTGCTGACGACGTTGAGCTTATCGTATTCTGTCCGAGGTGCAGCCCTTGGTGATCCGCCGAAGCTAATGACTCTTCATGCGCAGACTCAGCCTTTATGGCATAGCTCGCACCCTGCACGTCGGGCTGTTCTTGTACAGGAGATTCGGCCTTTGGTTGCCGTAGTCCAAGAGGGTCTAATATACGATGGTGGCTCATCGGTGAGTTTATGCGGCTATGATTTGTCTGATTTGTACTCTCAGGATTGCTGTTGTGCGCACTTGAAGGGCGCTGCTGAGAAGCGACATTATTGTTACTATTAGAGCCTGAAACTTGCTCGAAGGACTGTGCGAAGATGCTACCTTCTCCGGGAGGAAGAAAAGCGTATTGCCCCTGCCAATCAGGCTGCGTCGACAAATGGCCGTCGTAGCTCGACATGCGTGGGCTTGTAGATTTGTGGAAGGCGGTCTCAAGTTTGCTAGACCAGTGGTGCTGCTCTGTATCGAGATGCCTGGTAACGAGCATTGGAAATGTTGTGGAGGTTGGGTATCGGAGGCGATGTGATTCCAAAAGCTAGGGGAGCTACTTGCCGAAGTATATCGTTCAAAGTGGTCCCAAAGAAAACCAACTCTTCCACAGTCGATGCTCGACAAGGTATCAGAAAAGCCAGAAAACTAGCTTCTGGGCCCTAGCCTAATGGTAAAATCAAGTACCGTCCTAACTGTGAGACGAGATTACCAAGGCTCCAGTAGTAGGCCACCTCAGACGACCTGTAGTATTTAGATATATTCTAATATTGCTGAAGGCAATCGCATATGTCTGCTATGGGAATCCAGAGTAGTTGCCAAATGTGATTCTTCTTAGATATATAGCCGATGTGTCTCCTTTAGGGGTTGTCGTAGATGAAATTAGATACTGGCACCCAAAAGCCTACTGGGTAGGCACTCAACTGACAAGTACGTGCTGAATATATATCGAATCGTCGGGAAGGTAGTCAGGAGACGCAAGTTGTAGTAGTACGATCCTAGTTGTTGAGCTTGTTTGTTACCGACAAGGTTGGATGGTAAGAGGGTTGCGAGGCATAGATATGAAGCCAGAACGTATATGTTAAGAAGGGAAAGAAATAATCTTGGAGTTTGTCCTTCTTAATTCTATGACGGGTCGTGTATAAATCGAGAATCCTCGAATGATGGTGGGGTCGGTCGCCTCAAAACGTCTAGACACTGGCAGGCCTTGTGTTATGTATGTATTGGGCTTTGAAGGTTGACCGTGGTCGCAACGAGACGCCTTCGAGGAAACCCCTGCTCTTGAGGATGACAGAGGTGGAATTAATACCGAATGGTACATCCCATCCTTACGGAGAAATGCCCAGGGATGGTCCGAAGAAAAGAGACAGGGTCTGCACGGGCTGGAGAAGAGGGTGTTCGTGGGTGTTGGGTCAGCCTAGGACGGTACCTGGCTAGATACGGTAGAGATATTGAAAAGGGACTGAATGCACGTTTTAAGGCTCGTCAGGTCAGAAGCCGCACGCTTAATAGGCTAGGTGTGGTAATAAGAAAAAATCCCCCAGCATGGTAACTGCTGAGCCACACACCTTTTCCGTCATGGATGATAGCAGAGATGTAGCAACGTCTATATCGAGTGGGCCGTGACCATTGGGGTTTCTCGGCTGAATGGCTAATGCCGTGTTATGGTGGCCTGCCAAAGAACCAACAGATAACCCTTGCCGTTGTAGACCCCAACCGGAAACGTCAATACAAGAGTAGTAACTACGGAAAGACAGCCGCTATACTGCTAGGCATAATTTCTGTTCACAGGTTCGAAATCGGGAAATCTTTTTCGGTGTCCCCAACGACTAGGCTAGATCCAGACGAAACAGAGGAGGAATACGGCACGGCTAAGACGACGAGAAGTCGTCCACACAGCCTACACTAGGTACCTCTTGTCAGAATTCATGCTATATGAACAAAACTGAGGTACAGCGGTAAGCATGATCCTCGGAGAGAGGGCAGGATAAGGAAAACATAGCATCTCGGCTGGGACATCTGGGAGCTGGTAATTGGCCCTTCATTACATTAGCTTAGCGTAGACTTCGCGGATGAACGCATGACCGTTGATGAGACTAGTGGAGGTTCACGCCAATAGGAAGATCAACGCTTCTGGGTGGGTGTGGTCCTCGACGCCTGCGGGGACGGGCCTGGAGGACTGGTCCATGGTTAAGATGCCTACTATGTATGTACAGAAGTACCAGATTGTACAGAAGTGTTGGAGGATCGCATCCGAATCGGTAGGGAAGTAAACCTGCGAATAATGTGGGCCGGACAGCGAGCAAGGGGTATCGATTTGTGATGCTTGCCCTGGCGGTGGCGACAGGGGGGTCAAGGGAAGATCCCATAAGATCTTCCTTGCCGAATGACAGTACAACATATGTACCTCGTACAGACAGGACAGGCCATGCAGAGCACCTGTCATCGTCCCGCGTTTTGATGCTTATTAAGAACAGTGAGCCGATGTGGGCAGATTGGCATTCTGCTCATCGTCCTTATGTATCGTCACATATGGGACGTAAATATGATCGACAGAGCCCTCCACACAGATTGAAGCCATGTAGCTAAAATGAATCTCTTATGCTACGAGCTCGGCGGTCTTACGGGCAGTGAATGAGAAGTATGGGCGGTTTCGAGGGAACTACAGTATGCAAAGCACCTACACTAACAGCTTCAGATCTGAGGGCCGCCATGAGAGGGCAAACAAAGAAGCGCGCTAAGTGGCTAAAGATCAAGGGACGCCCGAATAGTGATGGGGTTGTGGGAATCTGCGCCGAATGAGCCGTAGGCTGATAATGTGCTACCTACCAAAAACCTGTGGGGCCAAGTGCAACGGTAGATGAATTCAGGTAATGAGGTACCTATTTCAGTTAAACACTGTCCTGGTTGCTCAAGATTGCGAATTCTAATTATTATTATTAGAAGGAGCCGCAAATGAAAATCGGTACGGAGGGGGATCTAAGCGGAGAAGCCCCCGGGGTATAGAGATTTTGACGTTGGCAGCAAGTCGACAAGGAGTAGGGATGACGTGAAGCGTGTGAAGGGTCTGATGAGATCCACGTTTGGATCTTGGACGTTGAGAATAGACTTCAAAAAGTTTGCTGGTCGATTTGGCTAGACTATTGTAGGGAGGTCTGTGGGTACAGAACGGAGGAGCATGCCTCTAGCGTGGGAGGGCTCTGCGGCAAGGATATCAGCCCGTGGTTTCATCAGGGGAGGCTGGCTGGGCGACAACATGGGTCCGTGCCAGGGTGGAAGTGAAGATGGCGCGATAAGATTGATCTAAACTCCCAGATTCTATTCTCAGATGTCATTTTCAGATGCCATTCTAGACATACGAAGGATAAAGGATATTCGATAAAACAACCATGGCCAACATCAGCACCAAGGAGGATTCCTAGCGCGGATGGCGCATTTAAAGGGCTGATACGCTGATACGCTGATGAGCTTCAGCAAAGATGAGCTTTGAAGAAAGCGGAAGCTGTATGTGAGCTGTAAGCCACGAGCAGCTGTGGAGACGTGCGAGAGCCCTTTCATTCCCCTGAGAGACCGCCATCATGGAACAGATTGTCTCATACGAAAAGCTGGCAGCGAGAAACATCCATCATCGTTGCGTAACTTATCGTACCTGCAGGCGGACGCCAAACAGCACATATGAGAGGATCCTGGATCCCGACACTGTGGGCGTGACCACTCGAATACATTTTGATCTTCCTGTTCTGTCACGACAGACGTGGAGACGTGATAGAAGATCTCCCTATCCCCAACATAATATCTCATGCAGTTAAAAAGTTGCTGATAATCTAAAGCGGTGAATGGGTCGTAACCTTTAATACTTGATTTATTCCCCTCTATAAAAAATAAAAAATAAAAAATAAAAAAGTTAAGAATCTGGGGGCATACAACTTTGGGGTATACACCTGGGCAGGTTGTGATGGAGGGGTTTAGCGAATTGAGAGGGGGGTTTAAGCATTTTGAAATTTCAATTGAAATTCCAAGATACATGTTTCGCAGCTAGTAGATGTACCTGCATACCGGCGCGTCGGGTCGCCTCTCCGGAGGTACAAAATACAAAGTACGGATTACAAACGATCGATCTGTGCCCATTGATTGGCAATTACACCCTCCAGCACAGACTGCACAGACTTATCGATGTCTTGCAGCGACAGGGTGGCTGGGCAAGGGACAACACCATAACTTTAGGTAATGGTGTTGATCTTCTTATAGTACGGGTTAACTAACAATACCTTATTTTTACTACACTCAAACGCAATTGCTCGACACTCAATAAACATTTTATTCAGTGAAATATGCAAGGGCAATTCATACGTACGATTAATTACTGGACCAATTTCCCATTAACTACTATATTTCAGTTTCAAAATTATAATTGTATATGTACGTGTTGCCAACATTGTTCAATTACTTACTAGAAGGCCTTCCTTAATAAAAGGGGAGAGCGCGGCTGTGACAAGGATATAGCTTTTCGTAACTCTTTACATTTACATATTAATATACGAAGTACCTACCAACCCAGGGCCTCGGATACGTAGATCGTACGAAAGAGATTCTGAGACGGCTAGTAGTAGAACGTAATATAGCTAGGTCCCGACAGTATGGTTTTTGGCGACTGGTGCGGCTTGCTTAGCTTTGAAAACCGTTGCGAATATCTTACAACGTGATAGCTCGGCAACCTCCGCTTTCTTGAGAGAACTCTCGGGGTTTGCTCATAATTATCCTTCACACAGTAAATAACTGAGTTAATTATCGTAGACCTTCGGAAAGTAAGTATACAGCAGTTGGCCTCTAAAAGACTGCTGTCGAGAGCCGCAGCCCGACCTATGCAGACATGCGGGGCCAACTTCATAGCAAAGCAGTGATGGTACTATGTATGCGATTCTGTGGCGCAGGCAAAGTACTCAAGTACGCTTTGCACTTCCATAGCAGGGGTTGCTGTCCGTCGAAATGTTGAAAGGCTGCGAAACCGCCCCCACGAGGTGCGGTCGACGTAGGCAAGTAGGTAGCCGTAGTGATCGGAAATTGTTAACTCTCGGGTATCAATCGTCTGCATAAGGTTATGTTACAATCTGCCTAACTACAATGTCGGTATCTGTCCTTAGCCCGTACTAGATGTAACCAAAATAGTCAACTAAGTAAGGTTTAGTAACCATAAGCGCGCATCCGCCTTAGAGCACAAATAGAGTCGTATGTGGTGTTGCTGTTACACATGTACCGCCCGTCGAGTCCAAGTAGTTCTCATCCAATCCCATCCTGCCGGTCGAAGAAGGATCATTAGTAGAAGGCCCTCTAGTGGTTTCGATGTTTCGAAAATTACCTATACTCTACCAAAATAACTTAAGAAGAGACTTTTCAAATTGGGATATTAAAAGTGGAACTAAAAAAAAATAAGAGAAAATTAAAGATGACGAATCGTAAAGCCGGGAAAGGCAGCCCCGCTAATCATCCCCCTTCCCCCCTTGTAAAATACCACGCAGCTCGCAGCTCGCAGTATCCATTGCAGAAACCCGCCTCTGGCTTGCATCTGGGTCTGAGCTGTATTTAGCACTGGAGCTGCCCTGGTTGCTACATAGATCTCATGAGTTTAGAAAATCCTTGAAGAGAAGGACGTTTAAAGCTGCGGGGATCCCCATCTGCGCCACAGGAACCAAGAGCTTAAGGCGATGCGACTTACCCAAAATAGTACCAATGCAGATCCTCTATTCGGCCTTTGCCTACATAGGTAGGCATAATTGCAACAGGATATAAATAGGCGAATCTCGCCAGCGTGCGGGTGGCGTCACAAGTTTCAACACCCCGCTGCGAGCTGTCGACCTGCCGTCCAAGTGCAAATACCTACAAGGGCGCTATACCAAGTAGTAAGGTGCACGAATAGCTATTGCTAGTCGGTGCCAAGGTGAAGCAACCTACCATCTCGAGAGATCTGATGCAAGGATTGTGGCGGCGAACAAGCTATCAACCCAATAATCTCATGGACGATGCGGGAGATGAGAGACGGTAGTCGCAGTTCCCGGGGGGCCCTGTTTTCAACATACGTATCGCGCAAGCTAGCCTCGGGTCTGAACCCACGTCACGCGATTCTGCGCGCACTGGCAAGGGTTTTACTGTCGCGAGACGTAATTCGTAATTTCGTTCGACGCGACGGTTTGTTGGCTGACCACAGAACGCCTCCGCCATTCGAACCTGAAACTGCCATATCGCTTGGGGATACCCACCCTCACCGTCGCGAAAAGGTCCCGAAATAGTGCTCGCAGAAGGAATTAGATCCAAAGTAACGTTGAATCTCCGCGTGCCGGCATACTTCAAGGTATGTATTGTTCGGTTGTCGACCATCGAGATTCGGCTTAGCTGAGTTGACGCGCAACAAGGTGCATTACGTAGGCGTAGCATTACGTGCATCAATTGGATATATCTTGGATAGCCGCGCGAGATGAGGCGTATTTTTAGGTTGGTTATAAGATCGATTTTAGATTTGAGCTCTAAGTCGGGAGCTATGAACTACATTATTGGTACCTATGGGTATGCTCCTTACCGTATGCAGGTACATACTATTTGTAGGATGTAGCCGTGTACAAAACAAACCCTAATCCAAGTTAGAGCGTCTTGCATGCTATGTACACGTTACTTCCGTCTGTTACGCAGTATAATTGTACATACATTAGGTAAATATCCAAGGAAACAACACCCAGAGCTGTAGTCCTGGGAAGGTATAGTCTAATTGAACATACATATGTATAGGTACCTTGCTTATATAAACTAGGGGGTGTTAGACCCCGGGTTGACAACCCCCAACTAGAATACTCGTCAATCTAGATAATATATTCTGTAATTAATTCTTATTATTCAATACCACTATGCAAGGTCCAAAGTTAACGGTCGTTAGTTGTAGGGCTGAGCTGAAATGCGACAATACCTCCAGTAAATCTCTATAGTAAAACGAATACGCACGCTCATAACATTTGGTTCTATTATATGCACTTAGCATTCAGATATCATGAGTACCTACCTTAGTACCTTGTGATGAATACATACATATATACCTTAACATTTCTATGTGCGTCTCTTTTCTTATTAACCTAAGGTCGTGGTTTCTCCGTGTGTTTCCATCCCTTCGCGGTGGAAATGCAAGCTGTACGCCGTAACCGTAACAAGACAGGGAAGGAACAGCGCCGTATCGATAAGGCTTTACCCAGGGGTACCTAGCTCTCTTACGGTGATGTCAGGACCAGGGCATGTCAGGGAAAGAAGTGCTTCCCTTTCTAATACCTCTTTTACACTTCTTCACTTCTTCACTTCCTACATAATGTTTTCGTCCGTATGAGCTTCCGCACTCATGCAACATAATGGATCCTCTTCTCCATAACTCTCCTCACGGACGATTCCCCCGTAATTACCTTGGGTAGGTAAGGTACTGCTCGTCTCCTGTAACATCCATATTAACGAGGAGTGAGATGTCATTGCTCAGGGTCTCTCAATGGCACGCTTCGTCACGATCAAGGTTCTTCGTTGTACAAAAAAAGCCACCTCATTTTCACCCTAACCTATGCCTGAGTAGTATCCACGCTTCTGAGACTACAATATTGGGTCTCGAAAATTATGGATAAGACTATGCAGGAAGCCGTCCCGGAGTTCTAAGTTCCAGCTGGTGACCGGACCCCGAGATCAAGGAATGAACTATGGAGGACGGGAACCGACTTTACCTAGCTGGAAGACTTCTTGCTACGGTTTACGTTATGTAGCTACCTAAGACAAGCTTAAATACATACAGCATGACGGTTGTCCGAAACTCCAAGCCACGTGCGCCAGCTCTCTACACCTCAATCTCGCTCTATCATTTTTTTCGTCGCCTCTCTAGCATATATGTTAATATCCAACATGTGGACTCCCTACCACTTTAATATCCCAAACTTCTCTCTACCGTTTCATAGCGCTCGCTATCTTGGCTGTTCGAGACTAGATATCAGAAATGATCTAGGTTATAACAATCAACCCTGGCTCTTCATATGTATGGTCGATGAAGTACTGGACATATATCAACGCCGATCTGCAAGGCGGATCCTTGGCACCACCCTGTTGCTTACGCCACATCGTAAGGTCGAACTTGGACTTTCAAAGGACGTCTCAAGGAACGTGCCGATTGGGCAGGCTTATGCTCAGCCAAACGCCTGCCATGGAGATTGCACCGGATTGCACTGCAGGTAGAATTTAGATTCTGACTTCTCGGCGTTTTTATCCCCTTGTCTCCTCACTACCTAGGCTGGGTACGTATGGATAACCCTCGCAGTAACACGTCTACTTCCTCTCTCCCAATCAACAGACTACGTGAAGCATATCCGAGACCCCAACGGTCAAGTGGGAGTGGCCCAAGCCACATTGCAACTCTAGCTTGCGAATTCGTCGCTTGATAGTGTAGTCTAAGTGTCTACCTACCTATGTACTCTGTATCTGCTCCCTCACAACGGGATAGACTAACAGCGTTCAGGTGCAATACGCACTACTTGCTTGCGTGTCATCTAGCCTGCTACGATGCTCACTGTGAATATCACTTACACGTAGCAACACGGCTGAACACTAGTAAGCACGCTTAGTGAACGGACAGCCTCAACAGATCGCCGGCATGGTTGAAAATTGCCGAGCAAGAATACTTCTAGCACGCCATGTCTAAGGACTCTCATATCTAGTTGTCATCATACGAACTCATACATGATTTCTTAACGATATAAACTTTCCATTAGCCGACCAGTGGGCATCTTGTGATGAGATCCATCTACCTCATGAACTCCAACAGTGGAACATTTACACGCTAAATCGAGGTACTCAATTACGGTTATTTCTTAAGCAACAAATCAAAGACATTCGCCTGTCGGCTAGTACGGATTTCCCGTTGACTGAATCCCGAGGGCTATAGTTGAAGATCTCTTAGAACTTGTAATGTAACTACCGCTAAGTAAATGCTTTACCTAGGGATTCCCATCACACCGAGCATTACGACGGAATTTCCCAGTGAAACTGTCCAGCACGGGAATATCAGCCTACACAGAGATGATGATAGATCTCACCAATATTTCCACCTCTATTACTCTGGCCGGCATGCTCGCCTTAATCGATATGGTATAGCCCATAACAGCACGATATTTTGTCCTTCCCATCTCGTTGCATAAGCTAAAGCTATTTTGCTACATGAATTTACGGCACGTGGACGATCAAGGCAGTATCCGTCCCAAATGGGGAGGTTATTATTCACGGTATATTTCCCTTAGCCAGCATTAGGCCGCTCCAGAGCCTTCGTGTACAGACAAAATGCCATGTTCTATCCTATAGACAGGGTGTATTCGCTCCGTCTCTGTATCCCAGTCTCGGAAGTCAAATAGCTGTCCTCCGTGGCCTTGGTACTGACTAACTTCGGTCCCCGGCGAGCCAACTTTCGGGATAAGATTAACTACTGCATAAATATCTTATATAGGTACGAATATTTACCATGATATGCGATTACTTTTTGGACAAGTTTTAATCGACGAAGAACTAGTAATATTTTAAATCAAATGAGAGGCTTGTTCCTATGCCGTGTTCATTTTCCGCCTAACTCAACGCCAAGAGTTATGGGTGAAATACCTGATCATAGTCCCCGATATCACACATTGTATGGCACTTGGTTTACACTTCTAATACCTAGATGGGTAAAGTCTAAAGATGCTCGATCATTCGCTACCGACGGTAGCTGTCCCGTTAGCTCCAGTCGCTTTGGGAAATACCGGACAAGGTTCAACTGGAGTCTACTACCGGCTAATACGGGGTCTTCTCCAAGAGGAAAGGTATAGCCACCGGGCCAGCCCTGTGATATGATGTTTCTAGGGAACTCTGTGCGGCCCCTAGTTTCTTCTATCTTCGATGTCTGAGAATACTGCATTCCTACTGGTCAAGATGTCACGACACCTATTCGCTCGCGGAACTTAAGCTTCACAAACCTCTGGCCTTTGCGGGACTAGCTTGACCGTTGTTGACAGCCTGCGGGCGTGTGGATGCAACGCCTTACCTCCCGAGAAACTTGTGTAACTTATCCAAGCGCGGCTATCGGTAAGTCTGTCTGACCGCCCTTGCTACATGGTAGATGTATGGTGGTGATGAGGCCATACATGCCACACATCGCGCGGGAATGGAACGCTGGAGTTGGACTCCAGCCGTCGATAGAAGGACCGATGCGTCTCGCAGGCCGCCCCCACGTTCTAGAAAACTTTTTCGCTACCTTTCAACTGCCACCGCCAAGCCCTTTCTTCCGAATGCCTCATGACATCTTCGTCATGCGGGTTAATTGAAGTGGCCACGAGGGTTTCGATACTTAGACTTGCTCGGCTAGTAAGGGTTCTCAATACAGATTCTACATGCTAACACTTAGCTCAGGACAAGCATGTACTGACTTCTCAAGGAATTTAACCAGCACAACCGTTGACGCCAGACGAGTGATTGAATAAGCTTTAGGGCTTAGGACTAATAGTTCCAGCGAATCATCTCATGGAAAGAGACATCGATATAAACTCTAACCAGATGGTCTATCGGCTTGAGATAGTAGAATAAAAAGCGCCTAGGCAGATTCCGGGTAACCTATGTCCAGTCTGAAGTGCTAAATGTATGGGCACTCAGGGCCTTGTAAACTTACAATCTCTAGTTTCTGTATGTATTTCGACGAGGAGAGTATGTGGAGTGGTTTACGCATCGGCTTACGTCGAATCCGGAAGCACCTTTCGGTAAGCTCACTAACTCGTAATTACATAGCAAATATTTGATACAGAATACGCTAAGGAAAACAAACCTATATTCCGGGGTAAATAGGGTCTACTCACTGACCCCATCGTGAGTCTACTGCCCAAGTGTAATCATATTTCTATGCTCTCAAGTAGTGTGCGTCACAATACACGTCGAGATGCAGTTAACGCTGAGAGCTGTATGTATACGTAAAATCCAATCGATATTAAGGTCAATTGGAGTGTATGAGTCTACGGTTGTTACTATTTAGGCGTGGGATGTGTCTAGTTGGCCCAACAAGTCTCACGGATGTTTATCTCAGGGGTAGAGCTTCAATACAGTACGGAGGACTATCCCATCGTTATCTCCTAGTTTGATACCAGAGCTGAACTCTTGAATACTAAGTTGAGAACCTAATAGCAACTTGGATTCAAGTATGTTAGAAGGCAAACTATACTAGCACATTTAAGAAGGTACCCCTACGGTTCTATGGTCATTGAGAGGGGACATCGGAAAAGTTAGAAGGACGCAAAGGGCAATGTTTGATAAAGGCCCAGTATAGATCATTGCGCATTCGTGTTGCTTCACTCAAGACTGGTAAGGATTAAATCGCTCAATGCTTTGTTTGGAATTATCATGTTTTGCTAATACTAAATATACGATACGCTAATGCGGATGTCAAAGTGATCATGTAAAATACTCATACCCAGAGCACCCCCTCGTGCCGCTTTATGCCATTGTCTCATTACTTGACGCTCAAACTTCCTCCTTGGTGGCATGCTCGACGTTGGACACGGCGACCTTGTCGGTGAAGCCCATGTCGGCAGCGTACGTAGAGTGAGGCACCCACTTGGCCGATGTCCTGGGCGTGGTCTCCTCCAACATGCGGTCCACCTGCTCTAGGGTCAAGCCCTTGGTCTCGGGAACCAGGAAGTAGGCGTAGACGAAGCAGAGAGTGCAGAGACCGCCCCAGACATAGAACACCTTGGGACCAAGGTTGCCCTTGTCCGCGTCTACCATGTAAGGGGTGATGACGGCGATGATGCAGTTCCACAGCCAGTTGCTGGCGGTGGAGAGGGTGACACCACGGGCACGCATGGGTAGCGGGTAGATCTCGCCGATGACAACCCAAGCTCCACTAGACAGATGTTAGCGTCTACCTGATCAAATGGAATAAAAGTCAAGAGGGTAGGGGGATGAACTTACGGGCCCCAAGTGCTGGCGAAGAAGAAGATATAGATGCAGATGAAAGCAATCATAGTCTTAACAGCGGCGTCGGCTTGGGTAACTGTGCCCAGAATGGCAACGATAAACTGGCAGATAACCATTCCAAGGGCACCCCAAATGAGTAGAGGTCGGCGACCGACCCTTTCCATGCTCCAGAACGAGATAGGGGTCGAGCAGACGTTGACGAGTGTGGTGATGAGGGAGATTAAGAATGGGTTCTGAATGGTACCGAGTTGTTTGAAAAATTGAGTTCCGTAATAGAAGACAAAATTAACGCCGGTCCATTGTTGCATCATCTGCAGAGAAGTTCCTAGTATAGTTCTCCTAAGGTTGCTGCTGCTCTTGAATAAGGATCCGCGGAAGCAGGTCGTCCAGGTGCTCCAGTATCCTCCCTCAGGGGAAACCGACATCTCATACTCATGGTTCGCGATGATCTCAGCAAGTTCGTCCTGGATGTACTCGCTCTCGACGGAGTGACCGCGTAGGCGCCCAAGTACCGTGGCAGCCCTGTCAAGCTGGCCCTTCTTCACAAAGTATCGAGGGGATTCCGGGAGGACGAAGAGGCCGATGCCGAGGATGAGAGCCCAAAGCATCTGGAGAGCGATGGGAATGCGGTAAGATCCACTGTCGTTTCGGTTTTGAGTACCGTAGTCGACGGCCGATGCTAATAGCAGACCGATGGTCACGCAGAACTGATAACCCGAGACGAGGGCACCACGGATTTTGCGAGGGGCAATCTCAGACATGTACAGGATCAGAATTGCAGAAACGGCACCAACACCGAAACCAGCAACAACACGACCCGCCACAATAAGAGCTAAGCCAGCCGAGGCAGTCTGGAGAGCAACACCGACAAGGAAAATGATACAGCCGCCGATAATAGTAGTACGTCGACCATACCAATCGGCAAGATCACCAGCAATAAGAGCACCTAATATAGTAGTCAGCGGATTAAATTCTTATACATATACATATATATATATTATAGAACAAGGAATAGCCTTAGTCACTTACCGAAGAAAGTACCAGCAGACAGGATCGAAGTGATGAGAGACTTGTGGTCACCACTGAGTTCAGTAGCACCGGGACCCTCGATTTGGTTGATGAAATAAGGCATTGCCATGACACCGTTGATATAACCGCTGTCGTATCCGAAGAAGATACCACCGAAGGCGGCAAAGGCACACATGAGGTAGGCCTTGAGTGTAACCGGAGCCTCGACCCGGTTAGGGTCGGTGGACCCCTGGACCACGGCACCTCCCGCCATCGCGAACGAGACTTAAAGTCGTCGACGTCGGGTTGGTTAATTATGAGAGGTCGATTTGCTTGTCGTAAGGTAGCTTAGCAATACGATGATGGTCTACTAAGCACCGGGGGAATTGTTGCTATATGCTAAGCAGATGAGGTCGGGGAGGGGTGGTGGGTAGTAAAGAAAGGAAGAAGAAGAAGTGAAGGATGAGCGACAAGGAAGCGTGTGAGAGAGAGAGAAGGAGATGTGATACATCAAGGGGAGTTAGATCTTCTTAAATGCGTGTTGTGTGTGTGTGTGTGTGTGTGTGTGTCTATGATCTTACCCAGGACCACGGCACAGTTAATTAACCTAACCTAGATCTCTCTCCGTCCAAGCTTTCTCCTGAAGACCCCACCTCCACTCCCCAGACGAGATGAACAGACAGCAAGCGTCTCCACGTCCCAAGCACGAGGACAACCCGCAAAATGCCCAGAGCACTCCAGACCCCCCAGAAGATATCCCCCTCGGGGTCACGGCCTTGTAAACCTAGCTAGAACTAGCTCCGTCTTTAGTTTAAGTGGATTTACGTTTCTGGAACTCTGGAACATGGCGAGGTGCCAAAGTTTGGGAGGTAGGTTGCATTCGTCCATTCGTCCCGAGCTTTGTTACACGCGTCATGAATCCCACGGCGGTATTCTGACCCCCACACAGGATGTTACTTACTCTCTGCTTCAATTCACCAGTTATTGATAAAGAGTTGTCATAGCCGTCCTTGCGTTGCAAACCAAATTTACCTTTTTATCTATTCCCCGTATATTCGAGCAACGCTGGTCCTCAGCGATTGACAAAACAAGCAGGAAAATAGTTTACACCGTAAACATTTTAGGAGGACTCGCTTCCTGGCACGCACGTGCCATGTTCTCGGCCTAATCCATACACCACTATCCCATGGGGAACTCGGGGATGCAATCCTGCCATGGTTAATGTCGAAAGATTGGTCACGTCCGCCATGGCAGATCCAGCGCGAACTCGGTCTAATAGGCTCGTATTAGGATCGAAAGCAAGCGGAGAAAGCAAGGCGGAGTGCAGCACCCAACCCCGACCTAGTCCCCGTACTACGGATGAAGCCCCGGGGTGAAAGAACCATGTGGCAGGAAAGAAAAAGAAACCAAACAAAAAAAAAGGTCTTTTTTGCCTCTTCCCCATACTTGGTAGCTACTAGCACTTACGATCTCCATCGTCAAACTTCCAGAATCCAAGGAGATGACGAGAACTCCACCGCCCATTGGCCGAGAGATGCACTCTTCCCACCATCGCCCCTTACCCCAGAAAGGCCCCCTTCTTTTACTTCACACCGGTCGGCGCGGTGTGAAAGTACGGAAGGACATCAATATAACCAAGAATACCACTCTCTGTATCCACGCGAAATGGGCCATTCTCTTCTATTGGTATTATCTATCCAACCCTCGAGTACGGCCGACATACACACATACACACATACATAGTAAACACGGCAGGAGAAAGGGAAAAAAAAAAAAAAAGAAGAGCCAGCATCTGGTCCTAACTCGGTACACTCGGCTTCATTGTGGAGCCGCGGCGATAGCGTCGGCCGTTTTGTCGTTGGCTCGACGGGGCCCCTTGACAAATGCGGCTCCGCGCCCATGGGTTTTCGCGCTTGGTCATTGGTCAGAGGGGAGAGTTGAGCTAGCACATGTTTATTTTACATATGTACGTGCACCGCGCTCAATCTCCTGAGGCCTGTTCGGTTCTAGAAGGCCTGGTCCGTGGTACGGTGTACCTAACCTAACCAAACCTACCTGCCTACTGTTTATGCTTATGTCAGATTTCGAGGTCAGGGGCAAAAAGACAATTTGTACATACGGATTAGAGAAAAAATATCTGTTGAGAGCGTGACTTGATTGATTGATTGATTGATATGATCGTGGTCAATTGCGTGTTTTTATTTACCTATGTACATAGGTGCCTGTTTAGGTATTGGGAATAATTAAATGGCCAACTAACTAAATCTAGGTAGATCTATTATGTCCTATGTACATATATACATAGGAAGGTACCTAACCTAACCTATGTAATCATAACCTGGACCTGGCATCAGACGATTTAAGAGGTACTTTGGTAGCGGAGACGGTCCGACTCGGTCTATTAACCCTATCCTGATAAAAACTCTACCGCGACAGACTGATTGGTCCCGCGCGTATGCGAAGCTATCGATAGCCATAGTAAGGGTGTAAGGATCAATTATTCAATTCATCGTCTCTCAACCATCTCCAAGTAGCAATCTTGTCGAATGCAGTAGGTTATGTATGTGTCTTTTCTCGCCGACCACTTCTAAGATCTACCGCACGTCTCAATTGCGTCATGCAAAGTAAATAGTAAATAGCGTTTACCCTTGTCATCTGTCACTGCTAGCTTCTTTTCTTTTTTTTGGTCGCATGCCGTAAGCTAGACAAGGGGTAGGAAATCATTCTAGACTCTTCTCGGCGCTGCCGAATCCTTTCATATGTACTAACGGCTGTGCCGAGGCAAATGGTGCGGCTGTCTAAACTTCAACATTGACAGCAATAATTAGCTAGTTCCTAGCATCTATTCTCAAACTCTCTTCAAATTTATAGCTTAATTTCTCTCTTGCTTCGCATGCGTTGATTTAGAGTTAGGTAACTGTAGGACATTAATACAACATATACGATCAATCACCGGAACATTCACAATAAGCTAAGCTTAATCAAACGAAAGTCACTATTCACTAAGATACGAAGTCCATAGCAGCAGCAAAACCAATTTTCTTGAATACATAGCGTTCGCCGCGCATAACGCACAGCAATCCGCATTACAACTATACATTGAACGTCAACATACATGCATGGTATTTGATATGTGATTGATATCAACCAACGTCTCTTCTCGTCTCGTCTTGTCTTGTCTTGTGGCAAATCTGCCCGTCAAATCGTGCCTTATGCTGCCAAGTGAAAAAAAAAAAAAAAATCTTGCCTTCGCGTGAGAAGGTAAAGTGCAAAGTGAAAAAAACATGATCAAAATCATATCCATGCCGGCCGTGCTAGACGCAAGAAAAAAACAAAAAAGACATGACGTGTTATAGAAAAAAAGGTGATCCGATGGTTTCCCTTTTGAAAAACAAATATAAAAAAACGCAGTGCTCCTTGCCCTAAAACCGAAAACGCCACGCAAATGCAGACAGACGTGTATGTAGGTATATACTGCACCACCGCCACTGCCCGGCCACAAGTACACAAGCCACCGGCCGCCATTAATAAAACCAACCAGCGCGCAGCCTAGCCTAGCTTGAGTCCAGTCCAGTCCGGTCCTCCGTGGGGTCCTTGCCCTCGTATCCCCATCCTTAGTACCACAGTAGCACGTGCACATTAGCAGTAGAACCCCGGAATTTGGGGTTTGGTTGGACAGTTTCAGTTTCAGTTTCATTTCTTCTTCCCTTGTTCGTTTCGTTTCCTTTCGTTTCGGTCTTCCCTTTATCAGACGCAAACCCACTCGGCAAACACGCACCATCGCGCTGTCCGGTCCGCGAGCACCAGGCCGCGCCAGACGCCGCGCTCGGAGCACTTAATGATGGTTTCCCACGTGCCGCCGTCGCTGGCCTCCTCGTCGGCGCTGCGGCCTCCCACGCCGATCCCGGACCTGCCGACGCGCTCCTCTTTGCGCATGAGCCGCAGGATCTTGCCGCCAGGTGTCTGGATTGCTAGCTTAGCCGGCTTCTTGCCTGCGATGCTGCCCGTAGCCGAGCTCGGATTCGACCCCGCCGCACTACTGCTGGTCATGCTCATGGCGCTGGCCGGCCGCGCGAAGGGCACCGGGCTCGTACCTCCTGGGTTGCTGCCCGGTCCGCCTGCCGGACTAGATGGGTGTTGTCGGATGGCGAAGACGAAGGTATTGTTGAGTGCCAGCCGCTGACACTGTGGCTGAGCAACGTAGATATCGTGACGTTGCGCATGCGGTGTTGGGTGGCGAGTAACAAACTCGTAAGGCGGATTTTCGCCTGTGTGAATAATCGGCAAGGCGAAAGCGAGAGGGTGCGGGATGTCTTTAATACTATGCATAAGACCGCGCTTGCCAGCGTACACCTTCAAGATGCCGCTGCCCTCGTCGCCTGGTAGGAGCGCCTTTACCGTGTACCGTTTTATGCCGCCGTACCAGTCGGCTTGCGCAAGTGCGCGTTTCTTCACTGTTTCGCCGCTTTCGAAGAAGTCGCCGTCTGCGTCTCGTGTGAACCCCTTAGTTTCGACTTCGGCTGCCACTTCGATATCAGGGGGCACGTTGAACTTGATATGTACCATCTCGAGATCTTCGATACGAGTTAACGACGTATTGTAATCCACCATAGATATCATCTGTTTGAAGAACGGAGGACAGACACCGGGCAGGTTGAGTAATGTTTCATGAGCTACAGGTGGGCAGATATGCTGTTGGCTATGGTGCTCGGGAATGTGTGTCCAACAAAGCTCGACAGGACGGGTGAGGAACCACCAAAACTCCGCGGTCGAATTGCCAGCGCTTGAGTATAAGCCCCGACGGGAATTGGTAGGACTTGCAAGACAACAATCCATCATGCGCCATTCGTTATCAATAATAACGGCATTCCACCAATGGTTTGATCGAGGCATTATAGCCGTTTCGGGGACCTCGCCGGGAGTCTTGAGGTAGCCACGGACGACTTCAGAGTGTATACCAATCGCAGTACACATCTCGTGGACGAGAACAGCGTATTCTTGGGGACATGCTCGCCTTGTCTGGATTACTCGCCGCGTATCTACGTCCCCTTCGAAATCTTCCTCCCAATTCACATTCTCCGCGACCCAAGTGAAAATTGCCCGGAGACGTTGGACGTCACTTTTGTATGGTCTGCATACGTAAGTCGTGGCGAGGGACACGGCTGTCGTCATCGGCGGTAAACTACTGATGAAGCGAGAGTTCTTATCGACTTGGCTCAGATTTATGACCTGATAATTGATGGGTTCGTGAACCGGCATTCCATCAGCTCCTTCATCCCCTTCGACGCTCCCATAAAGCTCATCGACGGGATCTATCGCCGGGTAATCCAACATTAAGCAACGATCTTTTCGCTCATTGCGCTCATTCTTGCTCAACGTATTCGATCGGTTAACATCTCTCCGTACTTGGACCCAGTCCCCATCATTCCTGAGCCCCATATCTGTGGCTGGGTCTCGCAATAGGTTTGTGCTACTAGCTCCTGTAATTGCTGATATCCCGAGACCCATCGAGCGCTTAGACGGCGAAACCTGCCCAGACCCCGGGCTCATCGCAATACTACTACGACCACTGGCAACACCGGTCTTTGTTGCCTCTAGAATCCTCTTAATGAAATTTTGCTTCTTAGGTTTAGCACTTCCAGGCTGCACGAGACCCCCAATGGGCGCAATTCCGTCTTCGTTAAAGCCAACCTGTGACCGGGGACGCAAAGCTGATGTAGAGTGGCTTGGGTGATACGACACTCCGGTGAACGGCGTGGTTGGGCGATTCGCATCCCAATCTTCCTCGTCGTCGCCGTCTCGGAATCCCAGTGCGCTCCGTGCTCGTTTTTGCTTCCTAGCCAGACTGCCAGCGCTCGTAGCGCTAATTCCGCCTGCGGACACGCCACTCATCAGACTTCGGTTCGTGCTATTTGTTACTATACTTCGGTTGCCGGAAGAAGCATCTGTCGAATTGGTCTTTGTCGTCCCTGTTCTATCCAACTGCTGTCCGATGTCATAGAACGACTTCTGTTTGCGGATGGATTTACGGTCTCCAAAGAAGTGATCACCTATCGAAGACTTAGGTCTGCTATATAGGGGGTTCTTAGGCGGCGGTGGGGGTGGGGGGCCTGTATCCTCTTCATGATCACGATGATCAAGAATTCCTGCGCTCGAGCTTTTATGATGCATCTTGCGAAGACGTGTCTCCATTCTTTCCACATAATTGCTTATCTGCGGAAGTGGTTGCTCTGGAAAGCTGCTGCTGTGATGTGCACTATCTTGAGGCGAACCGCCGTCAAACGATCCGTACCCCGAATCTTGAAATGGCACACCAATGGATGTTAGCGGTCTTGGTTGCCCTTTCTTCTTTGTTCGATGATGGACCAAGTCGAAGGACTCGGGAGACCATGGGTCTAACGGCGGCTCAGGTGACTCCGCCTCGCGTGCCATTCCCAATGCGTCTAGTTGCTCAATTACGCCGTCCATAGCTTCACGTAATGGCGAAGGGGTAAACCCGTCAACGATTGGGGAGTGAGGACTCGGGGAAGGGACCCGCGGTGTATGATATCCTTCATGGAGACGTCGATTGTCATAAGACGCATTTGACGCGGTCGAATTTCCCCTAGCGATAACGTGACGATGGGGCGGTGGAGCAGGGGGCGGAGGTGAGTCGCGCTCTGCTCCAGGCCGGTACGGCTTAAAACTAAATGACGGGGCCGGCGATGGTCCTCTCGATCCATAGTGTTGCACCGGCGAGGGGGGGATGGGAGAGGGTTCTCGTTGATAGTTGTATGGCTGCGGCGGAACTGGGGATGGACCCCTGGAGCCGTATGAATGTATAGGGGGGGCAGGAGATGCGGCTCTGGGCATATATGAACTAGCTTGAGGAGGGGGAGGCGCAGGCGATGGGGCTTTCGATTCGTGCCGCCGAAGCTCAGATGGTGACGGATCGCGCTCGATATTCCGAATAGCCTGGCGCGTACTATTCCTAACTGAACTGGCCGAATTCTTTCGGGGCGGTGTGTTAGAAAGCTTCCTTATTACCTCGGGCTGCTTTATTATCTCGGGCTGTTTCGCGGTTGTGTAGTGAGGTGCTTTCGCGTAGGCCTCAAAGGGCTTTCGAAAGATTCGCGACTTGGATTTCTGCGGCGCATTCGTAGGGCTCGGCGTGTTACTTGTTGTCAATGGACTCACCGACCTGGTAATGGGTCGGAAATCTTGAGGTAATACCTCGACAAAGTTGGACGGGAAGACGCCAACAGTCTTGTTGCGCCGCAATCTGCCAGTCCACCATGATCCATCCCCCGCATTTAGACATTCTATCAAGTCTCCCTCAATAAATCCTAAGTCGTGTTGCGACTAAAAGGAAGGTTAGCAAAGTAAACAAAGTCGCCGTGATATCACAAAAAATCAAATGCATACTTCTCCTCCCCAAGAATATACGGCTCTACACCAGCACGGAAACCGCGTGGGTAGCGGCGGTGCTGATCCCATTGTGCCGATATTCGAAGTCTTGGTAATCGTCTATTCGCCAGGTTGAAGATGTGGCGTTGGCGTAGGTAAATCAGACAAACTCGGCGAATTTGAGTTTATTCTGAATTCCTGGCGGCGTATTCGGCGGTTGCTGCAGGGTGATGGAGTAAATACGCAGAATACGCAGTTGAGAAAGTCGGTAGAGTCAATAGCATCCAAGGCGGTGTGGTTGCTCGTGGGGACTCAAAAGGGATCAACAAGACGGTGCAATAATAGCAATAATACTAGCAATAATACGCTGTATTATTATGGCTATTAAGCCGTACTAAGCCCTAAGCACGAGTCAACGGTAGGGATGTTGAAGGTTGCAAACGTTAGGTAGTATGTAAAAAGCAGTAACGGGAAACTCTGGAGAATGCCAGCACATCAATTCAGATCTCTGGATTGTGATTGGGATGTTCTGGGTGTTAGAACATAACTAAAGTTCAATATTAGAAGCTCGGGGCGGTATTGGAACAGGTTACAGTTAGTTACCTTGGCGTAACCACCGAATGAAAACAGAGGGGTCTCGTAATCGTTGCCGGGTAACCACTAAGCTTTGAGACCCGTAAATCTAGCGGCGCAGGGCGTTTCCTTCCCGCACTTACATTAAGTACGAGTACATACGTCACTATGTACAATATCCAAGGTCTTGAGTAATGCAATTGTACATTAAGGACCTTATTAACATAGAATCAAGATTTACAAACGGAGCATTAATAACACCATCTTTTATAGGTATTTAAATAAATTGAAAATTCAAAAATTATTAAAATTTTCTTCATAGTATGAAGAATATAATTATAACTTCGAATTCAACTTAATGAATCATTTGCTGCTGCTAAATAAATATACACGTACGTACATTAGGTACATAATAATGTTGGTATGATGTGAAACCACAACATGCACAATCATGGAGCAATGTATGTATGTATGTACATATGATACACCTCACGCACATAAGGCTTAAAGTACCGATACAGATGCACCTTGTTTACCCCATACCTGCCCAATTCACAAATCAGAATAACCCTAGCAGAGCTGACAGACCTGGTTCGCATTAAATGTACCTAGGTATGTACCAAGTACATGCATGTATCTGTCGATGGCACTAATGTACTATGTAAGCCCTGGCATGTAATGTAAGTCACCAGAGGATAGCTGCGTCTATTGTGTGCTTTCTATATGCATCCTTTTCCGCTTTTTTACCCTTTTTTTTTCTTTTTTAGATATCTTTCTCGGATAGCCACCATGAAAAACATCACGAAGTTACAGGAGAAAGACCCGTTGAGTTTTCCCCCCCTGTTGTTCAAACGGTAAAGGCTATCTGACGGAGTGATAATCTTATTAAATTTCCTAGATTCGGCATATCCATAGTACATGACCACGGATAACGGCCAGGATAACACGGATAACACCTGGAAAGCTCCCTAATAGGCTCCACGCTACCCCCAAAACAGCAATCTGTTGTTGGCCATAGCTCCTTTTTAGAGCTTGTTACTTTTTTAGAGCTTTGTTAAACCTTGTGCCCTGACAACCGGCTTCTCCAACACTTATCACAGATTATTATCACTTCCTACCAAAGATCCTCCCTGGCGCTGGTTTAATTGCCAGCTGTCGCAGCTCTTCCCAGCTCTTCCTAGCAACCAGACTTGAATCTCCATGCCGCTCTTTTCGCTGTTTGTATAATACATAGCAACCCATCTTTCGCATTGCGCCGTTTGGTGTTAGGTCTTGTTTTGCTCGGTCTCTAGCTACTCTACCGCTTTTAAGTGCGAGTCTCGATATTTACTTTCGGTAAACTTAGCTTCAACATTTCACAATTCTACAAGCTATAAGACAAGTTACAAGCATTGAAGCCCTAGAGCAGGAGCTCTGTCGGCAACATGGGGTCCGAGGCTATCGCAAGTCATTATCAAGTCCTTGAGGAACTTGGCCGTACGTGTTCACCTCGGTTCTAACCACGCCGCAATTTGGCAATAGGGACAATGAGCGCTGACCTTGTATCTCATGTAGGTGGTAGCTTTGGAATAGTATACAAGGGTATTGAGAAAGCAACGGGCGAAGTTGTTGCTATCAAGCACGTAAGTGGCACACTGATCGCAAACCCCGGCGCATTAGTTCAAGCTGCTAATTTGGAGCCGCACAGATTGACCTTGAGTCTACCGATGATGATATCCAAGATATCCAGGCTGAGATCTCAGTCTTGAGTACTTGTGCTAGCTCATACGTAACGCAGTACAAGGCTAGCTTCTTGCGGGGAAGCAAGTTATGGATTGTTATGGAATACCTTGGAGGTGGATCCTGTCTTGACCTGGTAATTATATCTCGTTACGCTGCGCACGGTTTCTAGATCTGACCTATCATTCTTCCTAGCTTAAACCCGAACCATCAGTCTTTAGTGAGACGCACATTGCCATAATATGTCGCGAACTACTTCGTGGTCTAGAGTACCTCCATGCCGAGGGAAAGATTCACAGAGATATCAAGGCTGCCAATATCCTCCTCTCAGAGTCGGGCAAGGTTAAGCTAGCCGACTTTGGTGTTGCAGCTCAACTTACAAACATTAAATCGCAACGTAATACCTTTGTTGGCACACCCTTTTGGATGGCGCCCGAAGTCATTCAGCAAGCTGGCTACGACTTTAAAGCTGACATCTGGTCTTTGGGAATCACGGCTATTGAAATGGCAAACGGAGAACCGCCCCACGCTAATCTCCACCCCATGAAAGCCTTGTTTCATATTCCAAAGAACCCACCCCCTAGACTAGAGGGTAATTTCTCAAAAGACTTCAGAGACTTCGTATCGCAGTGTCTCATGAAGGACCCGGATCGCCGGCCGTCAGCGAGGGACCTGCTAAAGCACCGATTTGTTAGGTCTTCGGGGAAAGTGGAAGCGCTACAGGAGTTGATCGAGCGACGACGCAAGTACGATGCCACGAAAACCAAGAAGAGAAGCAGAGCATTCTATCAAGAAACATTACGAGACTTCTCTCCAAAGGACGATCAAGATGAATGGGTCTTTGACACGGTCAGGTCCGTCGTTCCCAGGCAACCAACTGTCAAGTCTCGGAAACCATCCTCAATCTTCTCTACTGAAGAAGCATTGCGTAGGATGGACCTCAAGGATGCCCCATTGCAACCTTCGTCACCAGCTCCAGCCCCGGTCACGATGCGTAAGGCTACAATGCGGAGACAATCCTCTCTAGCACAGATTTCTAATTCTGGGTCTGTACGTGGTCCACCAGCCCCTGCAATTAGACGTCCTCTCCAGCCAGATATGTCGTTCGGTAACTCGGGGTCGTCACAACGTCTTTTCAGAAGAGTGCCTTCCGACACTTCCACATCTGGCCAGGTAGCCTCCTCGGACTCGATCCACATACTCTCGGATGAAAATAAGCGCCCTGGTGCTGTTGAAGCAACCAGCAAGGAGGCTGTGCTCGGACGGCGCTTATACTCTAAGGCGGTCGAGCCTACACTCGCAGAGCTGCATGCCCAAACATCGAGTATGGCTAAGCGGGAGGCATTGGGTAAGCTATCTGACGCTCTTGCACTATTAGACTCGGTTGATCCTGAAGGTGCCTACCATCTTTTGCGCAATTTGAACTCTGCTATTTCGCAAGACACCAAATTGTCGAATGCATTCTTGCAGCAGGATTCAGGGGGTTCTATGAAGGGGTTTGATCCCACAACACCACAGGGTATGGGTACGGTGGTTATTAAGAGTCAAACACCAACCAGCCAAAACCAAAGTCCAACAAAGCTTGTCCTGGCGGCTAGCAACCCTCATCTGAAGAGTCACAAAAGACGACAGGGGAGTGTGACAGTGAACGGTGTTGGAAGTCCTGAGAAGAGGGAGAAAGACCCAGAGAAGGTCGCACTGCAGGCAAAATACCCTGGCCGCGACCCTCAGCCGGGTATGGAGCACTGTAAACAGCTTTCGGATGTCCTATACGGTCGATGGGTGGATGGCTTGCGCCTGCGTTGGCCAGGTGTCTAGTACGGATGTTTAGAGGCATCATCAACTTAGGTAAAGAAGTAAGCAAAAGTCGCTTAGAGCGAGCATACTTGGGAAGTTGATATGATGTAAGATTAGGAAGGGTCCGCACGACCCTAGGGACGTAATTGGACGTAACAGCAAACGACGGCGCAAAATAACGAACAGCTCGCGCTGAACACGGATGAATGGGGAATATGGACATGGCAGCTTGGACTTTGATGCGTTTTCTGCTACTAGGGGATCAGGAGGGCTATAATCTTTCTGCATTTGGATCCTTTATTCCAACGACTGCTATTCGCATTGCAAGGGGTGTTTGGTGCGTTCATGTTTCATGTACATCATTGTAAAAGGTAAATAGGTACAAGGTTCGGATAGGAGGTAGTCCAACGGTCAGATAGGTAGCTTGGTATCAAATACAAACTATAGTTTAAGAATTTAGTCTCGCTTGATATTAAGGTACATATAAGATACGAGTGTGGTAGGCATATTATAAGTCACTTAGCCCCTTATGGACACTACACATAATCAAGTCACGAAATCTGATTTAGTAAGTGCTATGTTCTGGTATTCATTCTAAACTAATATCTCATATAGAGAATTGTCTCACAAACTGCCTAAGTGCAGTTGCCTCCTTTTATTTTTGGTTTATATCTTTTTGCCCGTATCACAACAGGTTACATGTGGTGAACCCCTTAATCCATCGCGATAAATTCTCAAGGAGTCTAGACTTTAGATAGTCGACCCTTAAACTGCAAGTGATAGCTTGCCAGTGCCGTAGTCAATGTTCCAGACGGGCTGAGAGGTCAAAGCATTGAGAGAGCCGAGAGTGTGTGGGCAGGTGGCCTGGTTGGCGCCGGCCGCAAGGGTGCACACCTCGTCGTAGCCTCTGGTGCACACCGGGTTGGCGATGTTGTACAGGGCGGTCTTGGTGTTGCCGCAGGTGCCGAAGAAGTTCATGCCGTTGGCGGCAGAGAGGGCAAGGCGGCCCTTGGGCTCTTTGATGAGATGGGCACAGTCGGATAGGGGGGCGTTCTCCCAAGTGGCGTCGATGCCACCACCCATGGTGGGTGCATCGCGAGCTGATTTGCCGGTGACGAGGTAGTTCCAGGCATCGTAGGAGATGTCGTGGGCACCGCCCGAGGTGTCAACCTTCAGGAGGTGTACGCTGCGACCTTTGGCGGAGACCTTAACGCACAGGTGATTGCAGTCGACGTTGGAAGGCCAGTATGCCACGCGGTTGGTGTCGATCTTGCAGCCAAGTACGCCTGCAGATGACGAGTAGCGGTCGTGAGGCGTCACGGAGATGCTGCCGCGGGCCTGGACAGAGGCGGGAATGGTCGAGGCACAGACGGCAACGGCCGAGGCGACGAGAGAGAGAGTCTTGCTGAAGAGCATGTTGGGCAATGATAGTGATTGGTAGTAATAATAGAGAAAGACTGTAGTGAGGATTAAGGAGTGACTGGGTTGGATGAGTAGTCTGATGGATCTCTGACTGAATAAAACAACTCTACACTTGGAAGAAGCAGATGTTTATATAGACATCTATGACGGGCAAGGGGATTCCGTCGTAGATGCCTCTGTTACAGAACAAAAGAGCTGTTGCCCTCTTTCCGACATTAGAGTCACAAACATTCACTCGAGTTAAAGTAGATTATTACGATACAACCTAGCAACAGGAGGCAACCACACCATTGTACCCAATCAGCGTCCTAACAACGTCCGTACAACGTCCGCACAACGTCTGTACCTGCATACAACCCTTTGTGGCAAGAAGTGGTTCTAGAAGTGCAGCAGGTGCTCTAGCAAAAGACCCTAGTTAGGTACCCTTCGGGGATGCCCGGTCTTTACAACTACAATATTCGCTACAAACGGAACAACTTTTTTTCTCTCACTGAGGTAGGAACAGGAAGGTGACATAGTTATGGGAAGGATCGTAGCCGTTTCTGAAATGCCGACTTGGATTTTTTTTAATTTTTTCTCAAGGTAGAATTAGATAAGGAGTACTTGATGAGGTTTTTATTATTAGTCTTTCTCCTCACATGGTAACATGCTTGACCTATAAATCTAACGACTACATACCTACCTACCCAGGTACTTAACAGGTCTATAGTCCTAATGAAAGAAACCCATAATATTTCTTGCATGAGACCCTAGTCCCAAGTGTCGAAGTAGTTTAGTACAAAGGAGCAACATATCAAAGCCCATATTCGGATCGGTAAGCCGCAAAGAATGGCGACATTATGCTACCACGTTTTGATTCTTATTAATAATATAAAGAGATCTGCGTAATGCAAACAATGCCATAGGTTACCAGCTCTTTTCTCATTTATAAACACGTGGTCTAGATCTTGCCGATTATTATCTACAGTGCAACACCAGATACATTAGGTACCTAAATAACCTAGTTACCTAGATTAATATAGTGGACATGATATGCACGCATGTTAATATAAGCTTAATTTTCTGCAGCGTGCATCGTTACTTCAAATATAGATTTCCTTTCCACAAACATTCCGAGCGGTTTTGTATGCAACGGCGTTACACGTAGTTACCCCCTGCTTGCCTTACATACAATTGATCCTACATGTAGGTACATTAAGGTACGCTAGAGGACCCTGTCGATCTCTTTGTTACGTTGTACCTGGCAGGTGACGTATGTATCTACCTACAGACGGCAGCTTTGCTAGTCGTGAACCTTATCTAAACTCGGATCGTGCAGAGATAGAAAGAACCATTGAATAGTCGGAATGGACCGGCCGTCTTGGCTTTCTGCAGGAACAGACTCGACAGGGTTGATCTTTCCGTTAATGCGTTTGATACTTTTATTATTTGACAATTGAAGTGCTTATGCATCTATCCGATATGTATTAATTTTCCGAATGGATTTTATCTCCGCATATCTTCTTCCACTAGGTACTCGCGGGGCCATCCAGATTATATTCAAAGGGAAAACCTAAAAACTCTACCTCGAGTTAACTATTTAGTTCAATCTCTTAGGCACCACACCTTCCATGTTAACACATAACCAAGCTGATATAATTACGTATCAAATTACATCTCGAAGGCTCTTCCCATTCTGTTTCCAAACGTCAAGAGTAACAAACTTTTCGGATCCCTCGAACCAAGTCACCAAACCCAAGATTATATTGTCCAATTCATATCTTGATATTAATGCGTAGCAAACCAGCAACGCAGAATTCTATTTGTCACGCAAACCAAGGTCCTCTATTCCCCAAATTCTATGTGAAACGACAGCATCTAGGGTATCTTTTTCCTATGTACTCTTATGGTACAAACAGCCGCAATGGATGATAATCATCCATCTTTGTTCCCAGACCCGGAGAAATCCCAGAAATACCCTTGCTCCATGCCCAACCGAATTAAATCGCAAATGACCAGAAATAACACCGTTATCTTCATCCCATAGGGACCCGCCGTCCTCAAGTCTAGCTCTTCAGAGGATGTTCCTTTTCCGCTTTTTCCTTCAACTTATCCTCCACCTCCCTGCTAGCCTCGCCGTCGGCAGGGATGCCGTTGTCCACAGGGTACTTTAAGAAACCCTTCTCTTCGACCTCGCGGATCTTCTCCATGAATATATCCGCCATCATGAAGTACCCCGAGCTGGTAGGGTGAATCTTGTCGTGGCCGATGTCTTCGGGCCTGGGCCGGCGGGGGAGTTCCTGGTCGTAATGCATTTCCGCCAGCGCCACCGGCCTCCCCTCCCGGATCAGATCGGTAGCTGCCTGCCGGATCTGGGCGTTGGCGCTCTTCATACACGGCTCGAACTCCATCCTTGGGGTCGTTACGATGGTCGACATGATGACCGTAGCCCGCGGCGAGGCTTCTAGCAGATACTCGACCAGATCGCGCATTCGCGACATGATGTTGGCGGTGTCGTCGTTTTGGAAACAATCGCTGGTGCCGACCTGTATAAGCACGAGGTTCGGCTGCAAGTATGGCACCGACTGCTCTGCGTGTTTGCGGACCTGCCTGATCCGATTTGCACTATAGCCTTCAACGTCGTTGTCGGGAAAGTTGCCGAACCGGTTGAAGCCGACGCAGTTGACCGGATTACCCCGTGACGTGAGCTCATCGCGAAGATGCTTCCGATACCCTCTATTGCCCACCGATTCTTCGCCGCGCGTGACCGAAGCGCCTAGGAACATGATGCGCAAAGGCGTTCCGCCCGCTATAACGGTATTAGGCGATGGCTTTCCCTTGCCATGGGCGAGGAGATGCCATTGGTACATGACGTCGACGTCGACCGTCTGTATGAAGAAGAAGACTATGAAAATTATATATATTAGTCTAATTGTTGATATACGGCTTTTCGTATCGCTGGAAACGTACTTATTAACGACAACGCGACTACGGAAGCGCCCACTAACCTATAAATATTCGGCATCGTAACCAGACGGCGACTACGAATAGTTAAAGCAAAACAGTAGAATAACTACTCACTTTACAATCCTGTAAGTGGTTTTCTTGTAATTTATTCATATTATGGAATCTGATTCTATACAAGAAAATATAATAATCTGACAATATCTTCTATTATTATTACCTAGATCTGTTTTCCAGTTTCAGATAATTCTACCGTTTCCATAATGCCAATCTTCCCCTTTTTTTTCTCGATAAATAAAGCCCACGAACAGTCGGCAAAGACGGCACGGGCTTGGTTGAATTGTACTTACGTCACGCACCACACCAACCCTTGGCAGTCGCCACAAGTGTAGAGAATCGTCGCCAGGGAGCTAGGGGAGCCTCTAATCTCGCCAATAACGAGGCTGCTATACTTGGCTTGCACGTGCGGGATACGACCCCAGCCCCAAATCCTACATGCTGGTTATTATTAACGACGTCGTAAAATATCTCCTTTTCTCTCCATGGCTTAGTCGCCCAGCACGGGTTATATTACTTCGTAATTCGCGGAGACATACGAAGCGTACATAGTAAATCTCTTGTGCGACCCCGTTCTTACTGCTGCTAACGTTAAAAGAGAAAGATCTCCGTGGGAAGGAGATTCTTTTATTATCCTATTCCTGGGCATGAATGTTAGCATTATGTAGGAGCATTTGTTCTCCTCTAAATATCATGTACGAATCTATTGATCCATATTTATCCAAACAATTGGTGTTCGACACTAAAGTATCAAAAATGCCAAAACTGAACATATATGTACGTTCAATGCGCCCGCCCCGAACGCATGGCTTGGTCTGTTTCATGGTTTCCGTCTGCGACACCGTCTTCGTAAGTTATAGCCTCACTCGTCAAGAATGATCGGAGCGTCTCCCTAAAATAGCTGCCCATCTTTAACCTGTACTGCACGGTTTCAGCCTCCTTCGCCAAGCCGAGATCTAATAGGAGATCGATAACGTCGTACCCGGTCTTGTCGATCTCCGCGCCGTGGCACTCGTAAATCATCCGCCACACATTCTCCTCCGGGGCGCTGGCGACAAATTGTGCGATGCCAGTACAGATTCGGGCATGCGTTGATACCCAGTGGCCGTCTAGCGAACCGGCTGCCGTGCAGAATTCAACTGTTGCCTTGGTATCTTTCTCTTCTGTCTCTTCGTCGCTGTAGTGGTTGAAGTTGTATGCGCCGAGCGAGTTGGTATTTATTAGGTTCGCGACTGCGCCGTGACTGCGACAGCTGAAGAGTTGTATGGCGCCTTGCAGGATATCGGGACGGGTAATAGGCTCCAATGGCTGATCGGGACGGTGAACTTCGTATGTATTGAAGTATATATTTCGTTCTTGGGAGAGGATAATATTAAGTCTGCTACGCGGCAACGTGCGCTTGAACTCAGTTAAGAGTCTTTTCGGCCGCGCTTTATTGATATACTCTTGTATGGGGATATTTTGCTTTTCACCAGGTCTAGCTTCTGCCTGTTCCGCCTCTTCTCCTTGATCGACTCGAGCCGTTTCGCGCGGACCTTTGCGCCATCTGTCGTAGTGGCGCGAAATAGGATGCATTTTCTGTAGGATCCGGTCACTAGCCCAGCAAATGGCAGCTATTTTTATAAAAGTTGGCAAGGGGACTGAGTTGGATCCTGCGCCGACGAATACGCGCATTCCACAATATGGCGGGACTGCAGCTCGAAAAGTAGCACGTAACATGTTGGTGACAGCCTCGACTTCTTCGAAGCTGACTTCGGTGGCATACATCAGCGGTGACTGGACCTCTAGATCGATCTCCCAAAGACCCTCGTATTCTGGCCGGGGTCTAGAGTCTCGCTTTACGGTGGCCTTGCCGGATTCGACCCTCCATTCTTGGTACTGACTTGATACGGGATCACCTTCTAGGGAGACAACCTCGCCACGGCAGGATTGGGGGAGTTCGGAAAGACAGTTTTTGATCGCGAACGATACGCGGCGTATCATCTCGGCTTTCATATCATCCCAGCGGTTGTAATTATGTATTGTAAAACCCGGGTTCCCTTGGGGCGACATGTCAACCACGGGGGCTAGGCGTGGATCATTGTAGATGTCGATAGGGCGAAGGCTGAAGAAGTATACGGCTTCTAGTTCGACGCTGAAAGTTAGGGGGTGCATATCGGCGGGAGAAGTGTCTGTTTAGTCGGTTAAGTAACTAGTGTTAGGTAAAGAGAACTCGAAGTATTCGGGTAGAAAGGTTGGTCCTGGTGAGTACGATTAGCCCCTTTCTTGCATTTATTGTGCTATATTGCGACGGATAAAATATATTGGGAGCGAGAGCATTTAGATATATATATTAGCTTTGAGCTTAACAATAATAACTATCATGGTGACTAGACTGCAAGTTTGTATTATTGTGTGATAGCTTTATTCTAATAGGGAACGCCTAAGCTACATGTAGGCATCTGAGAACAGTACGTGAGCACAGTTTTTCTTTATACCGAGCTTGTCATAACTGACCTAACATAATCATATAGACTAATGGTTGAAGCCACCGCCTATGCTATTGCTTGTCATTATATTTAGAGTTCTGCTATGACGTAGCTCGGACTCCTATAGTAAGTTATTCCTTTAGATGCACATTGTGCTAGAGTAAGGTAGTCTCAAGTGTATTCCTAAACCGATAGAAAGGAATAGGTTATTCGACTTGGCACTTAAAGAGTTTCTCAACTATAGGTGAATAATAATAAGAGTTGATACAATATCAAAGAAGTCATTTTCATGACCTTTAGCAAGGGTGAATCTTATGTTATATTATAGCTTTACGCTTTTGAGATATAATATAATTAACTGAATTTTGTACCCAAAGCAGTAAGGAAGCCTAGCTAATGTAAATATTTAGTTGACAAAAGTTATAAGTTAGGTAAGGTTAAATATAATGCGGCTCAAAAGTATTTGTCCTTGCAGCTGAAGGAGCGGTTACCCTACCCAGCACTATTGGACTAGTGGAGTTATTAGTGCTGGCCCAGCTTTTCTCAGGTGAGGTACCTTTGTAATGCAAGCCCCACTACGCGCTAGAAGGTCGAATCTAACCGCCAAAAGTCAAATGCACGTGAACAGAAAAGATACCGTACAATACATCAAAAAGCCATTGTCTACAACTCCGTTTAGTAACGCGACCGTAAAATCTATGAAGCTGAATTGAATGTGCTATCATAGTACTTAAGGGTTTCTATATTATTCCGCGGTAGGAAGGCCTAAACGCGTCTTCCCTTCTCACCAGAATACCCCAGGGCAGGATTTGGACCAAGCTTCACTTCGTTCAATATCTATGAGCCCGCCCAGAGAGTTACAAAATTATGGAAAGCTTCCTTCGAGAATGGAGGCAAGACGCCTTAAATAAAGCACAGTACGAGTCTGCTATTTTCATTGGGGACAAACTTTTAGCATTAACTAGTGGGTTTGATATTTGTTGTTTATGTCCGAAGTCCATGCTAAACTTGTCCTGTAGACGACGACAATGACGCGTTTTGGCTGGCGCAAGTTCATTTCGCTACTGGGAACTATACTAGAGCCCAGACCTTCCTATCCAAACAGGACCTTATTTCCCGGAACCCCTCTTGTCGATACCTGGCCGCTCACTGCTTTATCAAACAGTCCCGGTTCGACGAAGCCCTTGTGGTGCTTGGGGAACGGAATCCCACACACTTAATTTCTAATCCTGCAACTAAGCGCAAAATTCAGCACACGAGCACACGTACTGCCTCTCACCATGGAAGAGGCGCCATCAAAGCGCACGAGCGCAGAGATGGGCTATCAGAGGAAGAAGCAGCTAACAAGCGCTTCGAAGCCGCCATGTGCTTTCTACGAGGCATATGCTATGCTAAGCAGAACGCATTCGATCGGGCGAAGGAGTGTTACAAAGATGCTGTTCGCATCGACGTCCAATGCTTCGAGGCATTTCAACAGCTAATGAAGAACTCACTTATGTCTCCCGACGAGGAATGGCAGTTTTTGGAGTCTCTGGATTTCGATGCTATTAACGTCTCTGGAGACTCATCTTCCTCGCAGGAGGCTGCCGAATTTACGAAGATGCTCTACACCACCCGACTCTCCAAGTACAGGAACCCAGCATCCTTCACAACTGCTTGCGAGACTCTATCTACGCATTATAACCTCGCCTCAAACCCTGACCTACTACTTGCCCGAGCAGATTTATTGTACACTCAATGCAGATACAAAGATGCGCTCGCAATTACCGAGTCTGTGCTTCAAGAAGACAAATACAATTTCAGCATATATCCCTTACACTTAGCTTGCCTGTACGAACTCAGGATGAAAAACGTACTCTTCCTGATCTCGCATGACCTCGCTGACACACATCCGGAAGAACCCTGCACATGGCTCGCCGTTGGTATTTACTACTTCGCCATCGACAAGATCGCCGAAGCCAGGCGCTACTTTAGTAAAGCTAGCATGATGGATCCGCACTTCGGGCCGGCCTGGATCGGATTCGCGCACACATTTGCGGCCGAGGGCGAGCACGACCAGGCTATATCGGCGTACTCCACGGCGGCCCGACTGTTTATGGGTACGCATCTGCCCCAGGTCTTCCTGGGGATGCAGAACCACGCGCTCAATAACATGACTCTGGCCGACGAATTCCTCAAGACGGCGTACGGCCTCTGCAAGACGGACCCGTTGTTGCTTAATGAGATGGGTGTCGTTTATTACCACCAAGACCGACCTCAGGACGCTGCTACGCTCTTCCTGAAGGCTCTCGAAGTCGCAGAGGATATCGACTCGGAACCTAATGCTTGGATCTCAGCACGCATTAATCTGGCACACGCATACCGTCGCGCCAAGCGCTACGACGAGGCACTAGACCAGTTCGACGAGGTCTTGAGGCAGGGCGGCAAAGACGCGTCCATATTCGCGGCGAAGGGCTTGATATACATGGAACAAGGAGGGAAGTTCGACCTGGCTGTCGAAGTGCTGCACCAGGCGCTCGCCATCCACCCCCAAGACCCCATCGCGACGGAATTATTAAACAAGGCGCTGGACGAGACGGCTGGTCTATTACCTTGACATTGCATGTAGCGGCGTAGTGAGGCCGGTCTGAATACATAACTTATGAGCAATGATGAGTAATACCTACATAGTCTTTGTAGGCTGCGAAGATGTCTCGGATGAGAATGACTAATGCTATGCTTATGCTGTCTTATGTTCTACTCCTTTGTCTGGACGACGTCTTCCCTTTTTTTGAAAATTTAGATGGCATTGCTGACCGCCTATATGGCCTAGACCGTCGGCCCGTGTCTGGATATGTACCTTGCATGCGAGGCTTGCTGGCTTGCTGGCTTGCTCTACATAGGAGGTAACTCATCGATCGTGGCGCATCTGCGCGAGCTGACGGATCGACTAGGTATTTTTGAAGTTTGTAATTTAATTATAGTTGGCGCGTCGATTTCTCGCTGGGTATATGTAACTGTGATTTGAATGGCTTGTTACTTTCCAAACCCCGAATTGTTATTTCTAGGAATTGAGTGTGTGCCCTATTGCGCGTCACGTTAATTACTATATACATATGTACAACCGTGCCCTTGCGCCTTGATCGATACGTGATAATGATTATCATTATTTTTCCCAGCCCGCGGATGCGGATAGGGAGGCGGAAGAGCGGTCAACGTAAACGAAATAATTGCGCGGCCAATATAGCACAAAGCTCAGGTAAGTTGTAATATACGTAATGATAAAATTGGTGAGATGATGATGATGGCTGATGTGTCGCGATTGCTTCCACCGTGCCATCTTACGGCGATGATGTTGGCTTTGTTGGCCTGTGGTCACAATTCGGGCTATATGTATATATATGCGCTGGTCACATTGTGCCTTAGGTACCTAAGCTTACATACCGTAGTAACTACCTGTCATGAAGTCATTAGATCATCGTTATGCTTTCCGTCGCCTGTTATACCCCCTAAAATTAGGAGGCCCGGGTCTTAGTTGACGGTATATTGGGGACCTTAATTTAGGTAGTGTTGTCGCTGTATGTAGGTGCTACATTGCACATACATATACATACATACATACACACATACATACATGCTGCCATGTGGAAAGGCCGGGATTGCCATTCCTCTATTCATTAATATGTAACGCTAGACAGCCTCCAGGTCTCCGAGCCGTTTTTGCGCCGCGTGGGGGCGAGCAAACCCGGCGTCGCTGATCTGTTGTTGATCACCTCCGAGCCCGGACTGCATGTGAATCGTATGTAGGACTCGACCCAAGACAGTTTCAAGATTAGGGTTTCGAGTGTGGTATGATGTATCCTCGTCAGGGCCCAAAACGGCATCTTCTTAGGAGCGAGAGGCCGGGAAGTGCTGTGGTCGTTAAGGCCGACGAGGTAGTAAGTAAGGTAGGTAGGTAGGCATTTTTCTTCGCCCGCAACGTGTTCTTGGGACGTTGGTGGGCCATTGTCGCATCGGCAGCCACGCAAGCAAGCAAGGGAGAGAACAACGATCTCAGATAAAGGGGTTCATTCCTTGCGTGATTGCGTCGAAGCTACAGAATGGTCGACCGTCAGCGGTACTGGTAAATAATCGACCCAATCTTTTCTGCCTTGCAAATCCCACTCGGGTTTGCTTGTCATGAAAATATGTGCTTTAGCCCGGCTTCTCGTATTGACGAAAATACGCTTCTACATCTGCTATGCTATGGCAGTGAAAGTTTGCGCCATGTGAAGGATAACATGGGTTATCCCAGCGTCATCCACCTATGTAATGAATGAATTTTCAAAATTGATTTCGTACATACATAGCAACTTGAGGTTGCGGATAGAGAAAAGGGGGACCTGGCGTGATGTCGATCAGCACTCTATTTATCCTATACACTACATAGTGGCTGAGTGGTAAGCAGTTCTTTAACTTGGTATGATGTTGAACATGCGGGATCTGATGGAAGCTATGTATTCATCACGTTGTTTATTACGACTTCATCCTTCGTCTCGGTTTGAGTATCCCCACAGAAGTATTCTTCATATGGGGATGATGGGGGATTGGTGGGGATGCTCATCCTACTTAACCGTCCCAAGAAATGGAGTTGCGGGAGTGATCCGCGGCGGGGCCGGTCTTCATCTTATGAGCCTTTTGTTCGCTCGTCAAGCCCTGACCGAATCTTTTCTGTGCACGTTACATAGGTAGTAAAGACCCTCTTCTATGTAGTTACTGCGTAGTAAAAGGGCCGGCCCGTTGTGCAGTCATTTCCATAAGTTCCACCCAGAGGGAACTAGACTTAATTGCTATGTGTCACGGTAGTAGCTGTTGGGGCTTTCACTCTTTATTCAAGGGGCTCGCTTAGTTGCGGGACTTACCGTAACCGTTCGAAAATGCCTCGATTTATCAAAAGTGAGGCGCCCATGATTTCACCACGCCGCGTCTCACAATTTACTTCAAGGTTAGATAGGTATGTAATATGTATGGGGGTACTTGAGTAGATTTAAGCTGCGATGATAGATCGAGTAAATATATATTAAATAGGCATGCATAGTAATACGACTGCATGGAGGAAGCAGATAGGATTTCGGGTAAAAGAAGGGTCATTTTACGTGCACCAACCTGCCGAATTCGGATGCCCCGGAACACGATCACAACTGTTGTTTATGATAGCATCACGATTGAATATTTACGGGGGCTGAATTAGTAAAATAGGATCTACGACCTACTGGGACTTCCACTGATCTGATAATACAGAGTTATGAACAAGATCCCTATCAAACGGGGTAGGGGTATAAGTCTAAGTGTGCCTTGCAAACACGGTATAATCGAGGACTGGTTACACCAGACAAAAGTCGAACACCGGGACGGTTTCGGCGCTGATATGCGTGATCGATATGCAAGGAGTTGAAGTCTTCGCGAAATTGCCACTTTATCGGTGAAGAGACAATGTCGTCCCGTCGGCCGAAGGCGGAGAGAGAAGATATAAAAAAAGACGATTAGGAGGCTCAGAATCTGCAGTAAGATAAGATGATGAGATGAGATGAGATAATCCGTAGTGTAACTTGAGGATTGTTGTTGGCGGTGGTCATACTCATAAGGCAGGAGAATATGTATTCTTGGGCGTCGACGTTGCAATAAGCCGACTGCTACATTGCCATTGCAATTGTATCTCGTGTACTCTTTAGGTACGAATAGATTTGAAAACTCATCGTATTCGTTAAAGAAACAAGTCCAGCCAAATTCAACTTTGATACCACTTAAGTAAACGCCTCTGAGTCTCCTCTAAAGGGGTTAGCAGAAAGGCCAAATCTACCAAAAATACCCCCTAATTCATTCCACGCATTTTATAGCCTTTTTTTTCACGATCGTGAATAAAAAGTAAACTGATGTGCACCTTTTGCATACGCCACCCGACAGTTGTCAACCGGGTATAAAGGTATGGCAGTTAACACCGTTTAGAAAAAATGCTGTGTGGCTAGGCCTGGAATGTCAGATTTAATTAGTAGTTGAAGGTATTAAAAAATAAAAAATAAAAAATAAAAAAACCTTCGAAACATGAATCCCAACGAATAGCGGGGTATCCCCCTTTTGAGTGCGGGGACTAGGTACTGCTATGGGATGTACCTATCCCGATCATTTGAACTTGCTCTCGATGAGCTTCTTCTAGTGTATACCCCTGATCCTTGCTGATCCTTGCTGGGGATCGCTTTTTAAGACGACGGTTATCTGCCCATGTCAAATCGACCGTCATATGACCAAAATAAGCTATTATACCTCTTTTGCTTTTTCAATATGTCATATCTTCTTGTTGTCCCCTTTCCCACCACCTGTAAATGCGAACCATCGGTCAAGACTTACACCCTTAAAAGGTAATTAGTATATCCACCCCTGGGCTTAGCAGAATCGAGGATTGCCTGTCGATCCTGTATGTGCTTCTAGAACAATAGAAGAAGACTGCAGAAGTGGATTTTCTCTAGTTGCGTCTCTGCGCTCGACGTACATCCGCGGTCAACCCTATCCACTGAGGACACATCTTTTCGGATTCTGGTGCATATTTATTGCATACACATATAAATGGTAGTGTCAAGTGATCCACACGGTTTACCAACACGTACATGCACAACACATGGGCATCGACTAGTTGCAGGGAGCTGATTGTCGAGTGGTCCAATAGAATAGCGAGACCCCTGTGCTGGCAAACTTTGCCTATGAAATCGGGGTCAAAGCGTGCAGACAACTAGTAAGTGCCCAGCCTACTGTAATAGGGCTAAAATATCCCGTAAAACGACCAGCGAAGAACGAACCCCTTAAGGTTATACTATCCTCCAATAGGGGCAGCGGATTCTTTGACATTTAGTTGCGATGGTCTTATGGCTGCAGCTGCTGCGGCCATCATCATAAACGTGATCGGTGATTGGAACTAGCGGTGGCTGACGCCCCTTTCTACTAGATCGTCCCGAGTTCTTGGATTGTTTACAATTCTTCGGATATATGTTGTGTCTAACTTGAGTTGCTTGGACTGCCTCCACCTTTGTTTTCGTATACTAGACACCATGGATTGGTGAATCATAGTACAGGCCGTTTGGGATTCGGCCAAGAGAGAGAGAGACTGTGTATTCTGAAAAATAACGGTTTAGACACGGCGATCCGATGAGTAGCGTGTCGGGAATCGCACATAGCGCCTGGATTCGCAAATGATTATCCTTATGGGTTGGGTTAAACTAGTATTTACACAGTAGGATACTTAAACTAAATCGACTAGTCCGTTACGACATAGACAATTACAACTTAGGCAAGAATGGAGATAGTTGTCTGGTCGAAGCCGACCTTACTACATACTTATAGATAACTTACCTAATTCATCATTATCTACCCTCCGCAAAAGCACTTATTATTAAGCACTTAAGCACTTAAGCAGACCTGCAGGTCTTGGGCGAAACACGTTTGAACCAGGTTCCCTGTACCTGAATCCTTCGCTCTTTCTGAAACCATCTAACCTGCTGTGTAGTGTGGTTCCAAGGGTGCCGATTAACAGCCGTGATTGGAGGCTGAGAGCCGCCTCTATTACCGAGTAACTTTAGGTAATCCGTAGATAGTAGAGTGCTTACAGAGATTGTTTATTGAACAGTCAAATGATATAACAATACATATAGCCTGGCTTTGAAGCCGTCACAAAAGACTTGGACATCCACTCAAGTCGGGAATAATTCCTCTTTCACTCTTCTTTGCCTTTTCGGCTTTCAAAACTAGACCGAGGCTTCTCTATTTCCCCCCCCTTTCCCTGCTAAGCCGCTGTGGGTACTGCTTTATATGTACTACGAAGTACATACCTCATCAATACATACATATGCACATTTGAACTTAATTGCTTTAAGCTCTAGACTTAATATGCATATATACACGCACCTACTCTAATTGTATTATTCCAGGGACGTCGCTGCTGTATGTAGATTGATACTACTAGGTAATACATAATCACAAATTACGCCCCTAGATGACCCAACAGAATAAGAGGCGATTACGTAGGTACCTAGATATGTCTCATAGTTTGTAGATCTTGGTAGGTGCCAAGTAGCTACTGCGTAGAATTCCGGGCTACCCTGCCATACTTTAGTACCCATCCCACAGTACCTCTTTGTACGGCGGTCTCTTATCGCGCTAGAAGTCACTAGACTCTAGTAGGCATGCACACCCAGCTAGCATCCATATGACATGCATTAAAATATAATTAATAATTTCTTAGGGGGTCTCTCTAGTTAGTACATGTAGCGAAGGTAGCGACAAGCCTCGTTCTCGTCAGCAATACTACCTACCTACCTTACACTAACCTACTCTTCTTCTCTCATCACTTCTTCCTAAACCTTTAACTCGCCACCCCTTCCGTCCGGTTGGCTGTATGTCTTCTGCAACTCTCATTACAACGTGTAATTAAGTGTGCGATTCCCGGGGAAAAAAAGGCCATCGACAGTCGTCGGGAGGACCCGAGTCTTCCTCCAGTTTTCATCTCCTTAGTTTCGACTTTTTGATTCTTCTAAAAGAAAGGCCAACGTCTTTCTTCCCTTGGCCTGCCATTTATTCCAATATGCCGTGTTAATTATTAATGTTCCAAGTCCGTCTTATATTCGATCTGTCGTTTGCTGCGCGCGATCATACAGATTAAGGTACGGCAGTAGCCTAAAACATCGCGCAACCCCCCACTGTAGCGACGACAAACGGCACGATCTACCATGGAGGGCGCTTTACTCGTTCCCCCAGATCGGGGTAGTATCATTGGGAGAGCCGCATGGAAGGTAATGACCCACCATAATTGCCATGCGCTCATCCTACCAAGTTCGTATACTCATTTATCTATAGCCTCGATATCTTGTCGTCGGTCCGCCCAAAGATGGTAGCCAACCGAATACTGGCTTCTCTCAAGTCCTATCCGCCGCTCGTATTAAAGATGCCGGCAGTCGATCATCCAAGTCGCAACAAAAGATCCAGCCCGACCTCGTCTACCTCTCGATATATAAGACAAAGGTGGGAATTGAAAGAACTTATCCTACGTTGGAAAATACTCATTGTATTCTAGGACGATTGGGAACCGGTTCAGCAGCACTCGATGGCCTCCATCACCAACTGCCAGGTTCAAAAGCTTGCCTATCGCAAACAGGGGCCAATCCTTCCGACTCTTGCTGTTCAGATATCGCCAGATCCTACTACTGATAAGTTACGGAAACGTCGATCGAGTCGAACCGCAGGCTTAACTACTACCAAGGAATCTGGACCAACGACGTTATGGTTCCGCCTCGGCGATGATCGCACATACGCACTGGAGGACTGGGCCCATTACATACAATCGCTAATGTTACCCGATGTTCTTAGTAGACATCCGATAAGCCCGATCAGCCCGATATCGCCCTCTTTCATTAATCCATTTTCTCCCTCCTCATCATCCCGGGATGCGAGCGAATTTTATGCCGGCACATCAAGTGGGAGCTCGTCTAAGACGTGGACGAAACGATATGGTAAATCCGGCCATGTGCATGCATCAAGTCGAGATGCTACTACAACGCACACTTCGGGGACACCCAGTATACGCTCGAAGCGCAGCGACCTCTCATCTTCTCATGCCAGCTCAATGGTTCCCGTTTCTACAGGATACCCAGGCCAACACTACACGACCGTTCACCCTTCGGATCTTCCATCGCCTGCCACCACCATTGGTGAATATCCAGACCAATTTATTGAGGGATGGACATCAGCACAAGGACGGTCCTCTACCCTAAGCTCGCCTGCCAGGATAAGAGAAAGCATTGCTTCTGCGCCTGGCCAATTTCTACCTGGTCTTAATTCTAGCTCGCCGCCAACGCAACGGGAAACCATATTAGATAGGGCTTTCCAGTTGCGATGTATTCCCGGTTCGGATCGTGAAGTGCCCGGAGAGGAGAAGTTAAGCTCTATTGCTAGATTTGAGGCTTTGATGCGTGAGGTAGAGGAGCGCCAGAAAGTTTTCGAAGCGGAGAGGACGATTACTAAGGAGCCGCTCAAAAGTACGTGGGAAGATGACGAGAGTGATGTTGAAGACGGTGTGGACGAGGACGACGAAGAGGACAGTGACGAGAATGCTTTTGAGCACGACTTAGGTGCTGATGAGATCGGACCGTCCGCGCACAGAGCGCTCCAGTTCATCGCCAATCGTCACAGCTCGGGGAGATCGCACTGGTCGCACCAGAGTGTCAGAACTCTGCCTAATTATCAAGAGACAGGTTCGTCTATCCTTCGACCGCATACTGCGAATTCAAGATTAAGGCCTGCGGCTCAGCGAACAAATAGCCAGCCACATATTCCTACAGCCTCGCTCGATATGACACCTATGCCTAGTAGGGTACCAGAAGAAACGGTGGCCCGGTTAAATTATGAAAAACGACACTCGGTATCTGACGTTAAACGCCTCAGCTTCAACGAATTTACCAAACGGTTGAGTGGTACTAGCAGCCTACTCCTCGTACAAACGAATGCTAGCAACGGTAGTAGTCGGGGGAGTAGTGAGATCGATGGATCTCAGCAAATGACACCACCAAGAAGCGGTGCGTTAAGTCCTAGAGGGGGAGCCATGTCGCCAAGCGAGCGGGAAGAACGATGTCGTTGGCGAGGTAGCGTTGGTGTGTTCGGCAACGAAGGTGGTTTCCTATGAAGCTAGCACTCCGACTATTGCGTATTCGATTCCTGAGGCAAGCGATTAAACGACCAGCACCACGGCTAGGGAAGTTGGATCTCTCTGTATTTGATACCACGAATTTTTGCTTGTTACGACTCTTCACGATGATTGCCCAAGAGCACGGCGCTATGATTTCCGATTTATGGAGCATGACAGTCCCCATGCATATTTGGAAATGTTCAGTAAATTTTTATCCATTGGAATACAGTACGACGAAATATGTTTGAGTAGCTGAAGGAAGAAGAGCATTTGTCACGATTTCTGAGCTGCAAGACCCAGCTCCTGTCTTATATCCATTTATTTTTAGAAAAGAGAATTTTTTGTTTGTTTTGAAGAATAATCGATACCCTTGGGTCATCATGCAAATAGATCACCCATATTTATATTATGTATTGTCTGGATCAGCGGTGTCCTCGTTTGCCCCCCCTTCCCCCCCCTTTGGTTGCGGTGTGATATCTCCTACCTCCCGACATTCTATTTGTCTGTTGATCCGGAATATCGGATGCTGCATATGCACCGAATTCCAGCTCGAGTGCTGCGTACGGGACCTTTGTCGTCCCTGTGGTGCGGGAGTTCCCCTCATCTTCAGCCACAGAGCTATACTACGGGTCGGAATCTTGATTATATGCTTGGCCTAATCGCCGTGCAACCAAGGTCACGCCGGTGTATCGTTCGGGTCTTTACCGAATCAAAGTTAAATCGGGGTAGCAATTTGGAAAGCTAATTACACCGAGTTCGTACGAAGTATCAGCTAGTCGAATTATTTTACACTCTGAAACCACCATGATAAAATTTGCTTGCGGCGATTTGGCCACGCCTAGATCTTCCTTCCGGTACAGGTCAAGGGGGCGTATCAGGTATGGCCTAGAAGGTGTCTACTCCGTAGTAGTCCACTATTAACCTGATCTATGGATTCCGGGGCCTCAATCACGTACGATCTTTCGTCATTGCGCGCCATTATGCCCGTTACTATAGTGCCGGATTCGGGTAGATCTAATCAATTTACCGGGTAAGGGCACATGGTAGGATCGGGTTTAATCTAGACCTCCTTGTAAGACACTAAGGAATAGAAGAAAGATAGCTTACTTTAAAGGAGCAACGGGATCGGCGAATCGCGGGGAGGGGGACGCTACTGACGAAGAAACTTGATGGGTTGGGTTGTTAATGAGGAAGATGACTTAAGAAAGACGACAATGCTGATATAATCTAATATACCGGTTTACATACTATTGAAATCACATGAGCAGCCCATTTTGCAAAGCTCAGTTATGAGTACAGGTAAGTCTTCTCTATGTAACTAGGCTGTTTGGAATAGAAATAAGTCGGAAATTAGAAATCAGTCTTCTATTATAAAGACCATACTAAAGAATCTGCGCCGTGCTATTAGCTCCGATTTACATATCGTCAAGGCCTAGAGCGTCATTAGTGGTGGTACTCGAAAAGCGAATACGGGTTACGTTATCCACCCTCTCCGGCCCCTAACATGCACAGCGTTCCACAGACCCTGAAGATCAGAGAAATAACAAGGAGTATCCTTCTTGTGAGGATACGGAGATAGGCTATACCGCAGGCAATATCAAGCAATACATACCTTAGGTACGTTATAAAGAGAAAGAGAGAGGTGGAAGATGTTAAGTAAAAAATAAAGGATATACGATTAAGAGTAAAATACTTGAAAGGAAATCCAAAGCGAAACGGTACCTGAGAAAGGTACCATTGGGGGCCAATTAGCCCCTGGCGCAAGGTGAGGTCCTTTCAGCTTTATTGCTCCTTTGTACCTATCAAGGCCCACTCTCTCTTCAATGGCTGGCTATGATCCCTGTCCTACCACGTATGTAATTGGTAAGCCGGCCCCAGTACCGTGGTCCATGCGTTGTTTAAGTGAACCTTCCCGTGGGAAAGGGTACTTTTCTGCAAGCTAGGTTAACCGTTTGTAGCGTTTCCAAAAAGTACCAGTTACCGTCGGTCCAATTCAAGTTCATCTCAACTTTCACACTCACACATCCTAAAGGTAAAAGTACCAAGCTTGTTATGACTTCACAATCGGATATCCTTCTTGAACTTTAAGATCTTGTTTTGAAATGGTTGGTACGGTTATAACTATTTTAGCCATTTGCTAGGTTATTTCTATCGGGCTAAGAAGGATAAGACCGGCCTTTAAGAGGTAAGTAAGTATTGGTAGTAGTCTAGTTAGAACATATGCTAATATTTATCCCGATTCTAGCATGAATACCTAGGTATCCACGAGGCTAATCTCAAGATGGAAGAGCGATATTCATGTTTATGCCGCACACGGGTAATGTTACCCAGCTATAGGTAGCAATATCTCGTATCTCGATATATGTCCTGCTGCTATACTATAGCTTCGCCTTCACAGCTCCCCTGGCCTCCTCTGCCCTCTTCCTCTTGCGTTGGAAGCCTGCTATCTTATGAGTAATCATACCCGTCCATAGTTCAAGCCATTTCTCGTCGAACGGGGGAAGTACACGGCCGGTGGTCCCCGGAGCCGGCTCTCCGGCGATGTCGCGCAGAAACTCGAAGAAAGCGCCGTAGTCGGGTGCGATCGAGTAGTAGTCCTTACCACCGCCTTTTTCGGCGACGCGTTTGCGCTCCCATTCTAGTTGCTCCGGAATTGAAGGTAGCGGCTTGGCTCGACCCGCGAGATGCCGTGCGACGGTGACGGCTTGCCATTCGTACACTCGGAACGTGAAGCCACCTCCGAGCTAAATACAATACATTAAAACCAGTCTTCTCTTCCGTGCTAATATGTGTGATGAAGAACGGGGTTATTAGTTGGGCTGGATTTGTGTGGGAAAGCTTACCATTCCGACAAACGTCAAAGTCGGGTCCTCGATGTCCCACGTATGCTGGTAAACCCCGGGAAGGCGACGATACGCATTCCTTATTCGCTCTTGCACGTGCTCGAGGTACGGCACGCTGAATGTGTACCCAGTTCCGAAGATAATATAGTCTACGTCGTCGAGGGTCGAACCATCGGCAAAGAAGACACGCCCAGTCTCGGGATCCAGGCGTGTGATCTCTTTCTTAATGGCGATGTCAGGATGTAGGAACGGCTCCCATCCGAAGGCTGGGATGGGTTCCCCTCTTAAAGCTGCGTAGACGGGGCTCTGAGCTGCTTCGAGGACTTCGTGGACAACCTCGTGCGCTGATATAGAGCCGCCTACTACGACCACTCGCTGTTACGCATGTTAGCAACTCTCAATTAGGTGGTGGCCACTTTGCGATGTTCACTTGCTTACCTTTCCCTTGAACTTTGATCCGTTGCGGAAGTGCTTGCTGTGCTGTATCCTCCCAGGGAACTTCTGATCGTACTCTACGAGCCCCGGAATGTTTGGAAACCATGGGACGTTGTAATGTCCCGTTGCGACAACAAGAGCATCGAACGTTTCCCTCCACCAGTAATTCCTCCCCGAGGATTCTTTCCTCAGCGTTAGCACCCACTCGTTGCCGACCTTCTCGGCTCGCTCCACAGTCGTATTTAACTCGAGGAGCTTCTCGTGGCCGCCACGGGAGAATATGCCCTCAATCCACTCGCGGATTACCGTGTGGTGCCGGAAAGGAGCGTCAGGGCCGTACTCAGCTAACGTTCGAGGTGACAGCTTGTTCGGGAAGGGCTCTTGAGTATAGCTCATGATAGCTGGCGTGATGTTGCTATGCAGATTCTCATGGAGCGCTGTATCTGAGAAGCGCTGCTGGTGCCCGTTGATCTCATCGGATGGTAGTGTAACAGCCGGTAGCTGTTTTGGCAGAGGAACAGCAACGTCCGCCTTGCCCGATACTAAGTCACTAAGAGACGGGAATCCCGTCGGTAGGTGAGGCGTGTAAACCCAGGTGCCACCGATTCCGGCTCGCCGGTCGAATACCCGGATTGTGTCAAACGCCTGCTCCTTTACCAGCGCATCCGTGGCTATTGCACCGGAGGGGCCGGCCCCGATAACAGCCACGCGCCGCGCTTTGACCGCCATGGTAGCCTATAGCAATTATAAGACGGAGTATCCAAGTGGCGAAATACTAGACGCCTTATCCCTTTACGGCCGTTACCTGCGGGCTCACGTATGCGACTTTGCTTAAGCGTCTTAAGGAGAGAAGCCCAGAAATGTAAACGGGTGGCTTTTATGTCTAAAACATTGAGCCAATCTCCTCCTTTGAGGAGAAAGGCAGAGAGCTCGTTCACCGATAAGCATGCTGCATTGCGTGACACTTGCCGCGATGGCGTCTGCGTCTGACCCGAGCACGCCAAAGAAGTTGGCCGTATTGGATGGTACAGTAGGGATTATAGACATTGCGGAGAACTATCTGCTGCTACCTACTCCTCTCTCTACCATTGAAATGTATGCATTCTCACAATGCGCCGCATTCGAGGTTTGGGCAGGGTAGCGATCACGCCATCCTATACTATCTGCACGTAACGAACATCTGTATGGCCACACAGCACTCCTCAAGTTCGCAACCCCTCTTGCCTCCGGCAGGCTTCCGATATGTAGTACAGCGGCAAGGAGTGCTTTAAAGCGAATAACATCCATGTTGTCATGTAAAAGGATGGATAATACCCCGTCTTATTGCTCCTGCACAATTACTTGCAGGATTTGGTAAAGATACTGCGAATAGATATAAATCCGATATATATATAACGTAAGATTTATTAATTTAAGTCTACCCGAAATGCCGTCTGCCGTCGTGCCCGAGCGACCGCTTCCGGTCTACTTTATCGGACATGCCGGGGTGGGCCTCCTATTCAGAGAATCGCCGCAAAACCGGATCGTCCAGGACAACCTCCGTGCCGTCGGCGAGGAGATCCGCGCGATATCACCCCGGCCGAAGGCCATCCTTACTTTTAGCGGACACTTTGAGGCCGGGGAGATTCACGGACCCGGGGTAATAGAAGGTGAGCTTAGAATGTTTACCAGTTTGCTCCGAATGACGGCTAGTTAGAGCAGCACGGAAAATTGTGTGTAACTAACTTAACCGGCATCTTGCGTATATGGTAGTCAATGTGAAGAAAGGAACATATATCATGGTAAGGGGACATACATACATTCGTCTCGACCAGCTTAAAGGAGATGAAAAATATCTAAGATAAAAAAAAATACTAATATGTATAATACCCAAAATAGCACGATTTTGTCAACGACTTTCACGACTCAGCGCCATTCGTCTACGAGTACGACTGGCCGCACGAGGACGCACCCGAGCTGGCAACAGAAGTGTGGAGGCACCTAACGAAGTCCGGAATCAAGGCTAAGCGGGTGGAACGCGGCGTCGATCACGGCGTCTGGGTCCCCTTCAAGCTCATGTTTCCACCTGAGAACCCACTCGATGTTCCCGTAGTCCAAGTCTCCACGTTCTACGGCTATGATCTAGAGAGCCAAATCCGGCTGGGAGAGGCCGTTGCATCGCTCCGGTGAGTGCATATATGCCTATCTATTAATTAATTAATGTTCTCATCGCACTCCAAATTAACTAACTACACGTTACTAACGCGAATTTCTTCTTGCCAACGGCATAGTAACGAGGGATATCTCATCGTCGCCTCCGGCATGGCGGTGCACTCATTCTCGTCTATCGCGGAGATCCAAGATGCGCCGTCCGACGAAGCAAGGGAGCTCGCGCGGCAGAGAGTCCTAAAGGAGTCGCGAGATTTCGATACGCATCTCCGAGCAGCTGTGGCGAAGCGTGATGCTACGGAGCGCAGAGGGGCGCTGCTACAGCTGGAATCGCTGCCGGAGTTTCGCCGCTCGCATCCGACGGTGGAACACTTTACGCCGCTGCTCGTAGCGGCTGGGGCGGCGGGAGATGCTGAGGATGTTGTGCCGCTGGGTGTTGATGTGGTTGAGCCTGGTATGTCGTATTTGAATGTGCGGTTTACTTGAAGGTTGTTTGACTGGCTGGATATATGTAATAGGTATATTAGACTGTTACCTCTTGTGTGATTCCGGCTTATATTTCAGGGGTCCAAAATCGGTTACAGTCTATTTATTAAATCAGATATGAGTGAGTTTTGTGATATGGCTTATGCATTAACAATAAAATGAGGAGGTAAACAGTATATAAATGTTTCATGTGATTATTATATTTGCTCATTTGTAAAGACATGGAATAGTCACTGGCCTTATATGTATATGGTACAATCTTGATAAGCAAGAACAAATTCAAGGGTATATCTAGAATCATGCTATCTTAGAGCCAGACTACTAGAATGAACCTCCCTAGCTTATATCTACCAATGATACCTATATTTGCGGCCCTTCCGATCTGTATATAATGCCTCTGGCTCTAGAGATGGCTCATCATGTATTTTCCTAGCGAAACGGCGATTCGACCACTTAAACAAAGATGTTTGGATGGTGAGTGTTACAATCCACACAGCGCCGAGAGCTAAGCATGCCGCCCATGCTCGGCGGTATAGGGGTGCGTCGGACTAAACGGAAGGGAAAACGTAATTAACGATTATTCTCAAAATAGGGGGAGCAAATAACTTACTCCTCTAAATACCTGGTTTCCGTATGTTCCACCTAAGTTAGAACAACCAACTGGAGACAGTTTGTTAGAATGTCTCTCCCTAAAGTATGGTGTGATATAGGCTTAACGTACTGTATACTGCGTATGCAATAGCACGTTTCTGTGGCGTTTTCTGGTTCAGAGACAACCACGTAACATTCAGAGGCTGCCAACCTCTACGTCACGAAGCCCGTTAGTACACATTGTTAATAGGGATGAATACGGGGGGTACATCTTACGGGGCAGCAACCGTCACGACATAAGCAGCGTAGAAAGACCACGAGGCCTCGGTAGTAACCGGGAGATTCTTCACTTTGTTAGGCTCGACGCTTCATGCCAGGGGTAAGCAGACCTACATAAAGAGCTATAAGCCCAGCCATAGTCCAAACCGCAGCAAACATGATAGTGTAGCCGAACCGCTTGTACCGGTCTACGAACCGGGACAAGACGAGCGCGAACAAAGCCGAGAGAAAGGGTGCCGGGGCATTGAGTAGATTCGCGCGGATGCTCGTGAAGCCGAGAGATTGGACGATGGTTGCTCCCCACGTTTGCAAGCCGCCGGCAGACTGAAGACCGCTTAGGCAGATGATTAGGTAGGGCCAAGTAGTCCAGCTGAAAAGCACGTCGGTTCTACATGGACAAGTTAGTAGTAAGCACGCCTATATTCACTCTTTAGTAAGAATTCAGAAGAATGATGCTTACATATCCTTAAGCCCAATGCTCATGGTAGCAGCCTGTCCTTTCTTCGGATCGGCCCTGATTATCCTCGCCACGAAGACGTCCGCTTCGCGCTCGGAGAGCCACCCGCTCCACGGGACCAAGCCACCAAGGAGGCGGTTTGTATGGTGAGGGGACTCGGGGACGAGAGTAAAGGCTACGAGTCCGGTAGCTAGAATACACGGTCAGTCAAAACCAACTGTTGTTTGGTGTTTAAGTCGGTATTCTTCTCACTTATCGTAGAAACGCCACAGATGAGAAAAATCCTAAGTATAAGCGCCATCATTAGCACACAACGACCATAGGTATTCTATAAAACCACACCAAATAACCAACCATTGCCACCCATACAGCCCCCTCGCGCCCTCCTCGATACTCAGAGCCCCGGCACTTATCAACGAGCCAAAAGCCGCCGAAATCGACGGGCCGAAGAAAAACACCGTCGTGCGGCTCGCGAGCTCGTCCTGCGTGTACCACCGCGAGAGCACGTACAAACTGCCAGGGATAAACCCGGCCTCCGCCAAGCCCAGGACCAAGCGCGCCGCGTACCATCCGCCGGCGTTCCGCACGAACATCTGCAGGACCTCGATTACGCCCCAGACGACTACCTGTAGCGGGATCCAGTAGTGAGGGCCGACGCGGTGGAGGACGATCTGTCTGGGGTTAGCTACCTAGCTACCTGGCCTTCATTACTATGTAGAAAGGGTGCTGTTTTTATAGAATGGCCAGGTATAAGAAGATAGAAGTTTTAAGTAAGCGCACATTTGACGGAATCTCGAGTAATACGATCCCGAACCAGAGCAGCGAGACGCCCGTGTTCGCCTGGTCTCGCGTCATGTGGGTGTCTTTCAGGAAGGTCGACGTCAGGACGCCGGAGACGTTGGTGCGGTCGATGGCCATCCATGTGAACATGAGCTGTGATGCGAGTTAGGCATTAGATAATAACAATATAATAAGCTTATACTCAACAATAGGAGGTAGGTAGATATGACCCAACGGGCGCAAATACATACGGCGAATATAGGAAGAAACAAGTAATCCGCCTTACGAACAACGCGCCTCTCCTCTTCCTTCATCCAGCTGACAAGGACTCGTTGACCATTCCTCTCGATATGCTGGTGGAAATACAAGTTATCTTCCGAGCTCCCAGACTCGCCATCGGACGGTGTATTCAAGCCCTCTTCCTTAGCGTCTACCCCAGCTTCAGCAACGAGCTGCGCCGCCATCTTACTCGGCGCCGTAGCCGTAGCAGCGACGGCCAGAGACTCCGTAACTTGAGACGCCATGCCGTATACCCGGAGAACTCAAGATAGCATATCAATTCCTTACGACAACACGTAGTCAAGGGGTGATAGCACTATATAAATCGCGACAGACCCAACAATACGGAACCACGCGGGTCGATGATACAGACCCTTAACTACGTTAACAGAAGAGCGCCAGGACCGGTAGGCGAGATTCCGATGCGATGGGACTAACATGCGAGTACTTTCGCAGTCGTAGGATTCAAAGATATCCCAAACCATGAAAGCTCGCTTGTCCAAAGCGGCGAACCATCTTTTTGGGAAGCCGAGCCGATTCTACCATTCCATCGCCTAATGTTGCGATGCTAGATAACCATACCATACATACCAATAGCTACGGCGGCAATTTACAAGTGCCGACCCTGGTTGCAGTGTAAGTCGTTCTGGGTCGGTAGGGTGTGATGTCGTCTTCGGCCCTGGGAATATCGTGATAATAGTGGGGTTGGTATGTCTGGATTGAATGAGTGATTCGAGCTTTTGTGTAATAGGTCAATTGTTATTGGAGAATCGGCCTTAGAAATAGATTAAGAGTATCGTTGATTTCGAATAATTAGAGATTTGTTAAATCTTGGGCTTGAAGACATAGAAACCTACCTCCAAAGGCAGATACACAAGCCTTGGTGCTAATATAACAACGGCAAGTTGACTAAATTCAAATTTCAGATCGAATAGAACTGTAGAACTTGCCCATAAGCGAGGTAGTTATACGAGTTGAAAGTGTCTGTTGTACACCGGGTCACAACCAAATCTTGATGCGACTACGGTCCATCTACAATTCGTCTCTTTTGGTATATGTACATATGATACATTAACTTCGATAATACACTTATCGACGGCCATGAGCGATACCATAGATCCTCTTGCTGTATTTCCATAAGCCTCTGTACTTGGGCTTCTGCCTCTTGGCTTCCCATCCCCTCGGCTTCTTCTCCTCCTTGAGAGAGTAGACTCTCTTGAACTTGAACTGGACATCGGCGCCCGGAATACCGGCCCTCTCCATAACGCCAGCAGTACCCTCATCCCAGATCGTTCGGAAGATGTTGAAGCCAACTGGCGTGAGGCCGAACTTGTCTCGGTAACTCTTGAGACTGAATCCGTCTCGGCCAGAGTATAACTCTCGCAACTTAGCAATATCTATGTTTTCCCCTGGCTTCTGTTCCAGAACAAACACAGATAATCGGTGATACGGCGCGCCCTTTTGAGAGAAGGCGGGAAGCCACGGTACAGCAAGTTGAGACTCCTTGTTGACCTTACCTAGGGGCAAAGAGGGTTGGTTAGGAGAGATTGGAACGTTTGCCGCAAGATAGTGACACCGCCTGTCAAAGGAGTCCGTCTCTGCGTTGGGAACATCCGAGTCCATAACTACGACTGAGACGAGGCGCTCGCCAGGGTTGAAGACTTGAACTTTCAAGCGCGGCGGCACTTCCGTAATTCGGGAATCAAGAATAGCACCGGGAGTAACCTTAATTCGTCGGAAGAACAGTTGAACATCTACAACGGGATCAAACTTGGGTAGCACATCGGGGACGATGTTGAGCTGCTTGATACGTTGTGTGATGATACGATAAGGCAAGCCACGCCATTTACGCTCAGCATAATACCGGTAAATCGGCTTGTCCATGTCGCCTGTGTAATTGTTAGCATTTATATCTCTTCACCACCCCAAATATCAATAAATACTATGACCAATAATAGTTGAGCAAAAAAAAAAAGAAAAAAAAAGGGGGGGAATACAAGAAAAAAAAGAGACCAATAAAAATAAAACATACAACACCAGGGATTCGCTGGTCGTCACCGACCCAACTACTAATCTGGCGGTATCTGGCTTATCTATGGGGGAGCGGACGGGACCCCGAGTTTTCCAGATCCTATGGTCGTATGTGATAGAAATTTTGGTTATTCTTTTTTATAAAGCAGTCCAATTGCCAAGTCCACTCCAGACTCAGCAACCGTGTGCTTTTGAAGTTGGCCCAACCCCTATCATCCCACCACATTCCAGTAATATAAAATTCGCACCAAAATTCAAGGAAGCCCAATGTAACGCATAGTGGCTCAAATACTTCCAGAAAGAGAGAAAAGAGAGAGAGAGAGAGAGAGAGAGGAAACTTACCGAGGCCGTCTTCGAACTTCCGCTTAACGACGGGGTCGTTGACATCTGCCAGGATTTTGAGCTGCTCCACCCACTTCTTCAAGCTGGCAAGACGCTTGTTCTTCCTGTACTCGCCGCCGGGGACCTGATCAGCCGGAGTTTCCTCCAGCCTCTTAATCTTAGCCAGCTCTTTTGCGATAGCCTGGATCTTCTCCTGTCGGTCCTCCTGTAAGATCTTGCGTGCCTCCTGGAAGCATTGGTAAGGCAGCAGCTCGAAGGGCACGTTCTCAGAGGTACGTATGGCGGCACGCCGACGTCGCGAACCAACCGGGGGCGTACCCATGCGGACGAGCTTCCGCTCGGCCCAATGCGCCGTAGTAGTCTCCCGGTCCATCAATCGCTCCTTCATGCGCAATTTCTCGGTTTCTGCTCCATTGGCGCTTGAATTGGACTTGCTGGCGGCCTCTAGCTTGTCTAATGAGGTTGTCGAGGCCGTTGGCGGAGTAGAAGTAGTTGTTGTAGAGCCCTCATCTTGGCGTGCTACACTTCTCGAGAAAGATCGCGAGAAATGCGATGCGCTCTGGAGGAAGATGCGCTCTTGTCGAAGAGTCTGCACTAAAGGCCTTGCAACCCTCTGACAGCTCGACATGGCTCGGCTCTGTCGAGACTGTGATTTGGTGGTGGGTTATAGAGGGAGGAGGATAATCGATATGTAGAAAACATGGAACTTTTTGAAGCTTGTGTCTCCACTATAAAATTAGAAGTGCTCTGTCTTAGTGGACGGCACACTCCGCTATATCTATCGATATGAAGTATCTACGTACCCTTAGCTTGCATCTTTAATATTGAATTTTTCCGGGGTTGAATTGAGTTTCTGCGTCTTCAATTGGGATATCGACAATCGACACACTTGCCGGCGGGCCTACCAGGAAATTCAAACTACGCCGGGTACGCCCCCTTACCGACCGGAGACATGGCGAGCAAAGGTGTAAAGTGTCTCAATGAGGCCTTTAAAAGCCTAAGCCTATCGTCACAGACATGCAGAGAAGCCGTTTCAGTGCGTTATACTCTTTTCAATAAATCGACTATAGTCGGCATGGCTGCTAACGAGCCCAGCATCGGATACCATCGTCGACATTTACTCGATCAATGGCAACTGAAGCACCTCTACCCAAAATCACCACCTCGGTAGACTCAGACTCTATATGGAGACCAGGTACACATCCATCCACCTACCCACCACCCATCATCCACCCCCGCAACTCACGAGCCCTCTTCCGTACCTAAATCCAAGGCACCCCTCGATTCACCATACTAACACAAACCAACAACAGCAACCACAGTCCCCCTAACCATCTTCAACTTCCCATCCTTCGAACCGCAGCGCCTCGAGTCCTGGTCCGCGAAGCACCTGCACCTGCCGCTGCGGCGCGACATCCTGCACCTAGCAGTCGTATACGAAGGGGACAACACGCGGCAAGGCACAGCCTCGACGAAGACGCGCTGGGAAGTCGCCGGTTCGCACCGCAAGATGCGGCCGCAGAAGGGCTCGGGCCGCGCCCGCGTAGGCACGCGGCAGTCGCCCATGCTGCGCGGCGGCGGCAAAACGTTCGGCCCCAAGCCCCGCGACTTCGGCACCAAGCTCCCGCGCAAGGTGTACGACCTGGCCTGGCGCACCGCGCTCAGCTACCGGTACCGCCGCGGCGAGCTCGTCGTGTGCCAGGACGGCATGGAGTTGCCGCTGCCGGCCGAGTTTGCCGATCTCGTCGCTGCGGGGGAGTTGCAGGACGAGCTGCAGCGCAGCTTCAAGGCGAAGTGGGTGCAGCAGGTCCTCGATGCTAATGATTGGGGGCGGCGCAGCGGCCGCAGCACGTTCATTACGACTTCGCCTCGGGATAATCTGTTCGAGGCGTTGGAGGAGGTGCCGAATTACGGACGCGCGCTGGAAGTCGACGACGTCGATGTTAAGAATCTACTAGAGACGGGCCGTCTAGTTGTGGAGAGGGAGGCGCTTAAGGAGCTGATCGAGCGGCATCAGAGCGATATAGTCACGAGAGTGTTTGTCGCTAATGCTGCGTTGCCGAGGGCGCCTGAAAGTGGCCATGTGTTGGTAGAGTAGCACATAAATCCATCAAGGCATATGAGATGTAATATCTCACTGTATTTCGGCTGTATATTATTTGAAGCCATTGTAAAACCTCTAAACTACATACCTCATAACCGGGACTAACATGTCCGTATATTGATGCCATTGGGATTACTATTTTTTTGAGCATGTATAGACCCTATAACAAGCTCTAGCATCTTCAGTCCTTTGCTTTCAATTCTGATATGAGGCTTATCTTGGAATGCCTCGAGCAAGCATGCTGTTTACTAACTTACCTATACGTACTAACTTACCTTAGGTATATTACATAGGTCATCTTTACCATAATTCGCCCAGTAACAGACATAATGACATGGATCTTACGTATCGCACCCATACAAAATCTACGTCCTAGCCAATTCCGGTTCGATTTCCCCCAGCTTTTAACCCTTAGATCACGATGCACTCACTTATAGAGCAACAACTTTAGTATTGCTATCTAGGTCCGGAGGCGAACTGGCAACGGCCCACCTAGATTGGACTTGAACGGTTGTAAGAAGACGGTGCGGTGCGTCAGGGAGTGAAGTCATGGATATAGTATAGTTTTAATTCTCTGACGTTATAATGAGGTACCTAGGTATATAAATATATGCGGCTTTCTTAATCTGTAGTTACAATATAAATGATTGGGTAGTAATATTACAATTCAATTAGTGCCTCATATAATCTTGACTATTCCGTCCTTTCTCGTGCCAAGTCTTCGTTGTTTAAAATTTCATATAATCTTTAGCAATTTGTTTCTCTCGCTTTGGGTTGAAACCACCTAACAAGATGAGCATCGCCAAATATCGCCAAATATCGCCTTTACATTTATGAGAATTCTGACTAAGCATTAACTAAAGTCTAGTTGGAATTTCGAAGTGGCTTGACTTCCCAAGACACGGGACTACCTACTGCGTACTAGGCCCGAGGACAGGGAGATGAGCAAACTTACCCATCTTCCATCTTACGTCGGTATCATTTTAATACAAACACGTTGTTCTTCTCGGACCGAGTCGATCCAGCCGAATATTCACCGCCTCTCTAGGCGCACTTACATAAGTCTTTGGTTATGGCTGTCATTGGTGAATCGTGTGCCACTATACCTCGGAGTTGATGCCGCTGTCAAATCACGTACTCTCCAGATAATAATGCACGGTCCGGTTTAGTCAAGGATTAAGAGACTGGAAATCACAAGTAAGACGACACCTCCATACAATGTTAGAATCACAATCAGATTATCTTATATTTCCCTCCTTTTCTCCTTTTCTCCTTTCGAGTACGGCATTCTCCCATATCAATTTTCACGATCACGACCAGCGCCGGAATACCCACAACCGATTGTGTGTGACACTCGCGGCAACGGAAAGTGCCTCCGAGGTGATTATGGTCTTGTTTAGTCATTATGTCCCCAGTCTATCCGATATCCAAGAGATTGTCTAGTGGGAAAGCCGTCCTTTACTCTTTCCAGCCCTCTCCTCGTTGCTTTAAAACCTAAAGCCCCCCTAGGAGGAACTGAATACAGGAAACGGGACCTTTAGTATATCTCCTGTTAGATTCAACCCTTTGAAACCCTTTCCCCCCGCATAGATGCACGTATTTTCACCGTTTCTGTAGCAAACTCCTAGAGCATAGAAAAAACTGACTTAGACGACCGTAGGAAACCTTTATAACAGAAACGTAGAACACCATTCGTACTGTTACCGCTCACCAGTTTTATCAGATACTTGTACTAGTATTGCCAACCATAATTCATTTTGTCCGTTAACAAGGGTTGCAAGAAGGGACCAGCATTCAGCTTGAGCGTTCTGGTATATGACCATACCACGCACGTTACGGCCTCAAGTGAGCGTTCCCTCTAGCTCGAATACTTCCGAATTAGCTTGTAGGAATAGTGGAATTTTTGAATGCTTCAACCATCGACATACTATGAAAAACCGTGATGTCTTCAGGCGTCGTATTATGCAGAGCATCCATCGGATAGGGCTCTTCGTGTGAGTCCGATGCTGCGGCCTGCGGGAAGTTCGGCGTTAGATCTGAACGGTAGAGTATGGGTGGACTTGGTATGAAATCCCCGGGGTGGAACGAATGTGACGGAGCAACTGGGCTAAGAAGTTCCAAATCATGCATTGTCTGATATCCTGCAGCGGAAGAGAAGCTGTCCTGACGACTAATAATATGTCTAGGTGTGTCGCTTGAATTGGCCAGCATCTGGTCGTATCTTTCGCTCGTTCCCAGGACAAATCTCTTTGCTTCGTTTTCGATCCATTTGTTGATATTGGTGTCGTTGCAACCGGAATGATCCATGAGTTGCGACTTGATCTGAGTAATCTCATTTTTCAAATCGCTATACTCCCTCTGAAGGTGGTTGTGCTGGTTTTCTAAGTCAAACTTCGTTTCTTCTAGATCCGTCACCCATTCCCTTTTCTTTTGGCGACACTTAGTCGCCGCTGTTCGATTTCGCTCCAGGAACTTGGTCCTTTTGCTCGTGTTGACGCCATGATCAGTATCATCATCATCTGCATATTGCCTTCGTCGTCGTGTCTCTCTAGTGGGAGGAGAGTTTGGTGGCACAACCCCGTTCTGTCTGGGTCTATTATGCGCCCTACCCGTTATGCAAGCGCTTGTATCCTCTGGCGTTACGGTTTGATGCGATGAGCGAGATTCTGATGTTTTGGATGATAGAATCGACGACCCGGAAGAGTCAACTTTATCCGATTTGGAATATGACGTCGGCCGATTTTTGGCACGGCGATTTGCAAGTCTTCCCGAGGTCCTAATGAAGACCGATTTCTGAGGCGAAGAGTTTGATTGGTGAGCCTTGGCTGGCAGTGCGTCGATCGAGGGACTGCTTGGGTCGGTGCTGAGTTGGGCGTATGTATATTCGTCGCCTTGGTCCATTATAAATTGGGAGTCGGGGATCTCGCTTGCAGAATATTGGTCATTCCGGGCGTCAATATTAAAAGATATGGGTAGTCTATCCATACTTGCTACGGGACTTTTGAAAAATCTCTTAACCTAAGGAAGTTATCCAGGACACAGCTAGGGAAATGGGATATGCAAGGCATGAATGGATCGGGCACGGATTTAATAGTTGGAAGGGTTGGACCTCCAGCTACCCAATAGTCGAAGGACTGGTGAAGGGCTGGTAAAGGTGGCTTGCCCATTAGAAAGATGGTCGAGGGGGGGAGCAGAAGGAGATGGACATGCCAGCATGCGAGTCGAGCACAGTTGTTTCACGCCATCTGAAGCGCCAAAACCAAATCGAAGAAAGCGAGAGCAAATCGATTTATTATTATTAGGTCCCTATAGTTGTGTTACGGTAGGTGATGATGGCAAGTGAGGACAAGGGACATAATTGGTAATCAGAAGCGTATTTGCTGCGTTGCTGCTCCTGCGAGGAAACTGCTAAGTTTTAGGCAGGGCTTGTGAAGAAGGAAAGCATGAGAGGCATACAGACGGGGCTAGTGGAACCAGGGGAGACATTTTGGATGGATGCATACTACTTACAGACTAGCAACTTCCTTCACATTCGGTACATAACCCAAGGTAACTACAGGTAACTACATACATAGGTAGGTATTGGGTAGGTAGGACCGAGTCGCGGGTCTCCAACCTCACATGTACGTAATGGATGTGGTTTATTAGTCCTGCAATGCCCGTTCAACTTCCTGGCCTTTTTATCAATGTCTGCTGTTCCTTGCTACGGAACGACTGCATTAAGTTTCGACTGCATCAACTGCATGGCTAGACGAAACTTTGTCCTCCCAGCCCCCTCAAGCCTCATGGGTGCATTCCGAACAGTGTCCCATATGGGCTTAATAGTCCTGATCTGAGCAGTGGTTAGGTAAACCATGGTTAACTAGAAGTGCCCTGGAAGGGCCCTGGAAGTATCAGCATATGGTGGCTGTGATTACGGACTGGGCGGTTGAGATCCGATCTCCGATCTATTTCGATCGCAAGACAGACGCTAAAGCGGCAAAGAAGTATGAATACGAGTCGGAATATGCCAAGTCCGCATAAAAGCTTCTTAATTTACCTACATCATGTACTCTGAAATGATAAATCCTATTCGGTAAGTGCTAGATAAGCCACATGTACCTTTAATCAGACTTTTGACAAATTTCAATGCTTCTAGATCTCGATTAACCTCTACCACGAAGTATCGGCGCAAACTTAAGCAATTGTGTGTTATTTGTGGTAAACAGAGCCCCTGAGCATCTAGAATGTTCATCTCATTCGCCGTCTCGAAAAGCTCTGACAACCACATCCTTAACAGCAGCAAGGGCAAAATTACCAGTAATAGTTAGCTTCAAATAGCAAATGCTATCTGGGAAGGGCTCCGACGGACGTGGTGATGTCTACAAGATGTTATTTTATAGACCTAGGTATCTCTTGAGTCTGGAATCGAGCCTGTAAGATTTGATTAGAGGATATGAATAAATACTAGAGGCATGTGAATTTATATTGGGAATTTATTGAAGCCTAATTACTGTCATGTGGCTTTTGATAAGTGGTTACTACGTTCACCAAGAGAGAGATTGGATGCTTCGGGGCTTATGTATGAGCAGGGGGCATTCATAACATAATCAAGCAATGTAGCCACTCCAGAAGACTACCTATGTAAGTTCAATGGAGACAAGGCTTATTACATGTAGTGAGTGGATTTGCCGTAGGTTTCTTGACCGGAAAGTCTAATTAATGGCTTGATCTTGACGGAATTGACGGGGCACGATAAAGGATCATGCTTGCGTTTGTAAGTCTCTTCCAAAAATAAGAATTCGCCACCACACCCATACAATTTCGAACCTGATAATAGAGGATTGAATTGATTTATGTACCTAGGTATTCTATTCAACTGACGTGACCCCTTATTTATGACAAGAGATAGACTGACTCTAGACGTTAACCATTTCAAGGTCTGATAGCATTTATCACTTCCCAACTGTCCCTACCTAGTGAAGGCAGCTGAGCTATACGATATACGGTGGGTTCACACCTTAGCAAAGCACTAGGAAAGTGTGCATATTGTGTCTATCAACTTCTACGGGGGTTCCCTTCGATAAGTTGTAGTGATCTCCTTTCTCATCACATGAAAACGAAAAAAAAAAAAAATACTCTGTAACCTCGGAATACCATGTCAGGTTACGATGAAGTGTTGCAAGCCTAGAATACGACTATTTATTCGTTGATCTCGTTGGTCATGTCTGTTTCGGTTTCGATTTCGATTTCGATTCCCCACTGCTACCCGGCTCCGGTGAGGTGACTTTTGACACGTTGTTTCGGCTCGCTGCAGCGCTGTCTTTTAGCTCTTACCTAGTATCGTATATGGAATAAATAGGAGCTGACATGCATCAAGGCCGGTGCTAGTCTTGTCTACGAGGCCTAGACTTACTTTGTACAATTTACCTAGCAGTCCTAGGTACCTTCTTCCTTTTCCTCAATCTATGAAATCAGGGACGTTGAGCACTCCGGAGTCAGATATAGTCTCTCCGGAGAATTTGATTGGCTAGATAGGTAAGGTGAAGAGTTTAACTACTTAAAACCAATCACATCTTGGCGTTAGATCCAGCTGTTGTGCAACGGCGTATTGTTGAAGGCGCCTCCGAACCTGGAAGTCTAGGAAGAAAAGTACACTTACTATGCACGTGCCAACAAACTTACCGTCTTTCAGCTAGTTACACCGTTTTGCTTCAATGTTCTGAGCGGCTAGTTCAAAGTTTAGCTGTTATGCTAATCGTCAAGGACTTAAAGCTTATATGTAGGTACGAACCGAGGGCCCCCCCCTGTTGAGGAAGATTGAGGAGAGGAAATGCGATAAGATTACATAACCCCCAAGCTTTAAGAGAAAGACTGGCTGTTTAGTAAAGCTTAAATCATCCCTGTACCTAGGTATGGATGTCATTGAGCGCCACACCTTGGCGCTCTACGGATTACGGGCAGTCACAACCTACGACACGGGTCATGCGTTGTGGCTAAAGCGGGCCGCAACCCGCTTTAATGACGCTTGGACCATCTCATTTTCCAACTATGTATGTACAAAATTTTGAGACGATTCAATTAAATTCAATTCAATTCTCAGCTTTCAGCCCTGTCTCTTCATGACGCGTCGCGACCGCCTTTGACCGGCCCCACACTTAACCCTTAACCCTTACCTCTAAGTCTTTGATAAATCTCCATCTTCAATCTTCAGAACTGTTGTATCTAAGACTTTTAACGGTATCACCGTCGATTGTACAATGGAGTCGACTTCAACGCCCCGCATCTCCGCGGCCCTTATGGATTCGTATATTGGCCGCAACGTCATAATCGTTGGCAAGGTTGCCCAACTTCGTGGCGACATTGCTTTTATTGAGGCTGACGGACAAGTTCAAGCCAACCTCACCAGGGTAAGTGAAAGTCGACTCACAGCGTCGTACATGATCTACGCTGACAACTATACTATCGTATACAGGATTGTCACCTCATGGTTGGAAATGGAGCGCAGATTATCGGCAAGGTGAATCCAGACCTGTCCATTAAAGTGCTGAACGCCGTAGATCTCGGCTCTAACGTTGGTATGTATTACACCTTATACTACACTTACTTTCTTACTGTCTACAAAAGCGTCATCCCGTTTAGAATTGGGTCTGACGTGCGGGCTTATGAACAAACGGAGCATACAATAAGGTCTTGCTCAACTCATTTAGCCACCTAATATATCTTTATCCTATCTTATGGATTATATCTTATAATATATTATCCTAACACTATGTTTCGCAGATTTCCAAATATGCCAGAACGTCGTTGACGTTACACACCAGTTTAAGGATATCTTCGTGTATCCAGAACGAGGCGGCATGAACTGACGTTTCGCACATGGACGCGTGTCTCTGGGATGGCCGGCTGGTTCACAGCAGCAGTCTTCGTCTCAGCAGTCCCAACCTCAGCCTCAGTTTTTACCTCAATCTCAATCTCAAAAACATGAATTACGAAGTTTTGCTGAATCAACTAATACTACTGCTTCTTCCGTTGCTACGACTGCTACTATGAGCTCGCGGTCTTCTGAGACCCCTCGAGCGATATCACCGCCGACTAATCAGCTATCCCAACTATCCATCCAGGAGACACCGCAGTCCTCTCACACCGTTACCCAGTCGTCTGTACCTAATGACACCCAGTTCTCCCAGCAACCACCCCCTGTTACTCAGGACACTCAGTATACTCACTACACGTATGAGGAAGCCACATCCTCGTTACGGCAATATAAACGTAGTCGGTCATCTCAGTCCTCTCGTCATCGACGGAAACCCCCTGCGTCTTCACTTGAAAAAGTCAACTATGAACCACCAGCTCCAGACCTAATCTCGGACCCAGTCCCACCCCCTGCCTCGGTTCCAATAGCAGCACCAGCCACCGTCCCTATTTCTGTCTCAGTCTCAGTCCCTGCCTCAAACCCAATCTCAGCCTCGGCAGAGCCATACTATTACATGACCTCCCCCTTTCCTGTACCTCCCCCCGCACAGCGACGCGGGCGGCTTTTCCGTACACGCTCCGGGAATCTGGTAACTGCCGTCGAAATCCGGCGACGTAGAGAGCTAGAGCGACACGCCGAGGAGTTACTACAGATGACCCTTGAGGGTTTTGGTGACGAGCTCTCTCATACGATCACCTTCAATCTGGACGACACCGGCCGCTGGCGCATCGCAAGGCAGGACCAGCCGGAGGTGGAAGTATATGAAAATGCGTAGCTTATGACCTAATTCGAGTACATTTCTCCCTCTGGTATGTGGGCTTCGGATAGAAATCCTCAGATAGGAATTTCATAAGAAGGAAAAAAGGAAATAGTGTGTATGTTCGAGCACCCACTTACTATCGTGATGATGATGATTTGAAAATATACGTAGAAAAGGCTTGCCGTTTCATCTTTTAGCCCCGACATTCCCCTATATTTGATCCTGAACACATATCTAGGCGTTAGTATGGCTATCTGCGTAATGAAACATACTGGGTTTAAGTTTGTCTTATTAGAGAGAAACCCCCTTCAAAAAAAAAAGAGAACCTGTTGCTGTAAAGCCGTTATTATAAAGTATACACGAGGCTCTGCTCTATATATTGGATACTAGTGGCCAGGCTGTTCGAAATTAAGGCCCAGTCGCTATTTCCAAGATGAGGCTTTAGTAATGAATAGGAGCATATGCTTATTATGCGATAGTTGCAATTCCCCGAGGGTCGTGGCTATATATCACTACGATTATAAGAGGTAGGTAGCAATCTCATTATAATAGTTATAACTAGCTGTCAAACAAGCTTAATAGTTCTCTAGTCGAAAAAGGATTAGGTATATTAGGTCGGTTCAGGATTCATAGAACATACATAGACTAGCGAATCAAATCACAACTGCGGTCCTTAACTATTGGTTCTTTTCTCTTCGTGCCTTCTATTAATACCCTCAGCATTATACATATCAGCTATACAGCTCAACCTTCGTCCATTAGGTAGTTCAGTCTACAGCATTGGCTTCTTACATGAACACCATTGTCCTTCAACTCTCAAGACAGACACAATGTAACGCACAAGCATACACGAATCACAATCTCAACAAAAAAGTAATCAATCAATCAAGCAAGCAGGTTTCTCTATTTATTTCATTCCACTGCCCTCGACAGGACTCATTACTTCGTCCGTAGAAGTTACCAGCTGCGCTGCAAATGCCACAAATGCCATATCATGCGTGAGCTTTCCGCGAAAAACGCCACTTCGAAGAAGAAGAAAAAAGCAAAAAATCCTTCATGGGTATCTTCACAGACGTCCCTTTTCCTGGGCCCGTGCTGCGCTATGCTATCCTGTCTATGACCGAATACCGTAGACCGTAGAACAAGAGAAAAAAAAGTGCAGGTCAAACAGATCTACACGCCTCAATACTCCAATAAACTTATACAGAAAGCCGAAAGTGAATCAACACGTAATCGTAGATGTGCATAAAATGCTCGTTAGGCATTGTTGTCATCTCATTTCGTCCCATTAGTACTCCGTGTCCATCTCAGCCCATTGATCTGCGTGTCTATCGTAAGTGATGCGTGGGCCGAAGTTCCCTCGTTGGTCTCCGTTCCGTGCAGAAGGCGAACTACGCTGGGCCACGTCGATCGTGAATAAGTTACCGAAATCTATAGATGCGTGGTTAAGCTCCTCCTCCAGCGGTGCAAGAGAGCTCAGATCTAGTTGGAAACTAGGGGATGACGGTATCGGCATATTAAACTGACTGATATCAGGCATCAGTTGGTTGATGGATCGTGATAGTGGCGTGTCGAAGATCTGACTATCCAGAAGGTGCGAAGGTAGAAGACCGCCCGGTGAATGGCGCTTAACCCCACTGGAGCGAGGTGTTCGACTCGGAGTACGTTGAGCCATTAGAATCTGGCTTGGGGAGTTGAGAGACCTGCCAGAGCGCATAGATCTGGTAACACTTCTAGTGACCGGTCGATGGCTTGGGGTGGGGCGAGTCGGTGTCTTAAAGGGGCCACTATGGCTGGCCTTTGGAGGTGGTGTTGAAGGCCGGGGCGGAGTACCAAATATATCCACAAAGTCATCTTCCACTGAAGCCTCTCCAATCATTGCTGGGTCGCTATTCTCTTTCTCTAGCTTGCGCCCACTTCTTGCGTCCGGATATTCAGGTGGTGTCTGCACAATATTAATAACAGCTTCACCGAGAATCCTCTGCTCTCCATCTTTGCGCGGGGACGGAAAAAGGAGTCGTCGAGTAACTCCGAGGTCATCATCAAGAGCAATGGGGCTGCCGGGAGTACCACTTCCCCTGGAGTGTGTAGATCCCCGAGAATGTGTCGAGCCTTGGCAGTTTGCTTCTAAATCAGATTTCCCACTTCCCTTCCTCGAGTTCATTCCAAGGCCTTGCTGCTGTGTCTGGCTGAGCGATTCAGCCACTAAGTTTTTAGGAGATAGGGATCCATCTAACGGTCCAAGGGGATCTGTGGGTAGGCAAGCTTCTGAAGTTAAATTCGTCTGAGAATCGCTCTTTGTCCGTGCCTTCTTCGAACGAGGTGGTGCGGTGCCATTTGCCCTCTTCTTCCGTGTTTGAGAGAGCCTCTGCTCATCTTTCTCCCATTTCTCTGCTGGCCTATGCTGTTTGAACTTGCTAAACCAAATACCACAAGCTGTGAATTGTTAGTCAAATTCAACGCTAGTCATGTCGTTTACAACTTACGATTGCAGAGTAATACTTCATTCCACGCGTTTTTGCTGTCCTTTGGACCTAAGGACTTCTTAATAATTTCGTACGAGGTCACTTTGCCTTCGGTATCTCTCTCAAGAACATTAATGGCAGTGACGTAACCTGGCTTCTCCGAATATTCATGATACGCCGGAATACCTTTGTGTTCCTGTTTCCAAATCTTGCGCCATGTTGGCGTCTGCAGAGCCCCACAGTTGCGACAGAATGACGGCAGTTGACCTTGAGCAACGGCTTCTTCTAGTTTCTGACGGATTGTCTGTCTTTTGACGAAATTCTTATTTGACTTTCCATCGGCAGGGCCGATAGCATCAGTCTGAGGGTGTGCAGGCTCTGAGTGAAGCGTAGGAAAAGTCAATTGAGGAAGAATAGGATCACTCGCAGGTACCGCTGGAAGCTCGGGTTCTGGAGGCGTCTCCCGGCTTTGTAGAAGAGCAGGTGGTTCTATTTGGCTACTGGCGATCTCTGTAGTGGGTTGTACGTTATCGTACTTTGACAAATCTTCGGGAGATCGAGTAATTGAATGACCGCCATTTAAGGACCCTAGACGTTGACCCTGGTCCTCCATCAAGTCATCCATTTGAGCCATCTCTGGGTTTAATGTATTCCCTTGTGTGGTTGTTTTCTCTGGCGAGACTTCCTTTTCTAAGCGTTGCTGTTTAACAATTTCCGCCTCTACTCTTTCAGCTGGTAAGCACGGAGGTTCAGAAACCACGGGTGTTTTAGCAACTTCACTGGTTTTTCGACTAAGATGAGGTGGGTTATATATCGACGTTTGGGGTAACAACTCGGGGGGTCCAGGGGTCTCTGTATGGATGATAAGGTCACTTTGAATGTTGGCTGGCGCTTTCTTTGCACGACTTCGACGGGGCTTCGGCTTCGCTACCACAGGGGCCTTGCGCGCTACGTTAGTCTCTTCCTCTATTCGGCTGTCTAACCCTCCGCTCATATATCCTGAATCGGGCTGTGGCATTGCTATGGGCATCGGCGGTAAGATAGGGCTCGAAGGGGCTGGGCTCGATCGCATACTACTGTATAGTGCAGATCGTGGAACCGGAGGTGATGATCCAATGTCGGGACTAGCTCCATCGGAATATGTATGAGATGGCGACGCACCCGCAGACTCTACAGGAGATCGAGCGTCCTGACTTTGGGACATAGACGGATTGGGCTCTAGGAAAGATGGCGTGAAAGAGCGGTCCATCCCTGAACTTGATATCGATTCGCGTCTTAGACCACTGGGAGCTAAAGGTCGTGCTTGCGGGAGGCCTGAAAAACGAGAGTCGGGGACGGGCGTTGGAGCTCGTGGGATATCTTGGCCTGCAGGAACATCTCCCGCGGAAGCAATAGGTCGAAAATTTCGAATCGATCCCGCGGTACTGGCAACAACTCGGAGTGACTCCTGTACAGAGCCGAACGTAGCAGTATTACTACGTTCAGCTTTCGTCATTGTAGCCCTCTTCTTGCTTCGCGATGGTCCGTCATCCGCATCGGTGCCGTCTTCGTATCCCGATGTACTGCCCTCGGCCGGAAGAGGCTTCTTTCGTGGTCGTCCCCTAGGCCGCCCTGATGGGGGTCGGCTTGATGCTCTGGAAGCTGGACGTGACTGTGCTTTACCTCCCTTAACCAGTGCCGGCGCTCTTGCTAACTCCTCCATAACCATGCCTTGCTTTTGGGGAGCAGGTCCTTGAACTGAAGCTGGCCTATGCAACTCTCTGACACCTGGTTCGATCGAAGCTGGACGACTCCCTGGTGCTGATCTTGGCTCTTGAAAGCTCGATATGGGTGTATTGGCTCTAGGCTCGTGATTCGGGTAAAAGGGCTGAATGGGCGTAGGAACCACAGCGGAATAATTAGGTGTTCCCTGGGGTTGGGCTAGATTTGAATGGGATTGGTTGAATGAATTCCATTCGGTATTCTCTGAGGGGGTAGGTGTTGATGTTCTTGGAGCAGTAATCGGTTCTGTACCAGCCGCCGGGATTGAACTGTTTCGTGCAATTCTTGGAACTGGAGTCAATTTCAGTCTAACTTCGAGAGTCTCTCTGACGCCAGTTCCGAAAGCAGCGAGTAGATTCTTCGTGATGCGCCCCGTAACTAACTGTGGAGTGTTAGATAAATTAGGTCCTTGATCGAGGCCCCAGCTCAGCATGCCCTGTCCAACTAAGGGGACGTCCGGTTCAGAATAGTCATAAGCGTAGACGGTGTAATCCCTTTCATCGCTACCAATCAGCTCCGGACTGCATTGAGCCACTGCCTGCAGGCATGGCTTTAGGTCAATAACACCAATACGGTTTTGTTCGTCCATCGGAATCGTTTGGACTTGAAGAACATGAGGCCATCGGGCAAGACATCGTTCTTGGCAGTCTTTGTCGAAAGTATATTGGACTTTTACTGTACCGCAATGATTAGTCCTTGAAGCATCATTCGAGGGATCGATGATGCTTACGACCCATAGGCTTCACTTGTAGTCCATACTCATCGATGTCCTGATTACCACCCCAGGAGGTATTGCCAACGTGGTTCGCCATACTGGCAGTGAAGAGGCCCTTGGCCACTTATGATGAAGAGTTTTGATGCACACGAATATGCAAATGAGAATGTTATATGATTAAGGGTATACGATATAATTGTCGGGCCCAGTTTCGTAAATTATCGTTATCAAAGACGTGTCATGGTATTGAGTCGTTGCAAGTTTTCATAATCCCAACACGGATTCGCTAGGATGTGAAGGTAGACTTGGGTTCGGGAAGGGAAAAATTCGAATATTGTTATGTATGTTAATTATCGAATATAATATGTAGGAACGGATAGTTACGCTAATTCCAATTGGAATTGGTAAAGTCCGACAATTGTCGAACAAGGGGAAAAGTTGAAGAAGTTGAGGATATTGTGAGGATATTGTTGTAAACTGGCGGAGGTACGAAGTACGAAAGTACAAGTTGGGCGGAACAGATATTTAGGAAGTCAAAGTACCCGGCAACGCGCTGAGGGTTAGTGGGGATTCGCGCTAATAGTTTCAATTGAAGAACGCGTTAAAGCGTGTCTCGCGATAAGACGTCACGTCACTTGATCGGGGGAGGCTGGACTTGCACTAGGGGACTATCAGCCTGTCAGCAAGAGATCGGTTATCATATCATATGGGGCCGTTACGCACAGACTATATATGCCGAGTTCGAAAAGGCGCTAGTACGTATTAAGCCAACACAACATGAAGGTAGAGCACCAACGCCGGTAGCTGCACCTTCTTCTCGAGACAATCCAGAAAAAGTTATTGAATTTGTTTGTAGGATATAAGAGGGGGGCTCCGAGGAGATATTTATACTAGCCGGTGAGCCCCACAATTCAACGGCCCCTTTAATGACTCAGCCAAATCAGGCTGTCTAGGTACACATCTTAACCCCCCTTTACACCAACTGGATGGATATGTTAGGTTAGGTACCTTAAAGGTGCGTAATTTAATACGTGCCAAGGTGCCTATCCATCCATCAAATGGAAAACCACCAACTGATCCCTACGCATCGATGGATTCCCGTACAAGTCCTGCGCCGAGATCTTGCTATCTCTAGCCGTTGCTGGCCTATCATAATATACATGAAGAGGTAATGCAATACGATGTGCTATTTTGATTATTCGTCGACCCATTCCGCTTTGCCCTCTTCGTTCACGATGGTCTTTCTAGACAGAATCTCATCCACAATAGTGGCGATGCCCTGCCTGCCATTTTTCTTTCGGACTAATTCTTCTCGAACCTCGTAACGGGATGATCTACCTTCTCTAACAATGACTTCAACATCCTGTTCCGTAGGTACACCAAAGGATTGGTACGGGTATTCGGAGTAGCTCCTATCTGTCACCAAGTTTAACTGTGACGGGCCGCCGCTCTGTTGGAAGAAGGGCTCGACAATCTTGCTGTCTGGTGAGATATCTTCTAGACTGGCCGGCTGCCACTTCGGTGTTTCTTTCGAAACGAGTCGCGCTGTAACGCCCTCTATAAAGTCAGGATGCTTCATAAACCTAGCAGCGATTTGGTATTCTCTCTGGAATGTCTGTGAAATTGACCAGTCGCGACCTAGCCTCATCTGCCTAAGAGCCACGTGAACTGAGGTTGGCGATCGTTGATGCAGAGTTTCCAGCGTCTTCTCAGCCCAGGCTTGAGTAGCACCTTGCTCTGCCTTTAAGGCAGCTATGATGTCGGCAACTTTGTTTTTGCTGAAGCATCGATCAATGGCCTTCCGAAGTTCGCCACCTAACAGGATTGATTCTCCAGGAGGTAGTCCGGTCGCATATTCCTCGATAGTCCTCTCGATAATAGCAAGACGTTGTGCCATGGTGTCATAATCTTTAAACCGCAACTCGGCTAACCGTGATTCCAGGCTCGGTAAACTGGTTGAGTGTAGATAGTGAGTTGCGATTCCAGAGTAAAATACGTTCGCTCCTGTTAACCGATCGCTTGTCAGGGCCAAGTAAGTACCTATAGAGCCCGCCATCCTTGGTAGGAAGAACGAGGCACCAACATCTGGGAAAAAGCCTATGGTAGTCTCTGGCATTGCGAAGACCGTCCTTTCGGTAGCAATTCGGAATGGAGCATGAATACTAAGTCCTACGCCACCGCCCATTGTGATGCCGTCCATAAATGCGATATATGGTTTCTGATATGTCGCGATGTAGTGATCCAACTGGTATTCCTGCGCAAAATACTCTACCGACTTGTTCTGGCCCTCTGGGCCTTCTTTGTTTTGTGTCGCTAATTCGACCACATCGCCTCCCGCGCAAAACGCCTTCTCACCAGCACCCTTCATAACAATCACATTTGCCATGTCTGATTTCTCCCACTCGACTAATCGGGGGAATATCTTCCTAATCATAGAGCCACTGAGTGCATTATGCTTGGAGGGTCGATTAAGCTCGACGGTCCGCAGACCATATATGTTATTGAAGAGGACATCATTGGGTTCATCTGTATCGAGCTCCTTAGGAATTGTAGACATCTGCACCAATAAATCAGCAGACGTTCGCTAAGAAAGTATATCTTCTTCTGATCATACTTGTGCTCGTGCCGCAGGTTGGGGACTTATTATCTTAGCTCTTAGTGGCATAGTAGAACTTGTTCTCCAGCAAGGAGAGGTAGCAGTGGTAGCTGCTGACCCAGCTCTCCTTATCAAGACTCTGAAAGACATCTAATCCAGTTTTCCGGATGCGCAACCCTCTACCTATATGCGCATCTAGGGACCTGTGCTGAAACCTTCAAGGGTCCGGGGGTCAAGTTGCGATAAGCGGTTTTCGATGCAGTCGGGAGTTGATATCCTCGGTTTAAAAAAAAAAACTGATATCTTTTACCCGAAGTACCTGAGTACCTCTTACAAAGAGGAAGAGGAGTACGGATTAGGTACATCATTCAATGTACCTGGTCCTTGGCGTTCAAATCCACTGCACCAAAGCGGAGACCTAGGTATTCAATTTGAAGCTTAACGCGCTTCGACCAATCAAATCTCTCCTTTCTTCTAAAGGCACTAAGACTTTGGAGATTTCAAGAAACCGAACATAACCAAACATCTCAGCCTTGCCTCAACCTTGACAAACTGTCGCTTTTGATTCAATAATCCGACCACAACAATCAATATGGCGGACAATAAGATTCAGTAAGTTCTAAATAAATTGCATGTATTGGTATGGTTGAAGCTAATATTATTCGTTTAGGGAGCTTCTCACGAAGCCACGCAATGAACTGACGTTCGTATTCCGCCCTGCGATCTATGGGCTTCCTTTTTTCTAACTCGCGAAACAGGGAATACGAGATATCGCTTCTCGAGGAGCATGAGTTCAGCGCCGGCCCTTTATCGATTCTCCAAACCGCTGTCCGAAGCCATACACAGGTTCTGATCTCTTGTCGTAACAACCGGAAACTCCTAGCTCGCGTCAAGGCGTTTGACCGCCATTGTAACATGGTGCTAGAAAACGTCAAGGAGATGTGGACCGAGACGCCCAAGCTATCAAATGGGAAGAAAGGAAGACCTGTCAACAAGGACCGATTTATTAGCAAGATGTATGTTGTGTACACCCCACACAGCTCGATGACAGAAGACCTAATTTTGCATCTTTCACAGGTTCCTACGAGGAGATTCGGTTATCCTAGTCCTACTCAGCTAGAGAAAAAATTGGAACTCGGTTATAAAATACCACTCGTGTACGCGGCATATCCTTCATTATACGGTGTCTAAAATAGGTAGACAGAGCATGAGGGCCGAGACAGCATATCAATGCAGCATTATGTCTCATAGGGCGTGCTCATTACGGTGATAGCAGTTTGACGAAGCTGCCTAAAAGGAACATATTGAGCAATAGAGAAAGCCGTGATCATGGGATGAAATAGGGTGCAGATATTATTAAATCTGATTATATACTCCGCACCACCAAATCGGCTCAATACCATTACAAGACCCGTAGGTGACTAACAATTATATAGTTTCCCAGCTTTCATCATCATCAGATTTTATCCCAGCAAGGCCCAGGAAGAAACTCGCCAATCCCCAAGCGCCTGGGTCAGGCACCTGTTCAAATCCAGAGCCCCCAACATACACTGCCCGGCCCAGGCTGGGCTTCATCCCCTTGGTCTCCTCAGCAGCTTTCTTCGACGCTTCAGCGGCCTCCTTAAGATCACCCGTCTTTCCGAGAACCTCAACAAACGGATACAGGGCGTCTACTAATGTGCGATCACCCGGCCGTGCGGGTGTATATCTTGATAGCGCATCACAGCTTTGCTTGAGAGCACTAGCCCATACTTGCGGAGAAGCGTCTCCCGGTGCAAGTGTTCGGAGTGAATGAACAAGAGCATTTAGGAAGATCGCAAACAGCGCCCCTGAAGTGCCATCCATTGCCTTTTCGACAACAGTGACGATATGAGCGAGATCGACGACGACGTCTCCTGTTGCCGGCTTCTCCTTTAAATGATTAAGGACAGCTACAAGTTGTTAATATTAGGTAGTCTTCTATCAATGCCTTAGCGTTGACTTACCTTCAGCACCACGCTTCAAACCGATGCCGCAGTCGCCATCTCCAACCACAGTATCATATCTGGTCACCTCTGGCTCGACCGCTGCGATAGCTCGCAAACCTGAAGCCAGAGCATCATTAAATGCATTGCCGTTAGTCTTGAGACCACTTGATTTGATGCTTTGGCCGAAGCCCGTTCCGTTTTCCCTCGTAGCGGCATTCTTTGCTTCCCATGTGGTTTTCTGGATCGGTGCTGACCAGCCTGTAGCCTCACATGGATAGTCCAATAGCTGAATCATGCTCGGACCACCAATATCTGTATTTACGACATTCAGGAGCGAAATACTAAATCCCAACCCGTTCAAGCTTGTCACTATAGTGATCGTGATTAGCGATCGACATTCATAGAAAACCCCCGTAACCATATAGGATAATTACTTACTGTATGTTCCGCTCAGAATCCTCACGGGCTGAATACCCCAGGATGATCTTAGCTGCTTCGCCACCTCCGCAGTGATGCCTCCTAGTTCGAGAACGCTAACACCTCCAAGGTTGTTCACGAGCAGTACTATTTCGTTAGAGTTTACGTTGAGGAACGCCCTGTCCTTGTCGTTCTGGTCCAGAAGCTGCGATAGCATCGTGCCCACGAGCTCTGGGAGATTGACCTTCTTTCGTCCTGATCCTGCCTCGTTATGGATACCCATTCCAATTTCTACCTCTCCATCTTGAAGGCTCTCGGCGGCGTTAGAACCGATCGCTCTGCCGGGCACATGCACATGATCAAGGCTAGCTCCAACGCTCACAAGATTAGCTGCAGTGAGTTTTGCGACCTTGTAAACTTCTTCGAGGCTGCGTCCCTGTGCAGCGAGAGCGCCAGCTATCTTGTGCACTAGTACTGTCCCAGCGATTCCTCTCCTACCAACTTTACCTCCCCTTTCCCTGCCAACTCCAACGTCATCGCCAACAATGACCATCTCGACATTCAGACCGTCAGCTTTCGCCTTCTCGACCGCCATACCGAAATTAAGAACATCGCCAGTATAGTTCATGACGGTAACCAAGACACCTTTGCCAGTATCCACTCTCGAAGTTATAGCCCTGCGTATTTGCTCCGCGCTAGGTGATGCGAAGATAGTTCCGGCCACGGCAGCCGAGAGCAAGCCAGTACCGACGAAGGCACCGAAACTCGGTTCGTGCCCACTGCCACCACCGCTGATAATTGAGACCTGCGATGGCTCATGACTGGGTCTTTTATAGACAATCTTGTTCTCAGCATCCAGGGCCACAGAAGGGTTAGTAAGGGTGAGGCTCTCAAGAGCCGAGTTCACCAGCAGAGTAGGATCATTGATGAAATGCCTAGCCGACATCTTAATATAATTGCGAAGACCTCACTTGTTATAAGATTGAAAAGTGTACGTGTGAAGTTCTCGTGAATTAAAAATGGTAAGGTTTTGATGGACTGGACTTGTATTATATAGGTATATATATTTGGCGACACAGGAAGGAGAGGGCAGATAAAGCATGGCTTCCATCTGAATGGCTTAGGTACTTGATCATTCTATGTAGTGGCTTCCGATTATTATTAAGTCGATACATGTATGATGCAGGTGATTCAGGTACCGTGTGTTTCGGCTTGACATACACAGTCCAAGACTTCAAGGACGACCTAGGTAATCGGTAAAGCCACTACGGAAGTGCGGGGTCTCCTCGCGGGGTTTACTAGTTGATAGGATTCATCGGGCTTGGACACGGCATCTTCCCGACTTAGAAAAATATCGGGAAGAAGCCGTTAGCAGGTTGAAATTAGCTAGTGCAGTGCCAAACCCAAAAACGGGTTTGACGGCTAAAAGATATCACAACTATTAGCTAGGCGTAGGTTCGGTACATATGTTAAGGTACCTAGGTACAATACCGTGTAAGTCGCACGCAGAAACACCTCAACATCACATATGTTCCAGGTCATACATATGCACGACCATCCGTCCTCCCCTCCTTGCATATCAGGTGCTTAAAACATACCTCTACATAGATCTGGACCATCTACATATGTACTCTTTGCAGTATTACGGTATTTCACCCCACTAAACAGCCTTAATACTACTACATACCCATTAAATGCCGCCCGTTACACATACCCACTAGAAACACTGACAAGATACTACCGGAGATTCTCCTACATATACCTTCCGCCGTCAACGGACCTCTTTTCCCTTGCCACTTGCCCCAAGGCTTGCGCGGCTCTCTCACCGGCATTCTAGCGGCTGATCGAAACAAATATATTTACCAGGATCAGAATAAATAGCTTACCCGAGACCTTTCAGGCCTCCAGCCGCGTTTATGCACACAGGCATTGCTAATATATTTCTCAAAAATTCAAATTTAGTACTGAGTTACTGAGGAAGCTCCAGAGGATGTCCGAAGATAGGGGGTTCGAATCTAACAGTACGCAATTTAAGAAACACCGTGATTTACATTGCGCCAATTTTATCCGTAATTTGATGAAGTTCTTGCACTTACATAGTGACATGTGTCAATACATACATAGATTCGACAACATTGATCTTCGTTTTCACCGCTATTAGATTGCAAATCGCCTTTGCAACTGATAGCAACATCGCATACGGCAGGCCATCACATACTAACAACACGTGGTACTTGAACCGTTGAGGTCTATGTAAATTCTATGTTCCTAGAGATGTTTTTATCAGTCTTCGTCCTTAGAACACGAGAGTCCAGCAACTCGGTGTCAGAGATTCAAGAAATACCATTATTTTCTTCTATCGTAGCGTTCTTAGTGCCCATGCACAGTCGTATGTATTGACAGTGGTCCTAGATATTCATCTAAGATATACATAAGTAATCAAATATGAGGCTACCTACCTATTCAAATCATCACCACCATGTACAAGATACAGGGGTACGGAATACATTCTAAATATATATCGATTTCAGATGGTGTGGAGTTTATTGTGGCAGATTGTGGCTAGCTATGTGATTCCTAGAATAGTGGTGACATCGTTGTTAAGTTGACTATTTAGGATTACAGGATTAGGATCTAGCTATGTTTATATATGCATAGAATG